>NC_057412.1:43261849-43965676 GCF_019320065.1 Cervus canadensis
ATAGTTTATAAATTCTAAAGTTGTACGTACATGAAAATTTTGTAGCAACTTGTACAAATTGCCTTTTTCTAAAAACTATCAAACATGTTGTTCAAACATATAAGTGGTAGCTTACATGTATATGACTTCTGAAAATAAAATGACACTCTTAACATAGTATTTTGTGCTATAAAAATTCTACATACATGCATATGATCAAAATAAATGTTCTCATTTGGGAAATTTCCTATGCACAATGAGTGAAAAAACTAAGTGCCCAAACATATCAATTTATGCACCATTAAGATTACTGAGTGCCACCTGGTGTGGAATTTTTGCAGCTACTGACTTTACAAATTCAAACTTTGTTATTAAAATCCACATTCAAAACACTGAGTTTTGAGAATACTTTTTTGTTGGTATGTTTATAGTAGGCAAATAAAGTCATGAAAAGAATATATATTCTGTCAAAATTAGCAGAAAGTTGCCACATGCCACTTAAATATATAAAATAGAACTATCTTACTTCAAGTATAGATTTCCCCCTCTCTTAAATTGTGTCAAAACCTCAAAGGAATATCTTGGTAACTAGAGTATATAGGAAGACACTGTACAGTCAACAAGCTAATCAAAACGATGGCTTAATCATACTCCTTAATAAGTAAAGGGCTGATGGTTTATTCAAAACATCCATTTACTTACCAGAAGCATTCAAAGTCAGAAAGGGATTTTTTTCCTCCTTTGAAATAGAAAATGGGGTCTTTTATTTTAAGTTCCATTGTAGCAAAAGAACAAAGTGGGTTTAACATTTTACTTAAGATATTTGGCATTACCACCCTTTAAAGAGAAGCAGATGTCTGAGAAATAAATCAGTCTGCTTTAACAAGTTTCTTTCATGCTAAGAAAATTATAATCTTTTTTAAGCGGATCATAGTTGAAATCCAAATTATAAAACAATCCTCAGAAAAATTGTAAAATGTTAGTTCAAATTAGATACTATCAATAATTTCTTTATTATTTCAAATGTCATCAAATGGGTTATGTATCTACCTCCCAGATAAAATGAATTTGTTTTTATTGAATTTAAGCACACTTGGAAAGTCATCTAGCTTCATCTGCATTGTATTTTAAAATTATACCAACTTTGTTATCTTGGTTATCCATAGACTAATCAATATGATGTCTGAGGTATTTATACAAATTTTTTCCTCAATCACCCCTTGATGTGATATAACATCCTTATGCTATCAAAACACATCACTTCTAATTATCCATTTCTCAACACTTTTTTTTTTTTGGAGCATATATTCTTGTCCATCCTCTTTGAACACCAGCTCTTTTTTTCTGGTTCATTCTCATTCTCACCTCTGCATTTGTTTTTAACTTCTTTATTCTTCAGCATGCTGGTAATTGTGGCCATAAGGTATCTCTGACTCTTATTTAGGCAACGAAAGCCAGATCACTGAGCACAATGGAGTCTCAAAACCCAGTTTTTCTGAAATCTGTGTTATTATTCTTTTCTTCTGCTTATGTGGATTTCATTTGCTATTTTTCCAGTTCCCTCAGGTGAAAATTTAGATCTTCATTTCTAATATATTCATCAAATGCTATAAATTTCCCTCAGTACTGCTTTCACTGAATCCCACAGATTTTGACAAGTTGTATTTTCATTTTGTTCAGAATAGTTTTTAATTTACTTGAAATTTCTTAATTGATCCATGTATTAACTAGAAATATATTGTTTAATCTTTACTTATCTTGGGATTTTTCACTTATCTTTCTGTTACTTATTTCTAGTTAATTCTACTGTGGTCTGAGCATAGACATTGTGAGATTTCTATTCTTTAATTTTGTTAAAGTACGTTTTATGGCCCAAAAAAATATTTCAGTGTTCCATGTGAACTTGAGAAGAATGTATATTGTTGTTCTTGTAAAAAAAATAGTTGATGGGTTGTTGAGTTCACCTGTGTCCTTACTGATTTTCTGCCTGCTGCATCTGTTCATTTCCGTAAAAAGGTGTTGATGTCTCCAACTATGATAATAAATTCATGTATTGGTATTTCTTGTTTTACTTCTGTTAGCGTTTCCCTTACGTGGTTTGATGCTCCGTTTCCTGACACATACATGTTCAGAATTCTTATGTCTTCTTGGAGAACTGACCCCTTTATCATCAGGTTGTGCTCTTCTTTAGCCCTGATAAATTTTCTTGCTTTCAAGTATGTTTAGACTGAAATTAGTATAGTTACTCCTGCTTGTTTTGATTAGTGTTAGAATGGTATATATTTCTCCATTGTTTTTAACCTATCTGTGTCTATATTTAAAGTTAGTTTCTTGTAAACAACGTAAGAATGAGTCTTGTTTTCTTGCTCCTCTCTGACAATTCGTTTAATTGGTGAATTTAGCCTACTGATCCCAAGGTGGTTATTGACCTAATTTAATTAATATTTACTGTATTCCTTACTGTTTTCTAGTTGTTGCCTTTGTTCTTTTTCTTTTCCACTGTTTTTCAGTCTTTTGTAGGTTTTTTTTTTTTTTGCCTTTTATAGTTTTAACTGATAATTTTTTAGGATTCTATTTTCTGTCTTTTCATAGCATTTATTTGTTAACTTCTTTTTAAGTGGCTGCCCTGGAGTTTGCAATATAAATATACAGGTAATTCAGATCCATTTCCAAATAACACTACATCACTTCATAGGTAGTGTGCCTGCTAATAACAAAATAATTATAATTTTTTCCTTTTGAGCCTTTTTAAATTGCCATCATTCATTTCACTTATATATAAGCATGCATACACCTGCATACATAGAATTACTTTTTTTTTGGTGATGAGAATTTTAAGATTTTCTCTCATAGCAACTTTCCAGTATACAGTACAATATTGTTAAAACTATTGATCATGCTTTACCTGAAATACATACACAAACATACATATTCTCTACATTGTTGGTCTTATTATTTTGAACAAATTGTTGATTGTTAGATCAATTAAAAATTTTAAAAAATAGTGGATTTTACTTTGCTGTCTGTGTGTGCATGCCTCCTTAGTCGTGTCCAGTTGTTCATGACACCATGAACTGTAGTCCACCAGGCCCCTTTTTTCATAGAATTTTCCAGGCAAGAATACTGGAGTTGGGTGCCATTTCCTTCTCCAGGGGATCTTCCTGACTCAGGGGCGGAACCTGCATCTCCTGCAGCCTCTGAGTTAGCAGGTGGATTATTTACCTTTGAGCCCCCTGGGCTGACCCAAGTGATTTTACTTTCTCACTTGTTACTTTTAATACTCTTCTTTACCTTATATAGATTTGAATTTCTGACCCATATTATTCTTCTCCGTAAAGATCCTTTCTTTCCCAGCTTTATTGAGATATAATTTGTAACACTGTGTGAGTTTAAGATGTAGACTGGGATGATTTGATATACATCTACGTAAGGAGAAACGATTACCACAAAAGTTAACCTATCTATAACATCCACCACCTCATAGAATTATTATGATGATGATTTTTTTTTTTTTTTTTGGAGGTGGAAACTTTTAAGATTTACTCTCATAGCACCTTTTGAGTATACAGTAAAATATTGTTAAAACTACCGATCATGTTTACATTAGGTCCTCAGAGCTTATTCATCTTATAATTGGAAGTCTGTGCCCTTTTACAGCTTTGATCTCTTTCCCCAACCTTCCCCGCTTCTAGCTCCAAGCTGTGGTGTGAGGCAAGCAGAACCGGAGCCCTCCCTCTGGGAAGGGAGCTGCGTTGTATCTCAGGGGCTCTCCGCCAGGCGCGTGAGAGTCTGTGACGTTGGTCACCACCCCTTGGGTGCGCCAACACAGTCGGCCGCTTCTGGACCTGCCTCTGGGCTTGCCCCTGTTGAGGAAGAAGCCGGCTCTGATGGCAGCCTGCCCCCAGCCTGTGCATGCTAACAGAGCCTGCTGCCTCAGAGCTGCACCTTGCCATGGGCGTGCTGGCAGCCGGGGGTCCCGGCGCAAACCACACCCCGCCCCGTGTGCACTCATCATGGGTCTCCTGTGGTGGGCCTGACCTCCCTCTCTTGCTCACTTTAATGATGGCAGCCCAGACCACACTACAGGCCCTTTGAAATGTTAAAACCATGTCCTCTCCCCAGTTTGTTCACGGAAGCACGTTTCAGTACCTGAAGACCAGTACCTGGCTCTATAAGATATCTTAGACCAGCTTGTAGCTGACATTCCGTGAGAATCATTTCCACATGTAGATGCATTTTTGATGCGTTTGCTGAGGAAAGTGAATTCTGTGTCCTTCTGCTCTGTCATCTTGATCTCCGCCCCCAATCCTGGAGATTTTTGTGCATTAATTTTTAATCCTGCTGTTTACTGAATATGTTAAGTAGTTTTATAGTTTTTTTGCAGAATCTTTAGGATATTTTATATATAAAACCTTATCATCAGCAATAAAAGAGACAGTTTTACTTCCTCTGTTCCATTTTTTATTTTGTTCCATTTATTTACTTATATATCTGTTTGTTTATTTTTATTTACCTGCCTATTACTTATTTTTGCCACTTATTTTTGCCTTGTTGCTCTAGTTAGGGCTGCCGGTAATGTTGTTAAATAGGGCTAGAGAGTGGGCACCCCTGTCTTGTGTCTGATCTTAGGAAAATAGCTTTCAGCTTTTTACCACTGAGTATGATGTTGGCAATGGGTTTGTTATAAACAGTTCTTACTATATTGGGGTACGGTCCTTCTATATTCAACTTACTGAGGATTTTATCATTCCTTCTATACTCAATTTATTGAGAAAGAATAGTGTTAGATTTTTTTTGCATCCATAAGATGATATTATATGCATTTTTCATTCTTTTAATGTGTTGTATCACACTGATTTTATGTATTTTGAACATTTGTAAATTCCAGTGATGAATCCCACCTGCTTGTGGTGAATGATTTTTTTTAGGGTGCTATTGAATTCAGTTTGTTAGTATTCTATTGATAAATTATGCATCTATATTCAACAAGGATATTTTTTCTGTAGTTTTCTTTTCTTGTAGTTTCCTTATCTTATTTTGATATCAGAGTAATTAATGTTAGCCTCTTAAAATGAGTTTGGCTTCTTTTGGGGAAGAGTTTGAGAAGGACTGGTGTTAATTTTTCTTTAAAAACTTGGTAGAATTCACCAGTTAAGATCATCTGGTCCTGGGCTTTTCTTAGGTGGGAGGTTTTTGATTACTGATTCTTACTCATTATTTGATCAGATTTTTTTGTCTCTTCATGATTCAGTCTTGGTAAATTGTGTATGTCTAAGGATATATCCATTTCTTCTACATTGTTCTGAATGAACATCCTTATATGTTTCTTGTAAGTAAGGTCTGCCTGCAATGAATTCCTTCCATATTTGTTTGTGAGAAAGTATTTCTCCTTTACTTTTGATGCAAAATTTTATAGAGTATACAATTACAGTTTGTGGTGGTTGTTGCTTTTTTCTCTCTCAACAGTTTAAATATTTCATTCAATTTTCTTCTTGCTTGCCTGGTTTCTGAGGAGACATTGGATGTAACTCTTATCATGTTTCTTTATATATAAGATGTTTTATTTCTCTGACTTTTCTCAGGACTATATCTTTGACTTTCTGTAGTTTGAAATAATATGCCTAGGTGTAGTTTTTTTTTATTTTTATTTTTCCTTTTTTCTTCTTCTTCATTTATCCTGCTTGCTATTCTGTACTTCCTGGGTCTGTGATTTGGTGTCTGACATTAGGGGAAATTCTCAGTTGGTGTTGTTTAAAATATTTCTTTTGTTTCTTTTCCTCTTTTCTTTTTGTTCTTCCCGCTATGCTTCCTGGAGAAGGAAATGGCAACCCACTCCAGTGTTCTTGCCTGGAGAATCCTGTAGACAGAGAAACCTGGCAAGCTACAGTCCATGGGGTCACAAGAGTTGGACACGACTTAGCGACTAAACCACCCCCACCATTGTGCATATGAGGGCTTCCCTGATAGCTCAGTTGGTCAAGAATCTGCCTGCAATGAAAGAGACCCTGGTTTGACTCCTGGGTCAGGAAGATCCGCTGGAGAAGGGATAGGCTACCCACTCCAGTATTCTTGGGCTTCCCTTGTGGAAGGGATCTACCTGCAATGCGGGAAACCTGGGTTTGATCCCTGGTGTGGGAAGATTCCCTGGAGAAAGGAAAGACTACCCACTCCAGTATTCTGGCCTGGAGAATTCCATGGACTGTATAGTCCACAGGGTCGCAAAGAGTTAGACATGACCGAGTGACTTTCACACCTTGTATAGTTGTCTTATAATCATTGAATATCCTGTTCTGTTTTTCATTTTTTGAAACAAAAACTTCTGTTCTTTTTTCCTTTCAATGATGCTATTAATAGATATCTAGCTCAAAGATACTTTCCTCATTGGATCCCAGTCTACTAAAAAGTCTATCAAGGCATTTTCATTTCATCTTCAGTAATTTTTTAATCCCTAGAATTTCTTTCTGGTTCTCTCTTAAGATGCCCATCTCTCTGTTTTTATTGCCCATCTGTGCATGCATGCTAATTTGTCTGTCAGAACACTTAGCATATTAATAATAGTTTTAAATTTCTGGTCTTACATTTCCCACATTCCTGCCATGTATGATTCTGATACTTGCTCTGTCTACTCAAATAGAGGTAGAGTGAATTTGAGTCTCAATTTGGTGTGACTTTTAATTTTTTTCATGATAGCCAGACATGATGTACTGGGTAAAAGGAAGCGCTATAAACAGGCCTTTAAAAATGTGGTGGTGAGATGCAGGTGGAGGCAGTCAGTCTATAGACCTAACACTAAGTTTAATCTTTTAGCACACCTATGCCTGTGGGCTGTGAACATCAGAAGATGCTTTCTGGTTTCTTTTTTACCTTCCTCAGGTGGGACAGGTTGGCTAGAGTAGGTTTGAGTGGAGTGTTTCCCTTTCTCAGTACAGTGAAGCTCTAATAATATCCCAACAAATAGGCACTGGTTAACTAGTTTTCCCCTGAGGGAAGAACCTGTTAGAGAGAGCTCCAGGGCATTTAAAAATGGTTCTTTTTTCCCTTCCCTTGTCTGAAGCAGGAGGGTATTTTTACTTTATTTTTCTGATATTTACTATGGGAACTTGGTCCATTCCCTGGGCGTAAATTTTACAGCATTGTGGGGGCTATCAATGAGCAGGTTCCCCTGGTGTTTTTAATGCTCAGACTTGTTCACACTGAACCTCCAGCAATTCACCAGCTACATTTCATGTTTTCCTACTTCTGCTTTGCTGGTTCCCATGATGTTTCTGCTTCTGAGTCTCCACTCTTCCCTTAAGCTGAGGGCCATGTTATTCATCTGTCTGCTGATTTTTTAGTCTGTTCAGTGTTTTACTTATTGTTCAGATGGAGGGGCAACAGAAGCTCCTTATGTGTGAAACTGAAAAGCCTAATTACCTGGATAGTTTTTTCACTTTTCTGATACCGTCTTTGGAAACCTGAATGATTTTTAATTTTGATGATGCCCAATTTACCTATTTTGTTTTTCATTGCTTAAGCTTTTGGTGTCACATCTAAGAGCTCATGCCTGACTCGAAAAAATTGCGATTCAGTCTTGTGTTTTCTTCTAATAGTTTTATGATTTTAGCTCTTACATTTAAGTTTATGATCCATTTTAATTAATTTTTGTACGTGCTGTAGCATTGGTAAACAACTTTATACTTTTGTAATATGCTGCTGCAGAACCATTTTTTTGAACCACAGATAGCTTTGCACATCATATTTAGATGCTCACTTGAGATGAACATACTTTCTTAGAAAGAGTCTGTCTTCTGTTATCCAAACAAAAAGAAATGTTTAAAAAATGGGATGAAAAATGTTCTAAAAAAGTGTACCTTAAGTATTACATTAATCATATTATATCATCAGACTCTTCTCAATAGTGGATATGTTCTGCATTTTCTTGAAATAAGTGTCATAAGAACTGAAATTTAGTTTGGGTTCTGTGGCAGGCTTTATTTATAAGTTTAGATGCAGGCACAGGCTATCCCTTTGGAATTTGGCGTGAATGCACAACTACCAATAATAAATATTTTTTCCCTACTTGTCTGTACATATATTTTATCTAGGGCCTTATCAGAGTGTGTGTGTATGGATAGTCAAGGGCAGGATTTGGGCATTTGTGGATAACATAGCCCATAAAACATGTTTTTTCACCTATTTCATTGTTCTGCCCACATGAGAAAAATATTTTAATGGCGATAAAGCAGGTGTATATGAAAGGATTCTTACCAAAATGTGATGCACAATTATAGAAACTCACAATGGGTTGGATTACAATAGGTACTACTTGTATATACAAATAATAGGCTAAGGAAAAGGAAAGAGAGGTGTAAACAAGCTATGATAATTCCTCCAGAACACTCTGGTTGCTTCTCCATGCTGAGCACAAAATAAAGTACTATGCAGATGTAATGCAGAATTTGAGAAAACATAGTCCTTTGAGGAGAAACATACTTGCTTTTGATTTCTGGCACTTCTAACTATTTGAATGATGACAGAGATTTTACTCAATCTCTCCCTCAATTTTCTCTGCAGAAAAACTGAAATAGAACATATTTGGAAATACCTTTAACATTTATTTTATAAATACTGAAGTTTCAGTGTAATAATAAGCAAAATGAATAGTAAAATGCCTGATGCAAAGCTGATATAGTATGCTCAACTCAGACGCTATCTCTTTTGAACACTTTATTTTTACTTTTGAATTTACGTTATGTATTTTTAGTTTGTCTGTCTTCTCCAGCTACATAGGAACCATGACAGGTGGAGACTTGCCTATTTTGTTCATTTCCTTGGCCCAAAATTTAGAATCATGCCTGAAACATACTAAGAACACAATAAACATTTGTAGAGTAACAGATAAATGATAGTTATTAGTAATAGGTAGTGTTATTTTAATTTAAGCACTTTGGAATTTAGGATGACGCCTGAACATGACCCTATACTTACTCACTCTGCTTTGTTAGCAAAAGTAAACACTTCTACCTGGCTGATTAAAAATAGCATTTGCTATCTTATTAAAAAAAAAACAAAAACAAGTTATTAGAGCGAGACAAAGCTAGAATTTCATTGACATTGTTCAACATTGTGAAAGTAGGAATAACTCAGTGCAAATAAATATAATTGCTATTGTTGGTAATTATCAAGATGTTATGGGTTGAAATGTACCCCCACACAAGATACACTGAAGTTTTAAATCCCAGTGTTGGATCTTAGCAGAGAGTGAATGTTTAATCATGCCCACCAATTTACCATGCAGATTAAGCTGCTCATCCTAAGCTGAGTGCTAGTCAGCTTCCTAAACCGGAAGATTGGGTGTGCCAGCGGCACTCAAGTGGAAGTGGTACATGTGAGCTCAGGTTCAGCAGGCCCTAGAGACATAAGTAAGTTAAAGAAAAATGTTACTCGAATGCCCATGGTCCTCACTCCTGTTACACTTTTTTTCTGGCCCACACCTTTGGTCTCATGGGGAACATCAATCAGTTAGCTGAGGAAAAGAAATCCTGAGCCTGGTTTACAAATGATTCTGCAGATATGCAGGTATCACTTGCAAATGGAGAGCCTCACCGCTACAAGCCCTTTCCTGAACACCCCTGAAGGGCAGCTTTCCCCATGGGCTAAGTGAACACAGCCAATGTCCTGTGAGAGGCACGGAATCAAGCCACAGGGGACGGATTATTCTCAAACCTTGATGTCTAATGGGAATATTGCCCTGCTAGATTTTAGAAGTGCATAGGATCCATGACCCCTGTTTTCATTCCAGTTTCTGTCTTTTGGAATGGGAATATCTATCCTATGACTGTCCCACTGTTGTATTTTGGAAGCAGATAAGTTGTCTGGTTTCACAGGTTGATAGATAGAAAGGAATTTTGCTCCAAGATGAATAATTTCTTGAGTCTCATTCACAACTAAGATGATATTTAGAATAGTAAGTTATTGATATTTAGATGAGATTTTTCACCAAAAGTTGATACTGGATGGTTAGGATTTTCGGGCATGTTGGGTATTCCGTATGTAGTCACTATTGTCATTGTTTAGTCATTCAGTCGTGTCTGACTGTTTGCGACCCCATGGACTGTAGCCCGCCAGGCTCCTCTGTACATGATATTTCCCTGGCAAGAATACTGGAGTGGGTTGCTATTTCCTTCTCCAGGGGATCTTTCCAACCCAGGGATCAAGCGCATGTCTCCTGCATTGGCAGGCAGATTCTTTTTCTGCATGTAGGTAGGCCTGAAATTTTGGGAGACAGAGGTGAACTATTAAAGGTTATATTGTGGCCCCTGAAAATGTTTATCTAACCCCCATTTCTTTAGAATGTGGTGCTATTTGAAAATAGATCATTGCAGATGAAAGTTACTGAATTAAGATGCAGTTGTACCAGAGTAGTGTGGACCCTTAATCTAATATGATGAGTGGCCTTAGAAAAGGGCAGACCCAGGACGGGGGAATGCTAAGTGAATATGGGGACAGAGATAGAACTTAGGCTGCCATGAGCCAAAAAACACCTGAGGCTATCAGAGTTTGGAATAGGCAAGGAAAGATCCTGCTCTAGAGATTCCAAGAGAGCATGGCCCAGCCAACACCTTGATTTTGGACTTCCGGCCTCCAGAACTTGGGGAGAATAAATATCTGTTGTCTTAAACCTACCAGTGTGTGTTTCTCTGTTATGGCACTGCTAGGAAACTGATACATGTGCTTTATATAAATACAGCACTTTGTATTTTCTGAAGTATTTAATTCTGTATTTATCTAATTGATTCCCATAAAAGCATTCTAAGGAATTACTATCATCATACTAAAGATAAAAATTATTCAGTCCAAAGAAACCTAACAGTCCTTCTGAGAGCTAAAACATAATTTTCTGCCTTTAATTTCTAAATGGTGTTTTAAAATAATAAGTTAACAGACATCCCCAGAAATTGGAATCATGCAAACAAATTCATATGTATACTAGTTCACCAGGTAAGTATGATTGGTTAGAGGTGTTATAAAAAGACAAGAAGAAAGTTAATAGGTTAAAAAAAAAGTTAAGGCAATATCTCTGTCATTTTCTGCCCTCATATTAACAAAAATAATGGGTGGTTTCACTACTAAGTCCATAGTAATTGAGTATAAATGTGTTTTTCATTAGGGATTACTTTGTTAGCCCCAAATTCAACATACAAGTAGATTATTGTAATTTTCACCAGTATTTCCCTAAAAATTGCTCTTTGCTGATCTTGAAGATATTGACATTCTGGTTCTCAATCTTAGTGGCATATCCTCAGGTCTATAAAGTTCACGGAAAATGTGTGGAAGAAGTTGAAGATATAAAGAAATAAAGGAGATGGAGGACTCTACAGATTCTTTTGTGGTGTGAAACGTTGCTCTTTAATACAAAACATTGTCTTAAATCCAAACATGCCAAAGCACTTAAGAAAACCTAAACTTAGAAACTTACTTGTTATTATTTACATAAAAAATAGGGGAAGATAAATAAGGAATCAAGAGGTTAAGTGTTTTATCTGAATTACAAAAATCCAGAACAGAGCAGTGAGCAGGTGTAAAAATTCATATTCTGAAACTTATAGTTACAGCTGGAAATTATTGGACCTTTCTACCGATGATAAATTTTCCTCTCAAGGAGCAGTGGGGCAGACAACTTATTTTGTTGACAAGATCTGGAAGGGTCTGGGATTTTACCCTGTTTACAAGCTAAATAATTATCCTATTATTGTTTTATATGGCCTTGCAGAAAACATAGGAGTCTTTGATGGAAGACAGAGGACTTATTATTCATAGTAAGAGGAGCAGCCAGAAATTCACATTGATCTGTGTTGGTTCTCAGGCTCCCCTAACCTATGCTTTTGTTCAGTTTAATCATGCCCAAGTCTTTGCAGCCCCATGGACTGTATAGCCTGCTATGTTCCTCTGTCCATAGAATTTTCCAGGCAAGAATAACGGAGCTGGTTTCCTCTTCCTACTCTAGGGGTGGAGAAGGAAATGGCAACCCACTCTAGTATACTTGCCTGGAGAATCCCATGGACAGAGGAGCCTGGCAGGCTCAGTCCTATGGGGTCACAAGAGTGGGGCACAACTTAGCATCTAAACCACCACCACTCTAGGGGATCTTCCTGACTCGGGATTAACCCTGGGTCTCTTGCATTTGCAGTTGGATATTTTTTTACCACTGAGCTACCTGAGAAGACCCTCCCCTAACCTATATTAAGATATAAAGGGTCTTTTGTAGATACCTGCACACCCCTGTGGGCTGTATTTCCTGAGGTAACCCCCAAACTGGAAGGCCTTGCTGCTTTTATTGGGATTAGAAGTGAATCTGCTCTTTGGGAAGGGTTGTTTCCTCCTCAGAGTTGCTTTCTGAGAACTGACCCAAGTAAAGGGCAATCAAAGGCTATATTCTTGGCATACCCAGGAGGGATATGCAAGTGCTTCAAAGCCCAAAGCAGGTCATCCTTTCCAGGAATCTACCCCTGCCCTTCAAGTTCTCAGCAAAACTCACATTTTCAACATGCCACTCTGTCAAACCCTCTGGTTAATTCTACCCAGCAGACTGGTGTAAAATCAATTCTGTTTTTCCTAATATGATATTTGGGTTATAATCAACAGGACTCCAAGCACCAGGTCAAACTCAGTACTGACTGACTTCAGTTTTGCTCAGTAGGACACAGAATCAGCCACCTGTAAATATGTCTCGGGAAAGAACACAGTTAATTTTACTTTAGCCAACCAGGCTATAGTCTTAGGCCAGGATACTATCTGTTGTGATGTAGGCAAGGCAGTTTAGACAGACCTTCTGATTTTTGGTGTTGCTATGGTTAATGTTTATATTCCGCCAAATTCATATGTTATAACCTAATCCCAGGATAATTGGTATTTGAAGATGGAGCATTTGGGCAAGAATTGGGTCAAAAGTGTGGAGTTCTCATGGTTGAATTAATGTACTTAATAAAAATGTCTCCAAAGTGTTCTCTTACTCCCTCCACAATGTGAGAATATAGAGAGAAGATGGCCACCTATGAAAAAAGAAGCAGGCCTTCACCCTATACCAATTCTGCCAGCATTCTGATTTTAGACTTCCCAGTGTCCAGTCTATGAGAATTAATGTGTGTCACTTAAGCTACCCAGTCTATGGCGTTTTTGTTATAGCAGTTCAAAGGACTATAATGGTATCACTGCCAATAATTATAGGACTAATAGATGAGCCAAAAAGCAACCTCCATACCTAATGAAAAGATATTTTATGGGCACCTTTTGCATGTACGGTAGGCAGTGATAAAAAGCATCCCTAAGAAAAAGAAATGCAAAAAGGCAAAATGGCTGTCTGAGGAGCCTTACAAATAGCTGAGAAAAGAACTGAAAGACAAAAGAGAAGAGGAAAGATATACCCATCTGAATGCAGAGTTCCAAGGAATAGCAACCAGAGATAAGAAAGCCTTCTTAAGTGAACAAGTGTGATCACTCATCTAGAGCCAGACATCCTGGGGTGTGAAATCAAGTGGGTGTTGGAAGCATCACTATGAACAAAACTAGTAGAGGTGATGAAATTCCAGCTTAGCTATTTCAAATCTTAAAAGATGATGCTGCGAATGTGCTGCACTCAATATGCTAGCAAATTTGGAAAACTCAGCAGTGGCCACAGGACTGAAAAAGGTCAGTTTTCATTCCAATCTCAAATAAGGGCAATGCCAAAGAATGTTCAAACTATTGCACAATTGCATTCATTTCCCATGCTAGCAAGGTCATGCTCGTTAGCAAGGTCATGCTCAAAATCCTGCAAGGAAGGCTTCAATAGAACATACACCAAGAATGTCCAGATGTTCATGCTGAATTTGAAAAAGGCAGAGGAAACAGAGACAAAATTGCCAATATCTGTTGGATCATAGAAAAGGCAAGAGAATTCCAGAAAAACATGTACTTCTGCTTCACTAGCTATGCTGAAGCCTTTGACTATGTGTATCACAACAACTGTGGAAAATTCTTCAAGAGATGGGAATACCAGACTGCTTTACTGCCGCCTGTGAAACTGTATGCAGGTTAAGAAGCAACAGAACCAGACATGGAACAATGGATTGGCTCAAAATTGAGAAAAGAGTACGTAAAGGCCATATGTTGTCACCCTGCTTATTTAGCTTATATGCAGAGTATATCACGTGAAATGTCAGGCTGGATGAAGCACAAGCTGGAATCAAGATGGCCG
This sequence comes from Cervus canadensis, assembly GCF_019320065.1. Lineage (NCBI taxonomy): Eukaryota > Metazoa > Chordata > Mammalia > Artiodactyla > Cervidae > Cervus > Cervus canadensis. The sequence continues at coordinate 43,276,044 of NC_057412.1, forward strand.
GGAGAAATATCAATAACTTTAGATATGCAACTGACACCACAGTTATGGCAGAAAGGGAAGAGGTACTACAGAGCCTCTTGATGAAGGTGAAAGAGGAGAGTGAAAAGGAAAGGAAAGTGAAGTTGCTCAGTCGTGTCCGACCCTTCGAGACCCCATGGATTGTAGCCTACCAGACTCCTCCGTCCATGAGATTTTCTAGGCAAGATACTGGAGTGGGTTGCCATTTCCTTCTCCAGAAGATCTTCCCAACCCAGGGATTGAACTCGGGTCTCCCCCATTGTAGACAGACGCTTTACCGTCTGAGCCATTTAAGAGATAACTAACTCTTAAAGAGAGTGAGAAGAGTGAAAGAGAGTGAGGAGAGTGAAAAGGCTGACTTAAAACTTAACATCCAAAAAACTAAGATCATGGCATCTGATCCCATCACTTCATGGCAAATAGATGGGGAAATAATGGAAACAGTTAGAAACTATTTTCTTGGGCTCTGAAATCACTGAAGATGCTGACTGCAGCCATGAAATTAAAAGGTGCTTGCTCCTGGGAAGAAAAGCTATGACAAAACTAGACAACGTATTAAACAGCAGAGGCATACTTTACTGACAAAGGTCTGTCTAGTCAAAGCTATGGGTTTTCCAGTACTCATGTATGGACGTGAGAGTTGGACCATAAAGAAGACTGAATGCCAAATAATTGATGCTTTTTAACTGTAGTGTTGGAGAAGACTCCTGAGTGTCTCTTGAACTGCAAGGAGGTCAAACCAGTCAATCCTGAGGTAAATCAACGCTGAATAGTTATTGGAAGGACTAATGCTAAAGGTCCAATATTTTGGGCACCTTATGTGAAGAACTGACTCATTGACAAAGACCCTGATACTGGGAAAGATAAAAGGCTGGAGGAGAAGAGAATGACAAAGGGTGAGATGTTTGGATAGCATCACTCAATGGACATGAGTTTGAGCAAACTTTGGGATATAGTGAAGAACAAGGAAGTCTTGCTTGCTGCAGTCCATGCAGTCGCAAAGAGTTGGACATGACTGAGCAACTGAACAACAATTCAGACATCAGAAGTATATGAACTTATGTCAGTCATGTAGAAACAAAGTGGTGTTAGCTGAACACACCAACTTTGTGAGTTGCCATTAATAGCCTCAACCACAGCAGAATAATTCAGGACTGGTTATGTCCACATGAATTTTTCTGTAATATGTGGAGAGAAATGATAAACCCTCAGACTGCCAACCTTAGCTACCACTAGATTCAGATAGATCCAGGGGACAAACTGAGCATTAGTTTCCCTCATCCACTTCCAAAATTTCCTAGTCCTAAGATGTTCATTTTCCAGACACTGGAATTTTTTGAGCGAACTCTGGGAGATGGTGAGGGACAGGGAAGCCTGGTGTGCTGCAGTCCATGGGGTCGTGTATTGTCAGACACAACTTGGAAGTTGAAAACAACCACCGTGACAAATTGCCATGTCCCAATTAAACAGCTATAAATTCTCCTTCTTCTCCTAACCTGCACTTACTTGTACTCAGACCGATTATCAAGAAAGGTTATAGGGGAATACGAAATTTTCACAATAGGTCTCTATAATCCCATTCCGTCCTAATCATTAACTAGCTAGTAGTCAAAGGGGAAATAGTCTGGAATAGGCTACGTATCAATAACCTCAAATATGCAGAGGGCAGGAGGAGAAGGGGATGGTAGAGGATGACATGGTTGGATGGCATTGCAGACTCCATGGACATGAGTTGGAGCAAACTCCAGGAGACAGTGAAGGACAGGGAAACATGGCGTGCTACAGTTCATGGGGTTGCAAAAAGTCAGACACGACTTAGGGACTGACAACAAGTCTTTTACAGGTATTCTGCCTTGTCCAGCAGAAGCATCTCTGACTTCTGTCCTGCTCTGAGTAATATCAAATTAGTGTCCTCCAATGAGTCCTAGTGTACTCTTCAATATACCATAGTAGTAGTTAGAAGCAGCTTAGTCACTAAGTCGTGTCCAACTCTTGTGACCTCACAGACTGTAGCCTGCCAGGCACCTCTGTCCATGGGATTCTCCAGGCAAGAATAATGGAGTGGGCTGCCATCTCCTTCTCTAGGGGATCTTCCCAACCCAGGAATTGAACCTGGGTCTCCATATTGCAGGCAGATTCAATGTACCATAAATGAATTTAAATATCAGAGATTATAAATTATTTGTGTACAGTTATCATAAAACCTGTTTATGATTTTTGAAACTGAATCAGTTCAGTCCCTCAGTTGTGTCTGACTCTTGCAGCCTCACGGACTGCAGCAAGCCAGGCTTCCCTGTCCATCACCAAAATGTGGAGTTTGCTCAAACTTGTGTCCATGGAGTCAATGATGCCATGCAACCATCTCATCCTCTGTTGTCCTCTTCTCCTCCTGCCTTTAATCTTTCCCAGCATCAGGGTCTTTTCCACTGAGTCAGTTTCTCATATCAAGTGGCCAAAGTATTGGACCTTCAGCTTCAGCATCAGTCCTTCCAATGAACACCCAGGACTGATTTCCTTTAGGATGGACAGTTTGATCTCCTTGCAGTCCAAGGGGCTCTCAAGAGTCTTCCCCAACACCACAGTTCAGAAGCATCAATTCTTCAGTGCTCAGCTATATTTATGGTCCAACTCTCACATCCACACATGACTACTGGAAAAACCATAGCTTTGAGTAGACAGACCTTTGTCAGTAAAGTAATGTCTCTGCTTTTTAATACACTGTCTAGGTTTATCATAGCTTTTCTTCCAAGGAGCAAGCGTCTTTTAATTTCATGGCTAAAGTCACCATCTGCAGTGATTTTGGAGCCCAGGAAAATAAAGTCTCTCACTGGTTCCATTGTTTCCCCATCCATTTGCCATGAAGTGATGGGACCAGATGCCATGATCTTAGTTTTCTGAATATTGAGCTTTAAGCCAACTTTTTCACTCTCCTCTTTCACTTTCATCAAGAGACTCTTTAGTTCATCTTCACTTTCTGCGAAAAGGGTGGTATCATCTGCATATCTGAGGTTATTAATATTTCTCCTGGCAATCTTGAGTCCAGCTTGTGCTTCAACCAGCCCAGGATTCTGCATGATGTACTCTGAATATAAGTTAAATAAGCAGGGTGACAATATAGAGCCTTGACATACTCCTTTCCCAATTTGGAACCAGTCCATTGTTCCATGTCCAGTTCTAACTGTTGCTTCTTAACCTGCATATAGATTTCTCAGAAGGCAGGTAAGGTGATCTGATGATATTCCTTTCTCTTTAAGAATTTTCCACAGTTGTCGTGATCCACACAGTCAAAGGCTTTGGCCATAGTCAATAAAGCAGAAGTAGATGTTTTCCTGGAATTCTCTTGCTTTTTCTATGATCCAACAGATGTTGGCAATTTGCTCTCTGGTTCCTCTGCCTTGTCTAAATCAAATGTGAGTATCTGGAAGTTCATGGTTCATGTATACTGTTGAAGCTTCACTTGGAGAATTTTCAGTGTTACTTTGCTAGCATGTGAGATGAGTATAATTGTGTGATAGTTTGAACATTCTTTGGCATTGATTTTCTTTGGGATTGGCATGAAAACTGCCCTTTTCCAGTCCTGTGGCCACTGTTGAGTTTTCCAAATTTGCTAGCATATTGAGTGTAGCACTTTGACAACATCATGTTTGAGGATTTGAAATAGCTCAGCTGGAATTCCATCACCTGTACTAGCTTGTGATAGTTCATAGTGATGCCTCCTAAGGCCCACTTGACTTCACACTTCAGATTATCTGGTCTAGGTGAGTGATCAACCATTGTGGTTATCTGGGTCATGAAGATCTTTTTTTGTACAGTTCTTCTGGGTATTCTTGCTACCTCTTCTTAATATCTTCTGCTTCTGTTAGGTCCATACTGTTTCTGTCCTTTATTGTGCCCATCTTTCCATGAAATATTCCTTCAGTATCTCTAATTTTCTTGAACATATAAATATACTTATTAAAAATAAGATACTGTACCTCCTAATGGGGTTCAGTCACTCAGTCGTGTCTGACTCTTTGCCACCCTGTAGACTGTAGCTCTCCAGGCTTCCTTGTCCATGGAATTATGCAGGCAAGAATATTGAAGTGAGCTTCTATTTCCTTATCCAGGATACTGTACTTACTACTACATATTTTTGTTCAATATACAGAACATGGTAATGTTAAAACTTAAAATTTAATTGCAGCCTTACTTTCATTAGCTCTTAATCATACTGAAACAAATTCTTTTTGGCTTTGTGAAAGTGGTGGGGGGGGGGTGGTCTATGTTATGAATATCTTGGATTCTGTAAAAATGAGAATTTCAATGTTACTTCTCCACAACTTAGTATAGTTAATGTCAGTCAAGATACCAATACAGTGAAACCGTTAGCTGAAACCTGAAACTCCAGGGATCTCAGCCATATTGGCTAATATTGTTATCTCATGTCCACTTGTGAATATAGGTGTGTGTTCACTGGACTACCAAAGATTCTTCCCTCAGTTTTAAGTGTGTACATGACTCTCTAAGGTTAAACTAACATGAGCTTTCTGACTTTGATAAATGCCATCTCCTTTACGTTTATAATTCAACCAAGCCTGACCTATCCTCCTGTTTCATACTAAAGTGAGGTATGGAATAGTTATTGGATAGCTTATTAAAAGTATCTTAATACAAATAAGTCACTTTATATCTTTTCCTTTGTTCAGGTTTCATACAACTACTACATAGAAGCAACCTTAAATTTTACTTTCAACTACTTTTCCACTGATAAACGAGAGCTAGTCACATTGCAAATTTACTGTTCTCTTAACTAAAGTGAACCCCAACTCTCTCAGACCATCCTAATCCTGAAAGTCCTCTCAGTTCAGTTCAGTTGCTCAGTCATGTCTGACTCTCTGAGACCCCACGGACTGCAGCATGCCAGGCCTCCCTGTCCATCACCAGCTCCTGGGGTTCACCCAAACCCATGTCCATCGAGTCAGTGTTGTCATCCAACCATCTCATCCTTTGTCGTCCCCTTCGCCTCTCGCCTTCAATCTTTCCCAGAATCAGGGTCTTTTCAAATGAGTCAGCTCTTCGCATCAGGTGGTCAAAGTATTGGAGTTTCAGCTTCAACATCAGTCCTTCCAATGAACACCCAGGACTGATCTCCTTTAGAAGGGACTGGTTGGATCTCCTTGCAGTCCAAGGGACTCTCAAGAGTCTTCTCCAACACCACAGTTCAAAAGCATCACCAAAAGCATCAATTCCTTGGCCCTCAGCTTTCTTTATATTCCAAGTCCTCACATCCATATATGACTACTGGAAAAACCATAGCCTTGACTAGATGGACCTTTTTTGACAAAGTAATGTCTCTGCTTTTTAATATGCTGTCTAGGTTGGTCATAATTTTACTTCTAAGGACTGTCTTTTAATTTCTTGGCTCTAAAGCCATTTAAAATTGATCAACATCAATTCATCTATCAACTTCCACATAACTTCAGTTCATATTGACCTCTCTATCTTAATTTTCCAAAATCTAAATTGGTTGTATTATGGATGTTGACACTAGATTACATTCAGTTCAGGACCATGTGTCATTTCATACTACCCTCTTAATTTGCTGATAGAGGAAAGGGAAGTAATGGAGGTAAACATTTCTTATGAAGAAAGATAAACAGATCATGTTGATGCTGCCAATGTTTTCTTTAACCTATGACACTGCTCTGGTGGGTCAGTGGTAAAGAATCTCCCTGCAATGTAGGAGACCCGGTTTGGATACCTGTGTTGGGAAGATCCCCTGGAGGGTATGGCGACCCACTCTAATAATCTTGCCTGGAGAATCCCGTGGACAGAGGAGCCTGGTAGGGGCAATGCATAGGGTCACACAGAGTTGGACACACCTGAGTGACTTAGCAGCAGCAGATTGATACTGAACAACAACTGAGAGACCCAGTACCTAGTAGATACTGAATAAACATACGTGTCTTGTGAATAACTAACTAATTCATAAATAAATGGAGAGATTACAGTAATATAATTGCCTAAATCCCCAAATTTTATTGACTTTATCCTTGTGGCACAGGTTAAAATACACTATATGTTCTTTTTCTCTCTGATTACTGTGAAAAGAGGTGAGTGATTTGCCACTAATGGTTAAATATGGATTTTTATCTTAAAAAAAAACAAACATTGATATCATATTGAATTTGTGATTCTTAAAGTATTTCAAACCTATTATTATAATCTACAAAAGAACCCCAAATCACCCTGATGTACATCTAAAACTAACACAATATTGCAAACCAACTGTACTTGAATTTAAAAAATGTATTATGCCACTTGTAATCAGACATAAGAACAAGTAAATATTAATTTCTCTTAAAAGAATCCACATGTGATTTTTTGTTTTTCCATACATTTAAACACAGAGAAATTATAAATTCAACTGTATATTTGGCAGTTTATTTATTCCATGATTACTGTTAGAATTAGGAAGGCCATTTAAAAAAGTGCAATGACGCTGTTAGTAACTATGATCACAATCAGGTCTCATTTTGAAAACTCTGTTTCCATGGAAACATTGAGTATCATTATTTATTACAGTCTGATTCTAGTAAAGAAAATTAACCACTCATTTGCTGGAAATTGTTTTTGAGAAGAAATGTTGATTGTCATTAGTAGTTATCAGTAGACAAATCACTAGAGAAGATTCTGGTTTGGAATTATGATTTGATATATGTGTTGCTGAAGCAAGCACTGGGATTATGATTTGGGATTGCACAGAGAAGTCCAGTTGAACCTGACAAGTCTTAAGAAAGTGCCCAATGTGCTCCAGAGTCTTAGGCAATTTTCTTTCCTGTGAAAACAATGTTCTTTGCTATTCTTTACTCAAGAGGAGACAATTGATTTCAGTATTTATTTCTCTAGGAAGGTTAAGAGAGAAATTCTCCAGGAGGAAAATCTTCCAGTTCCTTGATAGATGTTTTCTTTTTCATGCTGTCTCCTTACTCTCTACACAAAGCTGCAATTCTTGTGGCGGTGGTTTAGTTACAAAGTCTTGTCCAACTCTTGTGACCCCATGGACTGGGAACCTACCAGGCTCCTCTGTCCATGGGATTCTCCAGGCAAGAATACTGGAGTAGGTTGCCATTTACTTCTCTAGGGGATCTTTTGACCTAGGAATCGAAGCCAGGTCTCCTTTTGCAGCCAGATTCTTTACCGACTGAGCTACAAGGGAAGCACATATTGAGGTGGACTTAAATCCCCACTGAGGGCCAACAGACTGACCATTTACCAGCAGATTTATTAGAGTTGTGGAGATATTTTAGTCTGGCAAATTCTGGGCTTGCTATAAGTACCACATATTTCTTGGAAGTTTTCATGAATTGTTACTGTGACTGAACCTCTTAGCCATAATTTCAGTGTCCAGTCTCCTCTTCACACTTAAAGATAAGATACTGCTTTCATGAGGAATGATGTAACCAACTGAAAGTATATTTCTGGGCCTCTGTTTGAGATGGGGGTAGGCATGTGACTAATGCTTTGGCTCAGTCAATGCTTTTTACATGATAAAATGTGATGCAGTGGGGCTTCCAGCAAAGCCCCCAAATTTAGGTTGCTTCAACCAGCAAACTCGTTTCTGTCTGTACTCATTTCATCTTCCTCTAATTGCAGTGAGAATATGATGGGACAGGGTGGAACTTCATCTAGTGCAAATAAGAGGAAACTGCACAGAAAGGCCTACATGCTATAGGCAGGGAGACAAAGAGGAAGGAGGATTTGGGGACACTCTTGACATTGCAGAACCTCTGCACTGCCCCTAATCTACCACATCCTGTCTTCATTTTACATGGGGGAAAAATGAACATCAGTGTTTTAATCAACTGTGATTTTAGGTCTCTGTTAGCAGCACATAAACATATTTTTCACTGACTTTCATTACATAAAATAAAGTGTAGATTATAAATTCCCTTATGTTACTCCATACTGTTTTGCTTTCTGGTTTCTTCAGACTATATTGTCACATGGCACATAGCTTGGCATAGTCTTCATTTGCTCAGTATTGTTTGAACTGAATATCAGAAGAGCAATATCTCTATTCTCTTTCATGATATTTACCAGAAATAAAATACATGTCATTAGAGAAGAGTTATACCTAGAGAATCCCCACGTACAGAGGAGCCTGGAAGCCTGCAGTTCCTGGGGTCACAAAGAGCAGGACATGACTGAGCAGCTAAACGCAGCCCACAGCACAGAGAAGGGGAAGGGAGACAGGGGAGAGGAAAGAAATATTGAGAAAATAGGCCATGAAACAGTTGTTACTAAAAGTTCAACATGGGAAAGAAAGTTTTGTGTTTCAGGAGGCCATGATTTTGTATGGAGTTGTACCAAGTTACTTCCTTATTTTCCAACTTTCTAAAATGTGTTGAAGTAGGTTATCTGAGACAAATTTGATCAAGAAACAAAGTTTTATAATTTATTATCCTAGATAATATAATGTTTAGGTTTCGCATCTAGATGTTTAGCTAAGGTGATAACAACCAGTTTATTCCAGATAATGTCCGTAATATATCAATCAGTTGGTGACAGCCCACATTTCAACTTCCAAGAAATGGAAAATTTAAAGCTTTTCAAAGGGCTTTTTTATTGTTGTTGCTTGCTTTTAGGTGAAATAAGGTACTTCTTTCCAGCAGGCAAATAAAATTTCCGGTAGCTTGAAAGATACTTCTTAGAGAAATTCCTCAAAATATTAAAAGGTCCTCCACAAGAAAATGTATACATATTACCTCCTTCTCTTCTCTTTCCAATATTTTCACTTAACATTTATAGGAAAAGTTTTAACAGATGCATCCTATATTAACTATTCCCTTTCTCAGTAGTAACACATTTCTTATTAGCGGGTCACATTGTCATCTAAAATAAAAATCACTATTCTGCTCTCCCACTGCTTTGCAGCTAGGTGTAGCCAGTAGTTTGAATTCCTCCAGTAAAAATAAGCAGATATGTAAACTGGCATTAAGGGACATTTCCTAGATAGAGAGGAAAAAATTCTTTCTCCTTTCTTAATATAATGACACATCCAACCAAAAAGAGGTAGAAGACACAGGCTAAAGAAGAAAGAATAGAGAGATGAGACTTGGTAGAGAGCCTGAAGCAGAGAGCCCCACCCCGCCCCCCCATCAGCAGAGAAGAGACCTCTGGATCTCTTTTAATGTGATTCTTTATTCTCTTAGCTTCCTTCCTTCCTTTCAAACCTAATCCTAATTGATACGGTACCTATATGCTATAGGACCTATATCCTACCTATATCTGAGGGGCTTCCTGGGTAGCTCAAATGGTGAAGAATCTGCCTGCAATGTGGGAGACCTGGGTTTGATCCCTGGTGGGGAAGATCCCCTGGAGAATGGCATGGCAACCCACTCCAGTATTTTTGCCTAGAAAATTCCATGCACAGAGGAGCCTAGTGGGCTATAGTGCGTATGGTTGTGGAGAATCGAGCTGTATCCACAGTATCAGTATCTATGGAGCACAGAATATACAATGCGTATTTCCTGGTTATCTGAGGCAGACTTTTACATGTGAAGGTGAACTTCTATCATTGCCTTAATTTCCTGACTCATAGACTGTTTCTAAATTTGTAACACATTGCCTTTTTTTAAAAGAAAAATCGTTACTTTTAGTGAACTTGTTGGAGAGACACACAAACATTTTACTAAACGTTAACACCTAAATTAAGAGGTTCACAGAGATAGGAAAGATTATAAATCTATCAATAAATTAACATACCTAATCTATTCAAAATTGATCTGAAATTTTGTCTCCCTTGAAACTTTCTGAGCTGAGGTTTATAGAAACAGAGAACATTGCATATAGTAGCCAAAAAAAAAAAAAAAAAAATCTAGGCACCATTTTTGTCCAAGTCAGAGTAAGAAAAATCCAAGGCAGTAAAATAACTCCTATTTTAGAACTTAAAGGAAAGTATTTTGAAAAGCTATGGATGTGGAGGAGTATTACCAAATTGGTTGATGTTTTATATCCCTCTAAAAAGTCCTGGAGAATTTTTACCCTGAAATTATCCTTGGAGAGAAATTAGATCTAAAAATAATCTTTGAATGTGTGTCTGCATACGTGTGAAGGTTTTTCATTTTCCATGTAGTGATATGAATTAATGTTCATGATGATGTTGTCTAATTGTATACATATATTTAGGTATATGTTGCTTTACATATTATTCAAATTGTAGATTTTGCAATAATTTAGTAATTTTGAACATCATCATTTTTAACATATATGAACTTTATCATGTAGTTCATTAAAATGGGAATCTGATGCTTATTGAGGCCTATGAAACAGGTAGGCTCTATAGGTCACATATTTTAATTATAATTACATAATTCTGGACTCAGTTACTTTTTTATTCATTTAAGATCTCAGAACCAAGAAGAGAGTCAGGATTTAATCCATAGTCACACTTTTTCCACTCTGTTGCAATACCTTTGTAATTTCAATTTTATTAGCAAATAAAAAAGACAGCTGAGTAATTAATATACGGAGAATATTCCCCGGTGGCTCAACTGGTAAAGAATCTGCCTGCAAAAGTGCTGGAGACCTGGGTTCAGTCCCTGGGTCAGGAAGATCCCCTGGAGAAGGGAATGGCTACCCACTCCAGGGTTCATGCCTGGAGAATTCCATGGACAGAGAAGCCTGGTGGGCTACAGTCCATAGGTCAAGAAGACTCAGACATGACTGAGTGAGAAACACTCTCACTTTTCATTTTCACTTACATATTCATGTTGCTGAAATGTTACTTTTTGAGCCTCTCAATCAAGTAGCCAAGTCAGCAACACTGATGGGTAGAAACCTCTGCCAACTGCAGATTGAATAAACAATGGCTTTAAAAAAAACTCCCCAAACACTAAAATCATTGTTTTAAGAGCTGAACTTGCAAACCTAAAAATATAAATGATGACAGTATTATCACAGACTGCTTAGAACTTGAAAGAATTCTCTTAAGTGTGATGCCTAGTGTTTGTTTAGACAGAGTTAGAGAGCTGATAATTCCTTCTCACTAATCTATATTTTTCTAAACAAACCCTTCTGTCCAAGAAATGCTTCCCAATAAACCACAACCTTTCCTTAAAAAAAAAAACCCAAGTAAAAATACAACTGGGAAGGGAAATGTGTTGCTGTGCATTACTTTTCATCCATATAGATTCCATAATTTAGTGGCTAACAAATAGAGTTTGCTCTAGAATTGCCTGAGCAGATTTTTTAAACTGTAGATCCCTGCAACCTACTATCAAAAATTCTATCATAGTAAGTGGACTCTGACCCAGGGAGGTGTGTATGAGTGTGTGTGTGTGTGTAATCTATATTAATATACACATACACACATTTATATATATATAATCTTCCTGGATAGGGAAGATCCCCTGGAGAAAGAAATGGCAACTCATTCCAGTATTTTAGCCTGGGAAATCCTAAGGACAGAGGAGTGTGGTGGGCTACAGTTCATGGGTTGCAAAAGAGTTGGACACGATTTCGTATCTAAAACAGTAAGCATATAAGCATGAAAGTTTATATCTAAATGAAACCAATGACTATGAGAAGCCTTAATTTACTAATGAAAATACAGCCCACTTGACTGTTGTAGACACGGTTGGATGCGTAGGATCTGAGAGTTTCTCTACTGGCACTGTAACAAATTGGCTTGCCGTAGTTTCATGGGTGCTGGCAGAACACACGATCTCCCGAGTCAGAGAAAACAGACTTTATCATTCACTTCGTAACAAGCAGAATTCTCCCAACAATGAATTTTCTATTTTTAATTGGGTATTTTACAAGGCATAATCACAGGGATTTCAGCATCCCATCTCAGACCCAGTGTGATTTGTTTGTTTTGGCCTCTCCCCAAAGATAGATACAAACATTTATCACCATCATTTCCAGGCAAGAATACTGGAGTGGGTTGCCACCTCCTTCTCCATAATCTGACTAGATTTATTTAATATTACAGAAGATTGTTCACGCAATGTGATTACACAAGGAAAAAGACAAACCTTATTCTGACTTTTAATATCAAAAAGGCATGGGGAAAAGAACATCATATTTGCCTCTTCCCGTTAAAGCCACCTACATGATGATATCCTGCCACAGATATTTAACACTTTCAATTTTTTGTTGTGGTTTTATTTGATTTGATTAAGACTATAGGTCCAATCCAAAGCCAAACTTCTAGAAAGACAAGTTGAGAAAATAAAGTTAATACCTAGTACTGAATATATTCTCATTTACTAGATTTTTCAGTCATTAGGATTGTTATTTATTGGGGACCTTTCATTGCATGGATCTGATTGATGGTGAGATTATTTTATACTCGGAACACACATGATAAAAGCCACTATGTTATGCAACATACCTGACCTCAAAAAGCTTGTAGCATATAGGAGAAAGCCTATCTTACACTGATGACTTTAAGGCAGAGTCCAAGTGCTGCTTCATTACAGACTATAATTTCTTGTTGCTGCTGTAACAAATTACCAGAGTGTATGGGGTGAAAACAACACACACTTATGTTTTTGCAGTTCTGGAGGTCAGAATTCTAAAATCAGTCTCACTGGACTAAGTTCATGGTGCTGGGAGTGTTGCCTTCCTTCTGGAGGTTCTGGGAGGAAATTAGTTTCTCTCTTTTTCCAGCCTCTAAGGACTGCCTACATTTTGTCTTGTGGCCTTTTCTTCCAGTATTTGCATTATTCTAAGTTCTGCTAACATTGTCATATCTCCTTCTCGGACTCCGGCTCTCCCGCTTTCGTCTGTTCCCTTAGTTGGACTCTTGTGATTACATTGGGCTCCACCAGATAATCCAGGATAAACTCCCCCCCTCAAGTTCCTTAACTTAATAACATTGGCCAAGTCGCTTTTGCCATATGGGGTAGTATAATCTCTGTTATAGAGATTAGTGTATACATCTATTTAATGGACCATTTACCACCTAACGCAGAGAGGTATATATCTTTGTAGTCACTAAGAATAAAAATCCTATATTTTAATGAAATATTTGGTTTGATATCTGAAAAAAACCTTAATAATTATTCTTATGAACAATGTAGGTAACTTGTTTGTGTAGCAGTCCTCCCCCGACCCCCACTGAAATGCTACTGAAACTGAACTAGGCCGTTCAGAAAGACAGACAGACAGACAAAGAGAAGCAGATGGAGACAGACTCAGAGAGGGGAACTGGGTTTTCTCTTATCTCCTCCTGAAGGTGAACTGCTTATTCACTTTAAAAAGAGAACTCTCTGAACAGGTTTTAATACCCTAGTGAGAAATGCTGTTAATGAAACAGTAGTTAAAGATATAACAGCTTCTGACCTTGTTGACTGCTTATTGATTTCTTTAGCTTATTTCCTAATATTCTGTTCACAAGTTCAGTGTCCAAATCTTGACTGTGATGACTATAGCCCTTTCCAGAACTTGATGATAATTTCAAAAGGAGAAAGAAACAGGTGAGCTTCCTATCACAATATGGTAATGTTTTGACATTACTGTCTGCCCTGAAGTCAGAAGACAGGAAAGAGCATACCCTTGAAGCTTCTTTCTGATGTCATAATGTGATTCAAAGTAATTGAATGAATATTCATGTTTTCTAGTGTCTGAGATGCTGTCATGGTCCCATCAGTCATTAAATAATGACAACATGATGTTGTTTTGATGATTCTTATTTTATTATTCCTACCAACAGTGGTAACGCAGACTTGAGCATTCAAGCTCTATCTCCTAATTAAAGTTGATTTATTACTTTAATGACCTTGTAAAATAGCTTGTAATTCACAAAATAATAGAAAAATATAGGGAAATTATAACAAAGGAACATGTACTTCTTCTAGCTTTAAAGACACCATTAATTTTTGCTTTCCCCAAAAAATGGAGTAATAGAGATGAGATTCACCCTTTTACTTAAAATAGATGAAAATCAGACAAAATATGTAAACCAGTTGTTTTCAAGACAGTGATCAGGAAAGAACTGTGATCCTTGATTAGTATGAAAAAAGTGGGGTGTGCATTTGGCTTGTCTGAGCTTTACTCCATTGAGAGGATTTTCAGGCCCCAATCCAGAGAGAATTTACGCAGAGCCAGAAAATTCACTGAGGTGATGAAAACAGGGTGTCTCAAGTTTGAAAACCAGAATACAATCCAGGAAGAAGCTGCAAAGAGAGAATTCCAGAGGTCAACACAAAGTCCTTCTCACGTATTCCACCCAGTACTGATGTTATACATCTGTGTGAAGGAGTTATTTGAGACTGGAAAGAGAAACACAGAAGAGAATAAAATTAACACCCCATGATGCTTTTATAGTGACAGGAATAGTGTTAATTCTGCCAGGCATATTGGAAAGCTTCATAGTTCAGGGAAAATTGAATAGGGTACACAGAATGGAAATGTCTCAGTAGAGGGGAATGATTAGTACTAACCTGAGCACTGTTCCAGTCCCACTTAACAAATTTTAAACCTGAAATGAAAGAATGGAACTATTTCCAAGAAATCCAACTTTATCCCAGAACAAAGATCAAAATATTGAAGTGTAAAATATGTACCACCTAAAAAATAAATTGAGATAAGGTATCCTATGAGAAGTTACTCGACATGTGAAGAAACAGTTAATTAAAACAGACCCACTGGGGCAAAAGTGTTAGCTTTAGCAGAGAGAAAAAAATTACAGTTTTTACAAGTGTATTCCATATGTTCAAGAAGTTAAGAGTAGGAAAGTTATTTAAAAATTAAATTTCTAGAGATGAAAATTAAAATGCCTGATATACTGTAGAAAAATTATACTAGATAGTGTTAGAGCAGGCAGATTGCTAGATCTTCAGAGAAAGGTGGTCACAGGCCAGGTGGCAGGAAACCATACATCTTGTGAACAACAGGGATTGTTGGGTAGACAAGGAAAAGTGGGAACCTCTGGGTGGACAAGAAACCACACATCTTGGGGTGACAAGGGTCCTGAGGCAGGCAAAAATAGGTGGGAAAAGGCAGGAATTTCTTGTGTCCAAATGTAACCTTTCCTCATTATGCCATCATTGCAATAAAATTAGCCTTGCAGATAAGAAGTACCCATCATGTATCTGTATCATGACACTTCTGATTAAGACTAAATAAGGACAAAAATCCTTCCTTCACTAGGAAAGGTGGAGCTGGGGTGAAAATTAGGAAATATGTTCCCAAATTCCTCCTCCTCAATGAATATTCACCCATTCATTTTCACACTCCATATAACCACCTTGCCAAAGAAACTCAGGGCAGCTAATTACCTGAGTCTGCCCCTTCTCCCCTTGAGAGCAGACTGTTGCTTAATAAAATCTCTCTTTACTTTCTTGACCTACATGTCTTTCTCTGAATTCCTAAAACAAGATAAGAACTACTCTCTGATAAAAATGGGATTAATGGTGGATTAGAAATTACAGAAGAATTAGTGAACTTTAATACACAGAGATAGAAATTTTAGCAAAAGAAAAAGTAGGAGAATTTTATAATAATGAACAGAATACCAGTTAAGAGTAGGAAAACTTTAAGCAGCATTATCTATGTGTAATTGGAGTCCCTAAAGTTAAGAGGGCCTTAAGAAGGACATCTCTTTGATGACAAGGTCTGTGTAGTCAGTGCAATGGTTTTTCCAGCAGTCATGTATGGATGTGAGAGTTGGACCATAAAGAAAGCTAAGTGCCAAAAAATTCATGCTTTTGGATTGTGGTGGGGAGAAGACTCTTGAGAGTCCCTCCTCCAGAGACTGCAAGGAAATCAAACCAGTCAATCTTAAAGAAAATCAACCCTAAATAATCATTGGAAAGACTGATGCTGAAGTTCCAGTACTTTGGCCACCTAATGCAGAGAGCCAACTTGTTGGAAAAGACTCTGTTGCTGGGAAAGATTGAGGGCAGGAGGAGAAGACGGCAGCAGAGAGTGAGAGCATCACTGACTCAGTGGATGTGACTCTGAGCAAACTCCAGGAGATAGTGAAGGACAGGGAAGCCCGGTGTGCTGCAGTCCATGGCGTCACGGAGAGCTGGATGTGACTGAGCTACCGAACAGAAACAAAGATTTAAAAAGGCAGGGGACAGAAAAATATTCAAAGAAATAATGACTGAAATGCATCCCAATTTAATGACACTCACAGATAGAAGGTCCTCAGTGTTCCCCAAACAAAAGAAACATGAAGTGAACAATGCAAGACTTATCATAAATTGCTTGAAACAAGAGATGAGGAGAAAACTTTACAGGTAATTGGATAAGAAGACTTTATGAAGAGAGGAATACAAAGGAGAAAGGTTCTGGGGAAACAAAAGCTTGCCAAAATAGAATTAGTTACCCAGCAAAACTTTCTTTTGATAAAAAAGAAATTATGTGTATTCCCCATTCCAATCCATGTCAATGTATGGCAAAAACCACTACAATATTGTAATTAGCCTCCAACTAATAAAAATAAATGGAAAAAAAAAAGAAATTAAGGTTTTTTCAACATGCAAAAAATGAAAGAATTTGTTGCTATCAGACCTATACTACAAAACAATTTTAAGAAATGTCCTTCAGGTAGAAAATTATACCTGATGAAAATATATATGTACAAAAAGTATAATGAGAATCAGAACTGATGCCTCCATGAGTGAATATAGAAGATTTGTTTATTAGTTTAAATCTTGTAAAACTCCCCCAAGATAATTGCCAGAGCCATAAGATATCAATGTTATATTCAATGTAAATGGTTTAAGTACATTAATTAAAGCAGAGATTGGGAGAATGAATAAAAGCATGATCCACCTATTTGCCATCTATAAGAAACTCAGTTAAAATATAGTAATAGATAAATTAAAAGTGAAAGAATAGAAATGATATATCATACAAATATTAGCCAAAGGAAAGCAAGGATAGCTTATTGTTATCAGATTAAATAGACTTCAGAGCAACGCAATTTCCTGAGACAAAGACGCACATTGAAAAATGATGTGTCAATCAACACAAAGACAGAGAAATCCTAAGTGTTTACACACCAAAAACCAGAGCTTCAAAAAATGTTAAACACAAGCTGATAGAACTGACAGAACAAAGACAAATGTCAAATTATAATTAGAGACTTCAACACTTTATTACCGAATGATAAAACTAGACAGAAAGTAAGCAAAGATATAAAAGAATTCCTTAACACCATCAGAAACAGAATCTAATCTACATTTGCAGAACACTCCAATCAGCAACAGAAAAATATACAGCATTTTTAAGCTTCCACAGTATATGTACCAAGATAGATTATGTTTTGGTCATAAAATGAATCCCCACAAATTTAGAAGAATTGAAATCATGTTAGAACTGGTGCTCGACCACAGTAGGAATCAGTAATAGGATAACAGGAAAATCTCTAAGTACTTGAAGACTAAATACATTTAAAATAAATTCTCAATATATTTAAAATAATTCAAGCTATGCCAAGTAAATTTTCTGACACATGTAATTAAAATAAAAATCAATAACAACATAAGTGAAAGATCTCTAGAATATCTTCAAATATATGGAAATAAAATAACAAAAGTTCTAAATAAAACATATCAAAGAAGTAGTCTAATAGAAATTCAGGGAAGTATTTCTAACGACATTGAAAATGAAAAATTATATTAAAATATTAAGTTTCCATCAAAGCAGGAATTAAAGGATAATTAATAGCACTAAATAAAGAAGAAGAAATATTAATATTTATATTAGAGAAGAAGAAAGTAGCTTTTCAGAGTCTTTCTTAAAAAAAAGAAAAAAACTCTGAAAATCAATAAGCAATCCCACTTCCGGGCATACACACCGAGGAAATCAGATCTGAAAGAGACGCGTGCACCCCAATGTTCATCGCAGCACTGTTTATAATAGCCAGGACATGGAAGCAACCTAGATGCCCATCAGCAGATGAATGGATAAGGAAGCTGTGGTACATATACACCATGGAATATTACTCAGAATTCATTTGAATCAGTCCTAATGAGATGGATGAAACTGGAGCCCATTATACAGAGTGAAGTAAGCCAGAAAGATAAAGAACATTACAGCATACTAACACATATATATGGAATTTAGAAAGATGGTAACGATAACCCTATATGCAAAGCAGAAAAAGAGACACAGAAGTACAGAACAGACTTTTGAACTCTGTGGGAGAAGGTGAGGGTGGGATGTTTCAAAAGAACAGCATGTATATTATCTATGGTGAAACAGATCACCAGCCCAGGTGGGATGCATGAGACAGGTGCTCGGGCCTGGTGCACTGGGAAGACCCAGAGGAATCGGGTGGAGAGGGAGGTGGGAGGGGGGATCGGGATGGGGAATACGTGTAAATCTATGGCTGATTCATGTCAATGTATGACAAAACCCACTGAAATGTTGTGAAGTAATTAGCCTCCAACTAATAAAAAATAAAATAAAATAAAATTTGGAGTAAACAGAGTCCAGAAATGGTGAAAATCATGGCAAAAATCAGTAACAGAGAAAACGAACAAAAGAAAAACAAAAATATCAATAGAACAACTCTAAACAATTTAGAAACATGTTTTTAGAGGGTACAGAACTTTGGATCATTTCTTTTTCCCAACACTTCAAAAATGTCATCCTGTGTATTACAGTTTATAGTTCCTGAGGAATCTATTACATTTTTTTTTGTTGTTGTTTTCCCCTTTACATAATGTTTCTTTTTTCTTTGTTAGCTTTCCAGTTATTTTCTTTATTTTTGTTTATCAACATTTTGGCTATTACGTGTCAGTAACTTTAAAAAAAAATTATTTGTGCTACTTAGAATTCTCTGAGTTTCTTGAAACTGTATTTTAATTTTGGAAATTTCTTGGCAATTTATTCATCAAATTTTTGTTGTACCCCACTCTCTCTTTTTTTAATCCAGATACACAGATGATAGTCTGTTATTTATTTTCCCTCATCCTGGATACTCTGCTTTTATTTTATTTACTGTTATTTTCTTATGTCAACTTCCCTGGTGACTCAGACGGTAAAGTGTCTGCCTACAATGTGGGAGACCTGGGCTCAATCCCTGGGTTGGGAAGATCTCCTGGAGAAGGCAATGGCAACCCACTCCAGTATTCTTGCCTTAAAAATCCCATGGACGGAGGAGCCTGGTAGGCTACAGTCCATGGGGTCACAAAGAGTTGGACACGACTGAGCGACTTCACTTTCACTTTTCTTATGTGTCAGTGTAGATAATTTCTGTCAACATATATTCAAATTTGCTTTGTTTTTCTCAGTTACACCCAGTCTGTTCTTGAGTTCATCACAGGGACTCTTTATCTATGGTATTGTATTTCACCTAGCACTTCCTTTTGGCTTTTCATGTAGTTTCTACCTCTTTACTAAAATGCTCCTTCTTTTCATGCATATTGCCCACCTTTCCTACTGGATCTGCTGCCATAGTAATCACAATTATTTTGTACTCTCTCTCTCTGATATTGCTAGCATCTGAATAATCTCTGAATCTACTTTTATTGATTAACTTTTTTTTTTTTTTGTAAATGTGTTTATTATCTTCCTCTTTTTGGGTATCTCATAAAATGTTTTACTTAGCAGCTGATAATGTGTGGGGAAGAAGAGTGGGAAATGAGGGGACTCCTGGTTGCACCTGGGGGTGCCTCTTCTGTCAGGCCATCACAGAGGTCAGCTGCTGCTGCTGCTGCTACCTTATGCGTGAATGGGGCCTAAAGGGCCAGAGACCTTTCCTTGGGGCTCCTACGCCTCTCATTTTCACAGGTTAGTGCATATGTGTTATCGTGGAGTGGAGCTTTCGCTGTAATTCTTCCCTCTGGCTGATGACAGACTTCTGCTGCTTATTCCACACAGGGATGCCAGGAGGGGTTCCTTATTACCTCGGATCAGACTGTTTTAGGCAGGTTCTCTGTGCATATGCCTGAGGGTGTGAGGGTCTCAGCTGTCTCACCCCTCCAGTGCAACTTAACTCTGACCTGTGATTGGTTTTAAGTAGTAGGGATTTTTTCCTTTTTGCCTCCTCATCAGCAGTGAGCAGATCTCATCTTGGTACTGGTTCATATTATTGGGCCCAGGGATAGAGGGTTCTTTCTTTTTTCTTTACCTTACTTTATTAGTAATGAATGCTTGCTTGTGTTGTTAATTGGAAATGTTTTTTGCCCATCTTCCAGAGGCAAGCAAATTTCATTTCTTCCATTCCAACAGAGGCAATGGATTTTGTATGAAAGCTGTGAGCGAAATGTTTCATTATTCTTGCACCATCAGTTTGAAACCTTTACTTCCTGTGAGGGAAATCTCTAGAGAAGCAGGTAAGATATCATGCCTGTCTTCCAGTAGAATCATAGCCTGCATGTCTGACACCAAGTGGTATTTCCCCTCAGTCCCATATCTTACTCCCAGTCTTTCTGGTAAGCACTGGTGGAGGTCTATTAAAATATCTTCATATTTATTAGAACTGTCTTTGTTTCTGGATCTTCCAGTTATGCTATATTGATATGCTAGCCCACACTTGACCTTTTAAGATTTTTATGACAGTATCAGCTGGTTTTATTTTATCCACATTTACGGCAATCACCTCTTTCCCTGATGCTCTTAAAAAATGTATGACCTCTCACAATAGGATGGATTTCACCCTTTGATATGTAAGATTTAAAAATTTTCCTCTAAGCCTAAGAAAAATTATGATTTTTGTAGATTATTTGGTTTCTCTAATTTTTTTTTTTTTTTTATGTTCAGGACGACTGTCTGAAAGTTTTCTGTCTTAAGTGGAAGCACATCTCTCCTTTTACATTTTATTTACTATTTTCATGGATTTTCAATAGCCTGTGCATAGATGCAAGAGATTTCCATTTAATATGAACCAAAAACTAGACCCTAATTTTAAACAAAATTAAGACACATGAGATTACTGGACTACTTCCAGTAGTCATGTGCAGATGTGAGAGTTTTGACCATAAAGAAGGCAGAGCACTGAAGAATTGATGCTTTTGAATTATGGTAATGGAGAAGATTCTTGAGAGTCCCTTAGACAGCAAGGACATCAAACCAGTCAATCCTAAAGGAAATCAATCTTGAATATTCATTGGAACGATTGGAGCTGAAGCTCCAGTACTTTGGCCACGTAATGCGAACAGCAGACTCACTGGGGAAAACCCTGATGCTGCGAAAGACTGAAGGCAGAAGGAGAAGAGGGCAATCGAGGATGAAAGGGTTGAATGGCATCACCGATTCAATGGACATGAACTTGGGCAAATTCCGTGAGATAGTGAGGGACAGGGAGGCCTGGCATGCTGCAGTCCACGGGGTCACAAAGAGTCGGACACGACTTAGTGACCAAACAGCAAGACTTGTGAGACATCTGGTGAAAAATGAAGGAAAGTGAGATACTGCTTTAGAGTTAACATATGTTCAGACTGAAGATCATATTTTAGTGTGTATGTAGAAGAGCTTGTAAACATATCAGACTTTAGTGTTTTCTTAGTATTGCTTAAATGGAAATGATCCCTACAACCAATTAAAATCAAATCAAATCAAATCAGAACTTGCTCCAGCCCCTTTGGTAATTACATATAACTCCAACTGGCAATACCTTTGTAAACAGTACCTCTTGACTTCCAGCCTTCATCTTATCTTATGTAACGGACAATGGTTAAAAATTAAAACCCTGTCCATTTATATAGAAACTAACTCAACTTTGAAATTCTTGGGAGATGTTACAAATTGGTGTCACCAAATGGCCTAAATTATTAGTTAGATATCAGTCTGTTTTCGCCAACAAGAAATCAAAGTAGATTTTCTTATCAAGGGTGCATCTATTTTAATAACCTTATCAACCTCAATTTAATGTTAGCACTACATCCAGTGATAGTCATCTATCTTTTCCAGTGATCACTTTGTACATTTAAAGTAATACTTAGAGCATATCTTAAGGAAGTACAGGTCAGCAGTTTATCATTAGAATAAAAATATGTGTAGTATTTGCTGTCATTTCCAATGTTCATTAGTACTTCAACAAATATTTATTCAGTACTCTGTTGTACTCATATGTATCAGTTTTGGATACAAAGGATAAACTGTAGGGGGCAAGTGGGCATGGTTGCTGTTTACTTGTGTTTGTGATCTGTAGGGGTAAGAAAAGTGTGCGCAGAAAATAACACAACGTAGTTAATGCTACAAGATGGAGCATATCTGATCATATGACTACTATTTAGGCAAGGAAACAAAGAAATGCATTTCTTTTTTACTATTATTATTGAAATTAGTTGATATACAATATTAGTTTAAGACTTAATAGATTTGGCATTTGCATACATTATGAAATAATCAAGAAGCAACATTTAGAACCATTCATAGAATAAATGACCAGTTCAAAATTGAGAAAAGAGTACTTCAAGGCTGTATATCGTCACCCTGCTTATTTGACTTATATGCAGAGTAAATCATGCGAAATGCCGGATTATATGAAGCACAAGCTGGAATCAAGATTGCCGGGAGAAACATCAATAACCTCAGACACCCAGATGACACCACACTTATGGCAGAAAGCGAAGAGGAACTAAAGAGCCTCTTGATGAGGGTGAAAGAAGAGAGTGAAAATGCTGGCTTAAAACTCCTTATGCTGTATATAACATCCCTGTGGCTTATATATTTTATAAGTGGAGGTTTATACTCTTTATTTCCTTCATCTATTTTATCTCCCAAGCCCTTTTCTCAGGCCATCACCCATTTTTCTGCACATCTGTGAGTCTCTTTCTATTTTGTTTCTTAGATTACACATATAAATGAAAGCATATGATATTTGTCTTTCTCTGACATTTTGTACATTTTATTCATTTATTTTTACTGAAAATATACTTAATCTTCAAAATTATATAAGTTTCAGGAGAACGCTATAGTAATTCTGTATTTTTACAGATTATACTCCATTGTTATTATAAGATAATAGCTATAAATCCCAGTCCTATATAATACATCCTTTTGGCTTATCTATTTTATATGTAGTCATCTGTATCTCTTAACCCCATACTCCTGTTTGTCCCTCCCCCTTCCCTCTCTTCTTTGGTAACCACCAATTTATTTCCTATATCTGTTAGTCTGTTTCTATTTTGCATATACATTTTGTCTTTTTTTTTAGATTCCATGTAGAAGTGGCATCATATAATGTTTGTGTTTCTCTGACTTAGTTCACTAAGTATAATATTCTTTAGCTCCATCCATGTTACTGTAATGGCAGGATTACATTGCTTTACATGGATGAGTAATATTCTGTTGTATACATATATTATTATGTACATATGTATACGTGTGTGTGTGTGTAGTATCACATTGTGTATCTATTCATCTATTGACGGGCACTTGGATTGCTCCCATATCTTGGCTGTGATAAATACTGCTTCTATGAACATTGGAGTGAATGTATCTTCTTGAATTAGTGCTTTTATTTTTCTTCATATATATACAAGGGTGGAATTGCTGGATCATACTCTATTTCTATTTTTGGTTTTTTGAGGTGGCTCCATGCTGTTTTCCATAGTGGCTCTATTAATTTACATTCCCACCAAGGGTGTAGGAAGTTTTGCTTTCCTCCACATCCTCTTAAGTGTTTGCTATCTGTACACTTTTGATGATAATCATTCTAAGCAGTGATAACTCATGGTTTTGATTTGCATTTCTCTAATAATTAGGTTGAGCATCTTTTCATATGCCTGTTGGTATAGGTATGTCTTCTTTGGAAAAAATGTCTATGTAGGTCTTCTGTCCAATTTTTTGATTGGGTTGTTTCTGTTTTTTGATATTAAGTTGTATGAGCTGTTTAGGTATTTTGGATATTGTCAGTTACATCATTTGCAAATATTTTCTCTCATCCCGTAGGTTTTTTTTGTTTTGTTTTACAGAGCAAGACACGCCTTGCAGAGTAGGCACGACGGCCTCTGTGTTCTCTCTGCAGGTACTGGGGCCAAGTTGTGGAGGTGTGACTACTGTCTAGAAATCTGAGCAGCTTCCACCCTTTGGGTAAGTGCCGAGGGTAGCCACAGCTGCCCGACCTGGGCTGTGCCTCTGTGTCCTACAGTTGAGTCCTCTCCTCTGTCCTGGCTGTCCCAAACCCAACGTCATATTGCGGTGTGGAGTGAGTGGAGCCCAAGCATTCGACAGCTTGGGCAGGGGGTGGGGTATATGGTCAAATTGTCACAGGACATCTGGCGGCAGCTAGAGCAGATCTCTCTCCAGCCTGCTTTGGGAGCCAGTCAGCACCTGCCCTGGTCAAGAGTGCAAATACAAGGGGTTGTATTTGTCACCACAGTCTATGAGCCAGCCAAGAGCACTTATCTGCACCAAGTAGAACCCTACTACTGGGAAACCCAGCTGTGGCTCAGTCACTTCACTCCCCATGACACGTGTCCACCCTTGTAATCTGCCTTTTCCTCTGAATCCCCTCCCAAGCGGCACAGGTTCTGACCTGATCACTTTTCTCCCCTTCCTACCTGATTATGTGTATATAGTTCCTGCTGTCTTAGCTGTACAGGAGTCCTTTTACTGGTTTCCAGTTAGTTTTCAGTGAGAATTTTTCCACTTGTAGATGTATTTTTCATGTGCTCATGGGGGAAGGTGAGCACCAACCTTTTTCTCTGCCAACTTGATCTCTCTCCCCTGCCTCACATATTTCACTTAGCAAAATACCACCTGGGTCCATCAGTGTTGTTGCAAATGGCAGGATTTTGGTGTTTTTTATTAATATGGCTGAATAATATTCCATTGTATGTGTGTATATACACATGTATTATTGTATATATTTATATACCACATTTTCTTTACTTATCAGTTGATGGATGATTAGTTTACGCTCATGTCTTGGTGATTATAATAGTGCTGCAATGGACATGGGGATGAGCATTTCATTTTGAATTAGTGTTCTTCTTTTTTTCAGATAAATACTCAGAAGTGAAATTACTGGATCCTATGGAAATTCTGTTTTTAATTTTTTGAATAATTTCCATACTGTTTTCCATAGAGGCTTGGCCTATTTACAATCCCACCAACAGTGCATATGGTTTTCCTTTTCTTCACCTCCTTGCCAACACTTATTATTTGTTGTCTTTTTTGATGATCACCACTTTGACAGGTGTGAGTGCTGTATTATTATTTGCTTTGCATTTTCCTAATGCTTAGTGAGGTTGAGCATCTGTTGATGTGTCTGTGGCCATCTATACACCTTTAGGAAAGTGCCTATTGTAAGACCTGAAACCATAAAACTCCTAGAAGAAAATATGGGCAGTGGGCTCTTTGACATCAGTCTTAGGAATATTTTCTTGGGTCTCTTCTAAGGCAAGGGAAACATAAGCAAAAATAAACAAATGGCACTATGTCAAACTAAAAAGCCTTTGCATGGTACAAGAAATTCTCAACAAGAAGATAAGCGAGTATATTGAATGGGAGAAGATATTTGCAAACAATAAGTGCCATAAAAACAATAAAGTAATATATTATGTTAAAGAAGAAATATATACTGAGCTGGGAGTTGGGGATTTTTTTTATCTTTTTATTTTATATTGGAATATAGTTGATTAACAATGTATTAGCTTCAGCTATGCAACAAAGTGATTCGGATATACAGATACATGCATCTGCTTTTTTCCTAATTCTTTTCCACTTAGATTGTTACATAATGTTGAGCAGAGTTCCCTGTGCTATAAAGTAGGTCCTTGTTGGTTATTCATTTAAAATATTTCAGTGTGTAGATAAAATGGTCAGAGAAGACATCTCTAAAGAGATGACATTTGAATGGTACTTGAGCAGAGACCTGAGTGATGCTCAAAATCCATCTTGCTGGAGGAAGATTATACAAAGTACAGGCATTAAAATCTATAAAGTCTTGGAGTTTAACTATTTTAATTGACAGTAGGAAGCATAATTAATTTCAAATATAGAGAACAAGAGATAAATTAGTATAATGTTAAGGTGCAGAAGTAATTAGAGAACCTACCATATATGGCCTTTGTGCATTCCAAGGAGTTTGGCTCATTCTAATTAATTAAAAAAAACAAACACTGGATATTTTGATGAAAGATGAGGTATTCTGAGTTATAATTTCATAAGCTTACTTTTAGCATACTCCTCCCCAGTTCAGTTCAGTTCAGTCGTTCAGTTGTGTCTGACTCTTTGTGACCCCATAAACCACAGAACGCCAGGCCTCCCTGTCCATCACCAACTCCCAGAGTTCATCCAAACTCATGTCCATTGAGTCGGTGATGCCATCCAGCCATCTCATCCTCTGTCATCCCTCTCTGCTCCTGCCGTCAATCTTTCCCAGAATCAGGGTCTTTTCCAATGAGTCAGCTCTTCACATCAGGTGACCAAAATATTGGAGTTTCAGCTTCAACATCAGTCCTTCCAATGAACACCCAGGACTGATCTCCTTTAGGATGGACTGGTTGGATCTCCTTGCAGTCCAAGGGACTCTTAAGAGTCTTCTCCAACCCCACAGTTCAAAAGCATCAATTCTTCAGTGCTCAGCTTTCTTTATATTCCAGCTATCAAATCTATACGTGACCACTGGAAAAACCATAGCCCTGACTAGACGGAACTTTGTTGACAAAGTAATGTCTCTGCTTTTTAATATGCTATCTAGGTTGGTCATAACTTTCCTTCCAAGGAGTAAGTGTCTTTTAATTTCATGGCTGCAATCACCATCTGCAGTGATTTTGGAGCCCCAAAAAATAAAGTCTGACACTGTTTCCCCATCTATTTCCCATGAAGTGATGGGACTGGATGCCTTGATCGTAGTTTTTGAATGTTGATCTTTAAGCCAACTTTTTCACTCTCCTCATTCACTTTCACCAAGAGGCTCTTTAGTTCTTCTTCATTTTCTGCCATAATGGTGGTGTCATCTGCATATCTGAGGTTATTGATATTTCTCCCGGCAATCTTGATTCCAGCTTGTGCTTCATCCAGCCTGGTATTTTTCATAATGTACTTTGCATATAAGTTAAATAAGCAGGGTGACAACATACAGCCTTGACGTACTCCTTTTCCTATTTGGAACAAGTCTGTTGTTCCATGTCCAGTTCTAACTGTTGCTTCTTGATCTGCATACAGGTTTCTCAAGAGGCAGGTCAGGTGGCCTGCTGTTCCCTTCTCTTTAAGAATTTCCCACAGTTTGTTGTGATCCACATAGTCAAAGGCTTTGGCATAGTCAATAAAGCAGAAGTAGATGCTTTTTTCTAGAACTGTCTTGGTCTTTCAATGATCCAACAGATGTTCGCAATTTGATCTCTGGTTCCTCTGCCTTTTCTAAATCCAGCTTGAACGTCTGGAAGTTCTTGGTTCACATACTGTTGATGCCTGGCTTGGAGAATTTTGAGCATTACTTTACTAGCTTCTGAGATGAGTGCAAATGTGCAGTAGTTTGAACATTCTTTGGCATTGCCTTTCTTTGGGGTTGGAATGAAAACTGACTTTTTCCAGTCCTGTGGCCACTGCTGAGTTTTCCAAATTTGCTGGCATACTGAGTGCAGCACTTTCACAGCATCACCTCTTAGGATTTGAAATAGCTCAACTGGAATTCCATCACCTCTGCTAGCCTTGTTTGTAGTGATGCTTCCTATTGCCCACTTGATTCACATTCCAGGATGTCTGGCTCTAGGTGAGTAATCACATCATCATGGTTATCTGGGTCATGAAGATATGTTTTGTATAGTTCTTCTGTGTATTGTGTCACCTCTTCTTAATATATTTTGCTTCTGTTAGGTCCATACCATTTCTGTCCTTTATTGTGCCTGTCTTTGCATGAAATGTTCCCTTGGCATCTCTAATTTTCTTAAAGAGACCTCTAGTCTTTTTCCTTCCATTGTTTTCCTCTGTTTCTTTGCATTGATCACTGAGGAAGGCTTTCTTATCTCTTTGCTCTTTTTGAAACTCTGCATTCAGATGGGTATATCTTTCCTTTTCTCCTTTGCCTTTCACTTCTCTTCTTTTCTCAGCTATTTGTAAGGACTCCTCAGACAATCATTTTGCCTTTTTACATTTCTTTTTCTTGGGGGTGGTCTTGATCACTGCCTCCTGTACACAAACCTCTGTCCATAGTTCTTCAGGGACTCTGTCTATCAAATCTAATCCCTTGACTCTATTTGTCACTTTTACTGTATAATTCTAAGGGATTTGATTTAGGTCATACCTGAATGGTCTAGTGGTTTTCCCCGCTTTCTTTAATTTAAGTCTGAATTTGGCAATAAGGAGTTCATGATCTGAGCCACAGTCAGCTCCCGTCTTGTTTGTGCTGACTGTATAGAGATTCTCCATCTTTGGCTGCAAAGCATAAAATCAATCTGATTTTGGTGTTGACCATCTGGCGATGAGTAGAGTCCTCTCTTGTGTTGTTGGAAGAGGGTGTTTACCATGACCAGTGTGTATTCTTGGCAAAAACCTGTTAGTCGTTGCTTGCTTTATTTTGTACTCCAAGGCCAAATTTGCCTGTTACTCCAGGTATCTCTTGACTTCCTACTTTTACATTCCAGTCCCCTATAATGAAAAGGACATCTTTTTTGAGTGTTAGTTCTAGAAGGTCTTGTATGTCTTACTGTTCAACTTCATCTTCTTCAGCATTATTGGTTGGGACATATACTTGGATTACTGTGATATTATTGGTTTGCCTTGGAAATGAACAAAGATCATTCTGTCATTTTTGAGATTGCACCCAAGTACCACGTTTTGGACTCTTTTGTTGACTGTGATGGCTAGTCCATTTCTTGTAAGGGATTCTTGCCTACAGTAGTAGATATAATGGTCATCTGAGTTAAATTTGCCCATTCCAGTCCATTTTAGTTCACTGATTCCTAAAATGTTGATGTTCACTCTTGCCATCTCCTGTTTGACCACTCTAATTTACCTTGATTCATAGACCTAACATTCTAGGTTCCTACTCAGGGTCAGGAATTTTGAGTGATGTTAGGGATGAAAAACATACATGGCTTGGATCCTCTCATCCAGCTTTTGAGCTTGTTGGTCTTTTAATCTCCTTTCAAGTGCCTCAGTGGCCTAAGAACCATATGTGGAACTACTGGGCAACACATGGACACACTTGTGATGTACTTGGTTTCCCAGAATGGACCTTAACGTCTTGATTTTTAAGAGTAATGTGTTTCATACTTTTTAATAGTGATGATTTCCATCTATTATTGCCTCTGTTACCAGGGAAACTCACAAAACAATTTGTTTCATGGAAAATTATTCATTATTATAGATTTAGATAGATCAAAAGTTTTATCTTGCTGTCATTTATGCTATAATTTTAGTAGGCATTATTATTGGTTATGGAATAAAGTAATTCTAATAACTACTACTGTACTTATTCTAGTTTTAAAACAACTGATTTTTTTTTTAATAGAGGTATTTTCTACTGGAGTTGGTAATTTTTTACTTTAAAAGAATCCTGATGTGTCTATATAAATGCTGTGAAATATTTCTCTATTCCCTGTTTTTGGTTTGAGAAATATTTACAAATTACTACTATTTTGCATAAAAGTCCCTTGTGGCTCAAGCAGTCAAGAATCTGCCTGTAATCCAGGAGACCCAGGTTTAATCCCTGGGTTGGGAAGATCCTCTGGAGAAGGAAATGGCAACCCTCTCCAGTAATCTTGCCTGAAGTGGAGCCTGGAAGCCTACAATCCATGGGATCACAAAGTTAGACATGACTGAGTGATTAACACTAAGCAGCAAAAGAAAAAAAAATCTTGCATTTGTTTGTTTTGTTTTCTGGTTCTTATTTTTTTAGACAAATAGTTACTTCATCACAAGGATTTAGAATCCCCTGCAAAGTGCATTACTGCTTGCATTTGTGTTTTAATAATCAAAGAAGAGAATGAAAAAGATGCAGAAAAACTTCACGATAGTAAGTGAATAGTCCCCCTGAAGCCATAGAATAACTAATATTGTAGACTGAATAAGTTATATTCATCATTTTCTTGCATTTGTAATTTCACATCAAGCAGAATATTTATGGAACGTCAAAGGTAACAGATATGAGATTTAAAAATATAATATGTTAACTTTGATTTTCCTTTTTTCTTCATCACAAATCATTGCATGTCTTTACAGTAATTTAGTATCCAGTAAAAACTCTTAAGAACAATGTATTTGTTGTCTGAGGGTTAAACAGAAAGCAACATAAGCATACTGTACTCTTCTAAAAATGTTGTGCTAAAAGATGGGAAACTTTCTACACCCAGCAAAATCAGTTAAATTTAACACGCCCAAACTTTGACCATAATTGTAATATAAATGTTTGTGTAATATAGCAGTCCAGAGATGTGCCTTTCAGACCTCGAACCACAGAAAACCTAACTGGTCAAGGGCCACAGCAGCTGGGCTCTGAGATCCATCCGTGCAACTGCGGTGGAGCCAATACCAACTGGCTCTCCCCAGCCGGTGACCGAACACTGCAGACATCTCTCTGGTAGACATGGTGCTGGAAGGCAGAGGATCCTCTAACAGCCTCGTCAGACGTTTCTCAGCCCATTCAGCATACTTCACTGCAGCTTACATTTGCACTGCAGTCTGATGGGTACCCCCGTCTTCTCCAGTTTCCTCCCCGTTTCTCCTCATTACCCCCAAACTGTCCTCATTTCCTCACAGGCATTTCTCTTAGCTGAATCCTACATGTTTAACCCTATCTTTGTGTCTGCAGAGAAGAGTACTTGGTCTAAAATAATTAGTTAGCATATATGATCAGTGTGATCATCATAAGAGTTCCATGAAAAAGGCAAAAGAATTATTATTACTCAACAGAGGAAAACATGAGATGATTCAGTGGTATTCTGGACTTCATGTGATTTAAAAATGACAGATCATTGCTAAAAAACCAATTTCAGCAGAGTGACTCTTCAGTCATTGTCTCTTGTTTGATATGAATTAAATACAGTTTAACATTCAATTAAAGATTTTTTTAGTTTCATTTGTTTATTTAATTGGAGGACAATTTTTTTACAATGTTGTTAGTTTCTGCGGTACACCAATGTGAATCAGCATCTGTATGCAAATGTCCCCTCCTTCTTGAGTCTCCTTCCCACCCCCAGCATCCTACCCCTCTAGATCATCACAGAGCCCCAAACCCCACTTTTCTTCATGTCGAGAGGAGTTTTAAAGAAATCGCTCACAGACACTCACTGATCTTTGAAATGGAAAAACAGTTATGCAAAGAAAAATATGGATAAAAGAAACAGTGCAATATTGTATCTAGACATTCGATCAGCCTTTTTTCTTATCAATTCTATTCTCTCGTTCAGTTACCTTTATGAGACTGAATGGGTTTAATGACATCATATCAGTCAACTCAATAATCTTCTTTATAGAACCTGGTGGGCCTGTCACCTTTGGTAGTCAAGGTGGTGGGGCAGACTTCACAGGGTCAGTGACATCTGATGGACTGTAGACGGATTAACATGAATCCACATGGAGGGTTGGTGGCGGGGTGTGGGGGGGCGGGTATCACACAAACAGATATGCATGTGTATAAGTTTTATCAAAAATATACCTGGTTTTTATTATAATACGCTACTTGTTTTTGTTTTCTGCTGCATATTTTTAAATTGGGGTACACTGCTTTACAATGTGGCATTGATTTCCACTGTACAGTGAAATGAATCAGCTATAGGTGCGTATATATCCACTTCCTCTGGGGCCTCCCTCCCACGCGGCTCCATCCCAGCCATCTAGGTCACTGCAGAGCCCTGAGCTGAGACCCCCATGCTATGCTGCATGCTCCCCCAGCTCAATGCTTTACGCATTGTAGTGTACAGACGTCAATCCCAAACTCCCAGTTAACCCCACCCACCCCCATATCTGCACATCCATTCTCTACATCTGCGTCTGTGTTCCTGCCCTGCAAATACATTCATCTGTACCATTTCCTAGATTTCACATATATGTTAGTATGATACTGGTCTTTCTCTTTCTGACCTATTTTGCAATGTGTTTCAGACTCTAACTCCATCCACGTCTCTATAAATGATCCAGTTTCATTATTTTCTATGGCTAATATTCCATTACACACACACACACACCACATTTTCTTTATCCATTCATTTGTCGATGAATGTTTAGGTGCTTCCATGTCCTGGCTATTGTGAATAGTGCTGCAGTAAACATTCGGTTACAAGTGTCTTTGAATTATGGTTTTCTTAGGGTTCATGTACATCAGTGGAATTGCTGCATCATATAGTAGTTCCATTTTCAGTTTTTTAAAGAACCTCTGTACTGTTCTCTATAATGTCTGTATCGGTTTACATTCCCACCAACAGTGCAAGAGGGTTCTGCTTTCTCCACGCCAT
Organism: Cervus canadensis; assembly: GCF_019320065.1. Classification (NCBI taxonomy): domain Eukaryota; kingdom Metazoa; phylum Chordata; class Mammalia; order Artiodactyla; family Cervidae; genus Cervus; species Cervus canadensis. The sequence goes on from NC_057412.1 coordinate 43,308,359, forward strand.
TCCCAGCATCTATTGTTTGTAGATTTTCTTTTGATGAGGGCTGTTCTGACCATTGTGAAGTGACACCTCATTATAGTTTTGTAATATATGGTGAGCCTTTTTCTGTAACCTTAAATGTTCATTGAATATATGTTGTTTTAATCTTCCATGAGAGACAGATGCTCAGAGAGGTTAAGTATCTGGATCAGACCACATATACACAAATATGCATTATATTATTTTCATGAATCATTATTAGATTTGGATGCCAGTGCATTCATGTTCTTCATAATGTCCAAGATACTTCAGCTAGAGCAAATGAAGGATAAAGACAGTTAACTGGGTTATTCAGCCACTTATGCAAGATTTATAAATTTGTACCTGCTTATTGTAATCAATTTTGGGAAAACACATAAAGATCAACTACAGTGTTTCTTTTGTTGTATTATCCCTCGTTTAAAAGATGTTACAATAGCTGCACTAATAAGAAATTATTCTCCTTTTCTATTTAAATAGCACTTTAAAAGTATTATTCTGTGATAACTGTTATTTACCATAAGGGTCTGAGAGTAATGACTCTCTCAGTGAATTCATTTAGAACCAAATTAGCAATTGGAAGAAACGGAAAAGTCTATATTTGTCTCCAACACATCTTGAGAACTACACTTTTTAAGCCATGTATGATGAGAAAAGGTGCACCATTCTGAGTCTGCTTTCATTACCTTGTTTAGTCTGAGTTTTACCCACAAGGTGACTGTCATCCTTCAATGTATAATTGCGCTTCTTTGAGACAGAAGCTTCGTGAGTTTATCTTGTTCTTTCAAGACCTAGTTTGCTTTTCATGGTTCACGCCGTGCTTCCTGGCCGACCATCCCAATAGTGGGTATTAGATGATAGCATTGTGAAGATTGCTGAAATTATTAGTGAGATGTTTTTCTCAGTATTAGGCTCACTGCAGCTTGTGAGAAATATAATATAAGACCTGGGGTTGTGGCAAGAGGGAAAGCAGAAGGGGAGCTGGCGGAAGTAAAGGCAAGGGATGGAGGAGGAGAGAAGAGAGGGTAATCGGTGCAGATCCACAGCCCAGTGTTCACAGGGGCATGTTTAAGTGACCTGTGTCTGTGGTGGGCAGCAGCATGGGTACGATTCTGTCCTAGAAAGGCAGATAAAGTTATTATGCCAGTCTTTTCTCTTCCCTATCAAGTGTTTCACTGATTCTGAATTCTGTGAACTGTTTAAAGCCATGCTATGCTAAATTAGTTCAGGCTTGTCTTCTGATTAATGAGGAGGAACTGATTAAGTTTTTCATCTTAGGTGAGTGGTGTTGGAAGTAGCCTTGCGGTAATGATTGCTGTCACTTAATGCCTCAATATATGCCCACTTTTCTCCAACCTTTTTTTCAAGTTTGAATTTGTGCTATGAGATATTAATGATGCCTATACTTGTAGGTATTAATTACTCCAATGTGACCATAAGAGCTGAGCTAACCATTTATAGATTTAGACAATGACATAGCTTAGGATAGCTTAATTTTGGTAATATACTCTGGAGGGGAAAATGTGCTATTTTATAGCAATCCTTTTTCTTGAAAGTTGAGATTTTTCAGTAAGTTCACTAATGAAATGTCTTAGTTTTGTCTTTGCTTTCTTTAACATAAGCTTTCAGAAAAAGAAATCATTTGACATAGAAAGTCAGAAGCTAAGAAACTTGGGTTTGGTAACATAGTGGTTAACTGATTGCATGCCTTTAGGCTAGTTCTTACTCTTTCAGCTATTACACTTTAAGCTATTTCAGCTTTAAAATTTTAAGATTACAAAATGCTATTTCTTCCACCTATTCTTAAAAATGTGGGCTGTTAATAAGTGGTAATATAAAAAACGGACAGAGGCATAATATATTGAATAGATATCAAATAAGGAACTTGGTAGAAGTGATTTTAGGTCCAACTCGTTTACCAACTGGCTGCAGGATGGTGAATGAGTCATTTAAACTTTTTTTTTTTATCAATTTCAGAGCTTTGTTGCTAGAGTTGAAATAAGAAGCTTTAGAGACAAACCAAACACTCTATGAAGCAAAGCCTTCTGAAGCTGAAAGCTATTGCTTACTTACTCAGTCAAGACTTAATGTATCTTAGAATTTCATTTGACTCCTACCCCCTATTATCTGTGAATTCTGTGTAAAATTATAAATCACATGTACAAGCACATGTTTTCTCCAAGTGTTGCAATTTCTTTTTATCTTATTGTAGGATGACTTTTGCCTCTTTTCTTTCGGTTTCCTAGAAATGGTCTTTTTTTTTTTTTTTCTGTTATACTTTTACATGGTCTAACTTGATAATTTTAGTTACAGTTCCCTAAAAAATTCTTCCTCTTACCTCCAAATTGCTCCATTGCTACTCCTTCTATCTCTAAGCCTCTCTTTCCTGTGGTCCACTCCACTAATTTCCACCTTGCAGAGTTAAATTCAGTTTGAATTAACACCTCCTTTTCCCATGGTATGTTTAATCATTATCCTAGTTAATCGTGATACCTGCCTCTACAGACTCCAGTAATTTTTGAGAATTATATTTCTTCACAGCATGTCATACTTTATGCTGTATTTATTAGATTTTTAAAAATATGTTTTTAATAATTAAATAGCATGTTATTCCATACATATGTACATATTACATACTACTGCATATATAAAGATTAAAGGCAAAAGGAGAAGGAGGCAGCAGAGGATGAGATGGTTATTAGATAGCTTCACAGATTCTATGGACATGCATTTGAGCAAACTCTAGGAGATATTGGAGGACAGAGGAGCGTGGCATGCTGCACTTCATGGGGTTGCAAAAAGATGCACCCATTCCAACGACTGAACAACTTATATAAAACATACCATTATACTCTTATGAACCACACTTTTAATCTTTTTATTTTGAAGCCATTTTAGAAAATTAATAAATTGCATAAGTAGTACAGGTCCTATTCACCCATTTCCCCTCATGTTCACATATTGCATAATCAGAATATGATTATAAAAACTAAGATATTGAATAGGTATAGTTGTATTAGCTAAATTCCAGAGTTTATTTAGATTTTATCATTATTTTCTTTAATATATATATTTTTCTATTTCAGGACCCAAACCAGTATTTCACTTTAAATATAGTCATTGCATTGTGTTATTTATTCAGTTGTTTATTATATCAGGATAGAATTATGAATATTTATTTTATTAAATGAGTTATTATTCAATACTAATCTTATTTATTTTCAAATTTATCCGCTGAAAAATCTCCCATATTGTTCCTATGACCTTTGGACATGTCCCAATTCTTTCAGGAGTTCTTCCTTCTTTTCTCAAACCAGGTTCCAGGTTCACTTTCGGGTTTTTCCTGCTTCAGCTCTGGCATCAGTTGTTTCTCGAAGGAGTCCTAAATCTTATTACAGGATGTTGGTACTTGCAAACCCGGATCGGAGTGTTAGGTGTGCTCAATGCCACTCACGTATCATTGCTTCTATGCCCTCCCAGTGAATAGGCTAGGAAACATATGCATGTTACTAGCATATGCACATGCAGAAAAATACATATATTTGTGTGTGTATGTGTGTATATGTATGTATGTATATATATATTTAAATATATTGTTGTTCCGTCACTCAGTCGTGTCCGACTCTCTGAGACCCTATGGACTGCAGCAGGCCAGGCTTCCCTGTCCATCATGTCCCAGAGTTTGCTCAAACTCATGTCCATTCAGTTGGTTATGCCATCCAAATACCTCATTTTCGGTTGTCCCCTTCTCCTGCCTTCAATCTTCCGAATCATCAGGGTCTTTCCCTAAGAGTTGGCTCTTCCCATCAGTGGCCAAAGTATTGGAGCTTCAATTCAGCATCAGTCCTTTCAATGAATATTCAAGGTTGATTCTTTAGGATTGACTGGTTTGGTTTCCTTGTTGTCCAAGGGACTCTTAAGAATCTTCTCTAAACCACAGTTTGAAAGCATCATTTCTTTGGCCCTCAGCCTTGTTTATGGTCCAACTCTCATATCCATACATGACTACTGGAAAAACCATAGCTTTGACTAGTCAGCCCTTTTTAGTAAAGTAATGTCTCTGCTTTTTAATATGCTCTCCAGGGTTGCAATAGCTTTTCTTCCAAGGAGCAAGTGTCTTTTAATTTCATGGCTGTGGTCACCATCTGCAGTGATTTTGGAGCCCAAGAAAATAAAATCTGTCACTGTTTCCATTATTTGCCCATCTATTTGCCATGAAATGATGGGACTGCATGCCATGATCTTCTTTTTTTGAATGTTGAGTTTTGAGCCAACTTTTTCACTCTCCTCTTTCACCTTTATCGAGATGCTCTTTAGTTCCTCTTCACTTTCTGTCTTAAGAGTGGTGTCATCTGTATATATGAGGTTATTGATATTTCTCCCTGCAATCTTGATTCCAGCTTATGCTTCATCCAGCCCGGCTTTTCCCATGATGTACTCTGCAAATAACTTAAATAAGCAGGGTGACAATATACAGCCTTGATGTACTCCTTTTCAATTTGGAACCAGTCTGTTGTTCCCTGTTTAGTTCTAACTGTTGCTTCTTGACCTGCATCCAGATTTCGCAGGAGGCAAGTAAGGTGGTCTGGTATACCCATCTCTTAAAGAATTTTTCAGTTTGTTTGATCCACACAGTCAAAGGCTTTAGAGTAGTCAATGAAGCAGAAGTAGATGTTTTATTGGAATTCTCTTGTTTTTTCAATGATCCAATGAATGTTGGCAATTTGATCTCTGGTTCTTCTGCCTTTTTTAAATCCATCTTGAACATCTGGAAGTTCTTGATTCATATACTGTTGAAGCATTACTTTGCTAGCATGTGAAATGAATGCAATTGTGTGGTGTTTTGAACATTTTTTGGCATTGCCTTTCTTTGGAATTGGAATGAAAATTGACCTTTTCCAGTCCTGTGGCCACTGTTGAGTTTTCCAAATTTTCTGGCATATTGAGTGCAGCACTTTCACAGCATCATCTTTTAGGATTTGAAATAGCTCAAATGGAATTGAATCACTTCGACTAGCTTTGTTCATAGTGATACTTCCTAAGGCTCACTTTACTTGCATTCCAGGATGTCCGGCTCTAGCTGAGTGATCACACCATCACAGTTATCTGGATCATTAAGATCTTTTTTATGTAGCTCTTCTGTATATTCTTGCCACCTCTTCTGAATATTTTCTGTTTCTGTTAGGTCCATACCATTTCTATCCTTTATTGTACTCATCTTCGCATGAAATGTTCCCTTGGTGTCTCTAATTTTCTTGAGGAGAGCTCTAGTCTTTCCCATTCTACTGTTTTCTTCTATTGCTTTCTTCTATTGCATTGCATTGTTCACCGAAGAAGTCTTTCTTATCTGTCCTTGCTATTCTTTGGAACTCTGCATTCAAATGGGTATATCTTTCCTTTTCTCTTTTGGCTTTCACTTCTCTTCTTTTCTCAGCTGATTTTAAGGCCTCCTCAGACAATTATTTTGCATTTTTGCATTTTTTTTCTTGAGGATGATTTTGATCACTGCCTCCTCTACAATATCATGAACCTCTGTCCACATTTATTCAGCCACTCTATCAGATCTAATCCCTTGAATCTATTTGTCTCTTCCACTGTATAATCACAAGGGATTTGACAAAATATTTGATGGGCGTCTTCTGCTTGGCGGGCAGTTTCTTTACCACTGACCCATTGGGAAACATACCCTCTTTTACTCTTTAGCCTTATAGTAAAATATTATTTTCTAAGTTAGTTAGGTTAGATCTCTTATTTCCTTGTAGTCTGGCTGTTACTGATTGGTAACACAGTTAGACTTCATTGTTGTAATTTTCATTCATTTCCTCATTTATCATAGTTGATTTTTATTTTATTTATTTTTGGCCACATCATGCAGCTTATGAGAGTTTAGTTCCTCAACTGGGAACTGAACCCAGGCCCTCAGCAATGAAAGCATAGTCTTAACAGGGACACCAGAAAATTCCCCGTATTTGGTTTTATTTGAGTGACAGATATGAAAACTTACTCATGTGGTGGACTGTCTGTGGGCTATAAGAGAGCATGGAGCTATGTATCCATGATCACAACCATGATATAACACTTCTAACAAGCCGAGCTCTCTCACGCTGCCAACTGTTATCTACCCTTCTTTTTATCCCTAACTGCTGGCAACCTGTGATCTGATTTCAGTCCCTATGTTTTCCTTTCCTAGAAATTTCATATGAATGGAATCATATAGCATGTATCTTCTGAGTCTGGCTTCTTTCACTTTTCAAAATGTGTTTAAGATTCACACGGGTAGCTGCATTCAACAGTTTATTCTTTTTCATTGATGAGCATTATTCCATGTGTGAACCTATTGTATTTAGTTTCTCCATTTATGAGGTTGTTTCCACTTCAAAGCTGTTGTGCTCTGCTAAAAAAATTTTACATTTTTGTGTGTTTTCTTAAATTTTCATTTGTCTTAAGTAAATAGCTAACAGTGAGTTTGCTGAGTTGCAGGTTATATGTGTGTTAAAGTTTTTAAGAAGCTGAAGAATTGCTTATCAAAGTTTCTGTACTATTCTGCATTTTGACCAACAGTGGGTAAGCATTTTAGCTGCTCCACATTCTTGCCAGCTTTTGGTATTGTAACTTTCTTTGATAGTAATAATTATAATTAATTCATAGTGGTATCATATTGTGCTTTCAATTTGCATTTCCCTGACTAATGATATTTAGCATTTTTTCATATGCTTATTTTCCATTTTGTATATTCTGTGGTAAAATGTCTGTTCACATACTTTCCCCATTTAAATTTTTTCCTTAATTTAGACTTGTTTTTCTTATGGTTATGTTGAGAATTCTTTATATAATTTGGATTCAGTTTTCTTGTGAGAAATGTGATTTGTAAATTTTTATTTTTGGTCTATCACTAGTCTTTTCATTATCTTAGACCATGAATTACGCATGCAAGAAAGCTGATAAGACAATGCTCCTAAGTCCCGTTGAAGTAGAGTGTGTATAGAATGAAGGCATATGTTGCAAAGTCCCTAATGATATGTGTGTGTGGGTGTATGTGTGTTTATGGTAGGAGTGATTCAGAGGTTTTCTAAAGTCAAGTCACAAAAGCGATTCAGAGGTTTTCTAAAGTCAAGTCACAAAAGTGATCCTCCAAAGGAAAAAAGTCGTTTATAAACATCAGCAAGATCAAGTTTCAGATGTGTGTGTGTGATCAGTTGCTCAGTCATGACTGACTCTTTTGTGACCCCGTGGACTGTAGCCAGCCAGGCTCTTCCGTCCTGGGATTTCCCAGGCAAGAGTACTGGAGTGGGCTGCCATTTCCTCCTCCAGGGGTCTCCTGGACCCAGGGATCGGACTCACATCACCTGTGTCTCCTGCATTGGGAGATGGATTCTTGACCTGTTAATTAAGAGTTGTCCCGGTAACCTCTCTTCTCTCCTGACCCTTGAGAACAGGACCCTGAATGGGGATGGAGGTAAGGAAATTAAAGGTTGACCCAACCCTGACCCCTTACCCCTGAGCAGGTGGTGCACCTGCCGCCTTCCCGGGAGTTAAAGTCAGCTTGTATTAGGCAAGAAGAGATGGTTATCAAACGAGACTGGACCTCTAAGTGTCAAAACCTGTGTGCTTTCCTTCTCCAAGTTACTACAGAAATGCTTATGATCTGTGCAAGATTCAAAAGCTCATGGAACCAACTTAAGTCTCAACTACTGAAGGGAGAAAAAATAATAAATTTTAAAGAGACAGTAGAAGGCAAAATGACTTGCTTTGTGAATATAGGTCATGATTCCTATTTGTTCAATGTAATTAGTATAATTTCTGGAAAGAATGTCACATTCCTTTGTATGTGTTCCTTTGTTAAGGATGTACCATAATTGATTTTACCCCTGCTCTGAGGACATTTAGATTATTTTGAATTTTTATCTGTTAGAGGAAATTCTACATAATTAAACTTATATGCATGTCATTTTAGAGGAGTCTACCTCTCAATAAATATTCTTAGATATGAAATTGCTGAGGTAGGCATTGCCAAAATGCTCTGAAATTTTGTGGCAATTTGCATTTCCATCATCAGTGTATTTACTTTTCTGTATCTTACAATGAACTATTTGAAATGTATTCATTTTATCAGTCTGATAAGTTTTTAAAAGGCAACTTTGTAATTTCACTAACATCACTCTCATTTTGAGGGAATTAAAATATTTTAATTTAGAGCAGTTATATAAAAGTAATTAGCCACCAACTAATAAAAATAAATGAAAAAAAAAATGTCCTGTGATATGTCTTTCTATATCTTGTCTTTGCATGTCTTCCTTATAATCTTGTTCTTATTAACTTTGATTAGTTCATTATATATGAGAGAACTGAGTCCTCTGAGTCATGAGTAGCAAAAATTTCCCTCTGTGATATTTGTAATTTGATTTTGATTATGTGGTTTATGTATTTTAGTTTTTATATAATTTAATTTATCAGACTGTTATATAATGCTCTGATTCTGGATATGATTATAAAAGCCTCTTTAATATGTATGTATATATGTATACATATAAATGTATATATTTCATAATTTTGTCTAATGCTTTGATGTTTTTATTATTTACATTTAACTTTTAGATTCACTTAAAGTTTGTGTTGCCTAATGTGAAATATATCTGCCTTTAATTTTTTCAGCTCCCTGTTCTTTTCCCAAACTATTTCACATATTCATTTTAAATAAATTTAATTTTAGATTCATTTCTTATATATTACATTCCCAAATATATTTAGGTGACATAGGCTTTCTTGTCTACTCTTCAATTTATGTTTATGTAATATTATACATCAGTTACTGTTTATTTTGTATTAAGAAATCATTTATACATATTAATTTTAAGAAAATTCTTATAAGTTTAGTACAGCTTTGTTATCTATTACTCTTATTTTTCAGAAGTTCACAGATCTTGCTTCTCCACATTAAGTTTTTGAGGTAATAAAGTCAGGAATTGAGGCTAAGAGTATTTATGTTTAATGCAATGCATAGCATAGTGCCTAATGCCTAAATTATTGTAAGTAAATCATTGAATATTTTAATTAAATTGTAATTGCTTATTTTAAAATTGTGACCCTGCCAAACTGGTCTTTCATCTAGGGAAGTAGGTAGGGGATGCCAATTTGAATTTTTTTGCCCCGATAACATGCAATTGCCAGAGAAGAAAGAGGTAAAGGCATGAAATAGCAGAATCCCGCAGGTTTCGTGGTAATTTTGATAAATGGTTGGAGCAATCGCAACTTTTCTGGAGAAATATGTTAGTTGAATTAATAGCATACTTTGAAACTCATACAATACCTTATTAGTAAACTGTCAGTAGGTATTTTATCCTATTATGCCACTTGTCAAGGGTAAATTCTGAAAGATATTCATTGTTTTGCTGAAATATGCAAACATTTCTCATTGTTCTGATAACAGGACTGTCATTTACTTTTGAGAATCCTCTTTTCCATCTTCATTTTACATGATTCTTTTGGACTTGATTAAAATCCTACCTCCAGAGTTGGGTATAAAATCCAAGCTTTGTCAATCAACTCCTTACCACTCTTCATAGGGGGTGGTAACTAACATGCTTGACTCAAGGCATCCCATCCTGCAGTACTCAACTGAAGTTCTTCTAGAGAAACTAAAGGGAGAAATATTTGTCTCTTTCACACTATATACTGTGAGAATGTACGCCTGGGGTGCTGGGGGTCCATCAAATTGCAATATGTGGTCTGAAAATGAAACAAAAGCACACAAAAAATAATAAATCAGCCTAGTGGGAGAGAAAATGCTCCAGATGTCATCACTGACACCCCTGAATCCAGCTGTGAGTTGAGGTTTCATTTAGGTATGCCAGTGATTTCAATAAAAAATGACATGTTTGATTTGAATTTTTTTTTTTCATTCACAGCCGAACACCTTGGCTAATACACACCATTCCTATGATCATATTTGAAACAGTTCTCAAGCTATTTCGTTCAGCTTGTGTATTTATGTGTATGTATTTGTGTATGTTTTCTTTATGAAACAGATTGTATTTTTTCCTAAATTCTCAATAGAGTCCTCTGAACATCCTGGCATTGTTACTTGCTTCTGATGGAGTTCCACTAGATACTTGCCAACATCACTTATTTTAAGAAGTATGTATAGATTTTCCTTTTTTTCCCCCATGGATTTGCATAAACCTTTCTTATCCCTTACAGGGATTTGAAGAAACATAAAGCTGACAATTCACACCTTAAAATTCAGTGCTGTGAAACATCCCTTTTTGGAGTCAGTTCTCCAGTTGGGCAGAGAATAGACCTAAAATATTCAAAGATTTGTTAAAGCCTCCAGAAAATATATTTAGCAACAGGATTCAGGAAAGTTTATGGAAAAGTAGATAATTTTTCAATCTTTTATATGAACCATCCCTACTACCCTTGGTCCATTATTTGATTTTTCATACATGAGGAAGGTCTCAGTTCAGTTCAGTCACTCAGTTGTGTCCGACTCTTAGCGACCCCATGAATCGCAGCACGCCAGGCCTCCCTGTCCATCACCAACTCCCGGAGTCTACACAAACTCATGTCCATTGAGTCGGTGATGCCATCCAGCCATCTCATCCTCTGTCGTCCCCTTCTCCTAGCGTAATTTAAAAAATACGTCAATGTGAAGTTGTACCAGAGATTCTGGCACAAGACCAGCGTTTGGTGTTTTAAAACTTGGCAGCAGCTTAGAATCCTACCCTTATGGTGACTTATGGTGGCATGAGTTTTACATGTGCTAATGGTCAGAGATTTTTCAGATTTGTTTTACTATGTTTACTACTGAGGACTAGTTATGCCAGGTTATGTTATTGTCATTTTGTTCAGGGGACATGCAATTTGTAGGCTACAAAAAAAAAGGAATGGCAAAAATTAAAACTATGGGGTACTTACTAATTTCCAAAAATGCATACAATACATACAACTAGAAATATGTGTTAAAATACCATATTTGTTCTTATTTCTGAATCATAAAATATTGCTTCCCTGTGACTCTGCCTTGGTGCTCTAGCTCTCTAGGCAAATCATTAGTGCCTGTGACAAAGATACATGCAACATCTGCTATGCTCTTTAAGCCAGTAAAAACAGCCATTTAAAAAAAAGGAAATGAAAAATATGAGTGATGATTTACTGTTTTTTTCTCCAGTATCTTTTGTTTTAAATTTTATTTCCCTTTGGTCTCAGGTGCATTGTTTGCACTCTGGAGTAATCAATCCTATGTCATCAAATGATAAGTGTACATCTGCCAGCTAGCACAGTGAGACTGGAAAGATCCACACCCCACATCAAGTGTTCTCTGACAGACACAGTATCAGATCATTGTTGTATCTCAGACCTGCTCCACCAAAGAGGCAGTGATTGCATGGTTCTGTTGTTAAGAAGTATGTTTGTGTGCTTTAGAATTTTTCTATAGGCTATTGTCCCCTGAAAGCTTACATAACATAAACTTATAGGTTAAAGGTTCCTAAAATGTCAGTGTTTTCACAGGATGCTCCATGGAATGTTTTACTAATCTTCACTCTTTAATATACTGTATCACATGTATGGGGATTTAAAGGATAAAAATATCACAAATGAGAAAATAACCACATTCAAAGTGGGATACCTTTGTGATTAATTTATCAATTAATTTTTTTTCTGCTTTAGTTTCTTGTGCTACCCAGAATGGAAACACTTTAATCATGGAAGCATGTAGGAATAAGTTGGAATTGGATGGGGAAAAAAAAACAAAAAATAATAAAAGCTCTCATCTATGTAAAGCATTAGAGCATCTATCGAGTAGAATTTGCCATCTGATTCATGCCAATATGATGCTGGGAGATGGTCCCTGGAAGAGATGTGGTCACAAGCACAAGGAATCCTCATTTACTAATGTGCTTTTGTATTTCTTTGTCCCATTTCCTCACCTCACCCATTTTCAATGATTGCTTGCATTCGTAAAGAAGAGGTTCATGAAGACTTTCTAAACATTCCGGCTGTGGTAAGGGAAAAAAAAAAAGCAAACTACAAAAAAAATCTGACTCTGACTATAAACTAGTAGAAGAGTCACCCTCTATGAGTAATCTCTTTAATAAGGTTTCTTCATGGAGCTGGCATGGTAACTAATATGAACAGATTCCACAGATTTATCTATACACTAATTGGAATACAAGGGAAATAAGTGAGAGGGACTTTTTTTTTTTTTTCTGAAGATATTCTTTCTCTAGTCTGCTCCCAACAAGCAAATGAGAAAATTAGACTGACTCATGATCACTGTGGAAGCTCCAAACAAAACAAACAAAAACCAAAGCAACTCTAATGTGTTACAGAGAGTAATTTATAGGTGATGGGAAAATTTTTCTTTTTAACCAAGATGGAAAAACTGTTAAAAAAGATTATTTTATATAATTATAGAAGAAAATGCATACAAGTTATACAGAGAAAAAGATTTCGACTTAGTATTAACTAAAGATTTTTTAACAGGATCGCTCAATATAAAAAGTAAGTTCCTTGATGGACTTTTTCAGATGCTGGGTGGATCAGCCTTCAGAGAATGCTACATGGATTCTTATATGAAACTGATTGTTTCTTTCAATAACAAAAGTGAAAATTTCTAATATTTATTGTTTACCATGCACAAAAACATCACTTCATCATTTTTTTGGTAAGTTAGCTCATTTGATCCTTAGAGTTACTGGTTGTGGAAAGCAATGCACTGAAGGAAGGAGAGAATGAAGCCTGGGCAGAGGCAGGTGCCACCACAAGCCTGTACCAACTCTGTGGATTCCAGCTGAGGAAGGCCCGTTAGGTTTTCCTATGATGCCACCCCGTTGCCTCAAATCACTGTTACCCCTGTGTGCATCAGTCACTGGAAAGGGCTTCTTGGGAATGACTTTTAGGGTAGGAGCTTCCTTTAGCTCAGTAATTTCTGGTGGAACTTCACAACTAGCACATGAGGGGATAAATCCTGCAGTCACGAAATGGGCATCTGACCTCGGTTCACAGCATCCATGACCCCAGTGCAATAGCTTAATATCCTACCAAAGTATTTCTAGTCGTGTCCTTTCCATGGACTATCTCAAAGTGCATTTCTTCAGTGCCCCTTAGTTAAAAGAAATCCTTTTAAATTAACACTATATTTCACTGATGGCGCCTTCTTTATGGTGACATCTCAGGCTGTGTACTATGAGTGTCATGGCCTGAGGAGACTTGGTTAAATTTCATCATTTAACCAAGTCTCCTGCCACATATTCACTTAACAAACATCTATCAGCTCTAAGTGCCTGGTCTTTTTCTAGGCACTGAAAGTGAAAGTGAAGTCACTCAGTCATGTCTGACTCTTTGCGACCCCATGGACTGTAGCCTGCCAGGCTCCTCCGTCCATGGGATTTAGAAAAGATAGAGAAAAAACATTAGGCATGGAATGTACACTGATGATATTTCTCAAGCAAATGAGTGACAGAGTGGGGAAATAAATAATGAACAGTTCTGCTTTTTTCCTACTTACTATGAACCAGGCACAGCTGTGAATTCTTTGCATATATTAATGCATTAAACTCTTGCAAGATTCCCGTGAGACAGACACTGGTGTTAAGGAAGTTAAGAAACTGGCGTCAGGAAGTTATGGGACTTTCAGTAAGCACCCAGAATACCTGTCGCAGCCGGCATTCAGACTGTCTGCTTCTGAAGTCAGTTCTCTCATCCACATGTAACGAGTAGTGACTATTGTGCTTCACTGTGCTTATGAAGGCTTTCAGATGTCCGGGGCTAGATTTCCACTAGTAGTGAAAACACGTGGTTTACCAGGAATTATAAATTAGTTATTAGTTTATAGTTCCAGGTAAAGAGTCTGCAGAGATTTGATTTTTTGACAGCATCTGGATATCAGTATGTACTTTATCCCATTTGTATCAGTCATTTACCCCTAAAAATATTTGGGCATGACATTTCTGAAGTGTTCTGATTCCCTCGTCTGACACACATGACCATCTTTCGGTGCTGGGATCTGGGACCCCGTAAGCACCCCAGTGCTGAGGGTATCTTAACATGGTGTTGTGCTAGTGTGATGAGGTCCTCCTGGTTCCTCAGGAAATACTGGAGAGTTCCTCAGTCCTGGGCAAATTGGAATGGTATCATACTCTATGTTGAACCCTTATTCTTGTTGCTGATATTATTGCCCCCTACATCATGGGGAAAATATCAAAGAAAGTCAAGCTATTTGACTTGAAGAGGAAACATGTCCTTTTGGACATCCTTTAGGAGGAGGAGTTGGTGAAGAGGAGGAGCAAGAGTTTGCGACCTCAAGGTCTGACACCGCAGGTATGCTGCCTGGACGAGTGTTGGCTGGAGCCCAGCTGGGTGCCCTATTGCCCCTAGGAATTTCTAAAAATACCCTAGAGCACTTTCCTCTTACCCATATTTCTCACCACTCTCTCTGTCTTCTAGAATAAAAAAAGAAAATGATATTTTTTTCCAGATTTACCATTTCTATCTAATTACTAAACATCAATAGTTAGGATTATGCCTGCTTTTAATAGCTAGGATAATGTCTGATCAGAAACTTTCATAAAAATAGTTCAGATCATGGAATTTTATAAGCCCTGTTTCATTTTAACTTGCTGTAATCAGAATACAGCAAAAAACCTGTGTTTTTATTGAAGCTGTATGATGTTGTAAATGATTACATGATTTTAATACTTTATTAGAAAAATAAGACAATGTATTATGGAACATTCTTGTCAACAAAATAGGAATTTTGGTTACAGAATGTTAAAAGGAGTGTTTCAAGCCAAAAATCAATAAAAACAGAAAAAGATGAAAGTTGACTAATGAGAAAATCAAGCCCTTTACACTTTGATGAATGCCATCAGAATGTGTCAAAACTTGCAATGTATTACCAGATGAAAAACAGTATAAAACATGAAGAAAATCTAATTAGGGGGAAAAAAAAAAAACATATGACAACAAAGGCAACTTGAAAATGGCTGATGAGATAATTACATTGAACAGTCAAAGAATACCAAAGTTCTGAAATTTATGATACTTGTTTTGTCAGTGGATGAAGGTAAAATTGGGGACTCAGACACCAGAATTAGGTACGTCAGTTAAATATACATTGGAATGACTTTAACTTATGTTAAAGAGTAATATAAGCTCTGCTCTACTGATAATTTCTTGTAAGCTATTACCCATAGTTATATTTGTTAGCTCATGATTTGAGAATCTAGAGGATAAATGAATTCAATTATATGAACTTACCATCATATGTCCTGGTTCTTTCATTAAATTTACAAACCAACTGCAGTTAGATGCAGGAGTTATAAGAAATTTGAATGCTTTCCTTATAATAAAACATTAGAAATACTGCTTCACTTTTAAAAATATATTATTATTATTATTATTTTGTCCCACATACAATCAGAAAATTGTATCTTGGAATTTTCAATTCTGGTTGCTTCTGAAAAGGCATAGACTGGGCTTATACACAACATTCCAGTGTCAGGGATGACTATGATGTTTTTAATCTTGGATTCTTGGGTGTTAATCCTGGGGCAAAGTAGCCTATTTTTTAAATTTGATCAGAGGTTGTGTTCAAGTTCTTTCTTACAGTGAGGCTTCAATTTCACTGATTTCTAAGCAAATACTATTGAGAGTGTGGTCCAATTTCTTATTGGAATTCTCTAGAGAATTTCATTCTCTAGTAAGAATGAAAGGGAGGAGATACATGGAGGGACGTACTGGTTAGCAAAAGGAACCAGAAAATGATAATTTTGGAAATTCTCAGGTTATCCAGATTGCAAAACATGCCAAAATCAAGTCACTACTAGAAAAGAATGCTTTGGAAATAGTCCAAGCTGTGGCTAGCCAATCATTTTATAATGTCTCAGGATTAGAAGTTCAGGGTATTCAGCCACACAGAGGGCTTTGTGAGACTGGATGTGTGACATACAGATCCTCTCAACAGAAGCTAGGAATAGACATAAGCTTACCCAGAAAGGTCTGTGGGAGAAACTTCAGTCTAACAAGGTGAGTCCATGGGAGACACACCAGGTACTTGAAATTTTTGTAGAGGAGGAATACTGTCAACTGCTACTAAAGGGACAGAAAGAAGACAAAGTGAAAGGCTGTCAGACAAAATCCTATAGGTACAAAATAGTGATAAAATCACAAAACTTCAAATACATTCTACCCTTCATGAAAAGGAATAATGACTTCAAGAACAGAGCCCTGAGCCCAGTAGGTGGAACCTTCAGCAACAAAGTGTTATTCCCAGGCCTTGAAACCTAATATTGTTTTCCCAGCTGGGCATTGAAATTGCTTAAGACAAGTGACTCCTTTTTCTTCTTGCTGTTGTCCTTTTTGACTAGCGATCTCTATAACTTGCTAATCTATTCCTGTATCATCATTTTTTCTTAGGGAACAGTTTCACTGGACTAGTTTCTCAGGTCCACAGAAATTTTTTTTTTTTTTTTTGCTTTAGGATGAATTATATCCATAGTCTTATCAATACCTGATTTAGTTGCATTTAAGTAACAGCATCTGGAAGTTTTGGTATGAGATTTAAAATTTGAGTTGATGTATTTGGTTGAGTCTTTTGGTGACTCTGGATAGAATGAATGTATTTGTACATGAGATGGATGTGAATGTTTGGGTGTCAGATGGTAGCTTGTTGTAGGAACAGTAATGGCCCCTGTGTATGTCCAGTTCAGTCCCCAGAACCTATGAATACTATGTAACATGGGAAAGGGGAATTAACTTAGCAAATGGAATTGATTGCTAATACATGTACATTAAGGTGGGCAGATTATCCTGGATTATTGTGATGAGGCCAGTGTAATCTCAAAGGTCTTTGTGTCTGAAAGGGGGAGGCTGGAGAGTCAGTCGTTAGAGTGATGCCCTGTGAGAAAGACTCTTCGTTCATTGCTGGCCTTGAAGATACAAGGAAGCCATATGCCCCAGGATGTCGGGTGGCCTCTAGATGCTAGGAAGGGCAAGGGAATGGATTCTTCTTAAAGTCTTCAGGAGGGATGTGCATCGGTCTATACTTTGATTTTAGCTGAGAGACACTACTTTGAACTTCTGAACTTGAGAACCCTAAGAAAATAAGTGTGTGTCATTTAAACTATTAGGTTTGTAGCGATCTTTTTCAGCAATCACAGGAAACTAGTACATGCCCTTAAGACAGTGGGGCTCTTTATTCATTTATTGCTTTTTTTTTTTTTTTAATATTTTTCATCACTTAAGCAGTTGTTTTGCCAGGAAGAGAGTTCTGTGGAGCTCTACCATTTCACCAGTGGCTCAGCGGTAAAAGAATCTTCCAGCAATGCAGGAGCCACAGGAGACTTGAATTCTATCCCTGGGTGTGGAAGATCCCCTGGAGGAGGGCATGGCAACCCAGTCCAGTATTCCTGCCTGGAGAGTCCTCATTGACAGATGAGCCTGGACAGCTACAGTCCATGGGGTCGCAGGGAGTCAGACATGACTGAAGTGACTTATCACATACGCTACTGTTTTAGAAGTCCTCTTGTAAAATATATCCCTTCTTCATGTTTGAAAGCTACTTTTCGGTATAGAAGTCTAAATAAGTAGCTATTTTCTCCCAGTACTTTAAAATGCCATTCCATTGTTTAACAAATCCATGGAACTTCTTACTGTTATTCTAAGCAGTCTACTGCAATTTTGATTTTCATTCTCTGGTAGCTTTCAATGCATGTTCTTGTCTTTGGTTTTCAGAAGTTTCACAATAATGAACTTCTGTAGATACGTGTGTGCATGTGCTTTATTTAGACTTTTGCTGTTTGCTGAACTACTAGGTTTTGTAGTTTGGGGCCTCGGCCATTACCTCTTTAAACACTCCTTTTGCTTTATTCTGTTTCTCTTTTACTTCTGGAATTTTATTTTCAAGTGTATTAGATTGTATCCTAGAGCTCTTGAAAACATTCTTTCACTCATTTTTTTCTCTCGGTGTTTCTCTTTGTGTTTGTTCTATTGATCTATTTTCATGTTCAGTGATTCTTTTCTTTGCTGTGCTGAGTTGATTATATTACTGTATTGAGTGTCTCTAAGGTGGTGTATCCTTCTATGACTAAATCTTTCCCTTTGATTATTTCTTATTTCTCTCTTTCTGCCCCCTGTCCATTCACATTGTCAGTCTTTGCTCCACTGACTTTTACATATAGATCAACCAGCAATGAAGCACTATATAGTTATTTAAAATGCTCTGACATCTGGGTCATTTGAATGGTTCTGTTGAACCAGACTTAGTCTCTGCACAGTTATTGTTTTTGCCATGTTCTTTCCATATCTGGTAGCTTCTAGTTGAACGCTAGACATCTTGTCTAGGAGCATAAAGACCGACGTGTAATATTAATACCTGGAAATGTGAAACTGCTTCTTTTTGCTACGCCTCTAGTGTGAGAATTTGAACTTTCTAGTCAGAAGATGAACTACATTACTGTTGTTGTTTTAAGGTTGCTGTCATTATTGTTATGGTTACCTCTATTGCACTACCGACTTGAAACTTTTCTACCTTTGCTTTTTGTGCAGTGTGAGGCTGGTATTCTGAAAGATTTTCATCAGCGTCTGTTCCATCCTCTGCTTTAGATTTTCTTTTTGCAGTTTTATGTTAGATATTTCTCCCCAATTTTACCTTTTTCCACGTAGTAGACTGCTGTTACTCGTCATGGAACTCTTGACAATGTGGTAGTGGGAGTGGAAAGCTTCGTCTTAGGTGGACAATATAAGATCTGTCTTAAGAGTATAAGGATCTCCTTCTCAGGGATCCTACCCTTTCCCCAGTGGATAATTTCTAATGATATGAGACTTGAGTATTTTTTCTGCCCTTCCTCATAAGTAGAGGTGATTTTTTTAAGTTTCCTTCTCCTAAATGAAAAAAAATTTTTCACCTGTATCTTGAAAACAATGTGTTTTACTCATTTATGCCAATGGCTTAAACTTTTGTTCCAGGGGTACAGCATGGGAGGTTTTGAGTGGACTTCATGTCTTTCCCGCATGAAACTCCCTCCTCTTGACATGCATCATGAGGGGTGCTCCCTGTTTTATACTTTGACTAATTTTTTCTCACAACCTTTTGAAGTCTGTAGAGAAAACATTGCAAATTGTCATAAATTACCTTTGTGTCAGCTCCTAGGTTTTCTGTACTTTCACACTAGCTCATACTCATTATTATTAATAGCTTACTAAATCCTAAAGGAAATCAATGCTGAATACTCATTGGAAGTACTTATGCTGAAGCTCCAATACTTTGGCCACCTGATGAAAAGAGCCGATTAATTGGAAAAGATCCTGATGCTGGGAAGGACTGAAAGCAGGAAGAGAAGGGGACGACAGAGGATGAGATAGTTTGATGGCATCACTGACTTAATGGACATGAGTTTGAGCAGACTCCGGGAGATAGTGAAGCCTGACATGCTTCAGTCCATGGGGCTGCAAAGAATCAGACACAATTTAGCATCTGAACAATAACACTGACCCAGGTGAGTGAGTGCTGTGTCATATCTCTTTGGAAGACCCTATGTTTTCATAGACCGTTGGTTGGTATGTTGCTCTGTGACCTCAGTTCTCTGAGTTAAGAAAATTTTGGTTTGTATATCCAGCTTTTTATGTTGCTATTGTAGAGGTGGGAAACAGTGGGGTTTTTTTTAGCATTATACATCCTAAATAGAAGCATGAAATTCTGTTACCCTTGTCCAGAAGGTTCTCATTTGATTCTCACCAAATGCTTAGTATTATGCAGCTAAGCTTTTTAGTTCTTTAGTTCTTCTTCACTTTCTGCCATAAGGGTGGTGTTATCTGCTGAATATTCATTGGAAGGACTGATGCTGAATACTCCAATACTTTGGCCACCTGAAGAAAAGAGCTGATTAATTAGAAAAGACCCTAATGCTGGGAAGGATTGAGGGCAGGAGGAGAAGGGGATGACATGCTTCAGTCCATGGGGCTGCAAAAATTCAGACACAATTTAGCATCTGAACAATAACACTGACCCAGGTGAGTGAGTGCTGTGTCATATCTCTTTGGAAGACCCTATGTTTTCATAGACCGTTGGTTGGTATGTTGCTCTGTGACCTCAGTTCTCTGAGTTAAGAAAACTTTGGTTTGTATATCCAGCTTTTTATGTTGCTATTGTAGAGGTGGGACACCGTTGTGTTTTTTTGTTTTTTTTTTTTTTTAAGCATTATACATCCTAAGTAGAAGCGTGAAATTCTGCTACCCTTGTCCAGAAGGTTCTCATTTGATTCTCACCAAATGCTTAGTATTATGCAACTAAGCTTTTTAGTGCTTTAGTTCTTCTTCACTTTCTGCCACAAGGGTGGTGTTATCTGCTGAATATTCATTGGAAGGACTGATGCTGAAGCTGAAACTCCAATACTTTGGCCACCTGATGCGAAGAACTGACTCATTTGAAAAGACCCTGATGCTGGGAAAGATTGAAAGCAGGAGGAGAAGGGGACAATAGAGGATGAGATGGTTGGATGGCATCACCCATTCAATGGACATGAGTTTGAGTAAACTCCAGAAGTTGGTGATGGACAGGAAGGCCTGGTGTGCTGCAGTCCATGGAGTTGAAAAGATTCTGACATGACTGAGCAACTGAACTGAACTGGTGAAACTAAGCTTAAATCAAACTGTAGGAATCATTCTGGGGAGTTCCTGTGTTGGGATAAACACAAAGAAACATACAGACAATGGTATAATGTTAAAGCGAGATGCCAGGTTCCGCAAAATAGAAACTGGGTGCAAGGTGAAGGAAAAATAGGCAGGTTATACCAGAGATCCTCTCTGTCTCTGCCTTCACACTGATCTTCAAAAGGTGTTTCCTCCTCCTGTAGAAAGCCTCAGTCTGTGTAAATTTCTTTCTTCCTTTCTTGATTTTCCTTAGGGAGAGAGTTAGAGAGACAGAGGAAATCTGATATTTGACAAGCTCTTTTCAAACAACAAAAATCTAGTCCCAAGTGAGGAGACCAGGCCCTTGACCTTGAAGAATCTACAGGCTAAAGGTATACTTTATAGAATAGCACCTCAAGTTAGACAGATTGAGGTGGCTCATTTAATACTCACCTCTTTAAGCTTTGAAGGGTTGACAAGTTTTTTTTTTCTTTTTAAACTTGAATCACATTTCATCAGTATTTTATTATGAGGATGTATTTTACTACAAACTTCAGAAGTGAAGCAATCATATTCATTTGTTCTTCTCTAATCTACAGGGCACATATTCTACACACATACTGTGTACGATCAACAAATGTTTCAGATTCGTCAGACCATGTGTATAAGTAGTACTCCTGCAGAAACATAAGTGTTATTCATGTACCGAAATTATTAGTTCATTTGTAAGGTTAATTGCCAAAGGTTAAGGTTTATGAATTGATATTAGTCAAGGTAATCTTTTGTTTATTTCACTTTACATTTTTAAATTGAAGTCATTGAACACTGTACATTTTTAATTTCTCATGGGTAGAAATTGAATTAATATGCCTGAAATCATTTAATTTCCAGTTGAATCCAGAATTGTGCAAATTTGCAACTTACCCAGCCTGTATTGTTCAAATAGGGATGTAAACCCCAAAGATAGTCGTTCATTTGACAGTGGAAAGCAAGTTTGCTTGACAGTGTGAAGCGTGGGGGACTGAGTTATTACCCCCTGTCCTGTCTGATAGCTCTCTGTTACAAAGTTTGAGGGTCACTGATGCTTTAGCTTGTGAGTTTCTTGATACAGTGTTTGAAGTTCAATGAACTCTATTAAAGAACATTCCTCTATTTCTTCATATGGATTTGATAATAAGTCAAAATGAATTCTCTCAAAGATACATGTTTTCACTTTTTAAATTGATCTCTTCATTACCCTACTAGAAGAGGAAAGCAGAATGGAGGATTATGTATTATTAATATTTAAGTGAAAACTAATAGCAAAAAGCTTTTTTCAGGAAAAAATAGAAATTGGTTTAGTTTTAACATCCTCAATTTCTTCTGTTTCTTCTTTTATCCCTCTCATGGCAGAAAATGGACAGCATCTACATAAACTGATATGTTTAGACCTTTGCATTTCTGTGCCTGATGACTGTCATCTACCACAGGAAAGGTAGGCCCATTTTTGCCTTGATTTATTTGCTTATTATGCTGTTGTTTTTTTTATTTATGGTATCAGCTTCTGGTGGTTTATAACAATTCTTTTCAACAAAATATTAGTTAATCTGGACTTTCAATCTCAATGGAAACTTGAAAGTATGAGTTATAACAGTGTGGTAATCTGCAGAAATAAAACTGGAATTAATGGAATTCTAATTAAGATATCAAAGTTTCCTCTAGTTTGAATAGCAGTATATATATACACACACACACACATATATGCATGTGTGTGCTAGTGTAAATTTAGACCAATAAGCACATAAATAATATTAGATTTTTTAAATTATTATTTTTAATAAATTTGAAACAATGACGTGGCTTACTCAACCTTTTCCTAGTCCTTGGCATGTAGAAGAATTATTTTTTTTTAAAGGAAACTTAGGTTCAGACCCCTCCCAGATAATCCACAAGTAGAATAAGAGATTGCAGCTATATTTTGGGTACAAATTAGGTATTTCAATACAGTGTCTGGGATTCCAGCTAATATACGTGCAAGTAGGCATCCTTTAGCCATGCTAGTCAAGGTGGCTGCTCGTGGTCCAGCGTGCACTGTTCAGTACTTTTCTGCTGTGAGTTTGGTAGAAAGGTAAAAGGTAGCTGAAAAAAGAAATGACAGGTAAGTCAAGATAATTACCCAATTCTCCCCTTCCTACTATTGTAACTGGGAGAGCTGGAATCATCTAATGAACATTTATTTAAATTCATACGTGATCAGATTTCTTGTTTTGACCAAGTGCACAGAAGAAATCTGTGGCACAGATCTGATTTGATAGGTCAGGAAGAATTCTTCCCGGTGTTGCATCGTCTGTACTGGTAAGAACATGCTAATTGCTACTTCGTGCAATTCTCTAATTTGTCTGTTGAAGAGTTAGAGGGAAGAGTTTGAGCAGTCAAATCAACCCAGCTGCCATAACTAAGGAATATTTCTAAGCCATTATTGAGTTGTTAGTACAGTCCTGGATTTCTGAATAATATGAAAATGTATCTGGTAAAATGATCCAGAAATGCCTCTACTCATGTAGTAGACATCTCATTATATACAAACCAAGAGGCATGCCAACAGAATGTTGATTTCTTTGAAGATCAGTAAGAATTTGCCTTATTTCTCTTCTAACGGCTCTTCTCACTCTCTATCTTAGGGATGGATGACATATTGCTATAGAGATAAAACAAAAGAGCTTGGCAAAGTCAGACTCAGACAAGCCCATCTAATTTACCTTTCAACTTTCCTATTGCTTCTCTATCTACCATGGTGCCCAATTTGGTTCCCACCTAGCACAAGGAGTTTTAACTGTCAGTCCTACAAATGGCCAATTAGGTCATCAAGTCATTTTTTTTTCACCAGAGTAGGATAGATCTATGGTGTTACATTTTTTCTGCTATTTTACCCCAGGCTAGAATTGAACATGTTTCTTGTTATTTCTTGAAGGTAAAGAAGTTAAAAATCAATGATAAAAGTAGATGTGGGCTTAGGAGGACAGGTGTCTTAAATGATGAGGGGACATTTCACTTAATTATTTGCTGAGAACTTTTCATTCCATTAGGTGGTAAATGACCTCGAGTTCATTTCTCCTTAACCAGCAAAAAAAAAAAAAAAAACCAAATAGGCATTTTATCACATACAAAACTCAGACCTTGAATTCTATCACTGGCATATATTTCCCTAGGGAAATATATCTGCACAGAATGCTCCTGATCTGCTGACACTTTTTTTTTGTTTGTTTTGTTTTGTTTTTAGATTGCTCTTTTGCTTAATAAGAGTATTTAGAGTGTTGGATTTCCATACTGGAATAAAGAGAAAGAGTGCTAGGGGTGTTAGGAAAGTGTGCATATCTATAAGTATGTGTGGAGTGTATATGCTGTCTATGTGTATAAGTTTATCTTTCGAAGACTATCATTTAGATTAAAATAACACATAGTGATGGACTTTTCCTCCCAATGGACATTAGCACTGGAGTGATGCTTAGAATAGTTGACCTAAACTGACAACTTACAGGAAGACTGAGTTTTATTTGATAAGGTTACCAAGATGGACTGAAGGTGATTCCGGACTAGACCAAACTTCCTGATTTCTAGTCAAGTGTTTGCTCCTCAATACTAATCTTGCTCAAGATTATTTTTCATCTTTATCAAAAAGAAGGAGATTTCTGAATTATAAATGCTATAGCCTGAAGGCTAGACCTGAAGGAGTGATCAGAACAGAGAAAAATATTTTTTGCATCTGTAGCTCAGATATGCTTTGAGAAGTCTTATCTTCTGCAGGGAATATTCTTTAAGCCAAACACAGAAGAGATGGACATCTGTTATTTAACAGCTGATTCTTATGATGTCAGATACGGAGTCAGACATCAGGCATTTTAGCAAGGAAATGGAGAAAAGTTGAAAGGATCACAATTTAAACAACATGACTGTTTAATATTACATTGTATCTTTCTGGAATCCTATTGAGTAAAACATTGATAAAATTCATCTTTGAGCCAAATTATAGTGGTATATCATGTACAAACAAGTGAAAATAATATATTGTAATAATACAACAAAATGTGTTGGATTCTAATTCATCCAACCCTCTTTGTTAAAATTAATCAGTACTCAGCATTACTGAGTTTGTTCTCATATTCTGATTTCTGTATGACTAAGCAAGTAAGTGAAGATTAAAATGAAAACAGAAATATGTATCTCTAATGGCACAATTACCTCACGATTTATCAGAGTTATGATTCATACTAGGCTTCATAATTATCCTTGATTATATATGCTATGTTCCAAGAATGATCTTATAATAAGGTGTTTCTATTGGATTATGATTGGGGATAAACTTTTTGAATACAGAGGATGAACCATGAACACTTACTAATATTGCAACTACTGCGTCTCCTAAATGCGCTATACCTACAGTAGTGGTCATTGCAACCAGGGCACTTTACACTTACTGACATTATACAGGGTGCCCATCTTTGTTTTTCAAATGAAGACACAGAGGCAAAGAGAAGGAGAGTAATGTAGCTGAATGTGTATGCTTAGTAAATGAGAGATCTGACGATAAACCCAGGTAAGACAGACACCAGAATCTACAGCTTTAAACTCCACACTCCAGTGTGTGTGTATGTGTGTACACATGTGTGCACGTGTGTGTATGTGTGTACACATGTGTGCACGTGTGTGTGAGTAGACACGGTGCATTCAGTAGGGAGCGGGAAGATGATGTGGATAAGACAGTGAGGTGACCAGGTAACAAGAATAGCACGTCTGCAATCAGTTTTACTTTTTGTTGTCATCACAGAATAGAAAGAGCTACAGATTGTGTTTAGGCGATTAGACATGAAAACTGATTCATCTTATTAACACTATATGATTACTGTCACTTAAAATAAGGCAGTCAATCAATATCCTACTTGCTAACTTGCTTGATTTTTATTGTTTAAACTTTTCCTGCAATTTGCTTGGGTTAAAAAATAGAGAAAGGGGAATATATGTCTAAAATATCTTAATATAAAATGTTAAGCACTTAACTACCATATGTAAAGTGTTATGTCTATGTTTCTGTAATTTCTAGTCTATGGGGATTGGGTTTTCACCATCTTTGGCAAAGCTGTTTGACAAAATAAGAAATCAAATACTAAAGGGAACACATTTTGAAGAAGTAAAATAGAAATAGAGCAGATGTCATTTTGTAAATGGAGAATAAAAAAGGTTTCTGTTTGTCAGCATACGAAAAGTTTAAAATAATTTCAGTTCATGAAGAGTTAGACTTTAAAAGATTATAAAATTACTAATGGGTGAGAGTAACACAAATAAATATATTAAAGTTCAGTTGGTATCATTTATACATTCAATAGTTTATATATTATTTGCTAAGATAATGCATTTTGGAATTAGAGCTATTATCCTATTTGGTATAATTTAAATTCTGTATTAAACTGCATTTAAATAAAAATTCAGACAATTTAGTCTGTATATATCACAACTGAGGATGGCAGGTGTCTGGGGTATAATATAGGAGACTTGATTTATTTCCAGCTTCTTGCTGATAAAAAAGATTCAGAATTAATTATCAATCAACCCTGAAGGGAACTCTTTAAAATTTTATCTTTCCAGTAAAATCTATTCCAAAAAAATGTTCCTTTGACCTTCACCATATCTCTGCCTCAACTAGTCCACTTTCTGTTAATGTCATTTGATGAGACTTTGAAGAAATATTTGAGCTTCCTAATCCTTAGCTGTAAAATTTTTTAAATTGCCAAAATATGAGAATATATC
This sequence comes from Cervus canadensis, assembly GCF_019320065.1. NCBI lineage: Eukaryota > Metazoa > Chordata > Mammalia > Artiodactyla > Cervidae > Cervus > Cervus canadensis. Next base: position 43,334,783 of record NC_057412.1, read on the forward strand.
TATAGCATGCAGTTGTATTTGGTGGGGGAGGGTGGGCTATGTGGCAGTGATTCCTCCTTTTTAATTACAATCAGATGCCTTGTTCCTATTCTGTGCAGTATGGTGGGACTCATGTGCACTTCTCTGCCTTTGGAAATGTTAAATTTGTGATACAACCAAGGTCAATTAGAATCAGAAACGAGCATTCCGCCACGAAAAAATGCAAACACACTTAAATTTCAGTTCATTCTAGAAGAGGCTCTTAGACTATATGTCACCTGCCAGAAGACCTGTGCCTTGCCATCCAGAATTTCCTATCTAATATTGTGTGTAAGTCTCCCATCTTACCACCAATTGTGTATTTTTCAAAAATTATTTTAAAAATATTTTCTTGGTTTTGGTAAGCTGTAGCTAGACTCTGTGATCTTCAACTAAAGAACACCAGTATCGCAAGATCCTGGCTTGTGTCAGTGTGAACTTGAAAATGCTGTAATGGGAAGCATTGTGCTAGCTATCATTTGTCAGTGTATATCATTCAGTTGTCGAAATATGCTCCCCAGATCCATGGCAAAATTTCTGACTCTGGGGGAAACCCATTCTATTCAGCCTAGATTTAGTATGTGGCTTTGTACCATATGACTCCTCATGAAGAATGTTCTACTTTTTGGCCAAGGACTTCATTCTCTAGCATTTGTCCAAATAAAAGCAAAAATAGAATATGAATATTATATGGATAAATTTAATGTTGCCTGACAAAATATTAGCAAGATCTTGAAGTCCAGTGAAGGTTAAAATACAGTAAGTTCTTTAAAATATGTAAACTGCTCACAAATTATGTCCCTTTGAGTTTGTAGCTTTTTATTGCTAATATTGACTTCATTAAATAGTGTTTGGTCTGAATTATTCAGATGCTAACTGGTCCTATGATGCAAAGTCAAATATTCTCAGTTAAAAACATTATAGATTTTAGTGACACAATTTTATCTTTTAAATAGATGTAGCATAGATCTAACAACATATGTGCATTTACAAGTTGAGAATGTTTCCAGGAAAAATTAGTACAAAGTTTATGTGATCATTTTTCTTTGAACTTTACATAGCTAAAAACACAAGTTAAAATTTCTAGATTTGCCTTGAATCTATCCCTTCTGTGTGGTGATCTTAGAACTTTGGCTCATTTTTTTTACTTCTGATTCATGCTCTTCCACTAACTTCAAACAATATTGTTTTAAACATAGATTGATTCAGACTATGGCTCCAGAAAAATAGAGCAAATACTAAAATAATCCATGTAATTATGCAGTAAATATGACCTTCCTAAGCTGTAGAGTGGTGGGCAATGAAGATCAACATGAATGGCTAGCATGCCCATATTTTAGCATCTTGTTCAAATGAAGGTGACAAATTAGCTGTTCAATCACATGTATAAGAATTGAGTCCTGTTTTGAAACCAGAAGGATTTTTCTTAGTACCACAGAAAGTACACCATAGCGTGTGAAACAAATCAAAAGAAAAATAACAAAAGCACTTGCTGAATATGTTTTTGTGATGATGATGATGTTTATCCTTTTGGGTTTTTGCTGACGGGTCTTACATCTTTGAATGCTCTTCCTTTTATAGATGACATCTGAAAATGGTACCTGTTTAATCCATCATGGGATTGTGAAGGTTAATTTTAGAGGAAAATTGGTACATGGACTCAGAAATTGTTATTATTTTCTTGTTTCTTGTCTGAGGCTTTATCTACAGCCCTGAGCTGTCATTTTAAGTATGAGAGCTATTGCCAGAGTGGTGGTTTACCACTAGGTATAAAACAATTTTTATTATTGTTGTTGGTTTTTCCTTTTTTAAGTTAGTACTAAAACTGAGGTGATTTCCATATCTGACAATCATGTGGGAGTGGATGAGCTATGTGATAATTAGAGGTTATAACTTATTATCTAGAGGCAATAATATATGGACAGCAATTCAACACATAGCCAAATCAAACACCTTTTATTTCTACTCCAAATTATTTTTCTAATTAAAAGAAATTTTAGGTACATAATTGAATCAAAAAGTGAACTACAATTGAGATACTTCCACAATCAAGGGCAGGTCCGTAGTACACCATTCATCATACTTACTAGACTCAGAAGCAGGATGGTAGGAAGGAAGAAAAACATCTATGACATTCACAGTTTTCCATCATGCACTGTGGTAATTTATGTATATAATCTGTCTCTCCCACTTGATCATATATTTCCTGAAAGCAGAGGTTTGATAAAATACTTCTGATATCCTCCTCATCAAATGGCACCTATAGAGTGAATATAGTAACATTTTAATTTAAAGAATAAGCAAGTGATAATCATAATTTCAATAATGACAGTAATAAAATGATGGTTTAAATCTTATAACAGCTTACCATGTGCCACACATTGTTCTAATAGGTTTAAGTTGATGAATTCATTTAATCTTCTCAAAAACTATGTAAGCTACTCTTATTATGTCCACTGTACAGGCAGACAAATACTTGCCAAAGTAACTCAATTAGTAAGTGGTGAAAAGGGGATTTAAATGCAGGCATACGGCTCCACAGACTAAAATCTTAACCATTATTTCTTTACTTTTTCACACTTCAATGGGAATTATGATTATGGCTATATTTGATGACTACATTCAGTTCAGTCTCTCAGTTGTGTCTGACTCTTTGCAACTCCATGGACTGCAGCATGCCAACCCTCCCTGTCCATCACCAACTCCAGGAGCTTGCTCAAACTCATGTCCATCGAGTTGGTGATGCCATCCAGCCATCTCAACGTCTGTCATCCCCTTCTCCTCTTGCCTTCAATCTTTCCCAACATTAGGGTCTTTTCAGATGAGTCAGTTCTTCGCATCAAGTGGTCAAAGTATTGGAGTTTCAGCTTCAGCATCAGTCCTTCCAATGAATATTCAGGACTGCTTTACTTTAGGATTTACTGGTTGGATCTCCTTGCAGTCCAAGGAACTCTGAAGAGTCTTCTCCAATACCACAGTTGAAAAGCATCAATTCTTCAGCAATCAACTTTCTTTATAGTCCAATTCTCATATCCATACATGACTACTGGAAAAACATTTAGCTTCCTATTATTTCTATAACATTTTATCACAAAGTCCTTGTCTTAAAGCAACCCAAATTCAATATCTTACAGTCCTGGAAGATAATATCCCTAAAATCAACTTATTAACCAGGCTGCATTTTTTCCTGAAGGCTATAGGGGAGAATTTACTTCCTTGTCCAGCTTCTAGAGGCTGCTCAAATTCCTGGGCTTGTGGCGTCCCTGTAAGAAGTCAAATAATTACAACCTCAGCTTTTTTTTTTTTTTTTTTGGAGATATAATTCACATCTACCACTGTGTAAGTTTAAGATACACAGTGCATTGTTTTAATACACTTATGTATTGCAATAGGATTACCACCATAGCATTAGCAGCATTCTTACTCTGGTGTATATACCTGAAGAAATTAAGATCAGTATTTCAAAAAGCAATCTACACATCCATGTTCACTGAAGCGTTATTCACAATAGTCAAGATATGGAAATAAGCTAAGTCCCTGTCTACAAATGAATTGATTAAAAAAAATGATTACCCACCCCCACACACACACAATGGAATATAATTCATCCATGAGAAAGAAGAAAATCCTTCTATTTATAATAACATGATGGACCTTGGGAGAGTTATATTAAGATAAGTTAGTGAAATACAAATTATATCATTTACATATGGAATAAAAAAAAAAAAAAACACGAACTCATAAAAATAACCTTTGTTTATGTGTGATCTCTTCCTCTAATCCTGACTTTCCTACCTCCTTCTTGAAGAACTCTGTATTTGCATTGGTCCTTCCTGGATAATCCAGCACATTCTCTCCACTTCAAGATTTTAAATTAATCATATCTGCAGAGCCCCTTTTGCAATGTAAGAAAACATCAACAGGTTCTGAGTATTAGAACTTGGGGATCCTATTGTGTTTTTCAGCCTACCACCATAATCAGTAAGTATGTAAAAATTTTTTAGTAATAGCAGTCATGGTCTTACAATATTAATCTGAGCAGAGAAAGAATATGCTTCTGTTACCAGAATCAGAATTTTGAGACTTTATGAAAATGTTGTAATTCAGTAGAATTGAAATCATGCTCTCTTCCTCCTACTCACAAGTTAAATGATTTTAACTTAATCAAAAAAGAAATTAGTATTTTTTCCTAGAGGTTTCATAACAGGGTTAGGGCAAAGCCAATTGCAAATAACTGAAAATAGCTGTGCTTCACATAAAAGCTATAAAGTTCAATGTCTGATCCTTTAAACTGTTTACAACTATGTCACTTTTTCTGTCTACTAGTATGACTACTCAGAAGATAGAACCTAGTAAATAGCTAGATAAAAAAATAAATAAAAACAGTGTAAAATTCTGATGCTACTCAAGGACATTTTTCAAGAATGCAAAGGAAATGTTAAGGCTATAATTTTAATATATGACATGGATTAAAACACATATATAGGCATTGATTTTTGCTAAATGTTTTTACATTGCTCCGTTTCAACATCACAATAAGTCTGTGAGTTTAGGTGGATAACTGGTATTCATGGTCATCTTATAGCCAATAAAATTGTTCACCTTATATACTCTTAGAAGGAAGTAGCTGCTCTTAGACTACAATTCATTTTATGATTTCTATTCTTAGTCAATTCCTAAAGATTATATGTGACCTTCTAAAATGTGACCTATTTAGTTCAAAATTTTCTGTATTTACCTTGTCTGGCAAAAAGTAAGAAATTGTTGAATCACTATTGTATAACTGCTTAATTTTGTTTAAAAATGTATGGATACTCTAACAAAGCCATTTGGATAAATAATCACTAAATTAAATTTAACAGAGGAAAATCTTGCAGCTATCAATATCAGACACATATATGTGTATTTAGATATATGCACTTTTAAAGTATTTATTTAAAATAATGAAGTTCAGAAGGAAAACATATTTCTGAATGAAGTGTTAATTTCTGAAGAGTTAAAAAGAAATCTCAATGCATCCCCTCTTTATTTTCATCCTTCCTTGGATTTCCTTGGTTTCTTCTCTAAGGCATACCACCTTAGTGTTCTGGTAGTTCAGCCTTTGCCAAGTATTAGCTCATGCTTTTTCCTTAATTTCTTTGTAATAGTATTATTATTCAGATAATAAATCATCATATGTCAAGCCTTATAACAAGCCCTGGAACCCCCCAGAGATAGAAAGATGAAGGAGTCCCTGCCCTTCAAGAATTTATTAGAGACTAGGGGTGATATTGCATGCAGACATAGCTGGTTACAATAAAAGATAAATTGCAAGCACAGCATGAGTAGAAATATATAGCTTTAGTTTATATTTACAGTTTTTATCATCCTTTTCTCAATGCCTTGGTCTCAGTATTTATGGAGAAAAGATTTCTGATAAAATATTTTAGCAAAGGGGTTGAAATTATTTTTATCATTATTATTGATACTGACTTACCCTTAATAGAAGGGTAGAAGAAAATGTATAAAGATGGCTTGATTTAATCTGAAGAAATAAATCTTACAAAATGAAGCTTTAGGTTTTTTGATAGATTTATAGTTGTGTTGTCCTGTCTTAAGGGGAGAAATTCCAGTACTCTTTAAATCACATGATAAAGTTGCATGTTTGAAGAAGCACTGAATCCTGTCTATAAATTTTGAGGACACGGTTCTGTAGAATTTCCCTGGTGGCTCAGATGGTAAAGTGTCTGCCCACAATGCGGGAGACCCCGGTTCGATCCCTGGGTTGCGAAGATCTACTGGAGAAGGAAATGGCAACCCATTCCAGTACTCTTGCCTGGAAAATCCCGTGGATGGAGAAGGCTGGTAGGCTGCAGTCCACAGGGTCGCAAAGTCGGACAAGACTGACTGACTTCACTTTCACTTCTCTGTGGAACAGCTCATTCTTTCAGTTGTGTCCTCCCTGCGACCCATGGACTGTAGCCTGCCAGGATCCTCTGCCCACACTTTTCCACGCGAGAATACTGGAGTACGTTGCTATTTCCTACGCCAGGGCATCTTCCTGACCAAGGGACTGAACCCTTGTCTCCTACGTTGGCAGGCGGATTCTTCACCACTGAGCCACCTGAGAAGCCAAAAACCCGCAGAGCAGCAAAAAAGTTTGCTGTGCATAAGAGGCATCTAGAATGCTTATCAATGAATACACAGATACATAGATGCTTGCTAGTGAACTTTATTCAGAGGGGCTCAGGAATATGCCTTAATGATAAGCAGTCCAGTAATTCTGACATGTGATCCAAAGAGCTCTTTTTGAGAAAGCCTGTTTTGAATATCCATAGAAAACAAAAAAGTACAAAATATCAGTTGTTCTGTTGCTATGACTGTGTATACATATGTCTCTCAGCAGTCTCGAAAACATTCAACATATCGCCCATTCTGTTTAGTCACTCAAAATGCCTTTCAGTATAAGCCAAGAACAAGGTCCTTAGGAACAACCTAATTTTATTTGGCCTAAAATTCTAAATCCTGTTACTGAGGCAAAGTGATCTATGATGCTAGATTCCTAGTTCCCAGGAACATAAGCTTGGCAGTCACATTGATATAGCCAGTTCTACATAGAAATTCTAGTCAGTACTAAAGCAAGCACATTGTCCATCTGAAATTTACCCCAGCCTAATGTAATGCCTGTCTTCCAGTTGATTATTGATGGGCCTGGCAATTTTTTTTAATTGGCAAAGCCATTTGGATTGAATTCTTCAGGCAGATGGCTTACAAATGAGTGACATGTCACCACCTTCAGATTTTTCAAAGAGTGACATGCCACTATCCTTATATTACATATATTGCCCATTTTCAATCATTCATTCTTTGTCACTTAATGTTGTCCATTATCCTTTATATATGTTTAACACAGATCGGTCTTCTAATGGTAGGAAACAATAATATTTAACCTCAGAGAAGCAAAAATAAATCATTTATAAAAAGGTTAAGAAAATGCTCCATAAGTTTTTCCAAAAGGCAGACTAGAAAAAAGAATCTTGTGTCGCAGAAACAGGTGATGGCAAGGGAGATGGTTGAATGGTATTATTTATTTTCCAGTGTTGTTTCTAATTTACTTTTAAATACCCGTGCACTTTAGGGGAATTCAATTCTCTCAATTTTGCATTAGTTTTCATTGACCAAAAAAAAAAAAAAAAAATTATGACAACATTCTATGTTAAAAATTGTGCTCCTAATATTTTATGAATGAGGCTAATATTTTATGTTTGATTTTAAGAAGCAAGTAATACTAAGTGGTTTTTGAATAATCTTCTAAAAATGATTTAGAGAGAAAACAAGCATAGAAAGATAGAATTTGAAGAGAAATTCTACCATTTTTAAAAACTTCTTAGTGCAGGAAAATAATCCAATACAATTATTCTGAGACTTTAGAAATAAGAAAAAGAACTCCTGTCTCCTAATACTGGTCAAGTTATGAAACCTTGACAAGGTTCCTTTTCCTTTCCTCAAATAGCCTCATAAGGCTGCCCGAGTTATCCAATTGTGGTGAGGATCATGTAGAGTAAGCCACAGTTGCCTGAAATTCGCCAATGAGAAGCACCAGCTTCTAGTGATTATGGAAGACTTAACTTCCTAGACTCTCTCCTGGAAATTATGATTTAGAGGGGCAGGGGTGTGACTCCCATACTGAAGTATTCACATGAGGTCCAGGTGAGTTTTACCATTCGGGCAATTTACACAATACTGCATCATGGCACTTCATGGCATAGATGGGGAAACAGTGGGAACAGTGACAGACTTTATTTTTTTGGGCTCCAAAATCACTGCAGATGGTGACTGCAGCCATGAAATTAAAAAATGCTTACTCCTTGGAAGAAAAGTTATGACCAATCTAGACAGCATATTAAAAAGCAGAGACATTACCTTGCCAACAAAGGTCCTTCTAGTCAAACCTATGGTTTTTCTAGTAGTCATGTATGGATGTGAGAGTTGGCCTATAAAGAAAGCTGAGTGCTGAAGAATTGATGCTTTTGAACTGTGGTGTTCAAAGGAGTTCAGTCCTGAGTATTCATTGAAAGGAACTGATGTTGAAGTTGAAACTCCAATACTTTGGCCACCTGATGCGAAGAGTTGACTCATTTGAAAAGACCCTGATGCTGGGAAAGACTGAAGGCGGGGCGAGAAGGGGATGGCAGAGGATGAGATGGTTGGATGGCATCACTGACTCAATGGAGATGAGTTTGGGTAGACTCCAGAAGTTGGTGATGGACAGGGAGGCCTGTTGTGCTGCAGTCCACGGGGTCCCAAAGAGTCAGACACGACTGAGTGACTGAACTGAACTGATAACAATACTGAAAGGATTATTTAAAATTTTTTTACTCTGGGGAAATAAGCGGCAAAGGGTTACAGGCAAGGGTAACACTAGCCAGAACTCATTGGACTGGCCTTAGAAGTGACAATAGTGAACGTCTCCTGATCAGGTTTTCAAACAACCACTCCTGGCAACAGCCACTGCTTCCCCCTCCCACCAAGGTCCTTCTGTTCCCCATTTCAAACAAAATCAAGTGAAAAATTAATGGCTGGCACAGCGGGTGGCCGGCAGGAATCCCTCTAGGCTTCAGCTACAGGCTTTCTGCATTACCTCTTACCTGTGCCATATTGGTTGCTATATTCTTTCTTTCTTTCTGTTTTTTTTTTAATGATCAGCTCCTGGATCAAGGCATCTGTTGAGTAAATCCACGGAGAGGTTGTCCTTTGAAGTCATACCACGTGTGGTTAATGGAGAATGTAGAAAAGCTTGGAAACAAATGAACTGTAGATAGAGAGAGTGCCTGTGTTATTTCTGAGGTTTTGTTTGCCTGGGAGCCAGGTGTTTCCTCCAGTTTGGGAATATATTTCAGGGGAAAATGACTAGTTATTCTTGTCCTGGATAAATTTAGTCAGGAAGATAACACATAGGAAAGGAGTGAAGAGCAGTAGGGGAGAGGATGTGGAATCCCTGAAGTAGATGCCTTGCATGCTGGCGGGACAGAAGAGCCTGGTGGGCTACATATAAGTCCATGGGATCACAAGAGTTGGACATGACTTAGCGACTAAACCACCACCATCAGCTCGATGAAAAGCCATCAGCAAAGGAGAGACAAAGACAGAGATCTCTTCCTAGAAATACAGAAATATACAGAGGCCCCACTAATGAAATGTGTGAAGTTTGAAAGTTACAGGATACGAGACACGTGCTGTGAAGATGCTTGTATTCTTGAGAAACAACTGCAAGAACAACAGAGCTCTCAAATAATTATTGAATAAATTAAAAGCTTTTGAAACTGCTATAATTTACATCATAAATATGCAAGACATGTGTGATCACTTACTCTAGGATTTCAAAAATTTAGAAGTTTCAGAATGCATCTAAATTTATCAGGGCATGGGAAAAGACTAGGGGTGCAGTGAATAAGCAGTAGGGAAGTTACCCTGGGAGATTCCCAGTGAAAAGGCTGAGTGATTGTGAATTGCAGAACAATGAGAGAAGGCATGGGAATGGGAGACGTATGGTTCAAAGAAAGCAGTGGGGCCAGAATCTGTGGTCCTGAGACTGTACTAGAAATGAGACATTAATGATCCCTTACTAACACTCTGGTGAGGAAAATGCAACTGTTAAAGCTCATCTCATACCTGAATGTGCCAACAATTAGCTAGGAAATTTAACTTAACCGCTTGGTAAATCTGCCCTTAGGTTTATGTGTAACATGATTAAGTTTTCTCCAAATGGTTCCCCTCTGCTTAAATTTGTAAATAAGACATATTAGGTAATATATGAAGTGCAGATGCTAAATGTGGGTGACCACACAATTATCTAACTACTGGGCCAGTGCCCAGGGTGGGGTAGCTTGACTTAAACCAATTCTACTTTCATTCCTGTAAGTAAACCTAAAGATAAATGATTGTCAAAATATAAAGATGTTAGTAAAATTTTATGATCTCTCTGGGGTTAAATTGTGATTAATGTTCAAATATCTTCTATGACTCAGTTGAATCATGTATTTGGTGGTTCCAGGTTGTACTACAACTATTGATGAAACATATGTTAACTCAAGAATCTGCCTGAGAGATTCAATATAACACACATCCTCATGCTTAAATTCAGCAATATAAAGAGGATTTCTTGCTGTTCAGTTCACATTATGTCCATGGCTCTAATTTTTTGTTTCATAGTTCACTAAATAACTTTGGATCTAATATATGCTCACTGAAAACTTTATCTTCTCACACATCTACTGAGTCACAGAAAATTTCTTCTACTCCTGATCGTCTGTTAATATTAACATGACTCTGCGACATTTCTTCCCTATCCAAAGTAAAATATCTCCAAATCTACCAAGTTCTAGCAATTCTTACTGATTATCTGTATGCTTGACCGTACCCTAATTTATTTTTTCACATATTTAATTTCTCCTTTATTAAAAATGTTTTCACTAGAGACTTTGTCTTTCTGCCACAGACATTCTAAAGCTTCTCACATGTTAAAGTTTTATTTTCCAACATAATTACAGGGAGACAATTCTCCATGGATATCTCACGTTTCTGTATGTCTTGCAAACCAGGCATTGATTGACTTTAGTTTGGATTATCTTTTCAAGGATGTTTGTAGAGCAAATAACTGTGGAAGAAAGAGATAGTCTCTCCATGAGGAATAAAGAAAGTGTTTTTTGTTTGTTTTATTTTTACTGTGTAGTATAATAATAATGTCTCTTCATGACAAAGGTCAAACAAGCTTATGATCCTTTATAAGTGGGTTCCCTAAGCTCTGAGTTTTTCCTTTATAGTTAAACCCATTGTATGTGCAAGCACATCGCCTGGCACCTCAGCTGGCTGTCTGTGAGAAGCAGTGCTCAGCGAACACTTGCAAATGATGGTTTTCTGCTGGTACAGCTATTGTTGTGAATAGTGGTGGTGGTTTAGTCGCTTAGTTGTGTCTGATTCTTGAGACCCCATGGGCTGTAGCCCTCCAGGCTTCTCTCCATGGGATTCCCCAGGTAAGAATACTGATGTGGGTTGCCAGTTCCTCCCCAGGGGATCTTCCTGACCCAGGGATCAAACCAATGTCTCTTGCATTGCAAGCGAATTCTTTACCATTGAGTAAAAAATATTTTTCCTCTCATCGAAGAGTCTGTATCTTCTGCCAGCATTTATGAAACTGTGATAGGATAACATTTTAACTTGCTGATAGAGTAAATTCTCAGACACATCACAGTTCCTGATGGGAACCTGCCTTCAGGTACTGTTTCATATTCACTTTTTTCACCATCCTGATCATCGAAGAGTAACCTCTGTGCTTCCATGTCCTTGTGTGCCGTCCACTCTTTAATACAATAAAGTCTAACGGCTCCTGTACCATTACTGAAATTTCTTTCCTCAACGACACACAATTCTCTTATAGTATTAAATCCAGGGTTCTTTGAATGACTCCTAATTTTCTTTGAGCTTGCTAAGGCACTTCTGTGACCATCGTTTTCTACTTGAAATCTTCATGGTGATTCCCCTTTTAGTTCTAAATCAGTTCCTTCTTGGTTGCTCTCAGTATCCTCACTTTCACTAATATCTCATTAAAGAAATCATAGTTCTCTCTTTTTGATCAGTCCTTTTCTGGTAATTCATTAGGAGTTTAAACATGTTCAGCTCAAAACTGCGTCTCAAATTTACCTTTCTCAAAGCCTCACTTTCTACACCTGCCAATAACTTCTACCTAAATTTCCCTGTCTCCAAACCCCTTAAACTCAGTATATACAGTCAGCGGTCATATAGCTTGAGCCAAACTTCTGCATTTATGAAAAGGATGTTATTATGTACTTATTTCCCCTAATTTTAATATTGAGAAACAAAAACTTTTCTTTCTTTCCATATCTGAACTTATTGTCTTGCTGATCCTTCATTATTAATTTTCCATGTACTTTCTTGTTTCTATCCATTATTTCATCATCCTAAATCATTATCTTTTATTTCATTAATATCATTCTTGGCACACCACATGTATTTTGTAATTGAGAATCAATTTTATTCTATTTGATATATTATTAAACCACTCATGATGTATTTTCCCAAAATACAGCTGCAGTTTTTTCAAGTTCCAGCTCAGAAAACATTCTTATCTTTGGATGATAACCATCTTAAGTTTGAAATATCTACAATTATATATCAAGTTGTTTCTCCATTTTTCTCTTATATCTCTGCTCTAAATATATATGTATGTTTATCATTCATTTAACAAAAGTTTATCATAGTCTATTTTTCAGGCACTTTACTAGAACTTGGGAAGCAAAGATGAACATGACATACTGCTTGTTCTCAAGTACTAAGGAAAAATAAATATTGAACAGGAAGTATTACTGTCAAATGTTATAAAAAATGTATTGGTTTTTTATATTCTTGATTATGTTTTCTGTTACTGAATGTCATCATTGTGTCCCTACTGATATATTGTACTTTTTTTAGCAAAAAGAATTCACTGTTTATCTCACTGTTTTCTTCCATGGCTAGAACTCTAATCTCTGTAGTAATTAATATCAATTTAAACTCAGCATGAGTTATTTCACTTATTATTAGTTTTTTTTCCTGGGGCTTTTGCTTTTATTGTGTAAGATTATAAGTATTTCCAGGCAACTATGTTAGTTAAAACTAATGTTCAATCATTAGTAACAAAGGGTTTATTTTTCTTGTTACACAAGAAAAAGAAATTAAGGATTTTCTGTTTTAATCAGCTCAAGGGTATAAATAACTGAGGTTACTGTAGTGTTATCAGCCCTTCAACTGTGATCTCCAGATGGCTACTCCAACTATAAGAAATATCATTTTCCTTTTGCTAATTAATGAAAAAACCAATGTGGCAGAGGGTAATGCCAAAATTAGGGAAAGAAACAGGTTCGGGGTACATGAATCCGAGAGAGACACCTTTTTAAAAGTCCAGATATAAGCTTTGGATTCCTGAGTTTGATTTATATCAGGTAGCTGTCCTTAGCTGCAAGGAATTCTTAAAAAATACAAACTGCAACTTGGACATGTTGCTACTTATTACAAAATTGTAGCTCTTTTATTGGGTAAATGAGGAAAATAGTCACCAGTAGGATTTACCACAGTAGAAGAGTGCTTTTGTCACTGGCTACTGATATTCGTTAAGATTTAACTTAAGTTACTAGAAGTGTGTGCTGTATTTTCTACCCATTGCTGATAGATCTGTTTCCATAGATATGCCTGTCATTTGCAGAGATTACAGATGTGGAAAATAGATCTTCAAAAACTGAAAGAGAGCTCTAGTTATAAACAGACTTGTTAAACTCTAACTTCTTTTGCAGAGAGAGGAAGTAATGTTATGCTCACACACAGAGATGTACAAAAAACAGAGAGCTGGAAACTTTGATCTTAAAACCTCAGCCACAACTAAAGCTTGTACAGAACACAGTCGGTCATGTCTCAGAACAATTTCTAGTGTGTTGCAGCTCTTCTGGAGATAGACTTGTCAGAAAGTCACAAGGTGATGTCAGCGGTACACTTGTGAAGTTCCTTGATCTAGGGTTCATCCTTCATAAAGGCACACATTTTTTTTTTCTTTATTTTTTTCTCCTATTGATTTGAAAAATGTGAGCACACAGTGGCAAGTAAACAGGTTAGCAACAACACTGTATGCCAAGAGACATGAAAGTCCTCAAGATAAATACCATAGACATTAACAGATAATTACATATTGTGAATAAACAGGGAATAAAAGAGTGAAAACTAAAAACTTCTATTCTTGAAATACTTAATATCCAAAAGGAACACATTATTCACTTGCCTAACAGAAGACTGGACACAGCAGAAGAGAGGATGAGTGAGCTTAATATAAGTCGATAGAAATTATGAAAGGAAAAGAAATAATAAAACATAAAGTGAACACAAGTTCTCAGATATGTGGTACAATATGATGTTCTGATAAAAGTTGTTGAAAACTTAGAGAAGGAGGAGAGAATGGGGTGGAGGCAAGATATTGGTAGAGAATTTTCTGAAGTTGATGAAAGATATCAGTCCACAGATTGTGGACATTTAGAAGCATCCAATTGAAATAAGTGCAAAAAAATACCACTGAGGAAAGTTGAAGTCAAACTACTGAAATATTAATATATGTAAAAAGAAAAAAAATACAACCAGAAAAAAACTGCATTATATTTAGGAGAACAGTAAGAATGATGGGTGACTACTCAGAAAAAGTGAGAGGCCAGATGACAACAAAATTATACTTTTTAAGTACTGTAAAAATTTTGTAAAGTTCTAAAAATTTTTAAACTGTCATATTGAAACTGTCATTCACAAATGAAAGTATAATAAGGCATATTCATACAGAAGGTAAGAAAATATGTCTCTTGCAGATTAATCACAAGTATAAAGGAACTTTAAATCACTGTCTTTTAAATGGCTTTAAGTTAAAATGCTGGTTATGTTAAGTTAGTTAAGTAGTTAGTAAGGTTTATAAGTTGTAGAGGTAAACTACTGACAACAAGACAAAAATTGAGAGACATGGATTGTGCTGTCTTAAATATCTTATATTATTGGTGAAGCATTATAACATTTATTTTAAAATAGACTCTGAGAAGTTAAAGATACACATCGCAATCCCTAGAGAAACCACTGAAAATTTTGAGATACAGCTAACAAGTCAATACAGAGAATGAAACTTGAATACTAAAAATATTCAATTTGAAAGAATGCAAAAACCTCAAAATATGTTGAAGGAAATATCAGACACCAGTGAGTATATCCTATGTGATCCTACATGTGTAAAATCCAAAGACAGCCATACTTAATCTAAGCTGGTAGATATCAGACAGTATAGATGGTAGTTGCTTAGGAGATGGGGTTGTGGGCACATGAGTTTGTGATCAGAATGGACAAGATATAACCTCCTAGGGGAATGGAAATAATCTATATCTTGATTTGCATAGTGATTATATGAGTATTTAACTGTCAAAAGCGAACAATTGTACACAATATCTAACTTCACAATATATACATTTTAATCTCAAAAATGTAAATAAATTAAAAAAAAATAACAAGAATCTTTTATCTATTAGAGGCTATATTAGTTTCCTGTTGCTGTTGTAACAAATTAACACAAATTTAGTTGCTTAAAGCAATACAAATTTATTGTTAGTTTTTCTGGAGAACAGAACTTTAAATGGGTCCACAGGGTTGTTTTCCTTCTTAGGGCTCTAGATGAGGACCCATTTCTTTGTCTTCTCCAGCTTCCAGAGGTTCTCCACATTTGTGGCTCCCTTTCTCTGTCTCAAAGTCATAACTCCAGCTTCTATTTCCAGCTCCCTGTCTCCTTTTGATGACTTTTATCCTCTTGCCATCCTCTTGTAAGGATGATATAAACTACACATCGCCCCTCCCCTAAGTAATCCTGGACAATCGCTTGATCTCAAACTCCTAAGCTTTTTCAAACTTGCAAAACCCCCTTGTGCCCTGAAAGGTGACATATTCATGGGTTTCAGTGATTAGGATCTGGATCTCTGAGGTGACGGTAGGGTTGTGGGGGGGAGGGTATAATGTGTGCCATCATTCTGTCTACCATAGAGACCAAATGATCATCAGGGTAATTAAAAACAAATTCCCAGGGTTGCTGACATCCACTGGGAAATGAAAACAGTTGTGCACAAATCAGAACCATTACCAGACTTATTCAAATATTAGGAACTGTCAGCCATAGTAAAATCTCATTCTTTGCATGAGATTTTCCCCCTGGGATTAAGAATGATATACCTGGGTGCGATTATTGTGAAAAGCAGTATAATCATCCATATGCTATACTATACTATAGAAGAGTCACTATATTTCAGAAAGCAGCATAGTCTTGTCAGACAGGTGATTCCTCCTGTGCATCTTAGCGAAATCACAGCTGTGTACCTTCCTAGTGGCATACCCAGTATCCAGTTTGTGCTCAATAAATATTTGATAATGATCTCAACAAAGAGAATGACTGTATTACTGTTGATATCAGTTCAGTTCAGTGGCTCAGCTGTGTCCAACTGTTTGCGGTCCCAAGGAATGCAGCAGGCCAGGATTCCCTGTCCATTACCAACTCTCGGAGTTTACTCAAACTCATGTCCATCAAGTCAGTGATGCCATCCAACCATCTCATCCTCTGTCGTCCCCTTCTGTTCCTACCTTCAGTCTTTCCTAGCATCAGGGTCTTTTACAATGAGTCAGTTCTTTGCATCAGGTGGCCAAAGTATTGTAGTTTCAGCTTCAGCCTCAGTCCTTGCAATGAACACCCAGGACTGATTTCCTTTAGGATGGACTGGTTGGATCTCCTTGCTGTCCAAGGGACTCTCAAGAGTCTTCTCCAACACCACAGTTCAAAAGCATCAATTCTGCTATGCTCAGCTTTCTTTATAGTCCAACTCTCACATCCATACATGACTACTGGAAAAATAAAAAACATAGCTTTAACTAGATGGAAATTTGTTAGCAAAGTAATGTCTCTGCTTTTTAATATGCTGTCTAGGTTGGTCATAGCTTTTCCTCCAAGGAGCAAGTGTCTCAATTTCATGGCTGCAGTCACCATCTACAGTGATTTTGGAGCCCAAGAAAATGAGGTCTCTCACTGTTTCCATTTTTTCCCCATCTATTTGCCATTAACTATGGAGCCAGATGCCATGATCTTAGTTTTTTGAATGTTGAGCTTTAAGCCAGCTTTTTCACTCTCCTCTTTCACTTTCATCAAGAGGCTCTTCAGTTCCTCTTCACTTTCTGCCATAAGGGTGGTGTCATCTGTTGATATCAATGGAAGGTATTCATAGGGATCAGCAGAGTGTATCAGCTGTCCTGAACTCATGTGTTACTCCCAAAGACACTTGGATTGGAAAACATGTCAAATTAGTAATATTTTGTCAAACCTGGTAGCTCAGCTGGTAAAGAATCTGCCTGCAATGTAGGAGACCTGGGTTTGATCCCTGGGTTGGGAAGATCCCCTGGAGAAGGGAACAGCTACCCACTCCAGTATTCTGGTCTGGAAAATTCCATGGACTGTATAGTCCATGAAGGTCTCAAAAAGTTTGACATGACTAAGCAACTTTAGCTTTCACTTCAGGTTATTTTGCAAAAAATAATGTTACTCTCTGTGTGAATTTAATTCATTGTTTTAAAAATAGTTTGTTTCTTCATGGAAAGCCACCCTTTCCTATTCTACTCTTCTTGCTCCCAAAGTCATTTTGTGGATACTGATCCTAGGTGGAGTAAGGCCTGATTAATTATTAACTTCCCAAGAATTCACAACCTCCCATCAAAGACTGTACTCAGTAAATCCCATTCTATTAATACTTGCAGCCTGTTAAAACAAGCAGAGAGCTTTCACCATTTCAATTAAGCTAACCTGAGCAATTTAGGAGTTACAGACACATTAGCGCCACAAATAAAGCTTTTTGTTCCTATGGGTCTTTTCTGAGCTTTTTTATTCAGCTTAAGTTTGTGAGAAGAGTTGTCTGTCAGCTCGCTCTTCTTTAAACCCGTACATCTCTTGGGAAACTTTATCTTAGAAGCCTTCATATACGTAATTACTTATTTTTTTTTTCCAGAAGCACAAAGCATCTCGTCATTTTTTACTTTTAATCTAACATATTATTGCTATAGTTTTTGCAGTGGCAGAACTTTAAATCAACTATTAACTATTCTCTGTACTCCCTAGAATGGTGATAGAAACATTCCCAAGTTACTAGAAAACAGCTGTTTTAAAGGGTACATTTTTTTCCTGCTTTGTTCATGTATTCTTGGTTAACCAAGAACCAAAGATAATGACTACAATAACTGTATCTTATGTAATTAAACAAGTCACCTGTGAATTTAAATTGAGAATAGTATTGGACTTAAGGGGTCAATTCTCTACCAGTCAATAAAAAGAGTAGTATCTTTTGTTGTTGTATTAGGCTCATTATGATTGAGAAACCAAATATATTTGACAAGAATTACATGTAAACTAGTAGGAAACTTAGAGTTTTCTCTCTTACCCTTGGAGAATGCTTTTAATCATTTTTCATTAAGAAGAGGTTTGTGGTTTGAGGTAGAGTTTTCTAGGTCTTATGCATTAGAAAGGAAATGGCTTTCTTAAACTGCACATGCAATTTCATGAAAATTGGGCAATCTTTTAAAAGAATTATAGAACTATAATATAGTAGATGATTTTAATAACTTAAACTATTGTCCCTCATCCTCTGACTTCAAATTTTCTGGCTTCTAAATAAAACCAGACCATTAGAAATCCTATCTCATATGCAGAGATCTTCAGAAGATATCTCATAGTCTAGCTGAGTAGTCCACCCCCACGCCTAACAACCCTCATATTCTTCCCAATGAACTGATTTCCCGCGATTCTGCCACAGTGGAATTAGAGAACAATGTGTCAACACAACACTGCAATGAATCCCTAAAATCAAATAGGTAAAGGCCCTTGTTTACTCAGCTAAAACTAAATAGCATCCTGTTTCTTCAGCCTCCTTAAGCTCAATCTTATTTTAGAAACTCACTTTACAACTTCCATGATCTTGAATTTACTTATTTTATAATTTGCATGTGTTACTGTATCTCCAACTCAATAAATCTGAAACTCAAATCAATACCTCTTTTTTCCAAATTAGCTTCTCCTCCTTAATTATCAATTAGCTTTCACCATACTGTCATCTTTTATATGTGCGTCTATGCATGCTCAGTCATGTCCGATTCTTTGTGACCCCATTGACCGTAGCCCACCAGGCTCCTCTGTCCTTGGAATTTTCAAGGCAAGAATACTGGAGGGGGTTGCCGTTTCCTACTGGGTGAGGGGATCTTCCTCACCCAGGGATTGAACCCATGTCTCCTGAAGTAGTAGGCAGATTCTTTACCACTGTACCACCTGGAAAGCCTCATTATCTTTTATATACACATGATCAAACTTTTAGGGGTACAAACGCTGAATTCTTCTGGGTTCCATCTGTAGTCACATAAGTGTCCAAGGCCCTGTTAAACCTTCTAAATGCCTTTATTTAGCATCCTCTATATTTTCTCTCAGGCAGTATCTTTAGGATCATGTTGCTTTTTGAGTAGACTACTCCTACAACAGTCTCTTTTTAAACTAATATGCATTTTGTCTCTTTTCCTTTATTATTTATTAATTCTATGAGATTAATTTTATTAGAGTGCATTATGAACCTCTATGAGGGACTCTTGTAAGAGTCAGCCTCAGGCCCCTTTATACAGAGTTCTTATGGTTGGATTTTTTCATATCTCTAAGTAACAACTTTCTTTAAAGTCTGAAAATTGATTTTCCAGCTTTCTATACATCTAGGGCACGGGCATATGACCTAAAATCCACCAGTCAAACTCACCATGGAGAAGTGTTAACTCTGAGTAAGAAATGTGAGGGTTCAAACACCATGTACATTTCAGTTAAGAAGGTAGTAGAGATGTTTGGTTTTCGAGGCATGAGTGAATGCAAGGGGTCTTTCTAAAACAGAACTGGTGCAAATGAAAAAAATTCAGCGGTGGTAGTTACGTTGATTTCCTGGTGCAGAAATGGTAGATATGCACAAAATTAGGTAGTGGCAGTGTCCTCATTGGAGAAGGAAATGGCAACCCACTCCAGCGTTCTTGCCTGGAGAATCCCAGGGATGGGGGAGCCTGGGGGGCTGCCGTCTATGGGGTCTCACAGAGTCGGACATGCCTGAGGTGACTTAGCAGCAGCAGCAGCAGTGTCCTCATACTGTTCACCAATTCAATGGACATACATTTGAGTAAACTCCGGGAGTTGGTGATGGACAGGGAGGCCTGGTGTGCTACAGTCCTTGGGGTTGCAAAGAGTCAGACATAACTGAGCGATTGAACTGAACTAAAGTGTCCTCATAGACCTCTTCTGTAGCCCAGTTCTGGTTCATTCCTGGAAGGCTACCCAGAGTTTCATCATGTAGTCCCTAGACAATTCTCTCAGGTACTCTCACTCTCTCTCTGTATATATATATAGTGTATTTACAGTATGTGTAAATATATAATGCATATGTATATACATTTTTATTGAAGTATAGTTGATTTTCAATGTTTGTTCAGGAGTACAACAAAGTGATGATTCAGGTGTGTGTGTGTATTCTGGTTTTTTTTTTTTGTGTGTGTGTATTCTGTTTTTATGTTCCGTTCTTCTATTATAGTTTATTAAAAGATAGTAAGTATAGTGCCCTGTGCTATACAGTAGGATATTGTTGGTTATATGTTTTATATATAATAGTATGTATATTTTAATCCCTTAATTTATCCCTCCTCTCTCTTCCCTTTGGTAACTATGTTTGTTTTCTACAGCTGTGAGTCTATTTCTGTTTGTAAGTAAGTTAATTTGTATCTTCTTTTTTTAGATTCTACACGTAAATAATGTCATATCATATGATATTTGTCTTTGTCTGGCTTATTTCACCTAGTATGATAATCTCTAGGTCTATCCATGTTGCCGCACATGGCATTATTTCATACTTTTTTCATTTTACAACTGATTAATATTCCTTTGTCTGTATAATGTCTTCTTTATCCAGTGATCTGTCCATGGACACTTGGGTTGGGTTTATGTCTTGGCTGTTATAAATAGTGCTGCAGTGAATATTGAGGTGCAACTATTTTTCTGAATATGGCTTTCTCCAGATACATGACCAGAAGGAGCATTGCAGGATCATATGGTAGATCTGGGCTTCCCCAGTGGCTTAGCAATAAGGAATCACCTGCAGTGCAGGAGACACGGGTTCGGTCCCTGGGTCAGGAAGCGCTCCTAGCGTTGGACATGACTGAAGCGACTGAGCATGCACACACACACGCATGAGTGGTAGATGTGTTTCTACTTTTTTAAGGAAGCTCCATGCTGTTTTCCAGTGTCTGTACCAATTTACATTCCCATGGAACAATATAGGACAGTTATCTTTTCTCCATACTCTCTGCAGAACTTACTATTCATAGACATTCTGATGATGGCCATTCTGAACAGTATGAGGTTATTATTCACTGTAGTTTTGTTTTGCATTTCTTTTGAGCATCTTTTCATGTTTCTGTTGGCCATCTGTACCTCTTCTTTGGGGAAATGTTTATTTATTTAGATATTCTGCCATTTATTGACTGGGTTGTTTATTGATATTTTTTATATTGAGATGTGTTGAGCTGTTTGTATATTTTGGATATGAACCCCCTTTCAATTGCATAATTTGTAAATATTTCCTCTCATTCTGTAGGTTGTGTTTTAATGTTTCCTTTGCTGTGCAAACACTTTTAAGTTTCATTGGGCCCGACTTGTTTATTTCTGTTTTTATTTTCATGACTTTAGAAGACAAATCCAAAAAGATGCTGCTGAGACTTATGTCAAATAGTGCTCTGCTTATGTTTTCCTTCAAGAGTTTTGTTGCATGTGGTTTTATATTTAGGTCTTAAATCCATTTGGAGTTTATTTTTTAATGCATGGTGTTAGAGAATGTTCTAATGTCATTCCTTTTCCTGTAGCTGTTCTGTTTTTATCAGCTTCACTTATTGACAAGACTGGCTTTTCTACACTGTATGTTCTTGCCTCCCTTGTTGTAGCTTAATTTACCATAGGCACATAGGTTTATTTCTGGGCTTTCTATCCAGTTCCATTGATCCATGTTTAGTTTTGTGTCAATACCATACTGTTTTGTTTACTGTGTCTTTGTAGTATAGTCTGAAGACTGGAAGCCTGATTCCTCCAGCTTCGTTTTTCTCTCTCAAGATTGCTTTGGCTATTTGGGATCTCTTGTGTTTAGATACAAATTAAAATTTTTTGTTCTAGTTCTGTGAAAAATGCCATTGGTAATTTGATTGTTTCTTGTGCACTTGGGAAGAATGTGTTTTCTACTCTTTTGGATGGAATACTCTATAAGTGTCAGTCAATTCAATTTGGTATAATGTGTCATGTAAGATCTGTGTTTCTATATCGATTTTCTGTCTGAATGATTGAGCCATTGATGTAAGTAGGATGTTAATGCAATATATTCCTATATCACTTTTTCAAGGAAGGGTAATATAAATCTCCTGCAGTTGATAAGAATCCAGAGTAACAGCATGTTTAAACCTTTGAAGCAAAATATTTTAAATGTCTCTATTTTCAAACAAAGTTCAAACTGCAAATATTTACCAAATTCTGACCTCAGAGTCTCACTTAAGTAATTGATTTCTCTGTTCCTTCATAGCATTCATACATGCCAGCCAAATTGTTCTAGTCACAGTTCTTTGAGGTCAATCTCACCTATTCTTGAGCCCTTTCTTTTTTTGCAATTCTTCCCCCGTTTCTTCAAAATACCTAAAATGTCTCCTTCAAAGACTAACTGAAATCCTAACATCTTTCATAAGGTACAACAGATAAAAGCACACAGAAGACTCATTTGACATTACTTGGTTAGTGCTAACTTCTCGGTTTGCTTTTGCATTACTGCTCTAACCACTCATGTGATCTGGAATAAGAGAGGAATTATTGAATTAATTCTCATAGACTTCTTTTTCCCCTGGTCCCAGTAGAAGACACCAGGTGCTTCGTAAATGTATCCCACAAGATTGGTCAGATAACATCACATCCCTAGTGTGGTCCAGTAGCAGGATTAGCTTGTAGAATATATTCACACAGCACATATTTGCTCAGCACTCTGCAAGAGACTTAAACCATAGCTAGACTATTACTTGAGTTAGAGGCTCCTTAGTTTTGCTAATTTATAGCCAGGAAATGACTTGAATAACATAATTCAGCCTCAGTTCAGTTCAGTCACTCAGTTGTGTCTGACTCTTTGTGACCCCAGGGACTGCAGCATGCCAGCCCTCTCTTCCATCACCAACTCCCAGAGTTTACTCAAACTCATGTCCATTGAATTGGTGAAGCCATCCAACCATCTCATCCTCTGTTGGCCCCTTCTACTCCTGCCTTCAACCTTTCCCAGCCTCAGGGTCTTTTCAAATGAGTCAGTTCTTCACATCAGGTAACAAAGTATTGGAGTTTTAGTTTCAGCATCAGTCCTTCCAATGAGTATTCAGCCTACCATTACTCAAAATTCCTCAGCAATTTATATTTATGTTTAGGCAATATTATCTATCTCAATCAATCCCAATGGCTTATCATAGCAAATGTTTATTTCTTAATCACACATTATTCATTGGTGGCCAGAGTTTTCCTCCATCTGGTGAACAGATAAATACTCTTGTATTTTGTAATGCTTCTATTTTAACACTTGGCCCACGTGACATGGAAAAGTAATCATAGAAGAGACTTATCAATCTTTAATCTACCTTGGGTCAAAAGTGGCATATATCACTACTGTTCAGTCGGTTGGCCATTGCTAGTGATAAGCCCTTAATAAAACATCATAAGATGATAAGAAATGTACAAGAACACATGGAATATTGAGCACTGCTTTTTATGCCACACAATCTGAAATTAATCTATTGTGTTTTAAGTATATTTATGATTAAATAACAGTGCAAACTAACTCCAATATCTTCTGTCTTCTATATCCTTATGTTTTCCATAAATATACCATGCTTCTTTTATCTTATATTTTACCTGCTGTGAATTTTTGTATCTAAAATTATATCCCTTCCACTCATGGGTAATTTATTTCTGAAATATACTTAAGCCGCACATCAATTCCCTTACATTTACAAGGCATCCCTAGGTACTTCTGAACTCATTAGTTCCCCCTTTCCAAATGTCTATAGCACTTAATTTACTTTTAAGTTTTGTGGCTTATCTTATCCTTCTGTACAAATACTATGTACAGGACAACCTTGGGAATAAAAAATATGATCATCATAAATTCGATGTAGATGGCAAGTCATGTAAGAGGCCTTGGTCAGTAAGCGGATACTAGTAGTGGTTACTCTTAGTAATAAGTAATGAGACTCAAAATGGTAACTAATTTGGCTACATTTGATTGTATTATAGAAGTCTGAGGAAGGAATCTTTTAATAATTGTGTGTGTGTGTGTGTGTTTGTATGTACTGGGGGCAGGAGTCTCCTCCCAAATTCTAAATCAACAGGAATGCACAATGGAGTCAGATAAAGAGATCAAAATATTAATTTTACTAGTTGTAAAGCTTATACCAGAAAGAGACTAGAGTTACTGACACAAGTAGACTCCCTATGTCCTTTATTAATCATATTTGCTTGGCTACAGGCAAAGTTGAGTGAATGCAGGTCTTTCTTTCATTCAGGGACCTGCTAGTTACTATAAAAAAGAGGAGAAGGAGTCTAATTTAAGAGCAGGTTGCTTCTGAGAGAGAAAACTATAAAGGGATTGAGCCCAAAGATGTTTTCCCTTTTCTCTAACAATCAGGTAAATCACTTTCCCTCTCAAGGTTAGAATTCAGAAAAGTCTGTGGGAAAAAAAAAGAGATGAAAGGCACCTCCAAAATCTTTACTCCAGGGGAGAATTTTCCTCCCATCCAGAGAAATAAGAAGATGAGGACTGAACACTTCCTGTTTCCACAGACCACGTCACTAGAATGTGGAACTGGAGCTGCTCTGTACATTTGGAGTGATGTACATCCCTGATCACTGGTGTAGAGGCTGGGAGGTAAAGTTAATGCTCAAGTGGCAAGATTTTGTTGGAATATTTTCTCAAGAAGGGTAGGTTTTTGTCTCATTACCCCCAGATTCATGCCTGACATCTTCATTTGTTTTCCATGAGCTTTTTCCCTACAAACATCATAATTCCATTAAAGAACAATCAGTGTGTCCCACATTTGAATTTGTTCCTCCAAAATTCCTCCATCAGGATAAGGCTCAATTGATGACAAATCAGTTGACCTATGTTTCATTCCTCTCACACCCATGTTCTCTTTTCTAGTCATTTATCAAGCCTGCCAGTTTTCCCCCATGGAGTTTTACATAACTGTCCTTAACTCTCTTCCAGAGCCACCCTCTTCTACTTTAATCAAAGACACCATCAGATCATCCCAAGGCTATTACAATTATCTGCTAATTGAACTCCCTCCCTCAAGACTCCTGGTAATGCAATCCATTACATAATACATTGCCTGATTAATCTTTCTAAAATGATATTTTGTTCCTGTCAGGCCCTGCTTGAAAATCTGTTCATATCTCTATAAAACAAGTCTAATTCTTGAGCCTCAAATTCAAAACATTCACAAGTTGGCTGCTACTTCCTTTCATTCAAAATCTACTGAGAGGCTAGTACATTAACTAAATCTGAGTACTTTCATTTTCTTTGTTTAGTTTAAAAATTGAGTTTATTTCAGTTCAGTCTATACCTTAAAAATGTATCAGTTTTGGTCCTTAAGTTCATTCATAGACTCCTGTAAAGATTATTTTCTAAGGGAAAAAGTGAATATGCAGAAGTTTTAGGTCTACCTCATTAAAGCTCATTTTTACAACACAACCTTATGAAATTAATATTTTTTTTTGAAATTAATATTTTTAAAATGCTTATTGCATGTAATGGGAGAATGACCTATATCTTCAATTTATTCTTGTTTTATGATCATGTGTAAATGAAAATAAAATAAATAATGCTAACTAAAGATCATTTATATATACAACCTAAGCATTGTTTTCTTTTGCTAACCAACAAAAGTATCTTTAAAAATATTAATGGATATTTTCTCATTTTTTGTTACTAAAAATTAACATGCACATTAAAAATACATCAATCCTAGGATCAGTGGATACTCGGACATAGCCATGGGAAAAAATATGCAAAAAATAATGACAGCTATATGTACTGGTTTTTAAATAAAAAAATAATTGAGAGAGAATATAGAGGAAAATAGTTGCAATATTCAATTAGTAATTCATTTAGATATACTTTTTAAAGTTTTTCTTTTGATTATTCAAATTAAATTTGCCTATGAGCATGCATTTTTTTGAGTTCTCCAGCAGAAATTATTACAGGTGTTAAACAAGACAGCATTGAGAGATTTTTTTACACATTAGAGTGAGTTTTCTGTTACAACCATCTCAGTCTGTGACAAGAGATAACACGCTTTCTCATGAGACTGCCTGCAATCTCCTGGTTGCTATGATGTCTCATGTTTAGACATGGCCAAGGCATGAAAGGAGAGGCTCAGCATTACCAGAGTCATACTGCTCTAAAGTTACACGCCCTTGGCTTCTTGCGCAGACCATGCATGCATGTACACAGGCCACATGCATTTTGAAAGCTGCTTTCCAAAGCTGGAGAGCAGGAATGCATTCTTCAGGCAATAGCTCAAAGACTTCAACTTCATCTGGATTTCAGTCTATTTTCTGTGAAGAATTGGCTTTGGGGGTGGAATAAGGCCTGGATGTGTTCTTACCTTTTATGATCTGAAAGGCACACACGCACACTAGCTCCATTCTTAGAGGTAGGGAAATAGGATAAATTCTATAAATTTAAAATCAAACTGAAGTAAATGTCTTGTAAATTTAATAGATATGTGATTAGAATTCTAATGATTCATCCTGGGCCAAAATAGTGTATTATTTTAATTATTTTATGCTCATCTATATGAACAAATACAACACATAGATTAGAAAACAACATACACTGATTAAATGTAAAACCTTGAACAGAATTCTAATAATTGTAACCACTACTTTTGCATTAATTTCTAAATTATTTCTGGATACCCCTGGACTGCTCTTACACAATTTGTGAGAGAGGTATCCTTCCTTGAGATGTTCTTAACCACTGCTTAGAGTACATGTGGAAATATAAATCTCTACCACTCACACCTCTTTCTCTTTCCTTATATCTCTTCTAAAGGTCTTAGTCTCCTATATGTGATGATACACAATCATTATTTTACTAATTCCACTCCCTGGTACTAATAAATTTCAAGACGCCAGCTAGGAAACACCATGTCATCTTTTGCACCTCTATTTCCTATATCCTTTGCCATCAGATCGTTTTCCCATTTTCATAATCTACCAGTGAACTGGCTCAGGTATCTATCAAATAACAATTTGTTCCTGTTTCCCATTTCTAATGTTATGATGGGCTTTCCTGACAGCTCAGTTGGTAAAGAATTCAGGAGACCCCAGTTCAATTCCTGGGTTGGAAAGATCTGCTGGAGAAGGGATAGGCTACCCACTATAGTATTCTTGGGTTTCCTTTGTGGCTCAGCTGGTAGAGAATCCACCTTCAATGTGGGAGACCTGGGTTCGATTCCTGGGTTGGGAAATCGCCTGTAGAAGGGAAAGGCTACTCACTCCAGTATTCTGGCCTGGAGAATTCCATGGACTATATATTCCATGGGGTCACAAAGAGTCGGAGATGACTGAGCGACCTTCACTTTCACTTTCTTTCAATGTTATGACACTTATTTGGACCGACAGTAATTCTCAATTGTATGATGGTGATCACTTTCTAACCAGTTGCTCAACCATAATCTATCTTAAGTTCAGTTCTCACTTCAAAGTATTGCTTTCGTGCTGGGTTATATTACTCTCTGTTCAAAAATGTTTCTTATGAATAGAAAATATCTATGGCTGATTCATATCAATGTATGACAAAATAAATAAATAAATAAATAAATAAATAAATTGCAGTTAAGACAGATAAAAATGCCCTCTCTCCTCATGGAACTATCATTCATTTGATGAGAAAGTTTTATAAAAACAAGTCAAAATAGACATATTCAAAATTTTCTAAGTATTATTTTTGCCCAGAGAAGTTAAATACTATCTGATAGAAAATGTGATAGTTGATCTAGGCCTTAGAGAATGAGTAGAAGTTCAGGTATAACTGGAAAAGGAAGAGAGCAAAAGAATATTTTATGTGTGGATAAATCATATGAGCAAAGGAAAACTATTTCAAAGTGTTTTGGGAAATACTATTTACATTAGTATGCATACAGCTATGTTTCCCAAAATATGTTTCAAGGAATATCAGTCCTATAAAAGATCACATGAGAATAAATGGGTGGCTGATGAGATCCATGATTAATTTACTTTGTGAAATTCAGCAACTTAAGTTTGTCTATTTGTTTGTTTGGAAACTAATGGTGAGTTAACACATTAAAGACTCTGAAAGATTTTTACTTTAAAACTTATCCAGAATTTTGCAAGTATTTGAATCATGTCTCCCTATTTTTAAAAAGATAGCTTTTAATATCACTTTGAGTTTGTGTTGTTTTTGTTTAATCATTAAGTCATGTCCAACTCTTTGCATCTCATGGACTGTAGCCCACCAGACTCTTCAGTCATTGGGATTCTCCAGGCAAGAATACTGGAGTGGGTTGCCATTTCCTCCTCCAGGAGATATTCCTGAGCCAGGGATTGAACCTGTGTCTCGTTTGGCAGGCAAATTCTTTACCACTGAGCCACCTGAGAGGCCCCTTGAGTTTATGCTATAAATATATAAACTGCTTTGATTGTTATATTTAAAATAGATAGCCAACAAGGATCTACTGTATATGGCACATGGAAATCTGCTCTGTTACATGGCAGCCTGGATGGGAGGAGAGTTTGGTGGAGAATGGGTATATGTGTATATATGGCTGATACGTGTGTGTCTTTGCGTTTCGCCTGAAACTATCACAACATTGTTTGTTAATTAGCTATATCCTAATACAAAAGAGAATGTTAAAAAAATTCAAAAACTGCTTTGGAAAATTGGATTGGATAAATGCAAATAATTCCTGGGATTCTTTCACTAAAACGAATATATGAGTGTTATGAACTAACGAAGACAGGTTTTATGCAGCCTGAAACACTTGATGAGAGTACTTACATAGGTAGCCTAATATGGAGTGTTCTATATTAAGGACAAAGCATTTTCTATTTACTCTTACTTTAATTTTTGTGGAGGATATTTGGCAACATGAATTACAAACTATACTAATGTCTTTTCCAACATTTAAAGAGATGGGTTTGGGGTTTGAGGAAAGAGCCAGTCAATAGAGAAGGGCACTGGTTACTGTAATTGACATTAGCCAACATTCATGCATTAACTTTTCTTGTGAATTTTATATATATATATAAAAGAGAATTTCTAGCAATTTTATTGAAGATAAAAGAGGGTAGTTATAACTGCACTATTTTAATTGGCAAGTTGAGTATCACAGTACAGAGGGGTCAGAATTGAGCAGTGGTATATCACCCTGCATTCACACTGGTTAAGGACCTACTTGGATTCCATCTGCTTTCACCACTTTTTCATATCAAACAGATTTTCATATTATCTCAAATAATTTTCCATCTTCTAAAGACAGATAGCACTCAGGATAATTTTGCATAACTCATACATGCATATTTAAACTATATTCTAAGGCAATTCATGTAACATCTTCTGTAGTTCCTTAACTAGGAAACATGGGCAATCATAGTAACTATCGCTGTGGAGTTTGGTGTCAATTAAATGAAATAATATATGAAAAGTGCTTGGCATGGCCTCTGGAACATCATTAGTCAATGCATATAAATTACAGTGCTGGTCACAAACATGTTAATGATATTGCTCAAGTCCTGTCAAATGAATAGGATTTATAAATGTTTATATTCTTAATTGTTTGACTTGGGGTAAATAAAGTTCACACATGAAGACACTTGGTCTTGAAAAGCACTCAATTTTAATTTGTACAAGTATATATATTAGCTATATGAGAAAGGGCTTTTTAACATAATTATTTGGTGTCATTTAACTTGTTTGGGTTGTCAATCCTAAATATATTTTGAGGAAATCCTCACAATGTGGGTTTATATTCCCCTGAATTTTGTTTGATGTATACCTCCCTGAAGAGGTAGACAGAAACACAGACAAGATAAAGGCGAAGCTGAAGAGAGGAAGACGATGATGAAAACTGCCTCTACTTCTACAAACAACACAAAGGTTGATTTTTCTTCTTCTCTCCAATTCAAATACTTACAGTCCTTGGTTATTCATAAAGATTTCAGGGGGTGCAAGGATAAAACACTTTGGGGTCTATTTCCTGGCCATCAACATCCTTCTTACTATGTTCTCCTAGCAAGACACACCCAATTATTTCACAAAGCCTCCCATTGTTCATTTATTTTGAAATGTTGAAATGATAAGTCACTCTTAAGGCATGGTGAAGAACACCTATGGAAATGAGGATGGAGGCAGGCACCCTACTGCCGCAAAGCAAGGGAACACATCTCTCCTGATAAGGAAAGAAAGTCTGCATGAAAGATACAGAGGCCTTAACGAATGTGAGATATGCAAGCAGTCTTCCTGTACAATGAGAATGACTTAATTCAGAGAACATGAATTCAGTGTTTGATTTCTGGGTAATTAAAGAATATACATATTGGATTCAGGGTTATAGCTGTCCATCACAATACAGTTCTAGGTGTCGTGGCCATTCCATTTCTGTTCATTTCTGTTCTCCAGTTTTTGTTTTTGTTTTTTTTTTATCGTGCCTAAATGAGGACAGAGTACCATAAGCAGGATGTTTCTTGAAGGGTTGTTCTTCCTTCTGAAGGGAAATTTCCCTTTCTCTCTATTTTTAAAATAGATTATAAATCCACTTAACCTCTCCCATGCCACCATCATGAACATGAGTTTCATGTAGTCAATCAAACTGGCCAGGGACACCAAGGTGCTAGGCATTACAGGCTCATGGTAGGTGCTGGTTGGGTGTACATGGAATTTGTGGAGGACAGAAGCAGCTTTATCATCCCAAACCTGAAAGGTCCCTAGTGCGAGGGTCACATGTTCATGCCTTTGGAGTTGGAGCAGGAGGCTGTGAGACTCTGGTGGGTCCTAGAGATGGGGGTGACCCTGTTGGCCCATGAGAACCATCTGTGATCATCAAGTGTTAATGTTTTAAGTAAAAAGTAATAGTAAAAAAATTTTAAAAATGTGGATGTCATAGATGGTGCACCCTGCTTTGTCAATCAAGGGAGGAAGTAAGAGAGAACAGAGATAATCCAAAAAGAAAATCAAAAGTTAATAGTCTCTTGGCATTCTGGACCATGGTTCAGTCATCCCCAGAGCCAGAATTACCCTATCCCTCCTAAAAATTTGAAGTTGATTCCATAACTCTCTTCTTTATGTTTACTGGTTTAAATTGTCACATAAAATGCCTGGAATAATAGAATGATGGTAAAACATGTGGCAATTTTGTAGCATATGTTGACGCTGTTTTGCTGTTGTTATTAATTTGTAATTGTTCCTTAGTAACTTTACATATTATAGTTTGAATATATTTAGGAAAATTACTTATACTTTTTATTGAAAGTAGAATCCTTCAGTTGTCTTGTGATTTATCTAGAATGTTACTTTTTCTTACACTTTTAAATTGAAATATAGTTGATTTACAATGTTGTACCAAGGTCTGCTGTTTAGCCAAGTGACTGTTATACACGTATATACATTCTTTTTGTATCCTTTTCCATTATGGTTTATCACAGGATATTGAGTAGACCTCCCTGAACTATACATTAGGACCCAATGTGCATATACCAACTCTAAATACCAGTCCATCCTCCACCCCTCCCCCCACCCTTGGCAACCTCAGGTCTGTTCTCTTATCTCTATGAGTCTATTTCTGCTTTGTATTTAGGTTCATTTGTGTGCTGCATTTTAGATTCCACACATAAGTGGCATCATATGGTATTTTTCTTTTTCTTTCTTAGTATGATCATCTCTAGTTGCATTCATGTTTCTACAAATGACATTATTTCATTCTTTTTTATGGCTGAGTACTATTCCACTGCATTTATGTACACATATTCTTTATCCATTCATTTGTTGATGAACATTTACATTATTTCCATGTTTTGGTTATTGTGAACATTGTTGCTATGAATGTAGGGGTGTATGCATATTTTTGAATTTTAGTTTTGTCTGGGTATATCTCCAGGAGTGAGATTGCTGGATCATATGATAATTCTATTTTTACTTTTTTGAGGAGTCTCCATCCTTTCTCCACAGTGTCTGTACCAAGTTACATTCCCACCAACAATGTAAGAGGGTTTCTCCAGTTCTTGTTATTTGTAGACTTTTTGATGATAGCCATTCCGACTAATGTGAGGTGGCACCTCATTGTAGTTTTGATTTACATTTCTCTAATAATTAGTGATATTGAGCATCTTTTCATGTGCCTACTGGCCATCTGTATGTCTTCTTTGGAGAAATGTCTATTAAGGTCTTTTGCTAACTTTTTGATTGGGCTGTTTTTATTTGTGATGTTGAGTTGTATGAGTTGTTTGTATATTTTGGAGATTAAGTCCTTGTCTGTTGCATCATTTGCAAGTATTTTCACCATTACATAGGTTGTCTTTTTGGTTTTTATTGTTTATGATTTCCTTTGCTGCGTAAAACTTCTAAGTTTGATTAGGTCCCATTTATTTTCATTTTCACTTCTATTGCTTTGAGGGACTGACCTTTGACCTTGCTATAATTTATGTCAGAGAATGTGTTGCCCATATTCTCTTCTAGGAGTTTGATGGTGTCATGCCTTAGGTTTAGGTTTTTAAGTCACTTTGGGTTTATTTTTGTGCATCGTGTGAGGCTGTTTTCTAGCTTCACCAATTTACACACTTCTGTGCAACTTTCCCAGCAAAATTTGCTGGAGGCTTTTTCCATTTTGTCAAAGTAGGATGTTACATTTTTCATCTTCTTCAATTTATTTTGTTGTATCATGGTTTTCTTCATTGCTACTATTATATATATTGCTTCAATAACAGTAAATTAATTATGGAAAACAGTTAAACAAATTATTGAATATTTTTATGATATGGTACCTATTAAATATTTTATCCTCTCAATTAGTATTACACCTATTCAAATAAATAGTGAACACAGTATTTTTCAAATAAGGAGTGTTTTAGCTCTCCGATGGTACATGTGATTCTCCAGTTGCCATGATAACTAGCTTTTATTTTACAAAAGCACAGATGTATGCAACAAAAAAACACTCCAAAAACAAGAAAATGGCAGTTTTTCCAGAAATGGCACATTTTGTTTAATGCAAACATTAAATTTCTTTTCTTTGCAACTGATAACTTTTCAATCTCTATCATAAATAAAGCATGACAAAGAGATTTTAAACTAGATTTTGCAACACATTTTTAAATAGAATTCAAGTAAGTTTGGATGATGTACTAAATGACCTTGGATGATATCAGAAGGTGCCTAGTTACCTGATCAGTCATTCTCTGTATGGTCAGGTTTCATTTTAGGTACTGATGAAATTTACAAAATGCTTCTGAAATCTATTGTGTTACAGAGAATGGTCATTCTGAAACAAAAATGGAGATGTATTTTGGCTTTTTCTGTATTGACTGAAATATTGTCCCGTGTAAATCTCATTAACAAAGTGATGCTGATACTCTTTGTTCAGCAAGGGACACTGTACTTCTGTCTTTTCAATTCAGTTCGTTTCAGTTCAGTCTCTCAGTCATGTCCAACTCTTTGCGACCCCATGGACTGCAGCACACCAGGCTTCCCTGTCTTTTACCCTTATAGATTTCCTTATGCCTTTATAATAATCATATTAAATATTAAAAACTAAAATACATTTAAACTTAGAACAGTTGTAGTCAAATTTTGAGGTCAGTTCTAAAGCATTGACTTTTGTTTAAAAAACCAAGCCTCATTTTTTTTTTTACTAACTTTGCTTCATAATATTATATAATTATATATATGTTTATATATATATAACTTTGAAATATTTCTAATCCATGTAAAAGAAAATGTTGAGGTATGTTTAGCCTCTATGTTGCACAACTGTATATAGTACCTTTTTGAGCCAATACAATTTTGATATATCCTTAATCATTATATGATATCTATTTCTTAACTCCCTAGAAATTGAAACAGTCAGAGTGCTCAGTAACCAAACTCCTCACATAGCTCAAAGGCAAAGTCCTTCTCTTTACATTGGCCCTGAGTCAAAGGTAATTGGAAGTCACTTTTCTTTTCAGCTGCCAACATGGGCACTTTTTTTACTCCAGGAAATACTGCTTAGTCTTGCTACATGAAATTCCATGCTGTTGACCAAGTCTATGAAAAAGTAGCAGAATACATTATCTTTTTTCCCAGTTCTGACACTTGAACTTTTTCATGCTCACATTTCACCTGATACCCATTGCTTCCACAGAAGTCTGTGTGCTGAGGGGCCCTGAGTGTGTTGTGATAATGTACTTTGATATGTTTCATTTGAGAGAGTGATTTTAAAATATAAGTAAGCAGTGAATGTCTTCTCAATCCAGAAATTAAGTAGTATGTAATGAAAGCATATAATTAATGTATGTGCTATCTATATATTTAAAGAAAAAAATGAAAATTTGTTATGGAAAATAGAATTTGATCTACAAAATGAATCACAGGAATATTTCAGCCAGTACAGGTAATTCTGTTATTTCCAGCATTTGCTTTTTAAAATCTCTCTCTCCAACTGCTGGCAGCATGATCAAAATTATAGGCATTTCTTAGAGCTTTGTAACTCAAAAGGTGGTTAATGGACCATAAGCATCAACATCAGGATTTTTTTTTGTTTTTTTTAGAACTACATCATGGTAAGCCTTATTCAAGACCTGCTCACTCTGAATCTGCATTTTAACCGAAATACTCAGGTGATTTTTTTTTTTTTTTTTGTAGTACATAAACTATGAGAAGTTCTTCCCTAGAGCAGATGTGGATATCTATCACTTGTCACCCTCCTCTGCCTGGATCCCAAATGATCACAAACAAAATATCTAACAGCTCAAAAATCCATCTTTATGCCCCTGGAGCACTGTGGACTGGAATGAAAGATAACAGCAAGCACGTTTAGCTCCTGCACGGGCCCAGTGTTCACTGCTCTTCCATAGGCTTTCTAATCCAATCCTTGTATCAATCTTTGGCAGGTAATATGGCTCATCGCTATTGTAGTTAAGGTTACAGAATACTAATATAAATGCTAAACTTACATAATACTAATGAAACCGAGGCTCACAAAGGTCAATTAAGATCCCAACTAACTTTCCCAAGATTGCATAACTAGTAAATTCTGGACTATTTCCTTAGGATTATTGAATAACTTCCTAATTGGTCTCACTGGTTACAATCTTGCTATCCTTCACACTGGTACCAGAATAATCCCTCTCCTATTGAAAACTATTTCTACCAGTTATCTACTTAAAATTCTGTGACAGATTCCCATATGATTTAGGAAAAAGTCTTTCTGGCTTTTCTGTGTATAGCCTTCTTTCTCTATAGGTAAGTACTATAATTTTAGACTTTTCCAAACTAAATTATTTCTTGTTTTCACAACTTGCTTGAATGTGCTCTTCTTGCTATTAGAATATTATTTCATTTTATTCATACGCTCAACTTATTTTTTTAAAAACCTATTTCATTATGTCCTCCAAGAAGCCTTCCCAAACATTTCCATCTGATACACACACATACTGCATCTGACTCTATCAGCCCTTATCTCATGCTATTAGGATTATTCCACTCCTATCAGCTTTACCCTTGGAGCTACAAGTTTTTGAGAGCAAGAACTTATTTTATGTCTTCTTTTCTTGTCAGTTTTTAGCAAAGAACTTGGCCTATAACAAGGCTTGATGTTTACTGTGTGAACTAAGGTAATGTGAAAATGTATTAAGAACGATTCAAAAGTCAGAGGATGGTGGGGACACGTGCACCCGTGGTTTATTCATGTCGCTATATGGAAAAAACCATCACAATATTGTAAAGTAATTATCCTCCAATTAAAACAAATTCATTAATTTAAAAAATAAAAACAAAAGATACTACCTTCCACCCCCCCAGTTTTTCTTCCTGTTGGCATTTTTACTCTTTTCAGCAACGATCAGTGTTCACGTAGATTGTGACTGATGTACTCGCTTGGACAGCTTGTTAGCACACCTGAGTGAGTCATAGCCAGGTGTCCATGTGGCACAAATTTATATAATTTAATTCTAAACATACTGCTAAGGTATTAAATGACTATAAAATGTGCAAAACATTTAATTTGAAATACTCAGTTAAATAATATTCACTTATATATCACATGTTAAATTTTAATATACAATGAATTTTTGAAGCCAAGTTTAAAAATCTCAAAATAGAATTTTAATGGAAATGCTAAGATATTTTCAAGTATATGCTACATAAAAGCTGCAGCTTTTTTAAGACCATTTTCATCATGGTTTAAAACATATGGCAGGTCTTTCGGGGAAGTTTTCTGATGGTATGTAGAATTTGTAGTTACAAATATTCTGCCATTTAAATTAACTCACTCAACTTCACCTTTCTGAATTAGCAGAACTTAACTATTCATTGTCAACTGATTCATGAATATAGAAGCAAACTCCATTTGGAACATATGGCCTAAAGGTAATAAATTTAAGTGCCTGATGTAAAGTAAATTAGAATTGGGATTGTAATGCTGATAGCTTTTTCTGCAAGACTCTTATAACATCTGTCCAGAAACTTTAATTTTTTTCAGGTGTTTTTCACACATGCTGTTTCAAATCTCTATATAGGTATTATAACTTTCCTTCATGAGAATAATTGCAAAAGTTAGTTATTATTTAGGAATAAAATGGTGGACATGACAAAATAAAATTGTATAATCTTATAATTTTTGCAAGAGCCTTAAATTTTAACAGTAGACCAAGAAATAATATTAGGAGAAAAAACTAAATTGTGAGTTGAGGTTTGAGGAGGTAAAAAGGGCTCAAAATGAATTTCTATATAAAATATAACAATCTTCCTTCTAGCCTTTCACATTCATGACAGAAATTAGATTTTAGAAACTGGATTTCTCATTATCTCCTGCCAGTGTGATTCTATCCACCAATGAGAGGAACCCTCAGATATTTGCGAAATGAGAGAAAAGAAGTAATTATTTTTTAGCCAATAGCTGTGAGCAGGCAAGTGGCTTTGGCAGATTTAGTTATGAATTTTTGCAAGAAACTTTCATTTGTCCTCTGAGAGTCATCCAGTTTGTTGCTGAAGGCTGTTGAATGCTGTTGAGAATATCAGTGGCTTTTGACTACAATCACTGCTGTTACCAGTTTTGTGAAATCTATTTGGAGCTTCCTAATCTTCACTGTCGTAACTCTTGCAAACCTTTCATTTCTTGTGTTAAACCCTTTCCTATTTGACAAATATGTAGTTCTTTCTATATTCATCATTGACTAACTGACATTTACTATTATGAGCCTGTAATTTACTTCAAGAAATTATATTTCTTTGGAAATATTTTATACATATACAAATAGAAATCATTTTTCCAATAATTCAAAGGGTCTTTATCAACAGCTTTTTATTGATATATAATTTTTTAATGTGTTAAAATTTCATTGACTTTAATAACATCATTAGAAATTACTACTGTTGTGAGTAGATCCTTAGTTATCAAAATTTACCATTAAAGTCCTTGTGTTATAGAACTTCAAGGTACATCATTCATATCCCAGACTGCCTAAATGGACCCATGAAGTTGTGTAGGGCAGTCTATGTAGCTACAGTCTATCACTGTCTCTGTTGAAAAAAAAATACATGCTTCCCAATGTAATACGTTTTCAGTTGGATACAATTTGCTGTTGTTGTTGTTGAGTCATCAAGTCATGTCCTACTCTTTGTTACCCAATGAACTGCAGCACGCCAGGCTCCTCTGTCCTCCACTATCTCCCAGAGTCCACTCAGATTCATGTCCCCCTTGATTTAATGATTCTATCTAACCATCTCATCCTCTGCCTCCCCATTCTCCTTTTGCCTTCAATCTTTCCCGGCATCAGGGTCTTTTCTGATGAGTCTGCTCTTCTTATCAGGTAACCAGAGTATTGAAGCTTCAGCATCAGTCCTTCCAATGAATATTCAGGGTTGATTTCCTTTAAGATTGACTGGTTTGATCTCCTTGTGGTCCAAGGAGTTTTCAAGAGTCTTCTCCAGCACCACAGCTCCAAAGCATCAAATCTTCAGTGCTCAGCCTTCTCTATGGTTCAACTCTCACATCCATATGTGACTACTGGAAAAACCATAGCTTTGACTATACGGAACTTTGTTGGCAAAGTGATGTCTCTGCTTTTTAGTAAGTTGTCTAGGTTTGTTGAACTTGCCTTCCAAGGAGCAAGCATCTTTTAATATCATGACTGCAGTCACTGTCCACAGTGATTTTGGAACCCAGGAAAATAAAATCTGTCATTGCCTCTATCTTTTCTCTTTTTACTTGCCTTGAAGTGATGGTTCAGATGCCATAATCTTAGTTTTTTGAATGTTGAGTTTAAAGTCAACTTTTTCACTCTCCTCTTTCACCCTCATCAAGCAGCATTTTAGTTGATCTTCAATTTCTGCCATTAAAGTGGTATCATCTGTATATATGAGGTTGTTGATATTTCACCCAGAAATCTTGATTCCAGTTTGTGATTCATCCAACCCAGAATTTTGCGTGATCCTCTCTGCATGTAAGTTAAATAAACAAGGTGGCAATAAGCAGCCTTATTGTACTCCTTTCCCAGCTCTGAACCAGTTGTTCCATGTCCAGTTCTAACTGTTGTTTCTTGACCTGCATAAAGATTTCTCAGGAGACAGGTAAGGTGATCTGATCATTTCTTCTTCTTCTTTTTTTCTTTTAGTATTAAGTAAAAGAACAACTCAAGAGTTAAGAAAAGGTAACTGAGAAAGCTGGCAGTTCAGACTTGTATTGAGTATATTTTGTAGATGTTAAAATGATCCTTGATTCACTCTCAGAATCTCTGATAGGCACACAAAGTTGCCTTCCTCCAGACAAATTTGTTTGGGAACATGAAACAATTCACAGATTCACAATATTGTATAGAATTCTTATGGTACAATAAATTCTTATGTTACAAGACAATGCAGTTAGGATCTTCAGAAAGGAGAAAGTTACAGATAAAAGCAAATGACAAGTATTTATTTGATAGTTAAATTGATGAATGATCATTTTTTTCTTTTAATCTTAATCTTCTCTTCTTTTTCCCTGTCTCTGTCTCTCTAGAATACCATTTGACTCTTGTTTCTAGAACCTACAATGACAAGCAATTTTTGTTAAAATATATATTATATATATTATTTATCATATATGAGGAAGTGAGGCTTTAAAAATCACTTTTGTAATTACATGGCAATATTAGCAACAAGTGAAAGAAAGCAGCCCTTGAGAGAAAAATAAATAAATAAATTACTATCCCATAAAATCAGAGCTTTTATGCAAGCCAGAAGATACTGCACCATTTGGATTTTATCCAGTCTTGATGAAAACATCAGTGAGAAACTTCAATACCATATGTTTTGTCTCATTTAATCACTGAAGTTGAACCAAGAGAAAATCAATAAAGTGTCATGGAAAAATAGTATGTAATTTTAAATTTGAATAGTTAACACAGCAGTAGCTGTATCAGATCTCATGATTTTTTCTTTTCAGGAAGTATAAAAATGAGGTAATTGCATTTTATAGATCTCATGAATATTTTCCAAATCACATGTGAATTATGAGAAAACCAAGATAGAACCATTTACTCATATTTTTTATCTTTTGATGAAGTGAAATTATCCCTTTTTCTTTTTTTCCTTTTTCTTTCTGCTTTTGTTCCACAGATCTGTAAACAACCACCGTGAGCATCTATACTGCATTTTTTCAGTAATACGGTGAATGGGAAAAGCATCTGTTATACAGTCAATGAGCTATTTTCTATTTAATAATAGTGCAAAGAGAAGCCTTCTATGCAACTCCTCATACTCTGTGCTCCTAACTGATCTCCATTTTCAGTTTATATCACGCTTCTGTAGGAAAAGATATATGACACAGATGATACCTAGCAAATATAAAAATATTTTAAAATAGAAGAGAAAATTTATACACACAACCAACCACAATCTCCCAACATATAAGACATAAATTCCTTCTTTTTCATGTAAACTTTTCTAATGTTTTTCTGTATGGGTTCATGACAAATTTAGTCTCTGCTCAAATATTATTGATAATATTTAATAAGATAATCCATATACTTCTGGTATAAGTCACATATGCAATAAATGTACACTATTAAAATAGAATTGCTGTAATTTTATGTAGAAGTTCGGCATTATTTCATTCCTTATATAGATAATATACATAATTTCACCAGACATAAAGTGTTTTATTACCTTCAGTCAAGTCACTTTTGCCTAAACATTTCAATTTAGTTTAAGAAGTATATATTGAGTGACTAGTTTGTCCCATGCACTTCTCTAAGAGCTTGTATATCTCAGTGAGTGAAACAAATCTGTACGTTGTGATTTTACGTTCCGAATGTACTTTAATATTTCCACCTAGATTTTTTTTACCTCAAATTCAATATAATTAAAATCACATTAGTCATCTTGAGTAAAGCTGTTACTATTTTTATAAACACTATAAACATCTGAAATGAATTTGTAATCTTTTCTATAACTTCTTTTGCGATCTCCAATTCTGTCAGTTCATCAGTTTTTCCCATGTATCTTAATAAATGGTGTTTTCTTTGCCTCTTATCCACTTCTTTATTTCAGCCATTAACTTATTGAAAAAATGTGTATTAAGTATTTATATTCTGTGTTAGATAGCATGCCTGAATTATTACAGTAGTTTTCTAATGGATTTCCTCATCTTCAAAACCTTTTTTCATCTATTCTTGATGTTACTGCAAGATAAGTTCTTTTAAAACTAGGTTCATTATCATCATTTTTTTCCCATCAACTATCAATGACACCCCTGTGACAGCAGGATGCAGTTCATAGTGGTTAATTGAGCAGTATCTTGACATTTTCTTGTCCCAATGCCTGTTTTAACCCTATTACCTTCTTTACTTACCATCTCAGTAGGATGGTCTCTTTTTTAGCAGTACTCAAGTGTGCCCTTCTAGTTTTATCCTGTGTATGTTCTTCTAATGTAAAGTTACTTTCCCCATTTCTATTTCTATCTAAAGCTGATCAATCACTCAAAACCAAGCTTAAATCATGCCTCCTTTGCGAAGTCTGTCCTGACCATTTTAACACAGTGTAACTGTACTTTTATTACATTTCATGATCGCTTAGCACCTTTGTTTTATAATAAATCTTATACGACTTGGATTTCTATCTGTAGTTGTGCTTCTCACTGTGATGCACACCTAAAAAGATGCCCAGTATCACCATCAATTTATATGGCACTTTATTCTTAATGAGTTTGATTCCATAAATATTGTGAGATGACAAGATAAATACAATTTTAGGTGAGAAATTTGGCATCTCATGTAAATAAATTTTGAAAAAAAGGAGATAAAGTGTGTACTTGAACAGAACATGCAATAACTTTGACTATAATATTTATGTAGCCAGGAGAAAGAGTCTTTCGTGATTGTTTCTATGATTCACAATGTATCAATAGAATAACCGAAATATTGCTCAGAATCACAATCCTATTATCTTAATGAGAAAAAATAAATGATTCCTATGCAACCTTATACAGTCCAATATGTAATGAAGTGAAAAATATCCTTAATCATTTAAACTACAGAAATTAGTTACTTAGAAATCGTGTTTTTTTGAAAATAGCTTTTCAAACTAAGTAAGTGAGACCTGGCCAAAACATGGCTCAGTAAATAATATTACACTGGGGTACTACTGAGTATGTTTCATATATGAACTTCTTACATAGCATTGTTGTTCAGTCGATCAGTTGTGTCCAACTCTTTGTGATCCCATGGACTAGAGCCCTCTGGGCTTCCCTGTCCTTCATCATCTCTTGGAGATTGCTCACAATCATGTCCACTGAGTCAGTGATGCCATCCAACCATCTCATCCTCTGTCATCCCCATCTCCTGCCTTCAATTTTTCCCAGCATCAGGGTCTTTTCTAATGAGTCACTCTTCCCATCAGGAAGCCAAAGTATTGGAGCTTCAGCTTCAGCATCAGTCCTTCCAGTGAATATTCAGGACTGAATTCCTGGTTTGAATTCCTTGCTGTCCAAGGGACTCTCAAGAGTCTTCTCCAACACCACAGTTCCAAAGCATCAAATCTTCAGTGCTCAGCCTTCTTTATGGTCCAACTCTCACATCCATAAATGACTACTGGAAAAGCCATAGAGTTGACTACACAGACTTTGTAGGCAAAAGTAATGTCTCTGCTTTATAACATGCTGTCTAGGTTGTTCATAGCTTTTCATCCAGGGGGAGCAAACATCTTTTAATTTTATGCCTGCAGTCACCATCTGCAGTGATTGTGGGACCCAAGAAAATAAAGTCTGTCACTGTTTCCATTGTTTCCCCATCTATTTGCCATGAAGTGATAGGACTGGTTGCCATGATCTTCATTTACTGAATGTTGAGTTTTAAGCCAGCTTTTTCACCCTCCTCTTTCACCTTCATCAAGAGGCTCTTTAGTTCCTCTTTATTCTTGGCCATAAGGGTGGTATCATCTGCATATCTGAGGTTATTGATATTTCACATAGCAGTTTTGATTCCAGTTTGTGCTTCGACCAGACTAGCATTTCCCATGATGTACTCTGCATAGACATTAAATAAGCAGGGTGACAAAATACAGCCTTGAGGTACTCCTTTCCCAATTTGGAACCAGTCCATTTTTCCATGTCTGGTTCTAACTGTTCTTTTGCTTCTTGACCTGCATACAGATTTCTCAGGGGCAGGTAAGGTGGTCTGGTATTCCCATCTCTTTAAGAATTTTCAGTTTGTTGTAATCCACACAATCAAAGGCTTAGTCAAAGTCAGAGAAGCAGCAGTAGATGTTTTTTCTGGAATTCTCTAGCTTTTTCTATGATCCAGTGGATATTGGCAGTTGGATCTCTGGTTCGTCTGCTTTTTCTAAATTCAACTTTTACATTTGGAAGTTCTTAATTCACATACTGTTGAAGTCTAGCTTGGAGGATTTTGAGCATGACCTTTGATAGCATGTGAAATGAGGGCAATTGTGTGGTAGTTTGAACATTCTTTGGCATTGCCCTTCTTTGGGATTGGAATGAAAACGGACCTTTTGCAGTCCTGTGGTAACTGCTGAGTTTTCCAATTTTGCTGACATATTGAGTGTAGCACTTTCACAGCATCATCTTTTAGATTTGAAATAGCTCAGCTAGAATTCCATCACCTCTTCTAACTTTCTTCATAGTGATGCTTCCTAAGGTCCACTCGACTTCACATTCCAGGATGTCTGTCTCTAGGTGAGTGATCACACCATTGTGGTTATC
Organism: Cervus canadensis; assembly: GCF_019320065.1. Classification (NCBI taxonomy): domain Eukaryota; kingdom Metazoa; phylum Chordata; class Mammalia; order Artiodactyla; family Cervidae; genus Cervus; species Cervus canadensis. The sequence goes on from NC_057412.1 coordinate 43,377,923, forward strand.
TGGGTCATCACAATCTTTTTCTGTATAGTTATTCTGTGTATTCTTGCCACTTCTTAATATATTCTGCTTCTGTTAGGTCCATACCATTTCTGTCCTTTATTGTGCCCATCTTTGCATGAAGTCTTTCTTATCTCTCCTTGCTATTCTTTGGAACTCTTACATAGCATACACATCGCATAATAATTTTCGGGTATGTTCAAGATATAATGGAATATATATTCCTCATAATTTTATAATTCAAGGGATTTGAAATAGCAATGTGATTGAGATCAATTTATGTCCTACATGCTGTCAGTAGAATATAACCATATGTAAAATGCACTGTATTTTATTCTAAAAAAGGAGCTTTTAATTGGAGAGGAAATTGTCTGCTGTTGTGCAATGACTACATTTTGAAATTGCAATAAATAGAAATCTAATTTGAATTCAATTTAAAACATTCTTAACTTTGTAATTTTTGAAATAATGTTTGACTGATGTGATAGCAATACTTTGTATCTAATAGACTAAGTGGTACCCCACTCCAGTATTCTTGCTTGGAAAATCCCATGGACGGAGAAGCCTGGTGGGCTATAGTCCATGGGTCGCAAAGAGTCGGACACGACTGAGCGACTTCACTTTCACTTAATAGACTAAATAAAAAACTCTCATAGCATACTAACACAACTCAGAACTGGGAAAAACAGATGAAAAATTTAATCATAAATATGCATTTTTATTTGTAAGTTTGATATATAAATTAGGTATAAGGACTTTCAGAGTTTGAATAGCTAAGGGAAAAAAGAAAGGAATAAAAACAAACAAAAACTAAAAACAATTCCTTTTCTTTAGTGCCAGGGTTGGATAGGAAAGATGTGGTTAAATAATTTGAAAATAATAGTCACTCAGTTGTGTCTGACCCTTTGCAACCCCATGGACTGTAGCCCACCAGGCTCCTCTGTCCATGGAATTTTCCAGGCAAGAATACTGGAGTGGGTAGCCATTCCCTTCTCCAGTGGATCTTCCCAACCCAGGGACTGAACCTGGATCTCTTGAATTGCAGGTAGATTCTTTACCATTTTAGCCACAAAAGTTGACCTGTAGGAAAAGATTGGAAAGCAAGAAATGAAACAAATTTTAAGAGAAAAAGTCAAAAATAAAAAGTTTAAAGCCAACTTGGAAATATAAAATTTAATAAATATGTGTATCTTTGAGAAAAGAAAACATTTGGAATGTCTCTTAAAAATATATAAAATTTTAAAAGACTTACCAAAACAAATTGTCATAAGAAGGTTGAATATAGTGTTCAAAGATACAATAAATAAATGAAAAAATTAAAATCATGTGTCAAGGTATTAAATGATACAAATTTAGTATTCCTGATAAATATAATCAAATAAAAAGAAATAGCTTTTTAATTGTTAAGGGGAATAATCCAATGAAAACACATAAAAATAATGAACTTTATGCAACAAGGAAGCAAAAGGTATATAAAGAAAATCTGATGAAATTATAAGCACAAGTTAAAAACAAAATTATGATGAGAAATCATCAAACCATTGATATTTTTTAGTAGAGAAAATTAGTCTTAACAGTGGACACACAAGTGTATCTTGCGAAGCAGAGTCAGGGATGGGATGCTTATTTGAGATCAGTGATCTGAATATTAAGCAATTCAAAAATAAATAATTATTAATAACACTATTAATTTTTTAAGTTAAATTAGAATGTCCTTCTATCAAAAGAGGACTGTGGAAAGAGTCTGTCAAATGCCACTTGGAAATCACCATATTAAAATGTTCTATACCTAGAAATATTTAAGGCCTCTTGTTTGGAGGTAATCTTGCTTGACTTTTTAGCCTGGAGTTATGTCAGTTTTATATTTCCTCCTGAAATCAGTAATTTTTTTTTTAACCACAATATGGCTGATAGATTTTAAAATAATTTTTTGTTAAAAAATTTGTTTATATTTTCATTCATTTTGATGAAGTATTCTTTCATATCTTGAAATGCATTATCTGATTTACTTGTTAGTTCATTTCTGCAGTCACTTCTATTGCCAATCTGATAAATCAACCTCATGCATGCAAATTATCTTATTTTTCATTATTTTATCTTTTTTGAAGTATAGCCATTCAAGCTATTTTTCACTTGGTATTTTATATTATTTATCATGACTTTTGCTGCCAGCAGAGTTAATGTATTTGTCTTTTAAGTGAATTCTGAAACCATTCCAAATCCCCTTTTATCTCTTATTTTATAGAATTCATTAAAATTTCCTTGAGAATGCAGTTACAACAAATTTCTTTCCTACAGGGTCTCCTTTTCTATCATTTGCATGTTACAAATATTTGAAAAGTCTCATATGTTTTATTTTTCTTTTGCTTCTATTAACATCTGCAATTCTCACTAAAAATCACTGTTCAGACACATTCCTCATGGTTCCCTTTTCTGTTTACCTAGGCAAGATTTGAGTCTTCTTTGTACCATTAAGGGGTACTTGAATGCCAATGGCTTCCCAAGACCTGTTCAGCTAAGCAGTTTCTTATAGTAAGGGTTAAAGGCCTGGGTTTGGGGATAGCCACATATGGGAAAATTTGTCTCTCTCTGCACTTTGCAAAAAAACGTTGTGTTAAAATCTCTTTTATGGGACACCTTTGCTAAATGGAATATATGCCCATTGTTAGAGATATGCCTGTCTTTCAGATATACATTTGTTCATTGTTTTATGGTGTGTCAGCCTTTTTAGTGGTATGTTGAGTTTGGCAATGCTTCATAATTCATAGAATTTTCATTTGGTTTTCCACACTGAAATGAAAGTATACTGTGTGAGAAATATAGAGAGATAAGATCTGATACCAACTCTGTTAAAAAGAATTGAAGCTGGAGAACAATCCACTAAATCAGTTAGCCTTAATCACAAAAATGCAACATTCTAAAGCAATGAAAATAGGTTTAATTTATAATAGGATGTATCCATAGTATGATAAAACATTTTAAAGATGAAGTTAGGGTGTGCTCATTACAGTGGGAGTTAGACAGAGTAAAAAAACGTTCATTTACAAGAGACTGGGCTTATCCAGTCTTATTAAAAGTCTAGTGGAGCCGGTGTTGAGTGAAGGGTTCCTTGCTTTTATATCTCAATGAGAGCCAAGTGCCATAGGAATAAAATTTCTTTTTAACTTCCCCATCCTTTGTCTTCTCAGGCTAAGCTTTTAATGTGATCCTGCCTTTTACAAGTCATAGTAGACTGTAGCAATCAAAATATTGATACTCCAGCGTGATCCATGGCTCTTTGGTCAATAATTCTACTGATCATGGATTGTTTGATATGCATTCTGGCAATAATTCTGTCATTTGCACATTGTCATTTTGATCTGTAGTAGCTTAGTCATAACTTTACGATATGGCTGATGGTTATATAGGAGATTTTCTTTTCTTTCAAGATACACCTATTATCAGTATGTTAAGGTAGCTAATTAGTACTGTCATTTTTGACAATATATGACAAAATATTGTCTCCTGAATATAAATTGAATAATGTATAGTGAATGGATAAACAAATATGGCTTTTCCTACTTACAAATATGTATAAGACTGTATGTACAATTAAACAACTTAAATGCATAAAAATAATAAAAATTACTCTGAATTCACCTTTATTAAATTTTATTAAAAGGAAAACAAAGCTGTGTTTTATCTTATGGGATTAGCCAATCCTTCAGTCGCATGGATGCTGGCTCTCCATTTACTTACCGGCTTGTGAGTTGATGCCTTATGGGCGCAGACTGAGGAAGCCTGCAAAATAGAATCTTCCCTCCTTCCCCACCCCAGATGGGAAACAGACACTTGGAGAGAACAATGTAGACCTGAGCAATAAACCTAAAGGATGGTAAGATAGGCAAGCATAATAATAATATATGTTTTTAACTCAAGCCTGCCAGGTGAAACAGACATTCAAAACTGATTCCAGAGGAAGAAACTTAAAGAGACTAGTAACAGTGGGAGAAGTGGGAAATTTTATGACAGAAAGAAAGAGGAAGGAGGGAAAGGCAGAGGGAAAAGAGGAAGGGAAGGAGGGCCCAGATGGTTTTATAAACAGCCTCACTCCAAGGCACTCGGCATCTCTCAGTGGAGCATAGTAAGTATTTTCATAATGTAGCTGCTTTAGGAATCATCCAAACTTAGAAATATTTCCCCTCTCTGGGTCAGGCCTAACATTAATCCTTAGACTGTAGTTAGGCAGAAAGGTTCAGAATACCAGGGGACAATTTTTAATGTCCTTTTTATTCCTCACCCATGAAAATACTAAGCAGTGTTTGGCTCAGTTGGTCAGCAGTAGAGATGGTGGAGTCTGGCTTCTCCACAGCCACTGCATGGCTACCTCTGCGGGACTGTTTGGTGGTGGTTTAGTCGCTAGGTCGTGCCTGACTCTGTGACCTCATGGATTGCAGTCTGCCAGGCTCCTCTGTCCATGGGCTTTTCCAGGCAAGAATACTGGAGTGGGTTGCTGTTTACTTCTCCAGGGGATCTTCCCCACCCTGGGACTGAACCTGGGTCTCCTGCATTGCAGGTGGATTCTTTACCAACTGAGCTACCAGAGAAGTTTAGATGGGAAGAAATGTGTTCTGACCCCTTTAAGAATCTCTGTTAGGACAGACTATAACACTACAATGTTGTCTAATCATAAACATTTTCAATCAATAGCAAGTTTATCTTTTCTAACAGAACCATAGATAGCAAATCAGCTTGATCTCTAAGGGGACTTTGAGCAGAGATTCTACTGAATGTACATTTCCTACTTTCTTCTGGAATTGGGCCATGAATATCTTACTCTGGTATCCTTAAGAAAAACAGATATTTGTCCCTCTCTATGTAATGGTCCTGCAGGAAGTAGACTCACAGTTCCTACAAATGCAGTGGTTTTCTCTGTGTTTTAGTCTTGTATCCGTATCCGCTTTATCAGTCTCCTCCACCCACCTGAGGAGTCACATCTTCTGGGAAGCCTGCCCTGCCGTTCCCTCCAGACAGAGTTAAACCATCTCTGCGGGACTGCTGTGTCTTGTACTATTTCTGTGATTATACTTTTCACAGTGTTGTAATTATTTGGCTGTCTTATATTATTTTATTGGCAGGGCCTTTGTACTACTTCTACCATCTCTAATATCTAGCAGAATGTAGAATCCTCTGATAGCTCAGTTGGTAAAAAAATCTGGCTGCAATGCAGGAGACTCCAGTTCGATTCCTGGGTCCACTGGAAAAGGGCTAGGACACCCACCCACTATTCTTGGCCTTCCCTTGTGGCTCAGCTGGTAAAGAGTCTGCCCACAATGAGGGAGACCTAGATTTGATCCCTGAGTTGGGAAGATCCTCTGGAGTAGGAAAAGGCTACCCACTCCAGGATTATGGCCTAGAGAATTCCATGAACTATATAGGCCATGGGGTCGCAAAGAGCAAAGAGTTCAGACGTGACTGAACGACTTTCACTTTCATTCAGTAATTTGGTTGAATTTAATTACATAGCTTAGGGCCTGCTGGTGTATAAGCAGGACGAATTGAAAAAACAAAAACAAAAAAACCCAAACAGGTCAATGATAGTTTTGTTGTTATTCTGACAATTTGTTGTTCAGTCGCTCAGTTGTGTCTGACTCTTTGCGACCCCATGGACTGCAGCATGCCAGGCTTCCCTGTCCTTCACTATCTCCCAGAGTTTGCTCAAACGCATGTCCATTGAGTTGATGATGACATCTAACCATCTCACTGTCTGTTGCCCGCTTCTCCACCGCCTTCAGTCTTTCCCAGCGTCAGGGTCTTTTCCAATGAGTTGGCTCTTTGTATCAGGTGGCCAAAGTATAGGAGCTTCAGCATCAATCCTTCCAATGAATATTCAGGATTGATTTCCTTTAAGATTGACTCGTTTGATCTCCCTGATGTTTGAGGGATTCTCGTGTCCTCCCCACTACCACAACTCAAAAGCATCAGTTCCTTAGTCCTAAGCCTTCTTTACAGTTCAACTTTCACATCCATACATGACAACTGGAAAAGTCATAGCTTTGACTCGACAGACCTTTGTAAGCAAAGTGATGTCTCTGCTTTTTACTATGCTGTCTAGGTTTGTATTAGTTTATTTTCCAAGGAGTAAGCATCATGGCTGCAATCACTGTCTTCAGTCAATTTGAAGCCCAAGAAAATGAAGTCTGTCATGGTTTCCATTGCTTCTTCATCTATTTGTCAAGAAGTGATGGGACCAGATGCCGTGATCATGGTTTTCTGAGTATTGAATTATAAGCCACCTTTTTCACTCTTCTCTTTCACCTTCATCAAGAGGCTCTTTAGTTCCTCTTCACTCTGCCATTAGGGTGATATCATCTGCATATCTGAGGTATTGATATTTCTCCTGACAGTTCTGACTCAAGCTTTTACTTTATCCAGCCTGGTATTTCACATGATGTAGTCTGCATAGAAGTTAAATAAGCGGGGTGACAATATATAGCCTTAACGTACTCCTTTCCCAATTTTCAGAGAGTCCATTTTTCCATATTAGATTGTAACTGTTGCTTCGTGACCATCTTAGAAGGCAGGTAAGGTGGTCTTGTGTTCCAGTCTCTTTAAGAATTTTCCATAGTTTGTTGTGATCCACACAATCAAAGGCTTTAACATTATCAGTAAAGAAGAATAGATTTTTTTTTTTCTGGAATTCCCTTGCTTTTTCTATGATCCCATGAATGTTGGCAATTTGATCTCTTGTTCCTCTGCCTTTTCTAAATCCAGTTTGTACATTTGGAAGTTCTCAATTCACATACTGTTGAAGCCTAGCTTGAAGGATTTTGAGCATGACCTTTCTAGCATGTGAAATGAATTGTGCGGTAGTTTGAACATTCTTTGGCATTGCCCTTTTTGGATTGGAATGAAAACAGACCTTTTGCAGTCCTGTGGCCACTGCTGAGTTTTCCATATTTGCTGATGTATTGAGTGTAGCACTTTCACAGCATCATCTTTTAGGATTTGTAATTGATCACCTGGGATTCTATTAACCTCCACTACTTTTGTTCATTGTAATGCTTCCTAAGGTGCACTTGACTTCACATTCCAGGTTTGCCTGGCTGTTGATGAGTGATCACACCATCGTGGTTATCTGGGACATTAAGACTTTTTTTTTTTTTTTAACAGTTCTATGTATTCTTGCCACTTCTCCTTACTATCTTCTGTTAGGTCCATACCATTTTTGTCCTTTATTGTGCCCATCTTTGCATGAAATATTCCCTCGGTATCTCTAATTTTGTTGAAGAGATCATTAGCCTTACCCATTCTATTGTTTTCCTCTATTTATTTGCATTGTTCAGTTAAGATGACTTTCTTGTTAATCTTTGGAACTCTGCATTCAGATGGGCATATATTTCCTTTTATCCTTTGTCTTTCATTTCTCTTCTTTCTTAACTCTTTGTAAGGGCTCCTCGGAAAACCTCCTCAGACAACCTTGTTGCATTTCTTATTCCTGGGGATAGTTTTGGTCACAGCCACCCATGCAGCGCTACAAACCTCTGTCAATAATTCTTCAGGCACTTTGAGCATGTCATACATTAATTTGAATAAAACTAATACAAAAGCTTCATTTTCATTAGTCAAGTATTATATAGGAAAAAAAAATATATATAGCTTTCTTGAGCCCACTATACCTATACTATTTACCATGTTCTAGGCATGGTATGAGGTACCTGACCTGCTGTTCCCATATAATTTTCACTATAATCTTGCCAAAGGGAAGGTATGGGGCTCAGTTTATAAACATAGAAATAGGACCAGAGAAAGATTTGTTCAAGGTTACTCTGGAACTATGTCAAAACTATCACTATTTGCCTTTTATCCTCCTGATTAGGAATTTTGGTTTCATAATTTTGAAAACACAAATTTGTAGAGGTTGGGACAAGTTTAACATGACTATATATTTTAAAAGAAATATAAAATGATTATGAATTTTACAATTTCAGATAAGCTAATTTTAGCTTTTATCTATATGTTTATACTTGGATAAAGCAAGATCATATAATATTTTGTGATGTGTTTTTTTTATATAACAGTATACCATGAATATATATCCATGTCCATAAGATATATTCCACTGCTTCATCATTACTATTTTTGGATAGATTTTCCTTGATTCAGTATATCCCCTACCACCAGACATTTAATTTTTATTCTGAATTTGCTCTTAAATACATTATTATAACAATCTTAATGGTTCATGTGTTTTGTACATCTTGTGCAAATAATAACTTCTTTCTTTGGGCTACATTCCTGAAAGGAGAATTGCAGTTTTGGTGTACTCCAAGGTTTTTATATTTACAGTACATATCTGTGGCTGCTGTGGATTATAAATTTCTCAAGGAATGATGCTTTCTTAAGCCTTTATCTCAGCTATGCATTGTATTTTGTCTTTAAAATGATTACATTTCTCTTCAGTATTTTTTGTCCTAGATAGATATTAGCAGCTTATAGAAAAATGTATAGGTAGCAAAAAAAAAATCTAAGGAGCTTAGTTTTATTTCAGAAACTGCGTTAAGTATATATTTGTGGTTTTTTTTTTTTTTTTTTTTGTCATAGATCCTTTTCATCTGGCCTAACTTTGCTTTTTTTTTTTCCATTGAAATCTTTAAACATGATTTTTCCTGTTGAAGAATAAAAGTCAGTTTAGTAAAAAATGAATGAGGGAAGCGAAATAGGGCAAACTCTTTTCACCCATCAAAAGAATTATGTGTGTTCGGTGGATGGTTATGGATGAATCAATAAGTAAACCAGTTGATCACTGAATGAAACAGGAGAAAATCTGTCCCTATCCTTCTGTTTTCCAGATGCTTTCTTATTTTCCTCATGTATTAGAAGGGGTCAAAGGCCAAGTGGGAGGTGGGAAGAATTCTAGGGGGATGACAGGAATTCCCTTAGGCTATTGACTTCAGTTCAGTTCAGTTCAGTTGCTCAGTCATGTCCGACTCTTTGCGACCCCATGGACTGCAGCACGCCAGGCCTCCCGGTCCATCACCAACTCCTGGAGTTTACTCAAACCCATGCCCATTGAGTTGGTGATGCCATCCAACCATCTCATCCTCTGTCGTCCCCTTCTCCTGCTGCCTTCCATCTTTCCCAGCATCAGGGTATTTTCCAATGAGTTAGGCTAGTGACTCGACACGGGTGAAGTCATTGCTGTTGGAAGCTGCCTGGTTCTGTGGTTTACTAAGTCTTGACAAAGTGGAGACTCCCTGAAGTTGTCTTTACCAGCAAATTCTTTTGAAACAATAATAAGTTTCAGCAGCTGAAGTTCTAAAATGTTTGACTTCTTTCTCAACTTGAACTTCTTGCCCCCTCCTCCCTCGTATCTTTTAAAACAAATTTCCTATCAAGTTACATTTTACTTTATACTCACTTTTAACAAGTATAGAGGCCTGTGACTAATCCAGAGATAATTATAGTGCCAATCCTATTGACAAAATTGAAATACTGAAATAGAAAAGCATACATTTCCACTCTCTTTTCCCAATAATTTTAACCTGTCACTTTGGCATGATATCAAAAATCCCCTGGCTTCTTTCCTGAAATCAAATTTGCCCAAAGCCATGAGAAATCATATTTTTCATAAGCAACTTAGTCAGGGTACATCCACAAGGCCCTAGAGCGAGATTACCACATTGCCCCCCATCAAAACCTTCTCTAATGTGATATTAAGAACTTTGAAAACTGACTTGTGCCTCCTTACTAAACTTATCCTCAGGATTTAGGGGGATTCTTAATTAGTTTCTTATGCTCTAGTTAATGCGCTAACCGGGTGAGTTTCCATTTCAAAGGCAATATGATGGAAATGTGCATGTTTCTCATTTAAGCACTACCACATTCATATCACCACAATAATTTTGTATGAAAACTCAGCATCATGAAAATATAGCAACAGTGAGAGCTATAAACATGAAGACAAATTTGCAGAAAGGGAAGAAAACCATTTGCACCTTGTTATCTAATTTGAATTTTAATAGGGAGACTCCTACAATAGTCACATGCAGACGGAAACATTGATTGAAAAGAGCCAAAGAAGATATTACCAGATAATTACCATACAATTTAAAATGCACATTCCATTGTTCATACAGTGGTTTTTTTTAGAGGTTAGAGCAGCAATGTGATATTAAATGCAAAGTAAAATTATAAATCTCTAGATAATGAACTTTTTCTTTTCCATTATATAGCAGTTAGGCAACCAAAACAGCCCTTGATGATTAAGGCAAATGCAGTGCCACTAAATATTACATCAAATGCAAAAATACAAATGTTTTCTATAATATTGTACCTTACAGAGATATATGTGAAGTTGCTCAGTCGTGTCCGACTCTTTGTGACCCCATGGACCGTAGCCTACCAGGCTCCTCTGTCCATGGGATTTTCCAGGCAAGAATCTTGGAGTGGGTTGCCATTTCCTTCTCCAACAGAGCTATATACCACACAGGAAAAAGCACTGAGGCAGAGGGCCTGAGAAAGAGAAAGAAGGAAGGCAGCCCAGCAGAGAGATGAGAGAGAGAAATGCACAGTAAAAGCATCTGAGGGCTTGTGATTAACAGGGGCATCGATAAATATCCAACAGTCAACGTAAGACCATTTAAAAATATTTTAAATGCTCCTGCCAGTTGGTGGATCCATTACCAGCAAAAATCTGAAAATCAGGAAGGGTACTGTTGCCTAAACAAACCTAAAAGCAAACTAAAAATGAATGTCCCTGGTTTCCTGTGGTGAGTCCCGCCTAAGGCATCAGGGAAGACCTGTAGCTACTGCCACACAACCTGGGCAGCATGTTCACATGCGCACACTCCCTCCATGTATCACTTTTAAGCAGACTGGAATCCTAGATGCCGGAACTTGGATCACCAAAGAAGCAGTGGATAAAAAGCAACTTTTCTTTAAAAGAATGGCTTCTGCAGATAAGTGATATGAGAACCCTGATTAAAAAGCCTGTTGAAAATAGAATTGATTTTTAACTTATTTTAGGAAGCAAACAGCAGATAGCACATAAAGAGAGTATTTGTCTTAGCATGACTGTTTCTCCTTTCTTTAGCGTGTCTTTATATATTAACCACGTGAAGATTATGCATGCACCCTCAGTCACTTCAGTCATGTCCAACTCTGCAACGCTATGGACTGTAGTCCACAGGCTCCTCTGTCCATGGGATTCTCCAGGCAAGAATACTGCAGTGGGTTGCCATGCCCTCCTCCAGGGGATCTTCCCAACCCAGCGACTGAACCTGTGTCTCTTATGTCTCCTGCATTGGCAGGCAGGTTCTTTACCACTAGCATCACCTGGGAATCTATAATGTAGATTATATATACATATATATATATATATGTAACTTCACTTACATATATTTTGAGTTTGAGTTTGAGCAAGCTCCAGGAGATGGTGAAGGACAGGGAAGCCTGGTGTGCTGCAGTCCATGGGGTCTCACAGAGTCAGACACGGATTGAGTGACTGAACAACTTTACTTAATCATGGTACAATAGGGTTTATATAATCATTGTATTAATTTACATATCATTTTATACAGTAATAGGAAAAAAGGAACAACATTTTAGAAACAACCTTGTCTTCAACAGCTGAACAAAAACATCCCTTTATAATTGAAAACAAAAAAGCAGATTGCCCAAATCTCACACATATTTAGGTACTTATAGGGGAAAGGAAACAAAATTAAGAGTATATGTATCAAATAACCTGAAGGAAATTGCATAATTTGTAGGGTCTATGTTAAACAAAGTTCTATCTCTACCTTTAGGAGATTTACTATGGTTTTTACTTTTTCAGTCAATAAATGGATAGTGTTTTTTTATTTTTTTTTCCTAATTGTAATCTTTAGATCTTAAAGAAAGATGCTATTGTGTTTTTCTAAAGTCTTAATATGGTCACTCTTTTGTTTTAGTAGCCAGGATGCCTTGGAATGGGAGTTCTTACTTAAATGTTTTTCTTTTGCCATCACCTCAAATACTTGGCTTTTTATTTGGCTTTTTTTTTTGGCCATACCACATGACTTGTGGGACCTTATCTCCCTGACCTTGTAGTGGAAGCATGGAATCCCAACCACTCCACTGCCAGGGAATTCTCTGGAGAGTGTTTTATATATTGTAAGACTAACTGACTGAAGGCATATTCCCTTGTCAGTTAAGGAGGGTAAAGAAAAATGTGCCCTTCAAAAATGCTTTGAATAAAAAGATGACTTTGAATATATGTAAACAGCATTTTTTTAAACCACTGTGTTATATGAAATTTGTATTTTAAAGAGAAGCTAGTTTTTTCCCTTTTAGTTTTGCTAAAAGTTCATGAAATGTAAATTTAACTGCTGTCGCCTTTTACGCAGACTCCTTTTTCTCAACAATCCTACCTATGTAAGTAAATTCACTATTTACACTGTCATTGGTCACACGAAATCTGTGTTGCCTCAGAGTTTCACACCATGCAAGTGTAACCCCTCAGTGACCTGCATCTTTGAATAGTGTGAACTGTACAATGCACCTTTCTTTCTGAGTGTTGTTAAAAGTTTCTGAAACAGGAGTGCTTGTATTTTCTACCCTGGGTTGGATTGTTATATCAGGCTTGTGAATGAAGTATCTTCAAAAAGATATTTTTCAGAAGCAGAGTACATACTTACTTACCAAGAGTGAGTTAAACAGAAATGGTAGCTTTGGCCTATCCCGGGCCATATAATATTACAAACCTATTCCAGAATAAAGGTGAATGGCATTGAAAAGACCTGAAACTAGTTTAAATACACTTGAATTCTAGTATATTATTTTACTATTAAATGAGTCTTTAGATTCTACCCTCTTCTGCTGTAAGATGAAATACTACCATCATGGTACCTGTTTTACTTGCTTCTCTATTATTTGTACAGGAATGTTTAGTTATATTTTCATCCCATGCTCATCCTGTTGTTTCTGACTCTTTGCGACCCTATGGACTGCAGCCTGCCAGGCTTCTCTGTCCAAGCAAGAATACTGGAGTGGGTCGCCATTTCTTCTTCCAAGGATCGAACCCATGTCCCCTGTGTATCCTGCATTGACAGGTGGATTCCTTACCACTAAGCACCCTGGGAAGCCCCTATATCTTCATCTACTTAATAAATATTTACTGGTGAATTGCTATGTACAGCCAACTTTGCTTTATACAAGAATATAGAAAAAAAAACCAGAAAATAAAAACAAACTAATACTCAGTCTCATAAACTAATATTCAGTCTCATAATCTATTCCCCAAAGACTGAGAATTAGAAGGTACAATTTTGCAAAGGATTTTCAAAAAGATGGTTTTATTCAAATAGTATGTTAGTCCTACATAAAAACCTGAATCTATCATTTGTGGTCCAGGAAGTCTTCCTGAAACTGGTGGCCTTTATTCTAGACCTTGCTTTCGTAATGTTTGAAAAGATCTGTGTACAAGGTGTACTTATCTTTTCATTCATGCCTAATTCTGTTCCCTGAATGTTTAGAACCAAACAGGTAAGCCATGATGGTTTATCTTGTATGTCAGCTTGATGTCGCCACAAGTGCCCAGATATTTGGCAAAATAGTATGCGGGATATTTCTATAAGGATGTTTCTGGGTGAGATTAGCACCTTCACTGGTGGACTGAGAGAAAATTGTCCTCATTGATGTGGATGAGTTTCATCTAATCAGTTGAAAGCCTGAATAGAAAAAAAGGCTGCCTTTCTCTGAGTAAGAGAGTCTTTTCTACCTGATTGCCTTCAATCTGAGACACTGGCTTTTTCCTGCTTTCACACTAAACTGAAACACTGGCTCTTTCTTGGTACTGAGCCTGTGGCCTTTAGACCACCGAAACTATATCATCAGTTCTTCTGGTTCTCAGGCCTTCAAACTCAGGTTGAAGCTACAACATCAGCCTTTGTCTGTTTCCAGATTGCTGATTTACTCTGCAGGTCTTGGGTTTTATCAGCCTCATAATCATGTGAGCTAATTCCTTGTAATAAATCACTTTCTTTATGTATACATACATGCTATTTGTGTTTGCTCCGAAGAGATCTAATGCAATAGCCAAGTAATTTTGCTTCATCCCTATTATTCATACCTGAAGACTTCATATAGGCCAGCTAACTCCTGGTATGCAGTGAGGAAGGTGGTTACAGCTGGAAGTCAAATTCTGTCCTTCCAAATCTCTGACTTGATTTTCAGTCTTTCATACTTTTTTCAAGGAGAAAGAGAAAACATTGTTCATATTCCTGTTATACTGTTGTATATGTGTAAAAGATTCTTAATTCCAGTATGAGTATATATAATAATCTTATTTATACATTCACTGTACAATATTTTGAACATCTGCTACATTCTAGGATCCACCCATAGTCTCTGCATACACAGGTAAACAAAACAATGTTAGCAGTTCCTAGGGGAAGCATGTTTATTGAGTAAAGATAAAAGATTAGTGTGATAAATCAACAATTGAAAGCTAAATGTGAAGCCCAGAGGGCTTCTTCAGTATCAAGAACTCTGAGGAGTCTAAGGTTTTACCCTACTGTTTTTTTTTAATTTTTTATTTTATATTGGTGTATAGTTGATTAATAATATGTTAGTTTCAGATGTACCACAGAGTGATTCAGTTTTACATACACAAATATGTATTCTTTTTCAAATACTTTTCCCATTTAGGTTATCACACAATATTGAGTAGAGTTACCTGTGCTATACAGTAAGTTCTTGTTGGTTATCTATTTTAAATATAATAGTCTATATATGTCAATACAAAATTCTGAATTTATCCCTCATCTACCATTCCCCCCCACCACTCTGCCCTGTTAACTATAGGTTAGTTTTCTAAATCTGTGAGTCTGCCTGTACCTTTTAAAATAAGTGTATTTGTATTTTTTTTTAGATTCTGCATATAAGCAATATTGTAATCTTTCTCTGATTTACTTTAAATATGATTATCTCCAGATACATCTATGTTGCTGCAATGGCATTATTTCATTATTTTTAATGGCTGATTAATATTCCATTATGTACGACATTTTCATTATCCATTCATCTGTCGGTGGACATTTAAGTTTCCTCTATGTCTTGGCTATTGTAATCAGCACTGCAATGCACAATGGGGTACATGTATTCTTTTGAACCATGGATTTCACAGGATATATGCCCAGGAGTGGGATTGCTCAATCAAATGCTAGCTCTATTTTTAGATTTTAAGGAACCTTCATAATGTTCTTCATATTGGCTGTACCAACTTATATCCCCACTAACAGTGTAAGAGGATTCCCTTTTCTCCATACCCTCTCCAACGTTTATTGTTAGTAGATTTCCGATGTTGGCCATTCTGAGAGGTGCTGTCTCATTGTAGTTTTGATATGCATTTCTCTAATAATAATTTTATATATATTTCTCTAACAATTAACAACAATAATTAGCTATAGTGAGCAGCTTTTCATGTACCCCTTGGTCATCCGTACGTCCTCTTTGGGGAAATGTCCATTTAGGTCTTCTGCACATTATTTGATTGGGTTGTTCATTTTTTCTGACATTGAGTTTTGTGAGGTATTTGTATATTTTGTATATATTTGTATATATTGTATACTGGAGATAATCTGTTAGTCAAATTGTTTACAAATATATTTTCTCCTATTCGGGAGGGCTGTTGTTTCATTTTGATTATGGTTTCCTTTGCTGTACAACAGATTTCAGTTTAATTAGTTCTCATTTTCTTGTTTTTATTTCCATTATTATAGGAGACAGATCAAAAACGATATTGCTGTGATTTATATTGAAGGCCATTCTATGTTTTCCTCTAAAAGTTTCATAATATCAGGTGTTACATTTAGGTATTTATTCCAATTTGAGATTATTTTTGTATATGGAGTTAGAGAATTGTTATTTAGTTGATAAGTTGTGTCTGACTCTGCGTCCCCATGGACTGCAGTGCCAGGCTTCCCTGGAGCACTATCACTATCACACACACTTCCCTTCACTATCTCCTGGAGTTTGCTCAAACTCATGTCCATCGAGCCGGTGATGCCATCCAACCATCTCATCCTCTGTCACCCCCTTATCCTCCTATCCTCAATCATTTCCAGCATCAAGATCTTTTCCCAACAAGTTGGCTCATTGCATCAGGTGGCCAAAATATTGGAGCTTCAGCATCAGTCCTTCCAATGAATATTTTTCAGGGTTGATTTGTTTTAGGATTGACTGGTTTGATCTACTTGCTGTGCAAGGGACTGTCAAGAGTCTTCTCCAGCACCACAATTCAAAAGCATCAATTCTTTGGCACTCAGCCTTCTTCACGGCCTGTCTCATATCCATACATGACTACTGGAAAAACCATAGCTTTGACTATGCAGACCTTTGTAAGCAAAGTGATGTCTCTGCCTTTTTACTATGCTGTCTAGGTTTGTCATATCTTTCCTTCCAAGGAGCCAGCATCTTTTAATCTCATGGCTGCACTCACCATCTGCAGTGATTATTGAGCCCGAGAAAATAAAATATGTCACTATTTCCACTTTTTACTTCTCTGGTGGTTCAGTCAGTAAAGAATCCACCTGCAATGCAGGAGGCCCAGGTTCAATTCAATTTCATCAGTTATAATTGGTATGCTCATTTTTTCCATTTCTTCCTGGTTCAGTTCAGGAGATTATACCTCTCTAAGAAATTGTCCATTTCTTCTAGGTTGTCCCTTTTATTGGCATATAGTTGTCTGTGGTAGGCTCTTATGATTTTTGTATTTCTATGTTGTCCATTGTAACTTCTTTTTCATTTCTAATTTTATTGATCTGAGGGCTCTCCCTTTTTTCTTGATGAGTCTGTCTAAAGATTTATCATTTTTTTCTATCTTTTCAAAGAACCAGCTTTTAGTCTCATTGATCTTTGCTAACATTTTATTCATCTGTATTTTATTTATTTTTGCTCTGCTCTTTTACTAACTTTGGTTTTGGTTTGTTCTTTCTCTTGTTGCTTTAGGGGTAAGTTTAGGCTGTTTATTTGATATTTTCCTTGTTTCCTAAGGGAACATTTTATTGCTATAAATGTCTTTCTTAGAACTGATTTTCCTGTGTCCATATGTATTGTATCACCATGTTTTCATTTTTATTCTTCTCTATGTATTTTTCTATTTCCTCTCTGATTTCTTAAGTGATTTATTGGTTGTTTAGTAGCTTATTGTTTAGCCTTCATGTGTTTGCATTTTTTAGTTTTTTTTTTTTTTCCTTGTAGTTGATTTTCAATCTTATAACATCATGGTCAGAAAAGATGCCTGATGTGATTTTAATTTCTTTAAATTTGCTGATGCTTGCTTTGTGGCCCAGCATGTCATCAATCCTGGAGAATGTTCCATGTGCACTTGAGAAAAATATATATTCTGTTGCTTTTAGATGGAATGATCTGTAAATATCAGTTAAGTTCATCTGACCCACTATGTTGTTTAAGACCTGTGGTATGTTATTGATTTCTGTCCTGGATGATCTGTCCATTGATGAGAGTGGGGTGTTAAAGGTCCCATTATTATTGTTAACTTCTTCTTTCATGTCTGTTAATATTTGCCTTATATATTGAGGTGCTCCTAAATAATAGGTGCTCCTAAATAAACATGTTGTGTGCATGTTTATTTACAACTGCTACATCTTCTTGGGATCATCATTATGTAGGTTTCTTCTTTGTTTTTTGTTACCAGTCTTTTTTAACATCTCTTTTGTCTGATATGAGTAACGCTACCCCATCTTTATGCTGATTTCCATTTGCATGGAATCCTGTTTTCCGTCCCCTCACTTTCAATCTCTATAAGTCCTTAGATCTAAAGTGGGTCTCTTGTAGAGAGTATATGTTACAGGTCTTGGTTTTTTTTAATCCATTCAGCCAGTCTACATCTTTTGGTTGGAGCCCTTTATTTGTTTGTGTTTGTGGTAATTATCGGCATGTATGTTTTTATTATTATTTTGTTAATTGTTTTGGATCTGCTTTTGTAGGTCTTTTTTCTTCCCTTCCTCTTTTGTTCTCTTGTGATTTGATGACTACCTTTAATGTTGTGTTTGGATTCCTTTTTTCATTTTCATATGTGTATTTATTGTAGATTTTTGGTTTGTGTTTCCCATGAGGTTTTGTCTAGCAGTCTACATATAAGCACAATTATTTTCCATTGGTGGTTATTTAATTCCACATGCATTTCCAATATTCTGCATTTTTACTCTTCTCACAGTCACTGGTTTTGATGTCATATTTGTGTGTGACTGATTCCTATCCTTATGCTATGTTTGTTTTTACTGGTGAGCTTTTCCGTTCATAATTTTCTGTTTATAGTTGTGGCTTTTTTATTTTTCTTCAGGATTTGTTGCAATGCTTCTCGAGTTGTGCTGAATTCTCTTAGTTTTGCCTCGTCTGTAAAGGTTTTGATTGTTCAGTCAAATCTGAATGAGAACCTCACTGTGCAGTGTGTTCTAGATTGTATATTTTTCCTTTTCATCGCATTCGATATATTATGTCAGTCCCTTCTTGCCTGCAGAGTTTGTTCTGAGAAATGAAGGGAGAGTCAAATAATGTATTTCGTGGGCAGCTGTAGGCTCAGGAAGACTTTGGACAGC
Organism: Cervus canadensis; assembly: GCF_019320065.1. Taxonomy (NCBI): domain Eukaryota; kingdom Metazoa; phylum Chordata; class Mammalia; order Artiodactyla; family Cervidae; genus Cervus; species Cervus canadensis. The sequence continues at coordinate 43,396,504 of NC_057412.1, forward strand.
CTGCTGGTGGGTGGGGCTGTGTTCCCATCATATTTGTTGTTTGGCCTGAGGCGTCCTAGCATTGGCGCCTACAGGCTGGTCTTGGTGAGAAAATGGCAGCTTCCAAGAGCGCGCCTGCCGATGAGTGCTCCCCAGCACTGCCAATATCAGTCAATGAGCCGTAGCCACCCCCTTCATCCCCATGGGACCTCCCAGGACTAGCAACCAGGTCTGGCCTAGTCTGGTATCAGGACACTGATTTTATTCCTGGGTCCTGGTACACATGAAACCTCGCATGCACCCTCCAAAAATGGAGTTTCTTTTCCTTCCAGTCCTGTGGAATACCCATGATCAAACCCTGCAGGATTCAAAGGCAGATTTTCAGCAGGGGGTCTCCTCCTTCTAATGCCAGACCCATAGGCTGGGGGTTCCTGACATGAGTCTCGAAATTTTCACTCCTGTGAAGGAACTTCTATGATATAATTATTTTGCAGCTATACAAACCTCACATAATCTGGAACAAAGATTATGTGATTTACTCTTAAGCCATGCATGTGAGTGATCCATGGAGAATTGTTTGCCAACATTAGTAGCAAATAAAGGGACTCTAATCTCTAAAGCAAAAGGGAAGAAACTGCTAAATAGCAAGTGTAGGATCTATTTATAGGACAGAAGTTTGTGTTCTCAAGTGCATGAGCCTCTTATGTCAAAATCAAAAGCTTAATGGGGAAGGTGTTGGACCCCAAGACAGGGCATTGGAATATTTGTTGGTATACATGGAAAATCTCTGAAGCCTTTGGGCTCACAGACATTGTCCATTCCTCTCTGTAGAAGACTAGTGTTCTCTCCTTTTTAATAATGATTTCGGAGGTCTCTAACTTGAAAAATATCAGTATATATATTTCAAGATACATCCCCACTTCTCCTAGGCACTAGATGAATAAGTATTATTAGGTTACAATCCAGTCAGGCAAATTTTTGTAATGCTTAGAGAGGAAAGGACTGTATATGAATGAGTTTCAGTATCTAGTCAACATTACAAGATTGAAAAACTAGGAGGACTTGAGATACCACAAGATATACTCACAAATAATATTTGTAAGAAATTGTATAGCAAGAGAAAGAAAACCCAGGCATATAACAAAAATCTGAGACTTCCAGCCTGGACCCTCAGTCATATGAGATGAACATCATCTTCAGAATATGAACTTAAAAGATACACATTAGGTATTTTGGTCTCAGGAGGTGCCAAGGCACCTGAGGAGTCATTTATGCTCCACTTATAGCTAAAATAGGCCATATGAATCTAGATGGTAGATTTTATTCCTCTTGACCAAGAGTTAGTATCATGGTTCCAGAGATTACTGAGGATAAACATAGAACTACCAGACACAAGCTTCAGGTTAAGTCTACCCTTACTGAGTTCACCTCTTCCCCATGACCCCACGTCAAATAGTCTTAATTACAAATACTCACCATTTTAAATTTTGAATCCTTTGTATTATTAAAATCATATGTAAATGCTAGTCAATACAATATAGATATTACTTCAAAGCAGAGTTCTGTAAATTATGGCAAACTAATCATATCTGACCCATGGGCAGCCTTTTTGCATAGCCTTGGAAGTAAGAATATTTTTTAGTATTTTTAAAGGATGATATAAACAAAGATGTTAAAATAAGGAGACATTGTGTGTGACCCCAAATGTCTAAAATATTTACCATGTGGACTTTTAAAGAAAACCTTTGCCAACCTTTGGTTTATTGGCACATTTCAATCCTCTATATATTTAAATATGCATTGTTAATAATCATTCAAAAGGTGGGCAACTCTTCTATCTCTTTTCACCAATGAAAGTTTAATTCTATGAAGGGTATCAACAGACTGTTTCAAAATTTGAAAACTAACATGATATGTAAGATTAATTTGATTATAACAAATATTATATATATATATAAATTATCAAATGGATTCAGAAATTGTATTGAAATCCTTAATGATCTTCTGTATTTGATTAGTAAGTGAAATTATTATATTTTATTAGTAATCAATTCAATGCCATGGTTATTTTATGATTTAAGCATTGGTATGGCAACTAGGCCAACTCATCTCTACTTGTTGTCCATTAAATTTTTAGTAGCTCTACCTTCTCCTTCATTTCTGAACCATTTTAACTACTGCACATTTTCTTTCAATTTTTATGATATTTTCCTGTTTCTTTTATGGACCTTCCCTTTTTTGAATGATCCTAATATGTTTATATTCTTCAATCCTATTTGTGGGAGATGAAATAACAGGTCTTCCAAAGCTTCACTTATTAAACCCTGCTTGTCTAATGATAGTAGAATCCTACATATGCACCTGTTGGAGCCCATCAAAGCACCAATCATTATTCAGGTCAATGGTATAAAAATAGAGGACACTTTATCACCAAATGTCCAATGCAAAGTTTATTGCAGTCTCAACATTTCAGAAAGCTCAGAAGTAATGTACCATTGTAAAGTAAAGTTGGACAATTCTTCCTACCAAGGTACGGTTTATGTACTCTCACTTTTATCCAGCTCAATATATTGGGAATTTGTCCACATTTTTGCAAAAGTTATAAGTAATGAGGATCATGAATAGGACAAACATGTTCTTCCATTGTGCAGCATCTACTGTGAAGAAAATAACACCTTGTTGCCAAAATATAAAATCCATTTTAATATTGAGTTCCCAGAAATCTATTCATATTGGTCTAAGAGACTTACATCTCTGGTTAAACAGCTTCCAGATTAATTTGTCTGTTAATTTCTCTCTCTCTCTCTCTATATATATATATATATAGCTAAAGGGAGGAGAGAGAGAGAGACTTTTTTTTAGTGTTTATTGATCAGAATGAGGGGGAATTCAGATAAAAATAGAAATCTTCACAACCCCTTTTTAGCATCATGTCTTACCCCATTATAAAGAGTCATCAACTAGAATACAGGCATGCAAGCCTCAGGCTCTTTTTCAATTATTTTCATTATCATCAAAAAGGATTCAAAAGCATTCAAAGTACAAAAATATCGCCTGAATTCCCATTCAGTCTGAATGTCTTTTGTAGTCCACTGAACACTTTTCCACACTGTGGTTCTACTTCGAAGTTCCATTCTTATTTTTCCTCCCATCATTGGTCCTTGCAGTTTAGCAGCCTCAAGTCAGGGGTGGCCTTGGAGCCAGCATTAACTCTTCATTACCATTTCCTCATCTTTCATTCTCCCAAAGAAATCTTTAGTTGATATTTAATCATAAACTTGGGGTTGTTTGAATTATCACAGTACTAACTGAAAAATTATGTGATTTGAAGGTCTCAGAAAAGACCACTGGATATATTCAAATACATGTTTACTGAAAAAGACCATTAAACATGAGAAAGAATGAATAAATAAACAGTTTGCAAACTTTCAGATGTAATTTTCAGGGTTGTTTTATTTCCTTTGTGTTAGATTAAACTTTATTTTGAATAATTGCAGATTCATATGCATTTGTAATAGAGAGTCTGGGTACTTTGTTCACCCAACAGTAACACCTTAAAAAATCAAATAAAACATCATAACCAGGAGACTGACATGAATACAATTTACCAATTTTATTGAGATGTCCCCAGTTTTGCTTGTACTTATTTATGTATGTTATTTATTTCTATGCACTTTTGTTATGCAGAGGTTCATGAATCCACCACTATAGTCACGATATACTTTCATTAACATGAGAACCCTCTGTGTTGCCCTAATATAATCACAACCCCTTTTCTCCTGTCCCTTGACTTCCATAATCTTCTCTCCATTTCTATGATATCACGTCAAATATTATATAAGTGAAATCACACATTATGCCACATTTGGGGTTTGGTTTTTTCCACTCAGTGTATATCCTTTGAAATCCATCCAAGTTGCCATGTGAATCATTACTTGCTCCTTTTATTGCCGAGTAATATTTCATGGTATGGTTTTTGAATGTTGAACTGATTTTTCACATGTGGAATAAATCCCCCTTGGTATGGTGTTTAATCATTTTCATATATTTGTCAGATTTTATTTGCTAATATTTTGTTGAGGTTTTCTGTATCAGAGTTTATGACAGATAACTGGTTTGTAGTTTTTTGTTGTTTATTTTTGGTCACAGTAATACTGGCCTCAAAAATGAGTTTGACAGTGCTCCTTTCTGTTCTGTTTTCTGGAGAAAATGTGTAAAGTTGGTAGTAAGTCTTCAAGTATATGATGGTACTCTCTAGGGCCTAGGATATCTTACTTGGGAACTTTTAAGAATTGAATAACTTTAACGGCAATAGGACTTTTCAGATTATACATTTTGTCTCGGTTGAATTTGGCAACATAAAGATTTTGAGGAGTTCATTCATTATTTCTAAGTTGTTGAATTTATAAACATAAGGTTTGTGTTCCCTTACTGTGTTTTTAATAGATGCAGGATCTGTAGTGATATACTGTTTCATTCTTGATATTGATGTTTGCCTACTTTTTTTTGTCAGTCTTACTAGAATTTTAATCATTTCATTGATTTGAGAGGAAAAAAAAACATTTTTTGTTTCATTGATTTCCTCTATTCTTATTATGTCCTGAATTACATTAATTTCTGCTCCTACTTTTTTTAAAATAATTCTACTTGCTTTGAGTATTTATTTTGTATTACTTTTTCAAGTTTCTTGAGGTAGGAATGCATATTATTGATTTGACATGTTTCCTTACTTTTAGAAAATAAACTTTGTTTTAACAATTGTACGTGTTTTCAACACTAAAGAAGATCTTAGAGAAATCCCATGTATTTTTTATCCAGCTTCTCCTATTATTAGCATGTCACATTAGTGTACTACATGTCTTATGGTTAGTGAAGCAGTATTGATATGTTACCCAATGCCCATACTTTACGAGAGTTCGTTTTTGACTGTCATTTTTCTGTCCCAGGACTTCATTCAGGACACTGCATCACCTCTCACACAGAGCATTACACTGGACTGTGCTGGGTATCAAAAGTCCCATGTTTTTGATGACCTTGACAGCTTTGAGGTGTACTGATCAGTTGTCCAGTCAGAATGTCCCTCTCATCAGAATTCATCTGATTAGCATTTATGGATTTTTAGGAAAAGACCAAAAATGTAAAGTGCTATTTTCATCATATCCACAAGTTTACCTACTATCAACATACTTAAAACTGTTGCATGCATGTGCTTGGCTAAGTGGATTCAGTACTGTCTGACTCTTTGGGACCCTATGGACTGTAGCCCACCAGGCTCCTCTCTCCAAGGGATTCTCCAGGCAAGAACACTGGAGTGGGTTGCCATGCCCTCCTCCAAGGGGTCTTCCAGACCCAGGGATAGACCCTGAATCCTGTCTCTTGTATTGGCAGGTGGGTTCTTTACTGCTAGCTCCAGCATATAACTGTTAATCTACCATTAAAACCATTGGGATTTGGTATTTTTCAATTCCTTAATAGATATGGGCTATTTAGATTATCTAGTTTTCTATGTCTGAGTTTTGGCAATTTATGTATTTCAAAAAAATGGTGCATTTCATCTAGTTTATCAGATTTGTGGGCTTAGAGTTTTTCCCATTATTCCTTTACTGTTTAAGGTTTATTTATAATGTTCATGCACTTGTAGTACCAACTATTCCTCCATTTCTAACATTAGTAATCTGTATCTTTGCTAGTTGTTTCTTAAATGGCTGAGGTTTCATTGATTTTATTGTTCTTTTCAATGATTCTGCTTTGGACACTGATTTTTGCTATCCTTTCTTCATTTTCCATTTTATTTATTTTCTAATTTTTATTATTTTTTTCTGCTTTATTTAGTCAGAAAATGTATTCTCTTTTGTTTCCTAAGGTGGAAGCTTTTAGATTCCTGATTTTCTGTCTTCTTTTCTAATATGCACTCAATATTTTAATTTTCCACCTAAGTATTGCTATCACTTCATCACACAAATACTGATGTTTTATCATTTTATGTAGTTTAAAATATTTAAAAAGATTCTTGGGACTTCTTTCTTGATCAATTATCTTTAATCTCTGAATATCTGAGAGCTTTTAACTAACTTTCTAGCATTGGCTTCTAATTTAATTCAATTCTGGTCTGAAAAAGTATTTTCTATAATTTCTATTATTTGAGTTTTGTTTTAAGCATGTGTGCTTTGTAATTTAACATTTTAAATTGAAATATAGTTGATTAACAATGTTGCATTAGTATTTATACAGAAAAATGATTCAATTATACATATATCCATTGTTTTTCAGATTATTTTCACATATACATTATTACAGAGTATTGAGCAGAGTTCCTTGTGGTATACAGTGGGTCCTTGATGATTATCTATTTTGTATATAGTAGTACATATATGTTAATCCCATATCCTAATACATCCCTTACTCTACCTACCCCTTTGGTAACTATTTTTTTTTCTAACTCTATAACTCCATTTCTGTTTGGTAAATAATTTCATTTGTATCATTTTTCAGATTCCACATATAAGTGATATCATATGATATTTGTGTTTGGCTTATTTCACGTAGTAGTCCATCCATGCTGCTGCAAATGGCACTATTTCATTATTTTTATGGCTGAATGCTATCCCATTATATATGTATACCACCTCTTCTTTATCCATTGCTCTGTTGATGAACATTTAGAATCCTTCCAAGTCTTGGCTATTGTAAATAGTGTGGCTGTGCAAACTGGGGTACATGCTTATTTTTGAATTAGATTTTTCTATAGATTTATGCCCAGGAGTGAAATCGCTGGATTCTATGGTAACTCTCTATTTGTAATTTTTCATTGAACCTCCAGATTGTTTTCCATAGTAGTTGCATGAACTTACATCCCACCAATAGTGTAAGAGGGTTCTCTTTCCTCCATAATAACTCCATGTTTGTGTGTAGACATTTTGAAGATGGCCATTTTGACTGGTGTGAGGTGATATCTCATTGTAGTTTTTGATATGCATTCTTCTAGTAATTAGTGATGTTGAGTATCTTTTCATATGCCTTTCAGCCATCTGTATGTCTTTGGAGAAATGTCTATTTAGATCTTCTGCCCATTTTTAATTGAGTTGTTTTTTGATACTGAGCTACATGAGATGTTTGTGTATTTTGGAGATTAATCCCTTGTCAGTCACTTTTTTGCAATTATTTTCCCTCCTATTCTGTGGGAGAAACACAGGTGCTTTGGGATGGTATGCTCTATAAATATCAATTAATTCCATCTGAACTACTGTGTCATTTTAAGGCCTTGTGTTCCCTTATTGATCTTATGTCTAGATGATCTGTCCATTGATGTAAGTCAGATGTTACAAGTCCCCCCACTATTATTGTATTACTGTCAGTTTCTCTTTTTATGGCTGTTAGTATTGGCTTTATATACTAAGGTGCTCCCATATTGAGTGCATATATTTCTATATATTTTCACTTGTTATACCTTCCTCTTGGATTAATCCTTTGATCATTAAATAGTGTCTTTGTCTCTTGTAACAACATTTATTTTAAAGTAGTTTTTCTGATATGAGTATTGTTATACCAGCTCTCTTTACCTTTGTATGAAATAGCTTTTACATTACCTTGATTTCAAACTGGGTGTGTCCCTAAATTTGAAGAGGGTCTCTTATAGACAGTATGTATATGGGTCTTGTTTTTGTATCCATTCAGTCAGACTGTGTCTTTTGGCTAGAGCATTTAATCCATTTACATTTAAGGTAATTGCCAACATATATGTTCTTATTACTACTTTGTTAATTATGTTGGATTTTTTTTTGTAGGCCTTTTTTCTTCCCTTCCTCTTTTGTTATTTCTGTGATTTAATGACTAACTTTAGTACTGTGTTTGCATTCCTTTTGTGTGTGTATCTATTATAGATTGGTTTGTTTTTACCATGTGGTTTGGTATGTATGTACATATATATGCATAAATACACACACAGTTGTCGTAAGTTGATGGTCTTAATTTCAAATGCATTTCCAATATCCTGCATTTATACTTATATCATGGTTGCTTGTTTTGATTTCACATGTGTGGATGATTTCTTACCTTTACTGGTGAGCTTTCCCATTCATAATTTTCTTGTTTCCAATTCTGGGCTTTTTTTTTTCCACCCAGAGAACTTCCTTTAGCATTTGTTATAACACTGGTTTGGTGGTGAAGAATGATGAAGAACCACCTGAAATGCAGGAATTTATGTTCGATCCCTGGGTTGGGAAGGTCTCCTGGAAAAGGGAATGGCTCCCCACTCCAGTATTCTTGCCTGGAGAATTCCAGGGACAGAGGAGCCTGGTGGGCAACAGTCCATGGGGTTACAAAGAGTCAGACATGACTAAGCGCCTTTCACTTCAGTGGTCTTGACATGTTTGTGTCTGGGTTTATCCTGCCTGAGATTCTCTACACTTCCTGGGCTGGGTGACTCTTTCTTTTTTCGTGTTAGGGAATAGTTTAGCTATTATCTCTCCAAATGATTTTTCAGGTCCTTTCTCTCTTCTCAGTCTGGGATCCCTGTAATGTGAATATTGGTGCATGTAATGTTGTCCCAGAGGAGGTCTACTAAACTCTCCTCAATTCATTCTTTCTTTATTCAGTTCTACAGCAATGATTTCGACCATTCTATATTCCAGCTCACATATCCATACTTCTGCCTCAGCTATTCCACAATTGACTCCTTCCTGTGTATTTTTCATTTCAGTTATTCCATTGTAAATCTGTTTGTTCTTTATATTTTGTAGTTCTTTAATAAACATTTCTCTTCCTCTATGCCTCTCTTCTTTTTATGAGGTCTTGGATCATCTTTACCAGAAAGAGAATTCAGAGTAACAATAGTAGATTGTGTATCTCCACAGAATTTATACAGAAGAGCTATACAAAAAAGATCTTCATGACCCAGATAATCATGATAGTATGATCACTCACCTAGAGCCAGACGTCCTGGAGTGTGAAGTCAAGTGGGCCTTAGGAAGCATCACTATAAACAAAGCTAGTGGAGGTGATGGAATTCCAGTTGAGCTATTTCAAATCCTAAGAGGTGATGCTGTGAAACTGCCAAAATCAATACGCCAGCACATTTGGAAAACTCAGCAGTGGCCACAGGACTGGAAAAGGTCAGTTTTCATTCCAATCCCAAAGAAAGGCAGTGCCAAAGAATGCACAAACTACTGCACAATTGCACTCATCTCACATGCTAGTAAAGTAATCCTCAAAATTCTCCAAGCCAGACTTCAACAATATGAAACCATGAACTTCCAGATGTTCAAGCTGGTTTTAGAAAAGACAAAGGAACCAGAGATCAAATAGCCAACATCTGTTGGATCATCAAAAAAGCAAGAGAATTCCAGAAAAACGTCTATTTCCGCTTCACTGGCTATGCCAAAGTCTTTGGCTGTGTGAATCACAATAAACTGTGGAACATTCTGAAAAGGATGGGCATCCCAGACCACCTGACCTACCTCTTGAGAAACCTGTATGCAGGTCAGGAAGCAACAGTTAGAACTGGACATGGAACAACAGACTGGTTCCAAATAGGAAAAGGAATACATCAAGGCTGTATATTGTCACCCTGCTTACTTAACTTATATGCAGAGTACCTCATGAGAAATGCCGGGCTGGATGAAACACAAGCTGGAATCAAGATTGCCGGGAGAATTATCAATAACCTCAAATATGCAGATGACACCACCCTTATGGCAGAAAATGAAGAACTAAAGAGCCTCTTGATGAAAGTGAAAGAGGAGACTGAAAAAGTTGGCTTAAAGCTCAACATTTAGAAAACTAAGATCATGGCATCTGATCTCATCCCTTCATGGCAAATAGATGGGGGAACAGTGGAAACAATGGCAGACTTTATTTTGGGGGCTCCAAAATCGCTGCAGATGGTGACTGTAGCCATGAAATTAAAAGATGCTTACTCCTTGGAAGAAAAGTTATGACCAACCTAGACAGCATATTAAAAAACAGTGACATTACTTTGCTAATAAAGTTCCGTTTAGTCAAAGCTCTGGTTTTTCCATTGGTCACGTATGGATGTGAGAGTTGGACTAAAAAGAAAGCTGAGCACCAAATAATTGATGCTTTTGAACTGTGGTGTTGGAGGAGACTCTTGAGAGTCCCTTGGACTGCAAGGAGATCCAACCAGTCCATCCTGAAGGAGATCAGTTCTGGGTGTTCATTGGAAGGACTGATGTTGATACTGAAGCTCCAATATTTTGTCCACCTGATGTGAAGAACTGACTCATTTGAAAAGACCCTGATGCTGGGAAAGATTGAAGATGGGAGAAGAAGGGGACCACATAGGATGAGGTGGTTGGATGGCATCACTGACTCAATGGACATAAGTTTGAGTAAACTCCGGGAGTTGGTGATGGACAGGGAGACCTGTTGTGCTGCAGTCCATGGTGTCTCAAAGAGTCAGACACGACTGAGCAACTGAACTGAACTGAACTGAAGTTCTTGTTCTGGGGTTTTATTTTATCCCTTTTTCAGGAATGTACTCTTTTTCCATCTCATTTTGTTCAGCTTCCTTAGTTTGCTATCCCCTCAGGCTACAAGATTTTATTTCCTCTTGCTGGTATCTGCCCACTTTTGGAAGAAGCTGATCTAAGAGGTTTGTGCAGGCTTTATAGTGTGTGGGGGGGTTGAAACTGGATGGTCCTTACCTAGTGATGAGTAGGGTTGTGTCTTGCCTTTCTGGTGAGCAGAGTAATATCAAGGTATGTGTTTACAGGCAGCTCTGGGCTTAGGAAGACTTTAAGCAGTCTGTCTGCTGATGGGTGATGCCATGTATGCACCTTCTTGGTTGGTTGGCCTGCAAGATTGGAGCTTTTGGGCTGTTGGATGGGGCCACATCTTAGCATAAAAATGGTGGCCTCCAGGACAGCTCCTGCCATTCAGTAACCTTTGCTACCCATGTCTTTATCCCTGCAGTGAGACACAACGACCTCCCCCATCTCCACCAAGTAACCCTCTAAGACCAGCACCTGCAGGTTCCTATGAATTCACTGCCTTTTCCCTTGGTGCACATGGGTATATATAATATATACCTTCCAAGAGTGGTTCTGCTTCACCCAGACATGTAGAGTTCCTGCAGTTAAGTCACTGACCTTCAAGGCCAAATGCTCTAAGACATCCTCCACCAGATGCCTGACAAGGGGCTCAAAACTGTCACTCCTATTCTACTATATAATTGTTTTCCAGCTTGTTGGTCACCCACCAAGCAGATATGGGATTTTATTGGATCACAAATATACCCTTCCTACTTTTTCTTTGTGGCTCTTTCTTTGTCTTTGGAAATATAATATTTTTGGTAGGTCCGAGTTCTTTTTTGTGATGGTTGTTCAGCAGTTAGGTGTGATTTTGATGTTTTCTTGACAGAAATCTACTATTAGAAACAAGAAAATTATAAAATAGGAAGCTCACCCGTAAAGAGGAACATAAAGCAAAGATAGAAATCATCCACACACAAATATGAAATCTAAATCAGCGATCATGTGAGGAGACTACAAATACAGGATATTTTAAATACATTTGAAATTAAGTGTTCAGGTGTATTTTATAGCACAGAATTTGGTCTAAGTTGAATTCTGCATGTAAACTTGAGAAAAAAAATATTAGAGTATTCTGCACGTCTCAATTAGATCATATTGCTCATGTTCTTCAGAAGGTTAGCTATATACTAATTTTCTGCCCATGTAGCATATAAATTACTGAAACAAATGCATTGAATTATCAAAGTATAATAATAGATTTGTCTTAAATGTTTTCCTCAAGTGCTTAGCATTATTATATGCTTTTCTAAGTAGCTTTGGGAAGGAAAGAACTCTTTGAAAGAAAGCGCTCTCTCCAAGAGATCCCTTTTGTCTTGCTATTTTCTCAAAGCTATATTGTAACTAATCTTAGAGCAGCACCCCGTTTTACCCCTTTCTGGCCCTTTCAAATCTTTTTATCTTACAATACCTTGCCTAAGCTGCTAATTCTTTACCTAGATAGTTGTAGTAGTAGCTCAGTTGTGTCCGACTCTTTGTGATCCCATGGACTGTAGCCTGCCACGCTTCTCTGTCTGTGGGATTCTTCAGGCAAGAATGCTGGAGTGGGTTGCCATTCCCTTCTCCAGAGGATCTTCCTGATCCAGGGATTGAACCTGGGTCTCCTTCATTGTAGGCAGATTCTTTTACCATTTGAGCTATAGGGAAGACTCTAGATAAGAGAAGAGTTAAGAGACCAAGATAAGAGAAGTAAAAATAAGGCAATAACAGATTAGTGTATTTCTTCCCAAGCTTTCCTTTCCAGTAGTCTTGTGAATCAACTATGAACAAGATAGCATCTCTTGAGTAAGATCATAAGGAGTCAGCAAGCCTGCACACGGTGGGGCCTGGTGATGACTCTGATGCCCTTTCTCAGAGATTAACTGAGTTTACTTACATTTTCCCTTTAGAGACTCTCATAGTTGAGGAGGATCCTCAGTTGGCTTTTGGATACATTATTCTGCCTTCTCCCAAGATGCTGTGGTTTTTTTTTTTTTTTCTGAATAAAGCAACTTTCCTTTCTACCAACAGTTACCTTGGGAGTATTAATTTCTGTGCGGCAAGCAGCTGGACTTGAGTTTGGTAACACTCTTCAAAAATAACTTTATTAATGTAAATCCAGTTAAGGTAGAAAGGAATTTGTTATGAATAAGAGGATGCCCACTCACCTATTTGTTCTGCAGCATTTTAGGAGCTGAGGCCAAGAAACCAAATATTAGAATAAAAAAAAAGAATGCTCCCATTGAGATGACTCAGATCAATAAAATTAGAAATGAAAATAGAGAAGTTAAAAATGATACCACAACTCTACAAAAATCATAAGAGACTCCAAGCAGTTACATATGAATAAAATGGACAACCTAGATTAAATAGATAAATTCTTAGAAAGCTACAATCTCCAAAGACTGATTAAAGCAACTATACTTCAATAAAAATTAATTTTAAGAAATAATAAAAACTAAACTCCTTAAAAATTCTACAAAAAATAAATGCTAGAGAGGGTGTGGAGAAAAGGGAATTGTGGGAATGTAAAATGGTATAGCCACTATGGAGAACAGCATGGAGGTTCCTTAAAAAACTAAAAATAGAGCTCTAACATATGATTGTGTAATCCCTCTCCTGGGCATATATCCAGAGGAAATCATAATTTGAAACCATACATGCAGCCCAGTGTTCTTTGCAGCACTGTTTACAATAGCCAAAGCAAGGAAGCAACCTAAATGTCCATCAACAGAGGAATGAATAAAAAAGCTGTGGTACATATATATACAATAGAATATTAGTCATAAAAAGGAGTGAAATAATGCCATCTGAAGCAACACTGGATGGACCTTGATATTGTCATACTGAGTAAAGTAAGTCAGACAAAGACATATCATATGGTATCACTTTAAAAGTGGTACAAATGAATTTATTTACAAAACAGTCACAGATGTAGAAAATAGATTTGTGGTTATCAGAGTAGAAGTGAGGAGATAAACTGGGCGTTTGGCATTGACATATGCACACTACTGTATAAAATGGATAACCATGCTGCAATGCATAGGGAACGCTTCTCATTACTCTGTAATGACCAAATGGGAAAACAACCTAAAAAAGAGTGGATATGTATATAGCTGATCTACTTCACAGTACAACACAAACCAGTCCAACATTGTAAATCAGCTACATTCCACTACAAGTTAAAATGAAATAGAATGCTTCCATTGCTCAGAAAATTCCAAGGGCTGGGAAGCTATGAGCCAATGTGATCTGAATAACGAAATATATATACTTCTTATAAATCACAGTACCACACACACAGAGAGAGCAATCCTCTATAGGGTCAAAATTATGTGCTTTGATAGTTTTAACTCTGGCAATAACTAACAGAAATGTGAATACGTGGTAGGAGAAGACTCACCCAGAGTGCTTGTCTGCTAGAGTTGTTTCACACTCTCCCTGGAAGATCAGTAGAATAAATGTGTAACCTCCACATCTGTTGAGCATTAACTCCACAGTCACAGATTTCTATTTTCTTTCCAGCTGCGCTCCATATGAATCTGGGTTGAAATGGAGAAATAAATAACAGTATCAAATACAATGAAATACAAATAGTTGGCTATTTAACCTCTTGGTCACTATAAAATTCAAAACTAGACATTAGTCTATATTTTTGCCTTTAAAAATGCTTATTTTCCTTTCACCTAATAAAGGTTTTGTGTTCATTGTCAGAATTGCAATGCCCCCTTTTTCTTATTTTCTTCTTTGTAGACCCTATGAACAGAGCTGCTTTCTACTGTGGTACCAAAAGGAAAACCATCCATTTGTTTAAAATAGAGTGCTGCTTCAAAGTGTAAAATATCTTACAGCAAGACAGGAGCTGCAGAACAACAAAACAGATTAAAGGAGAAGCATTTTGTACCTGAATAATCCAGCAGTTTCTTTAGGAGTTAGAGAATGTTAAAAAGACCAAGCAAGTTTCATTACTGGTAAAGAGTATAGACATTTTAGAAACAAAATATGCAGCTCAATACCAGAAAAATGAACAACCCAGTCAAGAGGTGCCCAGAAAAGCTAAACAGACATTTCTCCTAAGAAGACATACAGATGGCTAATAAGCTCAGAAGGACTAATTATTAGAGAAATGCTAATCACAACTCAATGAGGCATCACATACTGGTCAGAATGGCCATCATCAAAAAGTCTACAAATAATAAATGCTGGGGATGGTGTGGAGAAAATGGAATCCTCTTACCCTGTTGGTGGGAATGCAAACTGATACAGCCACTATGAAGAACAATATGGAGATTTCTTTAAAAACTAGGAATTACACTACAGCATGACTTAGGGATCCCACTCCGGGGAATATACCCTGAGGAAACCAGAATTGAAAATACACACGAACCGCAATGTTCACTGCAACACTATTTACAATAACTAGGACATGGAAGCAACCTAGATGTCCATCGGCAGATGAATGAATAAGGAAGTTGTGATACATTTACACAATGGAATGTTCAGTTCAGTCGCTTATCGTGTCTGACTCTTTGCGACCCCATGAACCGCAGCACGCCAGGCCTCCCTGTCCATCAGCAACTCCCGGAGTCCACCCGAACCCATGTCCATTGATTCAGTGATGCCATCCAACCATCTCATCCTCTGTCATCCCCTTCTCCTCCTGCCCTCAATCTTTTCCAGCATCAGGGTCTTTTCAAATGAGTCAGCTCTTCGCGTCAGATGGCCAAAGTATTGGCATTTCTGTTTCAACATCAGTCCTTCCAATGAACACCCAGGAGTGATCTCCTTTAGGATGGACTGATTGGATCTCCTTGTGGTCCAAGGGACTCTCAAGAATCTTCTCCAACACCACAGTTCAAAAGCATCAATTCTTCTGTACTCAGCTTTCTTTATAGTCCAACTCTCACATCCATACATGACCACTGGAAAGTTACTTAGCTACAGATAGGAGCACAGTTGAGTCAGCTCTAATGAGGAGGATGAACTTAGAGCCCATTATACAGAGTGAAGTCAGAAAGAGAAAGACAAATACTGTATATTAATGCATTTTTATGGAATCTAGAAAGATGGTATTGACAGTCCTACGTGCAGGGCAGCAAAGGAGACACAGCCGTAAGAACAGACTCTTGGACTCAGTGGGAGAAGGAGAGGGTGGGATGATTTGAAGGAATAGCATTGAAACATGTACAGTACCATATGTGACATGGATAACCAGTGTGAGTTTGTTTGAAGCAGGGAACCAAAAACTGGTGCTCTATGACAACCTGGAGGGGAAGGGTGGGGAGGGAGGTGGGGGGGACACTTGTATACCTATGGCTGATTTATACTGATGCATGGCAAAATCCACAATATTGTAAAGTAGTTATCTTCCAACTACAAAAAGTAGTATAAGGTAATCTCTGTAAGATTTCAAATTGTAGAAAATGGTTATAATTCTCTTGACCACTCCTTTGTCCAAGTTGATTTTTAATTTTCTTTTGATGATAACTAAGAACTACTTTAGAGGTGCAAAAAGCCACAGCAAGTGCCCACAGGGTTGAAGTATTAAGACATTATGAATGAATACATTTTAAATAAGAATTCCAACTTTCTTCCAGTCCAGTGAGTCTTTTTCCTACTTTCTATTTTCTAAGTCTTATCATCTGATAAGCCAGCTTCCAAGACTTCTCCGTAACCACCAACATTTTATTAACCATGGTCACTGACATAGAAGTGCCAGACATTTCAGAGAAATTCTTTCCAGGTGGTATTTCTAAAATACTGTCAGTGACTTGAGAGAGTCAGAGAAGCATAAGAATTCACAGTGTAAAATCTGAAAAACTTTTGAAAATCATCTTTTTTAAAGGCTATGCTAAAGAAATACTTTGAAAACAATAAAGAGCTGGAGAATTTCATTAAATAAAAGAATCTATTACTAGATTCTTGTTATTCTTTCCTATTAATAGTTTATTTCACTTTCCTGGTTTTCCATGAGAGGTGATAAAAAACACTTGAAGACAGAAACATATCCATATTTAAAATGAAAGTGTTTTGGGGGATCATTGAAACCTCACCACCTTTGTATCATTCCAAGTTTCTTTCATGCTTACATATTATACCACTGTTGTAAGACAGGGCAAAGAAAAGTGTGTTAGATTTCTGTTATGCAACTTAAGTTCAATATTAAAGTATATTAATGACATGCATTATATTTTATTTATCTCTTTGTATGAAATTTCATATAGAAATTTGATATATGTAAATTCTACTGGTTTCTGCATAATCTCACCAAATTCCTCCCACTTCAGTGAAGTACAGAAGTTTATGACTTCCATGAATTTGGTGATATTATACAGAACTTGGAAGAATTTACATTTACTCAATGAAGAATATATTTTCAGCTTCAGCCTAACAAAAATTCCTCCTTGACTGCAGAGATCAATACAGACACAGAAATAGTGAACACTCAGTATTTAGTAGTGTTTCTCAAATTGCAGAGCATACTCAATTGCATCAATTATCACTCAATTGCACTTATCTTAGGATTCTATTACACCAGCATTTTGAATGCAACCAGGGAGAGGTAGTGTGACAACACCTTAGAGATAAACTGAAGTAGTGAAAGTTAGGGAGATGGCAACCCATGATGGTTTCTAGGTTCAAATGCAAATATATACAACTGTCTTCTTTCAGAGTCTATTTAAATAAGCCAACCTCAATATTTATTAAGATGAAACTTAAGTGGCATTTGAAATAAGTTTTAACCAATTATATAGGACTGGACATATTCTGTATCTAGTAATTAATACCATGACAAAAATGATAGTGTAGATTATGATCACAAATTATAACAAAGACACAAGAATCAGATTTTTAAAGAAAATAAAGGAGGAAATGGAGATAAGATGGCAGAGTAGGAGGATGTGGGTTCACCTCCTCTCATGAAAATTCCAAAATCACACTGAATTCCTGAATGGTCATTAGCAAAAATTCTAGAACCTATCAAAAAAAGATATCCTAGTCAAAGAGAAGGAAGAAGCCACAATGAGAAAGTAGGGGGTGAGGAGTTAGGAGGGGCTCAACTGAGATAAAATCCAAATTCCATACCTGTAGAGTGGGTGACCCACAAACTGGAACATAATTATATTTCAGAGGTTCTCCCACAGGACTGAGAGGTCTGAGTCCCACATTAGTTCCTCAGGCTGAGGGTCTGGCAACAGGAAGAAGAGTTTCCAGAGAATATGGCTTTGGAGGCCAGTGGGATTTGATCACAGGAATTCCACAGGACTGGAGGAAACAGAAGCTCCCCTTTGTGAGGGTGCATACAAGATCTCATGCATACCTGGATGCAGGGGAAAAAGTAGTTACCTGATAAGAGACTAGGCCAGACAGCTCCTAGTATTGGAGGATCTTATGGAGAGATAGGGGGTGGCTGTGGGTCCTAACAGGGACAACACTTGCATTATAGGAGTCCTAGAAGGAGAAGAGAAAGGAAAAAGACCCCAGAAATATTTTAAAAGATAACAGCTGAAAAATTCCCTTATATGGGAAAAGAAACAGTCACCAAGTCTAGGAAGCTGAGAGAATCCACAGGCAGGATAAGCCCAAGGAGGAACATGTACATAGTACTCAAATAGACAAAAATGAAAGAAAAAAAAATAAAAGTAATGAGGGAAAAGCAACAAATAATTCACAAGGTAATTCCAATAAGGTTATCAACTGATTTTTCATCAGAACTTCTATAGGCCAGGGGTGTGTGGCAGAATATATTTAAAGTGCTAAAAGGGAAAAACCTACAACTTAGAATACTCTACCCAGCAAGGCTCTCATTCATATTCAACAAAGAAATCAAACGTTTTACAGACAGTAAAAGTTCAGAGAATTCAACACAACCAGACAAGTTTTGCAGCAAATTCTAAAGGGATTTCTCTAGGCAGAAAAGGCCACAGCTAAAAACGAGAAATGTATGAGTGAAAAAGTGACTGGTAAAGTCAAACATAAAGGAAAGGCAGAAAATCATCCACACATAAATATGATGTCAACCGGAAATCATGAGAAGAGTACAAACACAGGACATTGGAAATTCATTTGAAATTAAAAAAGACCAAGTTAAACAATCTTGTATATATACAGACTGCTGCATCAAAACCTTATGGTAGTGCTCGCTTCGGCAGCACATATACTAAAATTGGAACGATACAGAGAAGAATAGCATGGCCCCTGCGCAAGGATGACACGCAAATTCGTGAAGCGTTCCATATTTTTACTTAAAACCAAAAGAACAGATTTTCAGATTGTTAAATAAAGTATTATTCTGAAAAAAAAAAAAAAAAACCTTATGGGAACTGCAAAGAAAGAATCTATGGTGCATAAACAAACAAACAAAAAAATGACAAGGAATCCAAACACAATACTAAAGTTAGCCATCAAATCATAAGACCACAAATGAGGAAGAAAAGGAAAAAGACTACAGATACCAATCCAAAGCAACAAAATGGCAATAACAACATACACATTGGTAATTACTGTAAACGTGAATGGATCAAATGCTCCAACCAAAAGACAGCCTGGCTGAATGAATACCAAAAAAAGACTCATATTAAAGCTGTCTACAAGAGATCCCCTTCTATCTAGGGACACATATTGACAGGAAGTGTATGGAAAACTATATTCCATGCAAAAGGAAATAAAAAAAACCTGGAGTAGCAGTGCACATATTGGGACTTTAAAGAAGACTTTAAAATATAGGCTGTTAGAAGAGAAAAGGAGGCTACATAATGAATAAATGACCAATCTAAGAAGAAGATACAATTGTTTACACACACACACACACACACACACACACCCAGCATAGGAACACCTCAATATATACAGCCATACTAACAGCCATAAAAAGAAAAATCAACAAAATCAACAGTAACACAGTAGTACTTGGACTTCAGGACTCCACTTATACCAATGCACAGATCATTCACACAGAATATTAGTAAGGAAACGCAGGCATTAAATGACACATTAGATCATATGATATTTAACTGATATTGATAGAGCATTCCATCCAAAAGCAGCAGGATACATATTCTTCTCAAGTCCACATGGAACATTCCCCAGGATTGACCACACTGTGGGCTACAATGTAAGCCTTGATAAATTGTAAAACTGATGTCATACCAAGCATCTTTTCTGATCACAATCACAATGCTGTGAGATTAGAAATTAACTACTAGGAGAAAAAAAACTATAAAAGTACAAACACATGAAGGCTAAACAATATGCTACTAAATAACCAATGCATCATTGGAGAAATCAAACAGGAAATTAAAAATACCCACAGACAAATGAAAATGAAAGCACATTTGTCCAAAACCAACGGGACACAGCAAAAGAAGTTCTAAGAGCGACACTTAGAAATAGAAGCTTGCCTCAGGAAACAAGAAAAATCTCAAGTAAACAATCTAACCTTGCACCTAAAGAGACTAGAGCAAGATATCTTTTTCTGTCCATCTCCTCGAGTAAGGGAAATAAAAATGAACAAATGGGATATAATTAAACTCAAAAGCTTTTTGCATAGCAAAGGAAACTATAAACAAAAGGACAACCCACAGAGTGGGAGAAAATATTTGCAAAATATACAACTGGCAACTGATTAATCTCCAAAATATACAGGCAGCACACAGCTCAATACCAAAAAAAAAAAAAAAAAAAAGCACACAACCCAGACAAAAAATAGAAGACCTAAATAAATATTTCTCCAAAGATATACAGATAACCAAAAATCACATGAAAACATGCTCAAGATCACTAATTATCAGAGAAATGCAAACCAAAACTGTATTAAGATATTCATTCACACTTATCAGAGTAGACATCATCAAAATTCTGCAAGCAATAAATGCTGGAGAAGGTGTGGAGAAAGGGGAGCCAAACCCTCCTACATTGCTGGGAATGTAAATTCATACAGCCACTATGGGGAACAGTATGGAGGTTCCCTATAAAACTAAAAATAGAGCTACCCTATGATCCGCAATCCCACTACTGGATGAATATACAGAGAAAACATGGATTGACAGAATATACGCATCCCAGCATTCACTACAGTACCGTGTACAATAGCCTAGACATGGAACCAACCTAAATGTCCATCAACAGTTGAATGAATAAAGAAGATGAGGCACATATGCACAATGGAATATTACTCAGTCACTAAAAAAGATCAAAGTAACGCCATTTGCATTCTAGTTGGAGAAGACCCTGATGCTGGGAAAGACAGAAGGCAGGAGGAGAAGAGGATGACAGGATGAGATGGTTGGATGGTATCACCGACCCAGTGGACATAAGTGAGCAAGCTCTGGGAGGTGGTGAAGGACAGGGAAGCCTGGCAAGCTGACTCCATGGGGTCGCAAAGAGTTAGATATGAATGAGCAACTGAACAGCAGAGCCATTTACAGCAACGTGAATGGACCTGAGGATTATATTAAGTGAAGTCTGTCAGACAAGGAAAATTATATGATATATCTTGTATGTGGAATATAAAAATAATGATACAATTGAACTTATTTACAAAATAGAAACAGATTCACACACTTAAAAAACAAACTTAATGGTTACCAGAGGCAAAAAGGTGGCAGAAAGAGGTAAATTGTAAGTTTAGGAATGACTTATGTACTCTGCTATATTTAAAAGCAATAATCACCAATGATCTATTATTTAGCACAGGGAGCGCTGCTCAATATTCTGTAATAGCCTAAATGGGAAAATAATTTGAAAGAGAATAATCATATCTATATGTATAGTTGAATCACTTTGCCGTACACCTGAGACTAACACATTATAAGTCAATTCTAGTCCAGTATAAAACAGAAGTTAAAAACATGATGATTATCACTGTCTACACTAAGGCAAATACTATCTCTTATGTGCAATAAGTTGTTAACATACTTTATTTTGCTTGTAATCATAGAAGCCCCCTTTAAGCTCCAGGTATACCTGAGATTATGAGACTTGGTAGGTGGCAGAATCCATCACTTGTCTTAGGTGCTGAATATACCAGGTAGGTTTTCAACTTTTGTAGCCGTTAAGGTTCAGGCAGCTAGGATCTCCTAACCTGATGGATCAACACCAGGGATCTGGTTAAACACTGGTGAATTAGGAGCTTGTGAAAACAGCAGCAGAGGCCAAAGAGAAGCCTTTTTTTTTTCTTTCTTGATTTTGCAGTTAAAGGAAAAGTAAGTCCTGGTGCAATGGGGTAGCCTCGGTGACAGTGGCTCTGCTTAAAGTAACACGGTGCTTTGCAGCATAGAACCGCCCCACTAGGTCTACTACCTAGTCAGGGCTTGGCGTCCTGCAGCCTCTGACCGTGCTGAGAGCGCCTCTCAGTGATTCTGGGAGCCAACAAGCATCCCTTTGAGAAACTCATTCTCTGCTTAAAGCAATCAGAGGCCATGCTGGCTGCTAATAATTAAGATCTGTGACAGGTGGGCTTAATAGGAATTTTTATATATTTTCTTGTTCACATGAAATTTGCAGAGAAGGCAATGGCACCCCACTCCAGTACTCTTGCCTGGAAAATCCCATGGACGGAGGAGACTGGCAGGCTGCAGTCCATGGGGTCGCTAAGAGTCAGACACGACTGAGTGACTTCACTTTCACTTTTCACTTTCACGCATTGGAGAAGGAAATGGCAACCCACTCCAGCGTTCTTGCCTGGAGAATCCCAGGGATGGGGAAGCCTGGTGGGCTGCCGTCTATGGGGTCACATAGAGTTGGACACGACTGAAGCGACTTAGCAGCAACAGCAAATGAAATTAGAAATATTAAATTTTTATACATTTCATTATCTCTTGGTTTTTTTATTAAATTAATGTTATTTATAAATTGTTATTTTGCAGTGCAGGGTTAAATACTTTTTACTGTAGAAAAAGCTGGCTATACTGGCCATGTGGCATGCTAAGGAGCTTCAGTCATGTCCAACTCTACGACCCCTACGGACTGTAGCCTGCCAAACTCCTCTGTCCATGGGATTCTCCAGGCAAGAATACTGGAGTCGGTTGCCATGCAACTCCAGGGGATCTTCCTGACCCAGGAATCAAACCTGTATCTCCTGTGGCTCCTGCATTGCAGGCAAATTCTTTACCACTGAGCTACTGGGGAAGCCGCTATACTGGCTATATCACTCATTAAAATTGACTTCACATTATTTTTTTATAAATCTTATAAATTTTGATACTCCATTTAGAGAAAAGAAAAAAAAATACAAACAAAATTGATATTGTTTATCCATGGTCGCAAAGCCAGGAAATGGTTGTACAACCAATGCCTTTTGTCAAAAGCTCCTGGCTTTTAAAGCTATGTCATGGTGCCTTTAAAATGAGTTTCAAGGAAGAGAGAAACAAACATCTGTGTAAAGGGAACTCTAATTCTTGGCCATAAGATTAGGCAAAATAAAGTTTACATTTAAAATTACATCTTTCTATATATCGTCAAAGTCTTGCAGACTCTTAACAGACTACATATTTTATTTCTGTTATCTTAAAAACCTCTGCCCAAACTTCTCTTAGAGAAGGGTTAAAAGAAATTGTGTCTACCTAAGCTT
The DNA here is from genome assembly GCF_019320065.1 of Cervus canadensis. Taxonomy (NCBI): domain Eukaryota; kingdom Metazoa; phylum Chordata; class Mammalia; order Artiodactyla; family Cervidae; genus Cervus; species Cervus canadensis. Next base: position 43,419,580 of record NC_057412.1, read on the forward strand.
AAAAAATGAACAAAATTCACATTATTGTGGATTTTCAATAAAATTCTAAGAGAAGGAGAGAACAAGAAAAACATTATTTCTGATTTTGCTTCATTGTGGCCTAATGCATTTTTAGGGGTTGAAATATGAACGTAAAATGAACATTAATCATCACAAGATTTTCAAAATTTCCTTCAGCATGCAGCCTGAGGCACCAGTAAGAGTTGAGAGGTTGTGAAGGGGTCGCAGTGTTTCCCAAAGTCAAACAGCCACCACTCTTTTCTCAACTCTTCCTTCCTTCCCTAAGTACACCTCCTTCAACTCCCACTCCCACACCACTCTAGAGCAGTTAATGCTTGTAATATTCGGCTATACTTGCGACAACCAGTGTCGTGGAGTTCTATTTCAGTACCATGCCCCAAGCCTCTGTTCTTATGAAAATCTGGACGGCAGCATGGAAGCCATTTCTGCTTTCTAACTCAAAACCACCAAATAGCTGAGGCTACCTCTACCCTCACTTTTGCCAATTTTCCAGAGTCATCAACTTTGTATTTCTTGTGTTACAGCTGCTATCTGTCCTTACTTTGCCCTTAGTTGTGTGAGCCAGCACACAAACACACACATGGGTTAGACATATAGACACATCTGTGTTATCCCAGCTTTCAAATATACTCTCATTTATATTACTAATTTGAAAATATAAAAGCCAATTTGGCCGTATATTAATCATTTAAAAGGGATGGGCCTCAGGCTTGGCCTTTGAATTTGAAAATGTTTCCAGCCTGTAACATCACCAAAATATGGTGCTTTTGGCTAGAACTCATAGTCTTTCATTGCACTCTGGGCATAAGACAAAAACGACTTGTGAACCAAGAAGTATAAACCATCTCTATCTGACACACTGCAGGTCTTAGAGGTTCTCTTGGCAGTTGCTACTTTGATACCTGATCCCACTTCTTTGAGAGTTTGTCAGAGGCCCTGCAAGGTTGTCACAGGCAACTGTTGAAATAGGGAAAAAAAATTAACTGAGAGGGGCGTAATTCTACCTATTTCATTTCTTGTTCTCTCAGCCTAAAGGAGAAAAAAAAATACAAAACCATCTTTAACCTTTATCATTCATTTAGTGTATCTTGCTAGCTGACAAGGAGAGGTATAATGTTCTGAGAAGTGGAAATGTACCTAGAGTTGAAAGTTTTAGCAGCCATGACATTACATCATAAGGTTCTCAGAAGAGTGGGAATGTTCAGAGAAACGGTAGATTAGGGTAATTTATTACCATGTCTGTTAGAAAGTCATACCCTCTTTAATTGCACAAGATCTAGTTAAGTCTAGAGGAAGGGAAGCTGTTGCCCTCTTTCAGCTCCACCTCATCAGTACTTTTCAGTTTTATAGATTAGAATTACAAATCTTTATTGGCCAAATGCCAGGATAATTTAAGACACCATAATCACAGGGCCTTGAACTCTCAGAGGAATTAATGATCACCACGAAGAGTATGAATCAACGCTTGGAGAGGCAGGGGTGTGGACCTGTTCCCTTTCTTTACGGGTGTACCATTCATTTTCCTTCCTTCACTTTTTCCCGTTTGGGTTCTTTTAAATCCTAAATACTGGTCTTGAGACAAGCCTGAGGCCAGTACTTGGTTCCCTAGCCTGGGAAACCTGATTTCAGTGATTAGAATTTTACAAGGAGCTAAAAGCACAAAAGCATGTGCATATTCTCTTCTCACTTCATAAATTGTCTTAGGGTCTGTGATCCCAGCCAATGTGCCCAAGAAAGGAAGCTCAGGAGGGCTCTGTTCTAAGCAGTGGGATTAGCTTTCCTTTTCTGCTTAATATTCTCATTCACACATTCACTCAGGATAGGTAATAAGAGTTAGATTCAGGTTTGGTTTTGGTTTGTGACTAGGCAAAGGAAGCATGTTTTGCATCTAGGCACTCAAAACCTCGGCTTCCCAGCTGGTGCTAGTGGCAAAGAACTCGCCTGCCAATGCAGGAGACGTAAGAGATGCAGGTTTGATCCCTGGGTCTGGAAGATACCCTGGCGGAGGGCATAGCAACCTACTCCAGTATTCTTGCCTGGAGAATCCCATGGACAGATGACCTGGTGGGCTCCAGTTCATGGGGTTGCACAGAGTCAGACACAACTGAAGCAAATTAGCAAGCATGCCCACAGTCAAGTCCTATGTTGTTGAGGAAGTAAGATCTCTTCTACTGAGTTTACTAGCATTTTATATCAAAGAATGGAGTGTCACCTAGTAATAAAGTGGTAATCTGCCCTGAATGTTTCCCCAGGGATGTTGAGAAAGTGTTTGTCAAGTAAAGGATATGAAAATTCCTGTGTATCATGGTTTGCCTTGAATACTTGAATACTCTGTAAATGGTATTTTACATAGATGTCACCTAAAGGAAGTCATCTTATTCATTCCACCTCCTTAACAAATGGCTCCAACTGTGAACTCTTTCAAAGTCAGTTTGAGTAGAAGAGAGCCTCTTCTCTCCAGATCATGACCTTCCTTGGACAGCCTACATCTAGTCGCTGAGGAAGGCAAAGATACAGAGCTCTGGACATTTCTACCAGACATGGGCACTCTGACCAGCAGGATTCTCTCTAGAGCTGCCCTCTAGGTTTCTTGGGGCTTTGTTAGTCTTGCATCACCATTCACCATTTCCTCTGCCTGATACTGCTTCCTCTCACTTCCCTTTAAAGACTTTTATTTCCAATAAACATCTTGAACCTCAAACTCTATGTCAGCCTCCGTTCTGGGGAACCCAATCTGTGATATAAATAAACAAGCAAATAAAATATATCTCTGTGTGTGTGTGTGTGTGTAAGGAGCTCTTTTGGACGTTTCTCCTCCCCTCAAACATAGAAATGAGATCACGATGTAACAGTTAACCTAACTCCAGATTTATCTTCTACTGAATATGCACACAGCTTTGCCTAACCTGTTGATTCCTTTCCTAGACTAAAAGAAGTAGAAATGAAAAATTAAATAGTGAAAGAATGACTTGCTCTTTACTTACTCCCTGGAGACAGACCATGTGGTGAAGATAACATCTGAGGAAAGATTATGAGACTTCAACCTAATGTCACAGAACCTAACCTGTCTCAGGGATTCAGATTACTTCCCATTTTTATCCCTTTAGAACTGTCATAGCTCAGCAGAATCTCTGGAGTTGGTTTTGGGATATGAGTCTGCCTTTTCCTCAGATTTCCTGATTAAAGCAATTTTCTTTACTACCAACCCTTGCCTCTGGAGTATTGGCTTTTGAGTGGTGAACAGCTGAATCTGAGTTCAGTAGCATGTGTGTGGTTTCTAGTAGAAAACAGAGAAATGGACTTCCTGCCCTTGGTTTTCTTGGTTGAGGTACTAGTCAAGGCACTGTAGGATATAGGCAATAAACCCATTCAAGCATTTCTGTTTCTTGAAGTTTTAAATTACTTCCTCTGCATTATTTCAAAGGATTTAGAGACTGTGCGATCTTTGCTTACATTAGCTACCCCAGCCAATGGCCAGAGCAATTAAAGGCTTAAGCGTTACCATATTCAATAGAGACTTAGCTTTTTTTAAAAGACAACTCCTGTTGTGAGAGCGTATAAGAGCTTGAAGCCACTTAAGCAAGGGAGATAAAGGGAATGTCTCATGGCCATCCAGTTAACGAGAACTGGGAGAGGAAAATTAGCATGGTCACATCTGTTCGCTTATGAAAATATCTATTCTACTAGATCTGGTTTCAAAGCTAGTAATTTTTTCTAATATGCTGCTGACAGTAGCTATTTATAGGTACTTCTGAAAGTAAGCCAGCAAGAAGGATGGGACTGGAGGCAGAGAGAGAGAGAGTAAGGGAGAAAGGAGATGGGAGATGGATGTTGAGGCTTTGAGGGTTGATTAATCTGTAAGGGTCACCAGGACCATTAGCTATTACCCACAAATTCCTATAATAGTTATGTCATTGCTCATTTATGAACATTTAGAAACAACTATAGAACCTGACTGTAATTCTCCTACATCAGTCATAGAATTACCACAAAACATTAGTAGCTAAATTTTAAAAATTGCTCCAGGTCTTTGATACCTCACCATTTCTCTCTGTGAAGCATATATTCTCCTCTATTAACTGGATGGAGAGGTTTTTATGGTAATTAGTTAAATCTGCACAATAAACAACACAGTACATGTTACACTCTCAATAACTGGTAGTTATTAATATACTGATATTATATTATTGATGCAATTATCCCCTTTTTACTCTCTTAACTTTCTGAGTGCCTCTATTCTGCTACCTTCTGGAATTTTTTCACCTTCTAAAACAATATGATTACATGGGATAGAAATATTATATTATTCTCCTGATTTTCTCCTGTACTCATTTTCCCTCCACTCCCTTTATACCCTCCCCTTTCTTCTTTTATCTTCTCTCCTAACCATCTCTGTTTCATGGTATAAACTACTTTCTCTAAGTAATTATTTTCCAACCATGGCTTCTAACTTGTTCTCCAGTTATGCATATTTCTAAATGCTGAAATTTATTTTCTGATAGTAAAATAGAATATGGAAATGATAAGTACTAAGGTACTGAACTGATTGACCTCCCACTGTACTTTTTATTTAAAAATAAGAATTTCACTGGGGAGGCAGAGGAGAAACTATTGCCCCCTCCCTCTAAAATCACAATAATTAACAATTAATGATAATTTTAAGTTTGCTGTGGACTTTTCATGCCTTATGGTTCTACTCACCCCCATGTTATGATGAAGAAACAAATATTCAGAGAGGCTGAACACCTTAGTCTGCAGATGGAACAGGATCTGGTGTTCATTCCATTTGAAACCAAGGCTGATCTGTGTAAAGAAATAAAACATGATATCACTTAAAGCTGCCTCTGTTCTGTCAGCTGTAAATCAGGGTCTATGGCTACTATCATCATCAACATCAGGTAATTACTAAGCTACAGTGAAAAGGACACACACTTATGGGTTAAACTGATGTGGGTTCAAATCCCCTCCTACCAATTACTCACTGAATGAATTTGGGCAGATTATTTACCGTTTTCTGAGCCACATATTCTTTGTGTATTGTTTATATTAATACTCTTTGTATCTCAGCAAAAAGTATTTTTTAAACTATTATTAGCCTTGTAAGGGAAAAATTACAGTTTTTGATACTACCACTACTTTTGTCTTGATTAACATTTTCCTAAGCACTTTGTTGATATACTCCTATATATTCCTATTTACACTCTGTTCATTTATTTCTTCTATTTTATACATTTATTTTTAAATAAAATACACAAAATTTTAGAAAAACAGAACATATTCATGTATCCACAAAGATTAAATATTAATATTTTTAATATTTTTCAGATGTGTATATTTCTTTTCATGAAATAAAACAATGACATATAGTTAAAACTTTATTCTGCATATCTTTGTATTTCTTTCCTTCCCAGAGATAATGACATTTAACTATATTAATGCCATACATATCTTTATTCATCAAATATGCTATTTGATATATTTCTTCAGAGTTTAATAGAATTAGTCTGAAAAACAGCTATGTCTGTGGTTAGACTTTTACTTACCAATTAAATAGTTATGTCAGTTTTATTTATATTTTTTAAATATTTGAAGTTCAGTTCAGTCACTCAGTCATGTCCAACTCTTTGTGACCCCATGGACTGCAGCATGCCAGGCCTCACTGTCCATCACCACCTCCCAGAGTTTAATCAAACTCATGTCCATTGAGTTGGTGATGCCATCCAACCATTGCATCCTCCGTTGTCCCCTCTCCTCCTGCCTTCAATCTTTCCCAGCATCAAGGTCTTTTCCAAAGAGTCAGTTTTTCGCATCAGGTGGCCAACATATTGGAATTTCAGCTTCAGCATCAGTTCTTCCAATGAATATTCAGGACTGATTTCCTTTAGGATGGATTTGGTTTGATTTCCTTGCAGTCCAAGGGACTCTCAAGAGTCTTCTCCAACACCACAGTTCAAATTATTCATTTTTTGAATCATTAAATTCAAATGATTTCATAATTTTAAATGAATAAAATAGTTTATTTTCCTAATAAATGTTTGGCTAACTTTTTACTACAATGGGCATAAATTTATGTGGCTTTTTCTCACTCCATCTGTAGCTGTACTCTTTCAATCCTGCTGTTTGTTGTTGTTGAGCTGCTCAGCCGTGTCTGACTGTTTGCGACCCCATGGACTGCAGCACACCAGGCTTCCCTGTCCTTCACCGCCTCCTGGAGCTTGCTCAAACTCATGTCCATTGAGTCAGTGTGGCATCCAACCATCTCATCCTTTATTGTCCCCTTCTCCTTCTGCCTGAGTCTTTCCCAGCATCAGAGTCTTTTCTAATGAGTCAGCTCCTCACATCAGGTAGCCAAAATATTGGGTTTTCAGCTTAAGTTGTAACATCCCACTGTTACTGTTTTATAATTTTTCTTCTTTAGTCAAAATTATAGACTATGTTATTATTCTTAAATTTGTAGATTATAGTCTTGACAATACTGTATTTGATTGCTTTCTGTTTTATAAGTTCTTATTTTTCATATATTCATCACTTTTAAAAATTTGCTATATTTTCTGATTGAGCTAAATGCATAAGTCACTCTTTATATATATTTTTATTTTCTAATATGTAAATGTGCTGTTGCAGTGTACTTTTCCTCAAAGTCAAATTTTGTTTGATCTCTCCTATAGAAATGTATAATATTTTCATTTTCCTTCAATTCTATTTATTTCACTTCAGTTAAATTTTAATTTAATTTACACTGCCAATTAGTTATTTAAAAACGTGTTCTCATAATTCCAAATGAAAGGGCTTGGATATAATATTTTTGCCATTTCATTGGCATCACAGTAATATCACTGTAATGTTGAGTAATTTGCATTTTTGAGCCTTTCATTTTGGCTTAGTAGGTTGGCACCTTTTTGCATATATTCCTCAGGTGCTTGAAATAGGTGTGCATTTTCTAACTATTCTGCGCAGTGGTCTACTGTGCCCATTAGCGGAGGGTTAGTGTTCATATTTTTTTATATTTTACTATTCCTATAGTCTCTTTGAATGGTTATTGAGAAAGGTGTATATTCAGCTTTAATTGAGTTGGATTTGTCCATTTCTTATTGTAAGTCTGTCATATCTTTATGTATTTGAGAATATGTAATTCATGGTATATTTCTTGATAAATGATAGAACACATAATGCATTTTTTCTTTTATCTAACTACATTGCTATCTGAAAAATCATTTTTGCTTTAAATTCTATTTCATGTGTTATTATTTATCTTTTGATTAGTTTTGAATATCACATTTCTTTTTTCATCTCTTTACTTTCTACCTGCTTTATTTTGCTTCAGGTGTATCTCTTTTAAATACATATAGCTGTGTTTTGTTTTTCTTAAAATTGTCATTTTTACACGATGAATTAAACAGTTCATTTTTTTATGTGTGATGACTGTTGATGTATTTGAATTCATTTATACAGTATTTAATTTTTTAATTATTCATTTTCTGGGTTTAGCTTTTTATTCTCTGTCATATTTTATTAGCTTATCTATTTATCTTTCTTAACACTAATGATTTGAAAATGTTTTATCATATGCTTATTCTTTTCCAAATATTTAACATGCCCCAAATAAAAAAGTATTAATATTATTTTAAGATAATCAATCTCTTACTTTCTTTGAGAACTACAACAAAAAAACATTTAGAATATTTTAAGTCTAAATTCTCCATCCTGTCTTACATTGCAGTTTTTCCTTGTTGTTTAATTATGTATTATGTTGCCCTCCTCCAAATTTAGTATTATTCCTGTTGGTTTATATGTACTATACTTAAGATACTCCCAATATTTAAGAAGTTGTTATATTTTTATAAATTATTTCATCTCACTTATTCACTCTGAATAATAAATTAAGTTCCAAAAGATACTTGTATATTTTTTCAGCCAATGAATCTTATTCACTGTGAATTGTTTGTGTATACATGTGTGTGTTTGACTTCATTTTTTTTAAAGCAAAAAGGTTTTTTATTTTGTACTGGGGTATAGCTGACTGCCAATATTGTGGCAGTTTTAAGTGAACAGTGAAGGGACTCAGAGAGATAGATGCATGTAACCATTCTCCCCCAAACTGCCCTCTCGTTCAGGATACCACATAAATTGAGCAGAGTTCTATGTGATATGCAGTAGGTCACTGTTGTTTATCCATTTTAAATATAGCAGCATGTCCATGTCCATCCCAAACTCCCTAACTATCCCTTCCCTCCTCACCACCAGCAACCATAAGTTCTTTCTCTTTCTGTTTTGTAAATCCATTATTATCATTTCTTTTTAGATTCCACATATAAGGGATGTAAATCAGACACAGAAGAAATATTGTATGACCTCAGTTTTAGTGGAGCTTTTCTGTTAGTAGGGACTATGCCCTGGTTAGACATGGGAAGTTCACTCAATTTGAATCTGCCTGATCTTTGGTATATCTGAGTTCACTGATATTTTCTAGCACATCTGATGTTTTCATTGTGTGACTTAATCTTCTATATAAGTTCAATACAGGTTGACATAACATGAGAGCATTTTCTTCCATCAGAATTGTATTTCTGCTTTCAAAATTAACATAAATGTTTTTAGAAAAATGTAGCAATGAACTATAATAAATCAAATTCAGTTGTGTTGTTACAGGTCATTATAAATCCCAATAAAATTGTTATTTTTCCTAATGAAAACATTATTGAAAACTGTGACTCAATCTTATTGCTTTGCCCATGGAGGCATGAAAAACAATATTAAAAATAAAATTATTTTTCTGCTTTGCTAGTACTTATTTTCAAAATCCAATTACAAAAAACTTGGACTATGAAAAAGTAAAAACATATATTAATTTATCAGTAACAGCTTGTCCAACTTTGTAGTGGTAAAGTTTTCATTCCTGAAAGAGGAAGTTTTCATAGCAAAAAATTATAAGACTATAGCAATAGAATTTTAATTTAATAAATATTTATCAAGTGCCTAGTTCAACTCCAGTATTATGTTAAGACACTAGGCGGGCAGTCAGACATTACTCCTGTTCTCCGAAAGTTTTATAATGTAATGATTCTAATGAAAGAAGTATGTATAGATTTTCAAAGTTGTACGAAGGAGTAGGTTTTAATTCTGTTGCAGGAGTGAAATATCTATCAGTTCAGTTCAGTTCAGTCATTCAGTCGTGTCCGACGCTTTGTGACTCCATGAACTGCAGCACACCAGGCCTCCCTGTCCATCACCAACTCCCGGAGTTTACTCAAATTCATGTCCATCGAGTCAGTGATGCCATCCAACCATCTCATATTCTGTTGACCTTTCTCCTCCTGCTTTAAATCTTTCCCAGCATCAAGGTCTTTTCCAATGAGTCAATTCTTCCCATCAGGTGGCCAAAGTATTGGAGTTTCAGCTTCAGCATCAGTCCTTCCAATGAATATTCAGGACTGACTTCCTTTAGGATGGACTGGTTTGATCTCTGCAGTCCAAGGGATTCTCAAGAGTCTTCTCCAACACCAATAGTTCAAAAGCATCAATTCTTTGGCGCTCAGCTTTCTTTATAGTCCAACTCTCACATCCATGCATGACTACCGGAAAAACCATAGCTTTAACTAGTCGGACCTTTGTTGGCAAAATAATGTGTCTGCTTTTTAATATGATATCTAGGTTGGTCATAACTTTCCTTCCAAGGAGTAAGCGTCTTTTAATTTCATGGCTGCAGTCATCATCTGCAGTGATTTTGGAGCCCAAAAAAATAAAGTCTGACACCATTTCTACTGTTTCCCCATTTATTTGCCATGAAGTGATGGGACCAAATGCCATGATCTTAGTTTACAGAATGTTGAGTTTTAAGCCAACTTTTTCACTCTCCTCCTTCACTTTCATCAAGAGGCTCTTTAGTTCTTCACTTTCTGCCATAAAGGTGGTGTCATCTGCATATCTGAGGTTATTGCTAATTCTCCCTGCAATCTTGACTGCAGCTTGTGCTTCATCCAGCCCAGCATTTCTCATGATGTACTCTGCATATAAGTTAAATAAGCAGAGTGACAATATATAGCCTTGATGCACTCCATTCCCTATTTGAAACCAGTCTGTTGTTCCATGTCCAGTTCTAACTGTTGCTTCCTGACCTGCACACAGATTTCTCAAGAGGCAGGTCAGGTGGTCTTGTATTCTCATCTCTTTCAGAATTTTCCACAGTTTATTGTGATTCACACAGTCAAAGGCTTTGGCATAGTCAATAAGCAGAAATAGATGTTTTTCTGGAACTCTCTTGCTTTTTTAATGATCTAAGGATGTTGGCAATTTGATCTCTTGTTCCTCTGCCTTTTCTAAAACCAGCTTGAACATCTGGAAGTCATGGTTCATGAAGTTTGAAGTTGAAGTTTGGCTTGGAGAATTTTGAGTGTAACTTTGCTAGCGTGTGAGATGAGTGCAGTTGTGTGGTAGTTTGAGCATTCTTTGGCATTGCCCTTCTTTGGGATTGGAATGAAAACTGACCTTCCCCAGTCCTGTGGCCACTGCTGAGTTTTCCAAATTTGCTGGCAATTGAGTGAAACACTTTCAGAGCATCATCTTTTAGGATTTGAAATAGCTCAACTGGAATTCCATCACCTCTACTCGCTTTGTTTCTAGTGACACTTCCTAAGGCCCACTTGACTTCACAATCCAGGATGTCTGGCTCTAGGTGAGTGATCATACCATCGTGGTTATCTGGGTTGTGAAGATCTTTTTTGTATAGTTCTTCTGTGTATTCTTGCCACCTCTTCTTAATATCTTCTGCTTCTGTTAGGTCCATGCCTTTCAGTCCTTTATTGTGCCCATCTTTGCATGAAATGTTCCCTTGGTATCTCTAATTTTCTTGAAGAGATCTCTAGTCTTTCCCATTCTTTTGTTTTCCTCCATTTCTTTGCACTGATCACCGAGGAAGGCTTTCTTATCTCTCCTTGCTATTCTTTGGAACTCTGCATTCAAATGGGTGTATCTTTCCTTTTCTCCTTTGCTTTTCACTTCTCTTCTTTTCACAGCTATTTGTAAGGCCTCCTCAGACAGCCGTTTTGCTTTTTTGCCTTTCTTTTTCTTGGGGATGGTCTTGATCCCTGTCTCCTGTATAGTGTCACAAACCTCCATCCATAGTTCTTCAGGCACTCTGTCTATCAGATCTAATCTCTTGAATCTATTTCTTATTTCCACTGTATAATCATAAGGGATTTGATTTAGGTCATACCTGAATGGCCTAGTGGTTTTCCCCCACTTTCTTCAATTTGAGTCTGAGTTTGGCAATAAGGAAATGTCTATAGAGAATCACAAAAAAGCAATTTGCTTCTTAGAAGTGGGTTGTAAAGTTATTTCCAGGAGAAAAAAAAGGTAAAAACGAACAGAGACATGTAACATTATGACATAGCAGGTGAAATAGTCATGTGATGTTGCTTGATATATGGATGAGTGGGAAGCTCTAAAAGATGAGTTTGGAAAGAGGGTATGTGGCCGTACCTTGTAAGTGATAATCTGAGGGCACGGAAAGTCATAAGGAGCTTCTTTCTCCAGGTTAAATCACAATTTTACAATCAGCCATTTGGCAGTAGATATTGCTATCTAGTCTTAAGTTCTTCAAATCAAGGTACTGAGAACAGAAGAAGAAAACTAATAAATTATTTTGAGAAGAAATGTTGGCAGTAATTTGGAGCACATTTAATAAAATTTGAAAATATTCTCTGATGGTTACAGAAATGACTGCAGAGGCTGATCAAATATTTCCCAGGACTGATAACCTTTGACCAAAAGGCATTTCATAGCATGTCTGGTACCAACTAACAAGGTCAGGTTGTGGAAGTCTACATTTTTTGTACTTAATTAGAGATTAAAGAATACTAGTTAAATGATGTCAGCCTATTTTAGATACACTCAACTATTAGAAGAATGTGTCTGCCATCAGAAAAAATCATGTTTTTAACAATTTATTTTCTGCATTCATTTAATATTTTGAGTACTATATTCCATATGTATGGATCACATATATTAATATGGATGGATTTATTCTTTGCTAGTATTAATTTTGTACTATTTAAAAGTATGGGCTTTGTAAATAGGAATCCCAGAGTTTAAATTTTGGTTTTGCCATTTGTTAAGTATACGGATTTGAACAAGTACTTTCATTTTCCTTAATTTCAGTTTTTTTCATTTTTTCAATAGGGATACATGTAAAATGTCACTTCCTTGTCCAAGACATAACAAATGCTGACTGTTCCTGTTTTTGGAATAGTACTATTTTTATCATTAGGGTTTTGTACAGAAAGCACTTTACCAGTCTTACCAATGATCTACTACCAAAAACCATGTATCAGTGGAAACCAATATTTTATTACTTGTCCACATGATGTGTAAAAAGAAAATAACCTTATGAATATTCTCTGTTTGCCCATCTCTCTACCCATTAATCCCTTTTTTATACTTTCTATGTGTACTCCTACAATGACATCTCAAAGGACATTAGAGAATATAAAAGATAGTGTTTATAAATTCTGTTTCAGTCATTTGGATAATCTTGGGGAGCTACCTTTTTATCAAGGTTTAATGAATTATTCATATTACCTTAATATGGCTAATAAAATTTCTACTCTTCTGGTAAGAGAAATTTCAACTCTTTTTTGTTTATCTTTCCAATATTAGCACTATCTCTAATTTTCAGTTTCTTTTAAGAGATCTATGTCTACTTGGTATGAGTGAACTTAGGTAAAATTAAATAACATAATATATATAATATATCAAATTAATTAGCACTCATGTAAGCAGTAATATATAGCCGTATGCTGAAAATTAATACATGAGTATGTTATTCTTGATTCCTCTTTGATTTTTCATTCATTCAGAAGTATTTCTTGTGTGCCTGTTAGATGCTTGAAATGCTTTTAGAATCTAGCATTGAAACAACATGAAATCTATTGGGCAGAATCAGATCATTAGGAGATAGAAATAAAGGATCTAATATGTTAGAAGCACCTAAGTACCATTAAGAAAAATAGAACCAGGACAAAGAGAGCAGGAAGATGTTCTTGGTGGTGTAGGCAGGGATGAGAGATAGTGAAGAACAGCTTTGAATAAGGAGATCAGGGAAGAAATGCCTGAGAAAATAACACTTAAGATCTGAAGAACATAAGGGAATAATTAGCCTTATGAATAGCTGAGAGAAGAAGTAACATAAGATGCCTCAGTGTGCTATGCTGTGGATGTTTTCAAAATCCAAGGTCAGTGGTTGCAGGTAGAGGAGTAGGACGCAGGATCAAAGGGTCATGGGGAGAGGTGATGAAAAGCCTTTCAGGGTGCTATGATGACTGGTTTCACAACGTTGTTAGGAAACATTCTCAAAAGATCCTTATATACCATTTGGGCTGCGTGATCATATGACATTTGGACTTATTAAGAGAGGCAGTATGAATATAGTAAACAGTGGAAAATGCAAGTAGTTATTGTGTAGATAAAAATTAGATATAGATTTTTTCATTTCTTTGTTTGTCTAGGTGCTAAGTCGTGTCTGACTCTCTTGCAAACCCATGGACTGTAGCCCACCAGGCTCCACTCTCCATGGGATTTCTCAGGCAAGAATACTGAAGTGTGGGCTGCCATTTCCTTCTCCAAGGGGATCTTCCAGACCCAGGAATCAAACCCATGTTTCCTGCATTAGCAGGTGGATTCTTTACCACTGAACCACCAAAGTTGTATTTTCTAGCTTACTATGTAATTTCTGTGCACAGTGAAGAGAAGTGTGTGTGTCATTCTGCAGAAGCTACGTAGCAATGGAAAACACAAAAGTACTTTGCTGTGAGCCACACTAAATTACCTTACTGCCAAGGATGCAGGGGATAACAGAGGCAAAATAATAGCAGACATTTTAGAGATCATTAAAAAAGTCAGAATTAAATCTGCAGACTAGACAAACTCCTATATTCACCCTTCTGCAAACATTTCTTCAACAAATAATTGTTTTGTCTTAGTCTATAAGAGTAAGGATAAGAAAGAAACCCTTGCCAACAACAATCAGATAAAGAGATAAAGTAATGAAAGCAAAGGCTGAACTATTGGAGAAAACACTCAAAAAAAAAAAAATGGAGGAAAATGTTAGATAAGCATGTTACTTAGTTTCAAAGAAATCACAAGTGATATCCTTTTTCTAAACAGAGTCTAAAGGTTCATAAAAGAATTTGTAAGAGAAGGGGCCTTAAAGCAAACCATCCATTTGGGAAAAGAGAAAAAAATGTTTTAGTGATGAAATTCATTAAAGCAACAAAAATAGAAAAAAGAGAGTGAGAACATGTAAATGGCATGAGGAGAGGCTTTAATAAATTGTAAAGAATGAAGTGTAAATAACAATGATTATAAAATGGTTATAAAGAAGATGATGTGTATGGAAGACAAACAAAAGTGACATAGCCACCCACGGTGAATCTGAAAAAGAAAACAGAGTAGGGAAAATATCCAAAATATAATAAAATAAAATTTTTCTGGACAAAAAAAAAAAAACAAAACAAGAGTGAATTTGTGTACAGATAGGATATGGAGTAAGGCAGAAAAAGAATAATGCAGAATGATTAACTTAAGCACATAATCAGGACAAATTTACTGTATTTTTAGGATGAATAAAATGTTATGACTTGCAGCAGAAAAGTGAGCCATGCAGAAGAAGGAAACCTCAAGAAGACCTCAGGCTTCTCCACACCTATCCAGAAGAGGGCTACCGAGGTCTGGGGAAGGCTGTGTTTCAAGCACTGTTTTCCTCATAGCTTTTCAAGAATAAAGCAAAAAGTATTTTTAAACATCCACAAAATCCAGGGAATGAAGTAATAATGATTTCTACCTGGAAAACTACTAGAAATAGTAACAGATCAAATAGTAACAAATCAAAATAAGCAATTTACTAATAGAGGTGTTGTAATCTAATGATTGACAATACTTGCTAGATGTATTGAAATACCCAACTAAAACTGATCAATTATGCCATTCATGGTGGTTTTTTAAATGACTGTATTTTAGACAACAAGAGACCCACCTGGCATCCTGAAAAAATCACCTTCTACTAGGTAGTCTGACTTTCCACACACCTAATCACCAGTCTCCAGCAGCATTATTTCCATTGGTGGAAATGGCTGGAAGCCACTACTTCTAATAGTGAGGCTGCTAAAGTCATTAAACAAGGAGTCTACTAGCCTGAGGTGGCTCTAATCCTTTGGTAGCCTATGTAAGCAAACCAAAACCTAAGCCAGAGTCAGTTCTTATAAATGCATTTGTATCCCAGAAAGTGCAATTTTCTCCCCAGGTGGCTTGGTGATAAAGAATCTGTCTGCCCGTACAGGACACACAAGAGAGACAGATTTGATCCCTGGGGTGGGAAGATACATGGGATGAGGAAATGGCAACCCACTCCAGTATTCTTGCCCAGGAAATCCCATGAACAGAGGAACTGGGTGGATTACACCATGGGGTCACAAAGAGTCGGACATGACTAAGCACGCGCACACACACAATACAATTAGGCTTTCCCAAATGAAGCAACTTCTTAAGCTATCAGTTCAGTCAGTCATGTCCAACTCTTCGCCAGCCTCTGAACCACAGCACGCCAGGCCTCCCTGTCCATCACCAACTTCCAGAGTTTACGCAAACTCAGGTCCATTGAGTCGGTGATGCCATCCAACCATCTCATCCTCTGTCATCCCCTTCTCTTCCTGCCTTCAATCTTTCCCAACATCAGGGTCTTTTCAAATGAGTCAGCTCTTTGCATCAGGTGGCCAAAGTATTGGAGTTTCAGCTTCAACATCAGTCCTCCCAATGAACACCCAGCACTGATTTCCTTTAGGATGGACTGGTTGGATCTCCTTGCAGTCCCAGGGACTCTCAAGAGTCTTCTCCAACACCACAGTTCAAAAGCATCAATTCTTTGGCACTCAGCTTTATTTATAGTTCAACTCTTACACCCATACATGACTACTGGAAAAACCATAGCCTTGACTAGATGGACCTTTGTTGACAAAGTAATGTCACTGCTTTTTAATATGCTGTCTAGGTTGGTCATAACTTTCCTTCCAAGGAGTAAATGTCTTTTAATTTCATGGCTGCAATCACCATCTGCAGTGATTTTGGAGATCCCCCCCCCCCCAAATAAAGTCAGCCACTGTTTCCACTGTTTCCCCATCTATTTGCCATGAAGTGATGGGACCAGATGCCATGATCTTAGTTTTCTGAATGTTGAGCTTTAAGCTAACTTTTTCACTCTCCTCTTTCACTTTCATCAAGAGGCTCTTTAGTTCTTCCTCACTTTCTGCCATAAGGGTGGTGTCATCTGCATATCTGAGGTTATTGATATTTCTCCCGGCAATCCTGATTCCAGCTTGTGCATCATCCAGCCCAGCGTTTCTCATGATGTACTCTGCATATAAGTTAAATAAGCAGGGGGACAATATACAGCCTTGACGTACTCCTTTTCCTATTTGGAACCCATCTGTTGTTCCATGTCCAGTTCTAACTGTTGCTTCCTGACCTGCATACAGGTTTCTCAAGAGGCAGGTCAGGTGGCCTTGTATTCCCATCTCTTTAAGAATTTTCCACAGTTTATTGTGATCCACGCAGTCAAAGTCTTTGGCAAAGTCAATAAAGCAGAAATAGATGTTTTTCTGGAACTCTCTTGCTTTTTCAATGATCCAGCAAATGCTGGCAATTTGATCTCTGGTTCCTCCGCCTTTTCTAAAACCAGCTTGAACATCTGAAAGTTCATGGTTCATGTATTGTTGAAGCCTGACTTAGAAAATTTTGAGCATTACTTTACTAGTGTGTGAGATGAGTGCAATTGTGCGGTAGTTTGAGCATTTTTTCGCACTGCTTTTCTTTGGGATTGGAATGAAAACTGACCTTTTCCAGTCCTGTGGCCACTGCTGAGTTTTCCAAATCTGCTGTCATATTGAGTGAAACACTTTCACAGCATCATCTTTTAGGTTTTTAAATAGCTCAACTGGAATTCCATCACCCATCACCTCTACTAGCTTTGTTCCTAGTGATACTTCCTAAGACCCACTTGACTTCACATTCCAGGATGTCTGGTCTAGGTGAGTGATCACAACATCATGATTATCTGGGTCGTGAAGATCTTTTTCGTATAGTTCTTCTGTGTATTCTTGCCACCTCTTCTTAATATCTTCTGCTTCTGTTAGGTCCATACCATTTCTGTCCTTTATTGAGCCCATCTTTGCATGAAATGTTCCCTTGGTGTCTCTGATTTTCTTGACGAGATCTCTAGTCTTTCCCATTCTATTGTTTTCCTCTATTTCTTTGCACTGATCACCAAGGAAGGTTTTCTTTTCTCTCCTTGCTATTCTTTGGAACTCTGCATTCAAATGGGTGTATCTTTCCTTTTCTCCTTGGCTTTTCGCTTCTCTTCTCTTCACAGCTATTTGTAAGGCCTCCTCAGACAGCTGTTTTCCTTTTTTTTTTCATTTCTTTTTCTTAGGGATGGTCTTGATCCCTGTCTCTTGTACAATGTCATGAACCTCCATTCATAGTTCATCAGGCACTCTATCAGATCTAGTCCCTTAAATTTATTTCTCACTTCCACTGTATAGTCATAAGGGATTCAATTTAGGTCATACCTGAATGGTCTAATGGTTTTCTCCACTTTCGTCAATTTCAGTCTAAATTTGGCTGTAAGGAGTTCATTATCTGAGCCACAGTCTGCACCCAGTCTTTTTTTTTGCTGACTGTATAGAGCTTCTCCATCTTTTGCCGCAAAGAATAAAATCAGTCTTATTTCGATGTTGACCATCTGGTGATGTCCATGTGTAGGGTCTTCTCTTGTGTTGTTGGAAGAGGATGTTTGCTATAGCCAATAAATACTTAAGCTATAGCCAATCAAGTACTTCCCTTGCATTGTGTCTGCTTTGTAAATGTCTCTCCCCTACCTTCTGTCAACAGAGTGCTGTCAACCACTCCCAGCTTGGCACTGCCCGATTAGAATGTTTGCCTAAATAAAGTCTTGAAACTTTTAATGTGCCTCAGTTTATCTTATAACAGAATTAATTGGGCTTCATCTCAGACAGCTGAATAAAACTCAATATGTTGGTACGATTTTGGGCCCTAGAGTTATAAGACAATACAACTTTATCCCAGTTCCTTCTTTGGCTTTGTTAAGTAGCTTTGCTGACTGTTATGGCCCCTATAATCTTAACGATTGATGCTTTTGAATGAATTTATAATTTTAATTGGACCCACAATTCCTTTGTCTGACATGCCTAAGAAAATAAAAAAATTTTAATTCCCACAGGAATAGCTGCTAATAGTTGGCAAGTAATTCAGTTTGGAAAAAATAATGCAAGTTCATGGGCACGTGAGACATTCTGAAGGCAAGTAACCAGGAATAAGAACAGAGTAGCCAGAAATGAATTCATGCTATCTTTACATGAGAATAGGCCCAGTATATTCCCTTGGTCATTTTCATACTGCGGGATTCCTTGTGATGTATGACATCACAACACACTGGCTCTTATCTAGAGGAACTGACCCTATTTATCACTGGACGTGAGATTGCATTTTGGACTTCTCCCTGATTGCAATGGCAAAATCACCCTTACAAAAGTGATTCCCATTCAGTTTGTAGCTTGGTTTCCTGGATATTGGAGGCACTTCATTACCCATCATTATAAGTTTTACTTGGTATGCTAATTATTGTGAAGCACAGTCAATATCTAATTCAGTCCCACAGAAGGCACAGATTTTGAAAATAAAAGCAGCCTACTACTCTGCCCATTAGCTGCAGTCAGAACAAAGGAAGACTCCTTAATTCTGTGCTCCAGAGTCTTACCAACCCCTAAGTTATAATAGTATTTTTCAATACCAGAATGATCCTATAACAAACGTATTCCCTAAACCATCATTAACAACAGCAGTGTTCTCCTTGGTTACTAAGAATTGGAATTAAAGCGAAGGCCCCAGGATACTTTAATATTGGACATTTCTATGCTTAGGATCATTAGGATTATTACTACATAAAGCCAGTAAGTTAATGATTGGTGTAATATGAGTATTTTATTTATGGTTCAGTGAAAATAATGAAGGGCCTTAGGACATGTAACCAGTTATGATAATACAATGGATGGAGAAAAAAAGTTCTTTCAAAACTAAGGAAAATATAAATCCAAACTCTGTTCTTTACACCTATTATTAAAGTTATGAAAGTCCATCTAAATATCTTTGTGAGGATGTAAAAAGAGAAGTCAAAATGGAAAATGTAATAAAACCAAAGGATAGAAATCACAAACCAGAAAAAAAAAAAATCACCATACAATATGGTCTGAAGTTTTCCAATAAAATTGGTTTGGAGCAGCTACATAAACCAATTTGGTTCATTGACTTTTTGATGGTGTACATTTTGTCCTTTCAGATCTTATATTGAACATAATATATCACTATATATGGAATGGATATAGTTTTTATTAGAGAGAGAAAGCTGGGTTTCATTAGATCATATCAAGCTGAAAAATTGTGAACTACAGGAAAAAAAAAATTGAGTCTCCCTGCCAGACCAAAAAAAAAAAAAAAAATACTCATTTGAAATGTTGAATTGCAGAGTTTTTATCAGAGCACATATTTAATAAATATCTCTATATGAAATTTTCATAAAATCATCACTTTTGTCAGCTATAAATTGATTGATTTTAGATTTAAAATGTTGCAGAAAATACAATTACATGGTGTACATCAAGTGTTGGAATGTTTGCTCTTTAGTAAATTTACTTCATTATTTGAAATTGTAAGGAAAAATAAAATCTCCTTGAAAATCCAAACTCAGCATTAAATATATTTTTGAAACAAGATTTACCTCAAATTTCACATCTGACATACTTAGTCACTTGAGATAGTAAAGGGCACACACATTTTCTAACACATCCAGGGTGGCCAGAGGCAACAGTGTGGCTTGGGAACCCTCTGCTCCAGCAACAGCTCCATCAGGACCGTGGTCCAGGCCCCCAGGTGCAAGTTGCCCAACACCCAGTGGCCACTGAAGATTTACACATTCAAGAGGATCAGCAGTGGGACGGTCATAGCCTGTCCTTGGTCTACGTAGAACAGCCAGTCAGGGCTGACAAAATGTGGTCCACTGGAGAAAGGAATGGCAAACCACTCCAGAATTCCTGCCTTGAGAACCCCATGGATAGTATGGAAAGGCAAAAAAAAAAAGACACTGAAACATGAGTCTCCCAGGTCAGTAGGTGTCCAATACGTTACCTGGAGAAGAGTGGAGAAATAGCTCCAGAAAGAGTGAAGTGGCTGAGTCAAAGCGGAAGGACGCCCAGTTTTGGATGTGTCTGGCAGTGAAAGTAAAGTCTGATGCCCTAAAGAACAATATTGCATTGGAACCTGGAATGTTAGGTCCATGAATCAAGGTGAATTGGGTGTGGTTAAACAAGAGACAGCAAGAGTGAACATTGAAATTTTAGGAATCAGTGAACTAAAATGGGTGGGAATAGGCAAATTTAATTCAGATAGCTATTATATCTACTACTGTGGGCAAAAATCCCTTAGAAGGGACTGGAGTGGAAGAAATAGAGTAGCCCTCATAGTCAACAAAAGAGGATGAAATGCAGTACTTGTGTGCAACCTCAAAACCAATGGAATGATCTTGCTTCATTTTCAAGGCAAACCATTCAACATTACAGTAATTCAAGTCTGCCCCAATCACTAATGCCGAAGAAGCTGAAGTTGAATGATTCTGTGAAGACCTACAACACTTCCTAGAAATAACACCAAAAAAAAAAAAAAATTCCTTTTCATCATAGGGGACTAGAATGCAAAAGTAGGAAGCCAAGAGATACCTGGACTAACAGGCAAGTTTGGCCTTGGAATACAAAATGAAGTAGGGCAAAGGTTAAGAGAGTTTTGCCAAGAGAATGCACTGGTCATAGCAAAAACTCTCTTCCAACAACACAAGAGACAACTCTACACATGGACATCATCAGATGATCAATGCTGAAATCAGGTTGATTATATTCTTTATAGCTGAAAATGGAAAAGCTGTATACAGTCAGCAAAAAACAAGACCTGGAACTGACTGTGGCTCAGACATCAGCTCCTTATTGCAAAATTCAGACTCAGCTTGAGGAAAAGTAGGGAAAATCACTAGGCCATTCAGGTATGACTTAAATCAAATCCTTTGATTATACACTGGGGGTGATAAATAGACTCAAGGGATTAGATCTCGCAGGCAGAATGCCTGAAGAACTATGGACAGAGGTGTGTAACATTGTATGGGAGGTGGTGGCCAAACTTTCCTCAAGAAAAAGAAAGGCAAGAAGCAAAAGTGCTTTTCTGAGGTCTTACAAATTGCTGAGAAAAAAAGAGAAGCAAAAAGCAACGGAGAAAGGGAAAGATATAACCAGGTGAATGCAGAGATCCAAAAAATAGAAAGGAGAAATAAGAAAGCCTTCTTAAGTGAACAATGCAAAGAAATAGAGGAAAACAATAGAATGGGTAAGGGTAGAGATCTCTTCAAAAAAATTAGAGATACCAAGGGACAATTTCATGCAAAGATGGGCATTATCAAGGACAGAAATGACAAGGAACTAACAGAAGCAGAAGAAATTAAGAAGGGGTGATAAGACTACACAGAAGAATTATGCAAAAAAGTTATTAATGACCCAGATAACCATGATGGTGTGGTCACTCACATAGAGCCAGACATCGTAGAGTGTGAAGTCAAGTGGGCCTTAGGAAGCATCACTACAAACAAAGCTAGTGGAGATGATGGAATTCCAGGTGAACTATTTCAAATCCTAAGGGATGATGCTGTGAAAGTGGTGCATTCAATAGGATAGCAAATTTGGAAAAAGGAGCAGTGGCCACTGGACTGGAAAAGGTCAGTTTTCATTTCAATCCCAAAGAAGAGCAATGCCAAAGAAGGTTCCAACTACTGCACAATTGCAGTCATTTCACAAGCTGGTAAATTCACACTCAAAATCCTTCAAGCTAGGCTTCAACATTACATGAACTGAGAACTTCCAGATGTACAAGCTGGATTTAGAAAATGGAGAGATGAACCAGAGATCCAATTGCCAACATTCATTGGATCATAGACAAAGCAAAGGAATTCCAGAGAGCATCTATTTATGCTTCATTGACTATGGTCAAGCCTTTGACTGTGTGGACCTGTGGAAAATTCTTAAAGAGATGGGAATACCAGACCACTGTCCCTGCCTCCTGAGAAAACCTGTAGGCAGGTCAACAAGCGACAGTTACAACTGGACATGGAACTGAGACTGGTTCAAAATTGGGAAAGGAGTTATGTCAAGACTATATTGTCACCCTGTTTCCTTAACTTACTTGCAGAATACATCATGATAAATGCCTGACTGGATGAAGCACAGTCTGGAATCAAGATTGGTGGGAGAAATATTAGTAACCTCAGTTATGCAGATGACACCATCCTAATGGTTGAAACAGAAGAGAACTAAAGAACCTCTTTATGAGTGTGAAAGAGGAGAGTGGAAAAACCTAGCTTAAAACACAAAATTCAAAAACTAAATGAACAACAACAACAAAAAGCTGTTTTTTTTTTGTTTTTTTGTTTTTTAGTTCTGCTAATGAGTTCTCCCCAGAACTGCCATTGTCGGTGTCTTTGCCTCTGTAATGACCACAGCTAGTCTCCACTTCTGCAAGATCCCTCCAATACTGACAGGTAGGTCTGATCCAGTCTCTTATCAGGTCACTCTTTTTTTCCCCCCAAAGTCCTAGTGCACATGAGACTTTGTGTGCACCCATTAAGAGTGGATTTTCTGTTTCACCCAGGCCTGTGGAGTTCCTGGACTTTGTACTGGAAAAGCCATCCCAATAATTAGAGAAAGAAACACTAAACACTGCTATGCCAGGGCTTTCCTGGTGACTCAGATAGCAAAGAATCTGCCTGTAATGCGGGAGGCTCAGGTTCAATCCCTGGGTGAGGAAGATCCCCAGGAGACGGAAATCGCAACACACTCCATTATTCTTCAAAGTCTATTTTATCTGATATGAGTATTGCGACTCCTGCTTTCTTTTGGTCTCCGTTTGCGTGAAATATTTTTTTCCAGCCCTTCACCTTTAGTCTGTATGTGTCCCTTGTTTTGAGGTGGGTCTCTTGTAGACAGCATATATAGGGGTCTTGTTTTTGCATCCATTCAGCCAGTCTTTGTCTTTTGGTTGGGGCATTCAACCCTTTTACATTTAAGGTAAGTATTGATAGGTATGGCCCTGTTGCCATTTACTTTGTTGTTTTGGGTTCACGTTTATACAACCTTTCTGCATTTCCTGTCTAGAGAAGATCCTTTAGCATTTGTTGAAGAGCTGGTTTGGTGGTGCTGAATTCTCTCAGCTTTTGCTTGTCTGTAAAGCTTTTGAATTCTCCTTCATATCTGAATGAGATCCTTGCTGGGTACAGTAATCTAGGTTGTAGGTTATTCTCTTTCATTACTTTAAGTATGTCCTGCCATTCCCTTCTGGCCTGAAGGGTTTCTATTGATAGATCAGCTGTTATCCTTATGGGAATCCCTTTGTGTGTTATTTGTTGTTTCTCCCTTGCTGTTTTTAATATTTGTTCTTTGTGTTTGATCTTTGTTAATTTGATTAATATGTGTCTTGGGGTGTTTCGCCTTGGGTTTATCCTGTTTGGGACTCTCTGGGTTTCTTGGACTTGGGTGGCTATTTCCTTTCCCATTTTAGGGAAGTTTTCAGCTATTATCTCCTCGAGTATTTTCTCATGGCCTTCCTTTTTGTCTTCTTCTTCTGGGACTCCTATGATTTGAATGTTGGGGTGTTTCACATTGTCCCAGAGGTCCCTGAGGTTGTCCTCATTTCTTTTGATTCTTTTTTCTTTTTTCCTCTCTGCTTCATTTATTTCCACCATTTTATCTTCTACCTCACTATCCTATCTTCTGTCTCTGTTATTCTACTGTTGGTTCCCTCCAGAGTGTTTTTTATCTCATTTATTGCATTATTCATTTTTTTTGCATTATTCATTTTTAATTGACTGCTTTTTATTTCTTCTAGGTCCTTATTAAACATTTCTTGCATCTTCTCAATCTTTGTCTCCAGGCTATTTATCTGTAACTCCATTTTGTTTTCAAGATTTTGGATCATTTTTATTATCATTATTCTAAATTCTTTTTCAGGTAGATTCCCTATCTCCTCCTCTTTTGTTTGACTTGGTGGGCATTTTTCATGTTCCTTGCCTAGAGAATCCCATGGACAGAGGAGCCAGCGGGCTATGGTCCATAGGGTCTCAAAGTGTGGAACATGACCGAGTGACTAACACTTTCACTTTCACACCAAAGAGACATCAAATAAAAAAGTGCAAATAAGTAAAGAATTCACACGGTATTACTAAAGAGGAAATACCAATACATAGGATATGGGCTTATTAAACATGCTACAACAGGAGGGACAGAGATAAGATGGCAGAGTAGAAGGATATGGGCTTAAAATTTCTTATTGAAACACCAAGATGAGAACTAATTGCTGAACAACCATTGACAGAGAAATGCTGGAACCTACCAAAAGAGGTACCCTGCATTCAAAGACAAAGAAGAAGACACAAGGAAATGGGGGGGGGGGGGACACAATAACAATAAAAATCAAATTCCATTCCTGCTGGAAGGGTCATCCACAAACTGGAAAATAAATAATTATACCGCAGAGCTTCTCCCACTTTAGTGAAATTTCTGAGCACCACATCAGTCTCCCCAGCCTGGGAGTCTGGCAGTAGAAGTAGGACCCGCTAGGGAATCTGGTTTTGAAGAAAAAGCAAGGTTTGAACCAGGAATTCCAAGCTGGATAAGACCCAGATCCACCCACCAGTAGGCAGGTACCAGTCCCTCCTACTAGGAAGTCTGCACAAGCCTATTAGCATCATCCAGAAGATGGCAGACAGCAGAAGGAAGAAGAACTATAATTCTGTAGTCTGTGGAAGAGAAACTGCAATCACAGATAGTTAGGCAAATGAGATGGCAGACATATATGTCCCATATGAAGGAACAAAATAAAACCCTAGAAGAACAACTACATGAAGTGAGATAGACAACTCACCCAAAAAATAATTCAGAGTCATGATAGTAATGATGATCCGAGATCTCAGGAAAAGAATGGAGGCATAGATCCAGAATATACAAGAAATATTTAACAAAAACCTAGAAGAATTAAAGAGCAAGTAGATGAATAGGACAATAACTGAAATGAAATATACACTAAAAGGAAAGGAATCAATAGAATAAGTGAGGTGGAAAACAGACAAGTGAGCTACAAGTTAGAATGATGGAAATCAATACTATCACAAAGAATAAAGAAAAAAGAATGAAAATAAATGAGAACAGTTTAAGAGACCTGTGGAAAAACAATAGATGAACCAACATTCACATGGTGGGGGTCCCAGAAAGAGAAGAGGGCGAGATAGGACCTGAGAAAATATTGAAAGTGATAATAGCTGAAACTTGTCTAATATGGGAAAGGAAACTGTCATCCAAGTCCAAGAAGCAAATAACATGCAAGGGAATTTCCTTCAGGGTATCAGCTGGTTTCTCAGCAGATAGTCTGCAGATCAGAAGGGAGAGGCTTGATATATTTAAACTGATGAAAAGGAAGAACCCATAATCAAGAATACTCTACCTAGAAAGACTCTGACTCAGATTTGATGGAAAAACCAAAAGCTTTACAGATAAGCAAAAGTTAAGAGAATCCAGTAACACAAGGCCAGTTTTGCAATAAATTTTAGAAGTTCTCTAAGCAGAAAAGAAAACACCACTACTAGAAACAAGAAAAGTGTGAATGACAAAGCCTACAGGTAAAAGAAAAGAGGCTACAACTGACAACACAGAAATAAAAAAAAAAAATCATAAGAGGATACAAGCAAGTGTACACCAATAAAATGGACAACCTGGAAGACATGCACAAAATCTTAGAAGAATACAACCTCCCTTCCTGTTTAACTGAAACAGGAAGAAATAGAAAATATGAGCTGAAATACAATATGAAATAGAAAATATGAACTGATCAACCACAACTACTGAAATTGAAACTGTGATTTAAAAACTCCCAACAACCAATGTCCATGACCAGATAGCTTTACAGGTGAATTGTATAAAACATTTAGAGAAGGCTTGACACCTATCCTTTTGAAACACCTATACTGCAAAAAATTGCAGAGGAAGGAATACTCCCCAACTCATTCTTTGAAGCCACCACCATCTTGATACCAAACCAGGCAAAGATAAACCAGGCAGACAAAAAATAAAATTACAGGCCAATGTTCCTGATAAGCAGAGAAACAAAAAAAAAATATTAGCAAACAAAATCCAGCAATACATTAAATGGATCACACACATATTCAAGTGGGATTTATCCCAGGGATGCAAAGATTTTTCAGTATCCACAAATCAATCAGTGTGATACAGTAATCAACAAATTAAAGAATAAAAACCATATTATCATCTCAATAGATGCAGAAAAAACTTTTGAGAATGGCAGTTAATTACAATAAAAACTCCCCAGAAAATGGGCATAGAGAGAACCTATCTCAACATTATAAAGACCATATATGACAGACCCACAGCTATCATATTCAGCGGTGAAGAGTTAAAAGCATTTCCTCAAATATGAGGAGCAAGACAAAGCTTTCCACTCTCACCACTTCTATTCAACATAGTTTTGGAAGTCCTAGACACAGCAACCAGAGAGGAAAATAAGTAAAAGAACCCCCTTTGAAAAGGCAGAAGTAAAACTGTCACTGTTTGCAGTGACACCGGTTGCAGATGACATGATACTATAAGAGAAAATCCTAAAAGCTATCCGAAAACTACTAGAGCTTATCAATGAATAGGTTAAATTTGCAGGGTACAAAGTCAATGTACAGAAATGTTTTATTTCTACACATTAACAATGAAAGATGTATGGCAAAAACTATCACAATATTATAAAGTAATTATCCTCTAATTAAAATAAATAATTTATTTTTAAAAAAGAAGATGTGTTACATATATACAATGGAATATCAAGCAGCCATTAAAAAGAATGAAATAATGCCATTTACAGCAGCATTAATGGACCTGGAGATTATCATATTAAATGAAGTAAATCAGACAGAGAAAGACAAATATCATATGATATCAGTTATATGCAGAATCTAAAATGAACTTATTTACAAAGCAGAAAGACTCATGGAGTTAGAGGATGAACTTATGGTTATCACGGGGGGAAGAGTGGGTAAAGGGGTAAATTGGGAGATTGGGATTGACATTTACACACTGCTATATTTAAAATATAGCAACTATTTAAAAGAAAGTGAAGAGGAACTAAAGAGCCTCTTCATGAGGATGAAAAAGGAGAGTGAAAAACCTGCCTTAAAACTCAACATTAAAAAATTAAGATCACAATATCCCATCCCATCATTTCATGGCAAATAGAAGGGGAAAAAAATAGAAGCAATGATAGATTTGCTTTTCTTGGACTCCAAAATCACTGTGGATGGTGATTGCAGCCAAGAAATTAGAAGATGGCTTGCTTCTTGGAAGGAAACATGAGACAAACCTAGACAGTGTATTATAAAGCAGAGGCATACTTTGCCGAGAATGGTCCATATACTCAAAGACATGGTTTTTCCAATAGTCATGTATTGATGTGAGAGTTGGGCCATCAAAAATGTTAACAAAGTCAAATAGCCGGTGTTTTTGAACTGTAGTGCTGGAGAAGACTCTTCAGAATCCCTTGGACTGCAAGGATATCAAACCATTCAATCCTGAAAACAATTCAGTCATCAACCCTGAATATTCATTGGAAACACTTTTGCTGAAGCTCCAATACTTTGGCTACTTGATGCAAAGAGCTGACTCATTGCAAAAAACCCTGATTCAGGGAAAGATTGAAGAGGGCGGCAGAGGGTGAGATGGTTGGATGGCATCACTGACTCAAGGGACATGAGTTTGAGCAAACCCTGAGAGATAGTGGAGGACAGGGAAGCCTGGTGTGCTGCAGTCCACAGGATTGCAGAGTTGGACATGACTTAGTGACTGAACAACACAACAATATTTAAAATACATAACCATCCAAGTCCTACTATATAGCAAAGGGAACTCTGGTCAATATTGTATAATCATCTGAATGGGGAAATAATTTGAAAAAAAAATAGGTATCTGTATATATAAAACTGAATCACTTTGCCATATACCTGAAACAAATACAACATCTTTATACTATGTTACAATGTAAAAACAAACAAACAAACAAAAAAACCGGTGTCACAACAAAGTACCACAAAATGGGTGGTTTCAGAACAATAGAAAACAATGTCTCTCAATTCTAGAGGCCACAGTCCTCCTGAAGTCTGAGAGGAAAAATGTGTTCTCTGCCTCTCTCCTGGCTTTTAGAAATTTGACGGCAAACTTTGGTGTTCCTTGGCTTCTGCTTCACCACTTTGATCTTTGCCTTCATCTACACCTTGAGTTCTTCCTGGTGCCTGCCTGTAACTAAATCTCTCTTTCTTCTAAGGACACCAGTTATACTAGACTAGGGATCCTAATCTACCCTACTCTGGTAGGGTCTCATCCTGACTTAAGTGCTTAGCTATGACCGTTTCCAATAAGGTCACATAAGGGGGTTTGGGAAGTTAGAATTTCGACATATAAATTGTGGGGAAACACAATTCAGCCCACAATAAGTTTAAAGCACTCTCCTCTTTCACTTTCATCAAGAGGCTCTTTAGTTCTTCTTCACTTTCTGTCATAAGGGTGGTGTCATCTGCATATCTGAGGTTATTGATATTTGTCCCGGCAATCTTGATTCCAGCTTGTGTTTCATCCAGCCCACCATTTCTTATGATGTACTCTGCATATAAGTTAAATAATCAGGGTGACAATATGCAGCCTTGATGTACTCCTTTCCCGATTTGGAACCAGTCTGTTGTTCTACATCCAGTTCTAACTGTTGCTTCCTGACCTGCATATAGATTTCTTAGGAGGCAGGTCAGGTGGTCTGGTATTCCCATCTGTTTAAGAATTTTCCACAGTTTGTTGTGATCTACACAGTCAAAGGTTTTGGCATAGTCAATAAAGCAGAAGTAGATATTTGTTCTGGAACTCTCTTGCTTTTTTGATGATCCAACAGATGTTGGCAATTTGATCTCTGGTTCACACAAAAACTTCAAATCTAGTTTGAAGAATAACAATATGACAATTTTTAAGAAATAAGTATTTATATTATTAAATGATGATAAATCACTTTCAGAAAGTCCTGGTGACTTTATATGTCTGTGATGTCTTCCTAGGTTGGAGCTGAGAAGGGAGGAAACCTATTACTGTCTACCAAGTGCCTCCAAATAATCTCCAAATGATGAATCAATTAACATGTGTAAATATCCTCAAAGAACATTTTTAAAGCAGCTATTTGTTTTATAGAAAGATGTTCTTCAAAACATTTATTTATGAAATATTGGAAAAATAATTAACTTTAGGAACTGATGAAATAAATTGGCTATATGCATAAATAACTAAATGCTAAATACGTTTAGCTAACTTTTGTGTAGTACCCACTATGTGCCAAAAATTAAGCACTTTATATATGTTGACATAGAGAATCCTCACAAGGACCCTATGAGGCACATGCTACCATTATATCTGCTTTATTTTTGGTCGTTAAAATGTAAAGAATCAAAATAACTTGCCCAATGTCATTCAGCTTTGTAAGTAGCAGTGCTGGGCTTAAAAGCAGGGAGTCTGGTCCCACAATCTATTTCAAAAATGCTTTGCTATATTTTTACAAATTGATAATAAAATATGCATGACTTAAGACTGTTTAAAGGGAACAACATAGAAAATTGTAAACATGTTTTTCAATATTTGCACTGACAAGTAAGTCAAGGAGATATGCCAAGATGTTAATAATTGTTGCCTTGGAGTTGTGTGATTATCATGATTTTTTACTGCAACTTTTCCTTTTTTATTCTTAATGTGTATAAATACCTATTAAGTATATTTATTTCAAAATTTTTAAATAAAGAATAAATATACTTAATAGGTGTTCATACACATTTTCGACATTTATTTACTGGATCGAATTGAACAGTAAGATATTTGGTCATTTGAATGTTCATTTCTTTCTAGGTAAACTTATTTAATTCAAGGTTGAGGTGGTTGAATACACTGACAAAATATAAATAGATAACATGGTTTATGTAATTAACCAGGGTTCACTCTCAGAATTTAGTTTGCATATCTTCCTTGCACAACTATGGAGTACTCCAGGTATTTTGTGTAACCTATTTTCATATATGGTCCTGTGTCCCTGATAGAGGGGCATATGCCAAAGCAATTTTAGCCTGTTGTCAGGTCTCTGGATCCTTAATTTCAGTTACTACCACACAATCTTCCCAGGTGGCTGTGGTGGTAAAGAATCCGCCTGCCAGTGCAGGAGATACTGTTCAATCCCTGGGTTGGAAAGATCCTCCAGAGGAGGAAATGACATCCCTCTCCAGTATTCTTGTCTGAGAAATCCATGGGCAGAGGAGTCTGGCAGGCAAAGAGTCCAACCCAACTGGCTGAGCGCACACACACGCGCACACACACACACACACACACACACACACACACACACACACAGAATCATATTCACTAAAACATTTGAGGCGGGGTGGATTGGAGATTTGTAGCATAGACTACAAGCAGTCAGTTAAGCACACTTAGCCCAGCTAGATTA
Organism: Cervus canadensis; assembly: GCF_019320065.1. Classification (NCBI taxonomy): domain Eukaryota; kingdom Metazoa; phylum Chordata; class Mammalia; order Artiodactyla; family Cervidae; genus Cervus; species Cervus canadensis. The sequence goes on from NC_057412.1 coordinate 43,450,324, forward strand.
AAAAACAATCGAAGAAAAAGTAGAATAATATGAAATGGAGAAGAGTGAGGAAACAGGACTGTCCGCTTTCCCCCCAATTTTACATTGTGTCCCAGCATAAGTGCGTATTACACTCACTGCATATTTTTTCCCTTCACCTAGGAATGTCTGCTCATCCTTAATTGTGGTGGTGGTTTAGTCACCAAGTAGTGTCCTACTCTTGAGACCCCATAGACTGTATCCTGCCAGGCTCCTCTGTCCATGGGATTCTCCAGGCAAGAATACTTGAGTGGGTTGCCATTTCCTTCTCCAGGGGATCTTCCCAACCCAGGAATCAAATCCAGGTCTCCTGCCTTGCAGGCAGATTCTTTACCGACTTAGCAACAAAGGAAACCCATTAGGCTTATTGCTTGAGTATTAAAAGGTGATGGAGGGAGGAATTAGTTAAATTGATTGTGAAACAATTATCTTTGTTTCTGGTCTTATCATGACAAAGACAAAATATGACACTATCTCGTCCTGATATGAGCTGCTACATTTCCAGTTGTATGCCTCAACCCAGCATTTTTTTAAAAAATTTACTACTTCATTCAACATTTCTTGGTAGGAATGTGATAAACTGTAGTGTAATAGAGGCTTACATCTCTAAAATAATTTAGGAGGACTTCAGAGAAGTCCCTAAACCTTGAAAAAATTTCCAAGCATCAGCCAGTCAGTAACACTTCTGAGAACACAAAATCAGAGTTACTACAAGGGTGGTAATTTGAGTGCCAAGATTTTGCCCAGATAGTGCTTACTGAATCACTTACGGAAAAAGTAAACAAAAAACAAAAAACAAAAAAAAAAAAACCCTACAAACTAGAACAAAGCTCAACAAGTTTTGCCGATGAGAGGAAGCATGTGAAGGTATTGTTGCCTATACTGTAGAAGACAAAATGTGAAAGAATAGAGCTTTGTCATTACTTCTAAATATTGGACCTATAAGATATCCTTCCTGCAAAATGTTCAGGACTAGTCTTAGTGGAAGCTGTGAGTTTGGTTAAGTTTATCTTTATTCAACTTGGCTTTTCAAATATGGATCTTTTACCCTTTTGTTGCGCAACTTAAAGTCTGAAAAACACACAATGCTAACCATTCACACTACTATGTGGATTTAAGGATGGCGTTGCTTTTTATCTTCTTCTGTGGGATATTTACATTTTATATTAAACTGAGAAGAGAATTTTCTCTTTTAAAGAAATTTCAGGCACAAGTGAGAAGAGAGGGTGAGATAATAAATTTTGGCTTGAAGCTCTTCCTGGTACTGTAATCATCTCAAACAATAGCTGTGCCCTCTACCTGCACATAAAACTAGCCTTGAGTTGGATGATTCAGACTAGATCACTCTTATCAATATTGTCTGTGCTCACATTATTAGATTAATGTGTTGATTGGGTCAGCTTTCATTTTAATACGGAAAATATTAACATAATCTAAGGCATATAATTTTAACTTAGTATACCAAAGATGTTAGTAAGGCCAAAGGTATTAAGAAATTATCCCGATTCATATAATATATATGCAGAATGCCAATGCACTATTATAATATGGAACAGCATGGATCAGAGAATTTTTTTCTTTATGTACACTCAGTTTCCTTAATTTAGCATCAGTATTTCCTTCATTCAAATATCAACATTTAGCCACATGTGGCATATATTACAACTAACTGTCACCTGTGATAGCTTATTTTTCAGTATGGCTTAGATATGAGATAGAACACAACCAACCTTCCAAGTATAATGTCATACTTCAGATGTCAAAATTTGAGGCCAATTAAACCATGGAAGAATGAGTAAAAAAGAAAAACTGTGTAGATTTGAGTCTAAGAAGTTATAAAAAATACATGTAAAAAGTAGAACGTGGCTTGTGCCAGATTCTGACTGATACCCTATTTCCCTCCTCTTCCTGACTTAGCTATTTTACGACAATTTGACTTTACTCTCAAGTCTCTATCCTAACCATTGAGTTTTTGTTCTCTTTTTCTATTCTAAAAACTTCCCTTGATTACCTGATGACTATAATTCAGATTGACTTATCCAAATTTCTGGGGTTCATGTCCATCCTCCCTCTTCCAACAGAGTTTCAAAACAGACCTATTGCCGTGCTGACAATGGTGAAAATTTTTGTTCATCTATTAATATATATATTAATGCCTCTTATGTGGCCTTAATAATAATGTGGCATAGATTATTATATATTAGGGATGCAAAGATATAACATAATCACTCAATAGGAGTTGAGTGAAGTAGTCCTGTCTACAATAGAAAGTTTTACCATGTCTAGGTCTATCCCAGATTTGAGGGAGAAAGCCCAGAGAACCAGGAGGAACATGTAGGGGCTCCCAGGTTAGGTTGGTGAGAGATGGGGCAGCATTAGAAGGGAAGCACTGTTAAAGAAATGTCTTGAGAAAAGATGATGTTTGAGCTGATCGTATAAGAATTGCTTTCTTGCCGGTGTTATGGGTTGACTTTGTTAAATTAACATTTGTTAAGTGGGTCACAGGGTATAGAGCAGTGAGTCAGGGTTCAAGAGAAATATTATTTTCAAATCCTGCCAGAGGTACACAGCATTCCATGAGAACCCACACAGGCAGGTTAAGGCAGGGGAGAGGCAGAGAGAGCACCTGGACCCAGGTACATGCCTTTATTAGGGCCCATGGATGCAGTGCTTTGGATTTCCCCTAAAGCTGGATTGGTGAATTCCAAGTCTTATGGGCAGGGTTTTAGAAAACTCCGTATGGAAGGAATGTGCATGGGAGGGAAGGCCCTGGGAGGCAGGGTAGACTACAGACCACACATACTACTGGGGAAGGCATGTCAGAACCTACTTTTGCTTGTGACTGGTGGGCTCTTATCTAGGTCATGTGTTTGCATGAGGAGGCTAGTGTCAGTTTAAAGCCTGCACAGACCACTTGGCCCAAGAAAATGGAGGTGAAGGCAGCAATACTATAGTTAACTCTCAACAGGCAGACTCACTTCTTCGTATCAGTAAGTTGGAAAAGTTACAGCTCTGTTTGGTATTTAAAATCAGCAATAAACTTAAAAGTAATGTGAGGGACTCCCATGAGTCTGGTAGATGAGAGGAGCATTGAACCAGGTACTATGTATCAAGATCTTTTAGTTCAAATTCCAGTCTTCCTTTTGATAAACTTTTCTACCAAGGGCAAATTCACATTTTCATGTTTAAATGTTCATCTCGGTAATGCCAGAGATTTGGTGTTCTCTGAAATCTTATGCTTCCTGAGCTATCTTTCAGAGGTCTTCCTGGGAGGCTGATAACCCTTCTGGTGGTAGCATTAGGAGGGAAATCTCATTAATAAGCTTTGGGTCTTTGTGCCACATAAATTACTTTCCCTTTAGCCTAACAAGAAAAGATAAATGTAACATCAACTGGCCAGCCTTTGTGCTGTTCTTGACTGATAAGAGACATATTGACCTGGGATCTTTCTCACTATCAACAGAGCTCTGCAGGGGAATATGTTAAGAGAGTTTTTTAAAAAAAGGTATTTATGTGAAAAAAATTTGAAACAACTGTGTGGTTCTCTTTATCTGTCATTCATGTTCAGAATCTTGTACCACATGGGTATTACCTTACAATACTATTTTAACAGAATTATAGATACTATAGCAGAAACAAAACAAAACAAAACAAAACAATCAAAAGCCAAGAGCGAAAAGAAACCATGGAATCTTTGGATTTGATATTGAAAACTGTAATTTCATCAGTGTGGTCACAGAAAGAGCTTCAGCTCTAATAGCATGATTTTAGAGGTATTTCAGAGCATCTCGTATGAGAGCTGAGCAAACACAGAGCAAAACCACTTCAGACAGATGCTTTCAAATACTTGGATGCGTAAGTCAGCTCGAAAGCTATTATTGTGCATTACAAAATTTTCAGTATCACCGCTGCACTCTTGGTGATGATAAGTGTCCAAAGTTGGTTGGCTTAGGATTCCATACCCAGAATACTTATTTTAGGTAATGCTTATTCATCTAACTAATTTGATACCCTTACTTAAGGGTCAGAAGCAGAGGGAGAAAGAGATTTGTCATGGGGTGGGAAATGTTATAGAATGAATATTTGTAAGTTGCATTTCTACTGTTCAGTCAATGAACTGGGCCATGATACGAACTTATTATCAGGAAACCAATACTGAATAATTGGAGGAAAAAAAAGTTCCAGAACTGAATGCTCTGATGACAGTAAAAATCAATATCTATTCACAACCTAGAAGCTTTAAAGATCGGAAAACTAGATCCAATTATTTACATAAAATGCAAACTAAGAGACTCCTGCCTTAAGAACTGTAAAGGATATGAGATTTTACCATTTTGGGACACTTAATTTAGTCTGCTATAGTTTTATGGATGTTGGCAGAAGCCATGAGAATCCAGGGACAGAGAAGAGGGTTTTGTCAGGGCACAGCATGAGTTTAACATTCATATCAGTTTTCCTCATTCCCCAAGACTCATAAGGGCAACCCAGGATAGCTCAGGAGGATGCTGCTCACCTAGTGGATTTGCATCATGACTGAGGAATCCTGAGTTTAGTTAACTCCATTTTTTTTTTTTTAATTGGGCTGCAAGCAATCTTGTTCAACCTTTGCTCACTCAAGAAAGGCACTATGTCTTCCAAGGCTCTTTGTAATCTAAGCATCCTTGGAAAGATAGTCCAAGTCCAGAGTTATCGGTGCCTCAGTTAATAACATTGAAGAAAGATAGGAGGAAGACTCTCTCTCTGGAGACCTGTCTCCTAAAGTGCTCATGGTTCGGAAAAGTTTAGTGCAGCAGGCATGCAATTGGTTAGTTTATTAAGTTGTGGGCTTATTTCAAAATGTTGAAAACTTATTCTCCAATTTTCCTTAATATCTTTTTTTTTTCTATTGTCTTGGTCTTTCAGTGTTTCATAGAACTGTCTTGCACATGGGGCCATTATTTTGCTGATAAGCACTTTGTGATTATATTCTCAGTTATTCTGGGTTATCTGATTATGAATTCAGTAACATTTCTAATTGCTTTAAGACTGCTACTTCTGTATATCTTGCTATTACTCTGAATATCTTAATAGTTCTAATTTTCTATTTGAGAGCTGCTAATGCTTATATAAGTTAGCATGTGTGTCTACCTTTCTATATTAATTTTAGAAAAATAATGCAAATCAAAATGAAATATGCATCCAATTTTTCTAGAAAAATTTGTCATCCTTCTTTTTTTTATTGAAACAATGTGGCAAGAGCAGGATGAATCATTAGAGAAGTCCATTTTAATACCACCCAGCTGTGCGATGGACAAGAAAGGACCTGAGCCCCAAAACATTTGTATCCAGCAAATGCCACAGCAGAGTCACAGTTACACTGACTGCTTCTGTTTCAATGGCAAGATGAATGACCTGAGACAGCAATGTTCTTTTTATAACTTCCTCAAAAGCACACGGTACAAGCCATTTCTCTTAGCAGACGATGCCTAAGTGTTTGCATGTGATATAAACAGTAATTTGTTAACAGATACATCTAATGATTTTTATTTATCCATATGATGTCAGTTATTTATTTCTTACACTGGGTAGATTATGAGTGGCTTGCATAACAGGGTTTCAGAACCAATCTGAAGTTAGGGACAATGACAAAACCTTTAGTCACATCTGAATATCCTGTGCAAGTCCTCTACTATAATACTCAACTCACTCTCACTCTAGTGAGGTCAAAACGTAATTCAAACAATCAAACTACTGTTTCCATGCAAAGTATGTAGATATATTGATTAGGGGTTACTAATTAAGATACTTGCAGGACTCAGACACTCATGGTGAATCAATGAAATGGGTCAGCAGAAAGGAAGTTCACATAGAATTCAGTGTCAGTGATAATAAAGAAAAGTGGAGACATGGAAGTGCACACTTTCTCTAAAGAGCATCTGTCACGCAGATTCAATTATGAGGATGTGGCATGTTAACAGTTTTTCAATATTTAAGATAATTCAAATTTGTATACAAAATTACATTTGTTTTAGGTTAGCTTGTGAGCTGTCAGTTTGGGGTCCTTGTTTTTGATAGGAAATAGTACTTGGAAATAGGTTCTATGAAATCCTTTCATTTACTAATGAGCTATGAAATTAACTCTCTTGGTCTAAAGAGAGTTCAGGCTATTTCTGAGAATGTGGAATGCATCATACCTCCAGGGCTGGCTTATCATGCACAGCTTTGATCTTGCGAAGAACGCCTAAATTATTAGTCTTTCTTATGTGTGTTTTTTGGAATCAAAGTTCTCCAATTGACAGTAGAAATAAATCGAGAGGCTATTTAAAAGCAAAAATTAATTAGTTTGTTGAACTAATATCTTCAATGTCATTGAACAAAGTTAGGTCCCCAAAACGTAAAACAAGCACCTTCTTGCATAGATCCTTGCAAATTTGCGCTTGGGAATGGTTGCAAAGGAAATCCACACATGGTTTTGAACAAATTCAATTGATTCGCTGACCTCTGAAAAGAACCCACTTTCAGGTTAAATGTTAAAATACAGAATCCAACCAATGGTAAAGTTTACATAGCCCATTCCCCTTAAAGGGATAACTAAGTAAACTAAACTTTACTTTAGATGCAAAGTTTTTTTCATTTTATTTTTGTATTAAACAGGTAAACTACCTTCTAAAAATTTTTCTTAACTATTATATAATGTTTTGGAAATGCTTGTAAAAATTTCCACAATCAACCTGAATCTTAATAATGGGGAAATTAATACTTCCAGGTATTAATTATATTAAAAAAAAAGCTCTCTGGGGTGTGAGGAGGTGTTTGCTATAGCACTGAATTAGTGGTTAAATAATAATTATAGAATATAGTGAGTAAGATGAATATTGCAATCACTGCTACTTACAGAATATTCTAATGTGAAATGTTCTGACAGTCTGCCTGTGGTTGGCTCTCAGCCAATAGGAACTCATAGAAAAATGGGAGAAAGCAAGTATATTAAAAGAAAGAATGTTAAAAAAATCAATTGTATTTATGTTTGTATTGTTAAATCTGAAATCACTAATATGCTGAAACGTACAGAAGGAAATGCATGAAATTAAGGTTTGAGGGATGTCAATGTCTTCAACCATTGTATTTCTTCTCTACATTAGAGATGTGCTTATTTGACTATCTTAGGAGATCTAACATAATTCTAACTATATTCTTCAAACAGGATGATATTTTTCAGGCATGAGTTAGCTGGCATTGAGAAGGCAATAAATATCCTAATGATACAATATGATATGATTAAATGCAGATAGATCTAGAATACTAACTCACTTGCTGGAGGTCTATTCTCTCCACTCTACTTGGAAAAATCAGAAAATTTCACTTCTCTGAAAACTTGTATTCCCAGTATTCCTTTTTTAATTCCCTATATTCATATTTAATTTTTATTAGTTTTCCTTTAAACATGATTAATTTTTCTATATCTTAAAAAACAGACAAAAACACCTTTGAGTCCCTCACTCTGAAACCTCAAGTATCTCTTTTTACCCTCACAGTCAAACTGCTTAAAATAATTGTTTATATTTTCTACCTGTATGACCTTTTGTTCACTATTCAGACTGTTCCATTAGGGTTTAAATCCCCATCAGTTTACATAGATAACTCTACTATATTCCAAACAACTTTCTTGTTTATGGGTCTTAATCATATCTCTTCTTTAAAAAGCAAGCATGAAATCCATACACAAGGTTTCTAGGAAAATATTTTCAAACAGTTCTCTTTCCATGGATGAACCAATGGATGTTGTTACATGTTATCTGCTTAGAGGGGTTATCTTATTTGACCTCTCTGCTACCTACTGTACATTCTTCTATTTGTACTAAGACTTAGTAGCTACTGTATTACATAGCATGGCCCTAAGTTTTTGCTTAATGGGTTCATAGTTGTTTTTGTCATCTCATCTTCTGCACTATTTCTCAAAAATGTCTTCTGTGATAATCTAGGTAGTCTATTTTGATGTATAATGTTAAAATATCATTTCTTCTCATTAATAGCACTCATTTCACTTTAAAATTTTACATTTATATAGAACAATAATTTGACATTTTATTAAAGTAGAAAATATGTCTTTTTTCACTCTTTTCCAGACCCTCAGCTTGGCATCTGAGTCCTGATAGGGATCCAAAATATACATTATATTAATGAGTGCACAATTACTAAATAATTGAATGTGAAGGAGGAAAATAGAAATACTGGAATGGAAATGCAGTGACAAGACACATTCTATCATATAAAATAAATAGCACACATTGCTATATTTGAAATAGAAAACCAACAAGGACCTATTTAAAAAAAATAAAAATAAATGGTATGGTCTTGTACTGAGATGGGCTTAGATTCTCATCCTTTAGCTGGGTAATTTGAGCATATTTCTTAGCATTACAACTGTCATTAGTGCTGGATCTAATTAGGTAAGTAAAAACATAAAATTGATTAAAACAGTGAGATAACAATTGATAAAGACACTTTGCTATGCTGATATTTATCTGGGCACTACTGAGGGTTGAACATTTGCCAGGAGGATAGCCTGGGACTCTGTTAAAACTCATTATGCATGAAGAGGCAGATGTAAGAATTTATTATATGTTGAGTCCTTCTTTGATTCACAGGAAGGACTCTGAGGACTCAAAAGCTGTTATCCCATGATTACAGTTTATGCAATTAAAGGATGCAGGTTAAAATCACAAAGGGAAAAGGTATGTGGTGTAGCGTTTGGTAGAAACCAAATGCAAGCCTCCAGGCGTTCCTTGCCAGTTTGGTTGCACAAGCCCGCTTAATTTTCCCAGAAGAATGTGTGAGAGGATGGACTAAGCTCTGCCAAGGCAGGTGCTCACCTAACGCTCCGTGTCCAGATTTTGTTGGGGGTCAGTCAGGTGGGCTGACTGGACTCCAGACCCCCACAGCAGAACTGGATGTTCATCATAAGTTATGTTGCTATCACAAACTATCTGGTCAAAGTGGTCCAGCGCAGCCCCAAGCCTCAGGCTTGTGAAGACTCTTACCAGGCAGAACATTTCAAAGGCTGTTTCTCAGCAACAGGAAGCTGGAAAAGAGTTAGTCCTGAAAATAGGGCTTTTGGAAATGTATAGGATGTGACCAACATAGGCCTGCTAATTAACCCTTTCCTGTACAATATCTAAATTCAGCAATACCAAAAAGAAAGGGATTTTCAATTCTAGTGTCTCTTTCTCAACAGCCTAAAACCCATTCTCATAATATTTTAAGTGTCCTACCTAAAAATAATTCCAGCAAAGAGAAATGGGATATCATGATTGGCTTTAATTTTTAATTAATTAACTCCTTATTGCAAAATTCAGACTTATATTTAAGAACGTGGGGAATACCACTAGACCATTCAGGTATTACCTAAATTAAATCCCTTATGATTGTACAGTGGAAATTAGAAATAGATTTAAGGGACTAGATCTGATAGACAGAGTGCCTGATGAACTATGGACAGAGGCTTGTGACATTGGACAGGAGATACGGATCAAGACCATCCCCAAGAAAAAGAAATGCAAAAAAGCAAAATGGCTGTCTGAGGAGGCTTTACAAATAGCTGTGAAAAGGAGAGAAGTGAAAAGCAAAGGAGAAAAGGAAAGATATACCCATTTGAATGCAGTTCCAAAGAATGGCAAGGAGAGAGAAGAAAGCCTTCCTCAGAGATCAATGCAAAGAAATAGAGGCAAACAATAGATAGGAAAGACTAAAGATCTCTTCAAGAAAATTAGAGATACCAAGGGAACATCTCATGCAAAGAAGAGATCAATAAAGGACAGAAATGGCATGGACCTAACAGAAGCAAAAGATATTAAGAAGAGGTGGCAAGAATACAGAGAAGAACTATACAAAAACAATCTTCATGACCCAGACAATCATGGTGGTGTGATCACTCACCTAGAGCCAGACATCCTGGAATGTGAAGTCAAGTGGGCCTTAGAAAATATCACTAGGAACAAAGCTAGTGGGGGTTATGGAAATCCAGTTGAGGTATTTCAAATCCTAAAAGACGATGCTATGAAAGTGAGGCACTCAAAATGTCAGCAAATTTGGAAAATGCAGCAGTGGCCAAAGGACTGGAAAATGTAAGTGTTCATTCCAATCCGAAAGAAAGGCAATGCCAAAGAATGTTCAAATTACCGCACAATTGCACTCATTGCACACGCTAGTAAAGTAATGCTAAAAATTCTCTAAGCCAGGATTCAACAATATGTGCACCGTGAACTTCCAGATGTTCAAGCTGGTTTTACAAATGGCAGAGGACCCAGAGATCAAATTGTCAATATCCACTGAATCATTGAAAAAGCAAGAGAGTTCCAGAAAAACATCTATTTCTGCTTTATTTTCTATGGCAAAGCCTTTGACTGTGTGGATCACAATAAACTGTGGAAAATTTTGAAAGATATGGGAATACCAGAACACCTGACCTTTCTCTTGAGAAATATGTATGCAGTTCAGGAAGCAATAGTTACAGCTGGACACGGAGCAACAGACTGGTTGCAAATAGCAAAAGGAGTATGTCAAGGCTGTATATTGTCCCCCTGCCTATTTAACTTATATGCAGAGTACATCATGAGAAATGCTGGGCTGGAGAAAGCACAAACTAGACTCCAGATTGCTGGGAGAAATATCAATAACCTCAGTTATGCAGATGACACCATCCTTATGGCAGAAAGTGAAGAAGAACTAAAGAGCCTCTTGATTAAAGTGAAAGAGGAGAGTGAAAAAGTTGGCTTAAAGCTCAACATTCAGAAAACTAAGATCATGGCATCTGGTCCCATCACTTTATGGGAAATAGATGGGGAAACAGTGGTTGACTTTTGGGGGGGGGGGCTCCAAAATCACTGCAGATGGTGATTGTAGCCATGAAATTAAAAGACACTTATTCCTTGGCAGGAAAGTTATGACCAACCTAAACAGCATATTAAAAAGCAGTGACATTACTTTGTCAGCAAAGGTCCGTCTAGTCAAGGCTATGGTTTTTCCAGTACTCATGTATGAGTGTGAGGATTGGACTATAAAGAAAGCTGAGTGCAGAAGAATTGATGCTTTTAAACTGTGGTGTTGGAGAAGACTCTTGAGAGTCCCTGGGACTGCAAGGAGATCCAACCAGTCCATCCTAAAGGAGATCAGTCCTGGGTGTTCATTGGAAGGACTGATGCTAAAGCTGAGATTCCAATACTTTGGCCAGCTGATGTGAAGAGCTGACTCATTGGAAAAGACCCTGATGCTGGGAGGGATTGGGGGCAGGAGAAGAAGGGGATGACAGAGGATGAGATGTTTGGATGGCATCACCAACTCAACGGACATGAGTTTGGGTAAACTCCGGGAGTTGGTGATGGACAGGGAGACCTGGCGTGCTGTGGTTCATGGGGTCTCAGGGAGTTGGATACGACTGAGTGACTGAACTGAACTGAACTGAACTGAGGGTGATACTAAGCACAGTTGGTGTTCTGTTAGGGTGGGTAAGGGGAGAAATGAACATTGAAATAGGCAAACAGGTTTCCAACAGCATGCTTTTTAATACTGGTGATTCTGATAGAACAAAATGTAGAGGTATAAGCAATAAGACTATTTTTGGTCTGTTTTTAACATAAACACATTCACATACACACATAACATACACACACACACATATGTTACATCTGTGTACGTGAAAGTTAAAGTCAGTCAGTCATGTTCGACTCTTTGTAACCCCATGGACTATACAGTCCACAGATTCTCCACGCTAGAATACCCCTTCTTCAGGGAATCTTCCCAACCCAGGGATTGAATCCAGGTCTCCCACATTGCTGGTTGATTCTTTCCCAACTGAGCCACAAGGGAAGCCCAATAATACTGGAGTGAGTAACTTATCTCTTCCTCAGCGGGTCTTCCCGACATAGGAATCGAGCTGGGGTCTTATTACCAATTGAGCTATCAGGGAAGCTGCAACATGTATGTATAAGCCCAACAGTGTGTACATATATGTACATAATGAGGCTTCCCTCGTAGCTCAGTTGAAGAATCTGCCTGCAATGCAGGAGACCTGGGTTTGATTCCTGGGTCGGGAAGATCCCCTGGAGCAGGAAATGGCGACCCACTCCAGTATTCTTGCCTGGAGAAGTCCATTGACAGAGGAACCTGGCAGACTACAGATCATGGACTCACAAGAGTCAGACACGACTTAGTGACCAAACTACTACCACCATTGTTTATATTACCCATGAGTTTCTACACATATGTATATACTACCCATGTGTATCTATACATATGTATATACTACCCATGTGTATCTATACATAGGTATATACTACCCATGTGTATCTATACATATGTATATACTACCCATGTGTTTCTATACATATGTGTATACTACCCATGTGTTTCTATACATATGTATATACTACCCATGTGTTTCTATACATATGTGTATACTACCCATGTGTATCTATACATATGTATATACTACTCATGTGTATCTATACATATGTATATATTATCCATGTGTATCTATACATATGTAGAAAAAGAGATTTAAGTAGTGCTCTGTGTTAGAATAACAGAAATAACCTGAAATCCTATAATAGGTTACTTTTATTTAAATATTCTTACTGCCAAACTTTGAGATCCTTTGCATTACCATTTTATTTTGTTCCTGAATAAACTAACTTCTCATTTTCGTATCCTTATCTCTAAGCTTCTTTTCAATTCCCTAGGAAATTATTGTTAAAAACTCATGAAATATTAATGCCTCTCTGGATCTAGTTTCACTCTTTCCCAGTAGCTTATATTCCTTTATCCAAGCCTTTAGAGAAAATTGATATACATAAAAATTACCTCTTGTCCTGAATACCTTTTATTTATCTTTAATGCTTCTTGCTACTACCCTTTGTCCTGGTGACTAATATTCTCATCATCCAATCTAAAAAAATGAATTAATTTATATATTTTTTATCTTAAAATGTCTATTCCCTGATCAAAATTATTTAATATTTTGCCTGGATATACAGTTCTAGTTTGAAAATCTGTCTCTCTCAGAACTTTGATATTATGAAATTATGACATTTTAAAATATGTGTTTGCAGTGTTTGCAGAAAGTTCCCAGGTGATTGTGGTATATGGCTAGGTCTTTGTATTTTTCCATCTTGTTATTTTTCTAATCTAACTTTATAGATATTTGAAAATTTTAAGTTTGACTTCAAAAATGATCAATGTTTGACTCAAAGTAATAGTGAACTATTTTTAAACTCTAAATGAACACTTTAAGAAGAGAGATCCTCAAATGCAATAGTTAAATGCAAACTACACAAAATTCTTCATATATTTCTTGCCAAGCTGGCTATCTATTGTCTTCTGGCCTTCCCCTTTAGAAAAATCTCAACTATAACCTTTAAAAACACGAGGAAATTAGAAAATTTAAAAAAAAAAGAAATAGAATCTTATTGAAGAAATGGTGTATTTAATTACAACTCAGAGTATGACTGAAGAATTTAAGGATTTTCATAATTGACCTCAAAGTGCTTATCTAACTGATGTGACTGACCTTTGTCCCCTTTCTTCCTCTCACCTCCACGTTGCAGAGACCCACATTACAAATTCTTCAGTGGTCTAAGGAGATTTTTCAGTCCTTTATATCTTTTCAGTTGGCATTTCCTCTGACTGGCCAGTCCCTATCTATATTGTCTTGTTTGCTTAGATAGCTCCTATTCTCCTTTTTTCAGTTAGCTCATCCATAACATTTTGCCAGGGACCTTTTGATTTCCCTAGACAGAATTGCTTATAGTCCTTCTCCTGAGGTTACACATGATCAAGTGTGAATCTCTACAAACTTGTTTCACATTATATACACATTTGTAGGGCTTCCCTCCTAGCTCAGCTGGTAAAGAATCTGCCTGCAGGAGACCCTGGTTTGATTCCTGGTTCGGGAAGATCCTCTGGAGAAGGGATAGGCTACCCACTCCATTATCCTTGGGCTTCCCTGTGGCTGAGCTGGTAAAGAAATCGCCTGCAATGCAGGAGACCTGGGTTTGATCCCTGGGTTGGGAAGACCCTTTGGAGAAGGTAAAGGCTGCCTTTTTTTTTTTTTTAAGGGATTCTCTGATAGCTTAGTTGGTAAAGAATCTGCCTGCAATGCAGGAAGACCCCGGCTGGATTCCTGGTTCGGGAAGATCCGCTGGAGAAAGGATTGGCTACCTACTCCAGTATTCTTGGGCTTCCCTTGTGGCTCAGCTGGGAAAGAATCCGTCAGCAATGCGGGAGACCTGGTTCTATCCCTGTGTTTGGAAGATCCCTGAGGAAGGGAAAGGCTACCCGCTCCAGTATTCTGGCCTGGAGAATTCCATGGACTGTATAGTCCATGAAAAGAGTTGGACACTGCTGAGTGACTTTCTTCAACCCTTCAATACTTAGTGCAATATCAGGCTCATAGTAGATGATCAGTAAATATGTGGACTGAGAGAATTTTAAAGAAATTCTATGAAGATAAAATACCAAGAGCTAGACAAGATAGTGATTCATATGTGAGTGGGGAGGAGAGAAGTCTTGTGACTTAGAGATGTCTTCACAAGGAGTAATATGCTATAGTGGTCCTTATAAATAGAATTTTCCAGCATCTAAAGAATTATAGAAAGATTATTATAAATAGGAATTAATAGAATTACTTATTTCATTAATTATATTTTTTCTTCTAGCAACAGAAACTCATAAGGACAGCTTAAATAAGATAAATGTGTTAGGAAGGTACTTATATATAAATATATGTTCCTCACAGAACCAAGGCAGGGCTTACAAATGTCCTACCTGAGGGAAGCAGACTCTGCTGAGACTCAATCTTTCTCTTTCTCTTGATTATCAACTTTCTCTGTTATTCTAGTCTATTCCTGGTTGGGTAGGTACAGGTTATAGAAAGAACATGATTTTAAGTCAGTCATCTCCAAAAATATCACCCTGGAGTAGATCAAATAAGAAGCCTCAGAGAGCCCACAGGTACTCAAGAGAATTTTGATCAATAAATGAGATCCCATATTCTCTATACTTGTCCTCAGAATTAACCCTTTATCTGGCTGAGGCCTGTTTTCATTCCCCTTCACCCCCATCTCCTTTAAAATATACACATTTTCTTCCTAACACTGATCTTATATATGGCCACCTATTATGGATTTACTGTGTTTAAGTCCTGAATACACCTTTCTTAACCTATTTCTAATGGTGTATTCAGGAAGCGTCTTTGAGCCTATCAACTGAGCCTCACTAGCCAGACTGTCAACCTGGTCAACACTATATTAAGGTCAAGAAAGGCTACCAGAACCCTCTTCTTTATCAGCCTCTGTAAATAGCCTAAGATTTATGTCATGATATTTTGTCTAAGAATTCCTTTTATTCTCAGAGCTATTTTATAATCCATCATTTTATGCAGTAGCTACTAGCTACATGTTTTCTTTTTTCAGTTTAAAAATTAATGAAAACAGTATAAAATTAGAGCTTCAGTCCTTCAGTTATGTGGGCCATATTTCAGATGTGCAATAGCCAGAAAACTCTGTTGGTACCATTGCCTTCAAGAATAGAGTTAATGGACCCAGACACCCTTTCAGTCACCAACGAACCCTATATGGATTTCTTAACAGAAATCTTATTTTTACCAATCCTATTTTTGAGGTGAATTCTCCATATTCTTCACAGAGATGTTTCTGGGCACTAAATAATCTGTATAGTAAAATTAATATGAAATTATTATTATATCCCCATAATCCTATGGACAGAGAAGGCTGGCAGACCACAGCACAGGAGATTGAAAAAGAGTGGAACATGATTTGGCAACTAAACAACAGCCACATAAAGCTCAGTGGTAAAGAATCTGCCTGACAATGAAAGAGACACAGCTTATATCATGGGGTTGGGAAGATCCCCTGGAGGAGAAAATGACAACCCACTTCAGTACTCTTGCCTGGGAAGTTCCATGGACAGAGGGACCTGGCTGGCTACAGTCTACAAGGTTGCAAAGAGTCAGAGATGACTGAAGTGACTAAAAAACAACAAACCATAAGACAATAATATAGGATGATTTGGTAAATGCTTTTTCCCTACTTGTGACATTTTTTTTTTTTCTATATGAGTAGAAGTTTAACAGTATAAATGTCCTGGCCCTACTCAGCTCCACTAATTATTTCTATTTAGGAAGGAAGTGTTTACCTGATTTATTGATTTCCCTGGGATGAGGAACTGAACAGACGGCTATGGCTCTTTCTCTGGGAAGCAAATCTGCCTCCATGGAGCATATGCTGTCGATTATTTTTAGTCAAGCAATGTCCCTCCTTGGTGGGGATACCTACAGTGGTCCATGGCCACTGGTGACCAAGTCTGCCAGCATCAATAAGCCCACTAGACCAGAAATTTCCAATATCCACCTAATCACTAATCATTAACAAAGGTGGTTGTTTTCATGTCCTACTTCTTATCTTTTAATTTCTTGAAAATTCTCATAAGCAAGAATCTTCCTATTAATGAAATACCACCAAACCCTGACAGATAAGATAGAATCTCTGAAAGACAAGCAGGTGCTATTGTTAAAAATAATATTGCCTCTACATGTTGTTTTCATTTTTTGAAGAATGTCCTCCTACTATCCAAACTACAAATATTTATATTTAATTTTGAAGAGAACTGAGGAAATTATCTCATCATATAGAATTTTAAATATTTATAAACTCACTCACCTCTTTAGGAAAAATGAAATAATTCAACTGCTGGTTTTCTTTTCATACTTATGAAGTATATAAAATTCCTTTGTCCAAACTAAAGCAGATTGATTATTTGCAAGCAACACATTTGCTTAAATGCATTCTAAATTGTCAAAACATCACTTTTTTTTTTTTTAATTTGACCTCTCTAGATATGGAAGAAGTTTTTCTCTAGATTAAAAGCAGTAATCAAAAAGAACTTATCAATTTCTTAATAGCAGAATTTTGAAAATACCAGAAAATACTGCAAGACCCTTTTGAAATTTAATTCTCATAGCACTTTAAAATTAAAGTGTAGATTTAATTTTTTTTTGCTAAAATAGCATTATGAATGTCACATTGAAAAAAAATTATACACAAACACAATTTTACTTCATTAATTTGCAAAGAAAATAAATAATCTAACACAAACCTAACACACCTTTGGCAGAAAATCAAGAATTCCCTGACAAGAGTTAACCCTAGCTTGACAGCAGGAGCTATAGGAATTCTGATTTGATGTGCTTGTCTGAACCTATGTGAATCAGATTACCAACTTTTATTATCACTGAAATGACAAGTTAAAAACTTCAACTGCAGACTAAAGATGACATAACCTTTGCCATGTCAAAGTCAAATCCAAAATATAAACTTATTATTCAAGCCAAATACCAGAAACTTACTCATTTAAGTATACTTGTAAGCAGAATTAACTTTCCTCTTTTGGGGTTTACTTGTCCAGTTTGCATTTAGGCCCTTTTTATTTTTTAAGGAAGGCATTGTCTTCATTTCATACTTGGAGCATGGCGATATTCTTTTTTTAACTTGACCTTATATTTTTTGCTTCCCTTGTAGTTGAAGCTCAGCTGGTAAAGAATCCACCTGCAATACAGCAGACCTTGGTTCGATCCCTGGGTTGGGAAGATCCCCTGGAGAAGGAAATGGCAACCCACTCCAGTATTCTGACCTGGAGAATCCACGAACTGTATAGTCCATGGGGTTGCAAAGAGTTGGACATGACTGAGCTACTTTTACTTATATTTCTTGAAAAGGAAATCTATTTCCAATACAAACTAAAGCAAATGGCCTGAAAATATTGTGTATTTATGTTCATTATATGTGGAAAGGGAGAAATATTAGACAGGTCTATAATTTATCAGTTCTTAAAATTGTATATAAAACAAAAAATTAAAAGCAAAAGCTGAACTTTTTGTTTTTATTTAACACAATAAATTAAAAATTATTGTTGAAAAATATTTCACTCAGCCTATGAAATTTTGGACTTATAATGTTGGAAATTGGTTGTTATTTTTGTAGGTTTAATTCAGGATACTAGCTTGCTACTTTTTACTTGGAAGAAAATAACAGAATAAGATGTAGCTAACTTCAAGTATATTAATATATAATGACATGTACTTCAAAAAATTGTGAAACAAAGGAGCCAAGATATGTAATGGAGAAAAGACAGCCTTTCAATAAGCAGTGTTGGGAAAACTGGACAGCTACACGTAAAACAATGTTAGAACATTTCCTCATACCATATACATAAATAAACATGGATGGATTAAAGACCTAAATGGAAGAACTGAGATCATAAACTCCTAGAAGAGAACATGAGCAGAACACTCTGACATGAATTGTAGCAATGTTTTCTTGGATTTGTCTCCTAAGGCAAAATAAACAAATGTAAAAGTAAGTGGGACCTAAATGTAAAACTTTACATAGCAAAGGTAAGTGAAAGTTATTATTTGCTCAATCATATATGACTCTTTGTGACCCCATGGACTGTAGCTCACCAGACTCCTCTGTCCATGGGATTCTCCAGGCGAGAATACTGGAGTGGGTTGCCGTTCCCTTCTCCAGGGAATCTTCCCCACCCAGGGATTGAACCCAGGTCTCCTGCACTGTAGGTAGATTCTTTACCACCTGAGCCACCAGGGAAACCCTATAAAACCATGGACAAAGACAAGAAAATATTTGCAAATGATATGACTGACAAGGAGTAAATATCCAACAGAACACTAGAAAATATTTGCAAATGATATGACTGACAAGGAGTAAATATCCAAAATATATAAAAGGCTCATAACAGCAAATATCAAAAAGAAAACACAACACTCAAAAAGTGGGCAGAAGATATGAATAGATGTATTTCCATAGAAGACATACAGATGGCAAATGGGGACATGAAAAAATGCTCACCACCACTAATAAAATTATGCAAATTACCCATGGCATTTTTCACAGAACAAGAACAAAAAATTGCACAATTCATATGGAAACACAAAAGACCCCAAATCGCCAAAGCAGTTTTGAGTAAGAAAAATGGAGCTGGAGGAATCAACCTTCCTGACTTAAGATTATATTACAGAGCTACAGTCATCAAGGCATTATGGTACTGGCACAAAAACAAAAATATAGACCAGTGGAACAAGATAGAAAGCCCAAAGATAAACCCATATACCTATGGGTATCTTATTTTTGATAAAGGAGGCAAGAATATACAATGGGGCCAAGATAGCCTCTTCAATAAGTGGTGCTAGGAAAACTGGACAGCTACATGTAAAATAATGAAATTAGAATACTTCCTAGCACCATACACAAAGATAAACTCAAAATGGATTAAAGGCCTAAATTTAAGACCAGAAACTATAAAATTCTTAGGGGAAAACATAGAACACTCTGTGATATAAATCACAGTAAGCTATTCTATGACCTCCCTCCTAGAGTAATGTATATAAAAACAAAAATAAATAAGTGGGGCCTAATTAAACTTAAAAGTTTTTGCATAGCAAAAGACAATATAAATAAGGTAGAAAGACAACCCTCAGAATGGGAGAAAACGATAGCAAATAAAACTGACAAAGGATTAATTTCCAAAATTTACAAGTAACTCATACCACTCAATACTAGACGAACAAACAACCCAATCAAAAAGTGGGAAAAAAAACATAAACAGACATTTCCCTAAAGATAAACAGATGGCTAACAAACATGTGAAAAGATGCTCAACATCATTCATTATTAGAGAAATGAAAATCAAAACTACAATCAGATATCACCTCACACCAATCAGAATGGCCATGATCAAAAAGTCTACAAACAATAAATGCTGGAGAGGGTGTGGAGAAAAGGGAACACTCTTGCACTGTTGGTGGGAATGTAAATTGATATAGCCACTATTGAAGGCAGAATGGGGAGTCCTCAAAAAAACTAGAAATAAAACCACCATATGACCCAGAAGTCCCACTCCTAATCATATACCCTGAAGAAACCAAAATTGAAAAAGACACATGCACCCCAATGTTCACTAAGCACTATTTACAAAAGCTAGAACATAGAAGCAACCTAGATGTCCATTGGCAGATGAATGGATAAAGAAGCTGTGGTACCTATATATATATATAATGGAATATTACTCAGCCATAAAAAAGGAGCACATTTGAGTCAGTTTTAAGGAAGTGGATGGACCTAGAGCCTATTACACAGAGTGAAGTAAGTCAGAAAGAGAAAAACAAATATTTTATACTAATGCATATATATGAAATCTAGAAAGGTGTTACTGATGACATTATTTGCAGGGCAGCAATGAAGATAGGACTTCCCTGGTGGCTCAGATGGTAAAGTGTCTTCCTACAATGCGGGAGACCTGGGTTCGATCCCTGGGTTGGGAAGATCCCCTGGAGAAGGATATGACAACCCACTCCAGTACTCTTGCCTGGAAAATCCCATGGACCGAGGAGCCTGGTAGGCTACAGTCCATGCAGTCGCAAAGAGTCAGACACGACTGAGCGACTTCAGTTCACTTCACTTCACTTCAATGAAGATAGACATAGAGAACAGGCTTATGAACATGCAGCAGGGGGAGGGAAGTGAGGGTGGGATGTATGGAGGCAGTAACATGGAAGCGCACATTGCCATATGTAAACAGATAGCCAGTGGGGATTTGCCCTAGACTCAGGGAACTCAAACCAGGGAGCTGTGACAAGCTAGAGGGGTGGGGCGGGGAGGGAGGGGAGAGGGAGCGGACCTATGTATACCTACGGCCGATTCATGTTGGTGTTTGGCAAAAACCGACACAATACTGTAAAGCGATTGTCCTTTGATTAAAAATAAATACATTTTTAAAATGCAGATCAAAACCACCATGAGATGTCACCTCACACTTATCAGATGGCTAGCCGCAAACAGTCTACAAATAACAAATATTGGAAAGAATGTGGAGAAAAGTACATAGTACTTTGCACATTGCTGGTGGGAATGTAAATTGGTGCCACCACTTTGGAAAACCATTATGGAAGTTTCTTTAAAAACTAAAAATAGAACCATCATATGGTCCAGCAATTCCACTCCTGGGTGTATAACTGGAAAAAATGAAGTCACTGATTAAAAAAGATACATGCACCCAAATATTCATAGCAGCATTTTATCAAGATATGGGAACAGTCCAAGTGATCATCAACAGATGAGCAGATAAAGACGTGGTTATGTATTTTATATATATACACAACATACATATAATATATGTATGTTATATATATAATACATATACATATACATATGTTATATATATGTTATATGTTATATATGCATATATGTGTATAAACATATACATATATACATATAAATATATGCATGTTATATATATAATGCATATACATATAAATATATATGTATATTATATATATATATATATATATAATGCATATACATACATATAATGCAATATTGCTGCTGCTACTGCTGCTAAATCACTTCAGTCGTGTCCGACTCTGTGTGATCCCATAGACGGCAGCCCACCAGGCTCCCCCGTCCCTGGGATTCTCCAGGCAAGAACGCTGGAGTGGGTTGCCATTTCCTTCTCCAATGCATGAAAGTGAAAAGTGAAAGTGAAGTCACTCAGTCGTGTCCGACTCTTAGCGACCCCATGGACCATGGCCTACCAGGCTCCTCCATCCATGGGATTTTCCAAGCAAGAGTACTGGAGTGGGGTGCCATTGCCTTCTCCGAATGCAATATTACTCAGTCATAAAACGATTGAAACTATGTCATTTGCACCAACATGGATGGACCTAGAGAACAATATGTTTAGTGAAATGAACCAAAGAAAGACAATTATATGTGGTATCTAACAAAAAATGTTAAGTGAATATATATGCAAAACAGAAACAGACTCACAGGTAGAAAAATCTAGTAACTACCAGAGGGGAGAAGAAAAGGAATAGGGGCTGGGATATAAGATTAAGAAATACAAGGTACTACATATAAAATAACAAGAATATATTGTATAGCACAGGGAATCGTAGCCATTATTTTGTAATAAATTTTAATGGTATATAATCTGTAAAAACATTGGATCACTACACTGTACAACTCAAACTAATATTGTGTGTCAACTGTGCTTCAGTTTTAAAAAGTCAGCCTTGTTTAACATTTAACCATTTATTGTCTTACACTGCCTGCTACTGTACTCTAAGAAATCTTATTACTGTGGTAGACCATGTATTAGAATGTTCTATAATTACTTAAGCATCTGTTTCCCAGTGTTCACCGTCTTAGTAGAGAACATAGTAATACTGTAAGATGAATAACCTACCTGGAGAAATAATATGGTATATGAAGCAGCTAGAAAACAGTATCACCCAGAGTCCAGTTTGAGATGATATAGCACTTAGAGAAGAGAACATCAAACAAACCAACTGGATGAGGCTTGAAGGAAATGGATGTAGAGGAAAGGCAGCATCTGACTTATCTGAGGAGCAGTATAAACAATAGCAACAACACTCAAACACTCATGGTTATCCAGAGAGACTAGTCTCCCTGAAGGATGCTGGGCAGAGCGCCCCCAAGTGAGACTGAGCATGAACTGAAGGATGAGGAATATTAAAGAGGGACAACCTAAGTCAAAGTGAGGTTTTGAAAATATCCACCTGGAAGCAGTTTGAAAATAGCAAGGGTTTGGTGGCAGCAAATATCACTAGAAGTTTATTGTAGTTATAGAAATGCAAAGCTATCAAATTCTGACTAAAGTGATATTGAAAAATATAAAAGAAGAAACACACATGAGAAACTATAAGAAACATATTAGGTAAATAATTGCACATAGGAAGTAAAAGTATCTTCCTATTACTATAGTTAATTCTGAGCTCTGTTATAATACATGAGTAGTTATATTTTTTTACTTGATCTTTCAATTAAAAATCAGTTGCATCTTATGTAAGGAACACAGAATACAGATATGAAAGCATTATTTTTTCCTTTTAACTTATTTCTCCATATTCAGACTATTTATATCAAAATCAGAAATGTTAAAAACAGAAAATGTTTCTTACAAATTATATATTTACCAAGTTTAAGGTTTTTATTATGCTTTTCCTGAAAAATTAATTCCTAAATTAGTCCAAACATGATTTGTTCAAATTGTTTTATTAATTTCCTATGTAATAAAAAAATTCATGTGATACCTTTAATTCTGCAATAATTTGCCAGTGAAATAAATACCCTTGTGCAACATTCAATCCAGTAGGGAAAAATTCGGTACAGAAAAAATCAAATTTGGCTGCTACAAAGTTTGAGGCAAAGCAAGAAAAAGACTGTCTAATTTTATCAAATAGAACCCTTTGCTTAAATGCTGTAATCTATTCCTTCACAACATTCAGACACAGATGCCACAACTGATGGCTAGAAAAGAGTTAAAGAAACAGGACAATGTGTCTGACGGGTAACTGATTTACCTCAGCAGCAAAAAACTATCACTGATTTCACTAAAGTTTCAATTAGCT
Organism: Cervus canadensis; assembly: GCF_019320065.1. Taxonomy (NCBI): domain Eukaryota; kingdom Metazoa; phylum Chordata; class Mammalia; order Artiodactyla; family Cervidae; genus Cervus; species Cervus canadensis. The sequence continues at coordinate 43,473,839 of NC_057412.1, forward strand.
TTTCATCCATTGCAATTTTAAAAATTAATTTTCAATATAGTTTTGAAAAAATATAACTCAGACCAAGAAAGAGAAATAGGTCAAAATGATCCTTTAAGAAGAATTTTGCTTTATTTTGACATACACATCTGGAAGCATGTATCACCCTGTGGAAGAATCCTGTTTCTGATTTAGGAGACCAGCTTTCATGATTTGAAAAGCCTCAATTCCTGTAGCAATAATTCTAATGAAACTAGAAGGAAAACAAAAATTGCATACACTTCTGTTTGAAGGTTATGATTATTGCCAAAACCAAAACTAGCTACCCTGGAGCAGCAATAAACGTAAGCAGTAAGCCATGTGTTCAGGGTTTGAAAGAAATCAACAAGTAACTAATGATAGCCTTGCACAGACATATGATTGGTATTTTTTTTCTGTAAGTAGACAATGATGTTTATGTATTAAAATAGAGAACTTCAAGAGGAGATAAATCTGTGAATGCACTGAAAATGCAGGACATGAGACATTTATAGATTGATATATTTAGTGTCAAGCACTAAGGGTATAAGTTGGTAATTAAAAGAAAAATTTGTAGTCAGCTTGGTTTCTCTATGGCTCCACAATTTATTGCATGAATTAAGGCAAGTAATATTACCTGGGCTTCATTTTTTTTCATCTGTCAATAGGGATAAAATATAGTTTACTATGAGGATTGAATATGAATATTTCTGAGCTTCCTAGAACAGGGCTTACTTCCTGGTATTTGCTGGTGACAGCCGTACTAATTATATAATAACTATTTATTTAGGAATATGTCTGACACAGTCAGGCATGGCTGTGTCAATTGGAGCAGTACAAGATATACTGAAGAAAGTTCAGATGTGAAACTAGATCTGCTCATTGAAATAGGAAAAGAACTGAGGTGATGGACTCAGGACAAATGGGAATAAATTCCAATCTTGCAGTTAGAACTCGACCTGTGTTGGGCAAAGTCACAGGTAAGTGAGGACTTGCTAACTCCTCAACACTCACTGAGAGTGGAGGATCCAAATAGACAAGAAGAGGTGAACTAGTGGGGATCCAAGTTTGGCAGTAGTTTCAGGGCTGATCTTACACTGGGGTTTAAACCTAAGGTCATGGGAAAACTTTACATTTCCTGAAGTATTGTATTTCATATCTTCATAGCAAAGCTCTATTTTGTAGAACTACGCATCATCTCTCGACCTCTCAATATAACAAGTTCAGTGGATTTGTTTTCTCTTCTTTTGAGCATATGATGAAGCAATTCATTGGGATTTGAGGACCATGTTACAACAGATTCAGAAAATTAAAATCCAACTCAGAGTGGTTAAGAGAATAAGAAACACATGGGAATTGAAACTTAGGAAGTAAAAAATTCTTCTTGCTCCTCTAATACATCTAAGTCTTATGTATATACTTAAATTGATAACTTTTGAATTGTTTCTCTCTCTCTCTCATATATATATATTATATATAATATATATATATTATATATATGTAGGTAAATGTGATTATAAGTCTTTCATACTTTCATACTCTGAAACTTGCAAAGAGAATTAAGGAATTAACCTTACTAAAGACACTTCAGCTTTTTGTTTGCACATCAGGCACTCATGTCCATAACCAGCTTAAACTGTTTTCTCTTTTAAACTGCCTAGCTCTATTTGAATTCCCCACCTTCCTTTCACATCACTACCCTGGATGTTCTCAAATCTACTTAAACTGAACATTCTACTTCCTTCCTCAAATCCATCGGAGCCCCTAAACACAGATGGAGGAGAACGCATCACCACATCCAACGCTCAGCTGCGGACGGGCGCGCTCAGCTCCGCGCGGCTCCCCCTGCAGGACAGCCTGCTGCCGGAACACGCTGACCCGGAGCGTCCGCCTGCAACCCCTGCCGGTTCTCTCCTGGGTTCACGCCAAACCTGGGCTTCTCTGAGGCTTCTCTGAGCCAATCATTGGGTATGGCAGGACTGCTATTGCTGGGCTATTTCTGCCCAGCGTGGACTCTCCTGGCGTCAGCGTCTGCTGGGGCACCTCACATTGCCTGACCAAGACATTCTCACGTCTGCACTGCGGTCAGAAGCTCTATTGCCCAGTATTCCTGTCTTTCCTGTCATTTTACAGGTGTCAGACCTGCATGACAGTCTGAAGACTCCCCTCACCTGTGCTTAACCCGTCCCCGTATTCTCTACAATTTTCCCCAATAAATATCATGCATCTTTAATTCCAACTTGGCATCTGCTTCTTTTTTTTTTTTTATTATTATTATTATTTTTTTCCCAGTGGGTTTTGTCATACATTGATATGAATCAGCCATGGATTTACATGTATTCCCAATCCCGATCCCCCCTCCCACCTCCCTCTCCACCCGATTCCTCTGGGTCTTCCCAGTGCACCAGGCCGGAGCACTTGTCTCATGCATCCCACCTGGGCTGGTGATCTGTTTCACCATAGATAGTATACATGCTGTTCTTTTGAAATATCCCACCCTCACATTCTCCCACAAAGTTCAAAAGTCTGTTCTGTATTTCTGTGTCTCTTTTTCTGTTTTGCATATAGGGTTATCGTTATCACCTTTCTAAATTCCATATATATGTGTTAGTATGCTGTAATGTTCTTTATCTTTCTGGCTTACTTCACTCTGTATAATGGGCTCCAGCTTCATCCATCTCATTAGGACTGGTTCAAATGAATTCTTTCTTGAAGGACCTGAACTGATTCACTAACTCTAAATTCCTGGACATGTCTCTCAGAATCTGTCCTTAATTTTAATCCTTTTGTGTTTCCCTAGTCAATTCAGATACCTTGTCTTCCTTTCTCCTCAAAGTAACAAAACCTCTTCCACCACCCTGCTCCTGGGGAATTCCTTATTTTCAGATGTTCACTAGAAATATTTCACTGACAAAATAGAAGCATTCAGAAACACCCAATATCACATCGAGCATCTTACCTACTGTGATTCTCATGTAGTCTATCTTTTCTCCTCCTGCTGCTGTGTATTTATTCCTGCCCAAGATGAAGCCCCCCAACTATGCATTGGATTCCAGTCTATCTCACTTATTTGTGATACTGTTTGTTTTGCTTTCTGGCTTATCAGATTTTTCTCTCTCTTGAACAGTTTGTCATAATCAAACATACTGTATTAGTACCTATTAAAAAATCCTCCTGACCCCCCAAATCTTCTGAAGCTACCATCTATGTTTATAGTCTATCTTTATAGTCCACCTATTTTCTTGAATCCACACTAATTTATCATTAGTATAATGTATTTGGTTGGTCAAAAAGTTCGTTCACATTTTCCCATAAGATCTTACGGGAAATCCAGTATATTATTTTCTCTTTTGGACAACTCAATGTATTATTTGCTCTTGCAAATATCAGGATCATCTACCTTAAATCTTTCAGTTAATTCTCGCACTTCACCTCATGTTAACAATCAGCAACATTTGATAATGCTGATCACTTCTTCTTGAAAACCTTTCTTCACACTGATTCTAGACATCATTTTTTTCTTAGTTCTCTTACTTCATTTATTGCTTCTTTCAGCCTCCACCACAGGCAGTTCTCATCATTAAAATGCCCTATCACTTTGTCCCCGCAACTTCTTATAACTACATGTTGTGATGTCTTCCATTACTATAGCTCTAAAAGTCAACTTTAAGAATAAATAAATAAATAAAAGTCATCTTTAGGATGTCCCTGGTGGTCCTGTGGTTAAAAATCTGCCTGCCCATGCAGAGGACACAGGTTCCATCCCTGGTCCAGGAAGATTCCACATGCCGCAGGGCAAAGCGGCCACATGTCACGACTACTGAAGCCCACACACTCCAGGGCCTGCATGCCGCAACTACTACTGAAGCCTGAACTCTGCACCAAAGAAGCCACTGCAGAGAGCGGCCTGCACACTGCAACTGGAGAGCAGCCCCTGCTCATGGCAAATAGAAAAAGCCTGTATGCAGCAATGAAGACCCTCAACAGCCAAAAATAAGTAAATAAAACATAAATTTTAAAAAGTCACCTTTAATTTGATGACTCCCAAGTTTTGGGAATCTCTGAGTTCTCTCCTATGCCCATCTTCAGAACTCCTATATCCCACTGTTTATGCAGCATCTCCCCTTGGTCATCAAATATGTATCCCAAACATAATACATCCAAATATAAATTCTTGATCACCCCCAAGCATGCTTCTCATGTCCTCATTTCCATCAATATCAGCAACTTTCTTCCAATTACTTCAACCAAAAACCTTAAAGGACCTTGAAAATGTTATCCAAAAGTATTCTTTGTTCTATTATGTTCCTATTGACTTGGAAGTCAAAATAAACCCAGCTCAAATATTCTTACCACTTCCACTTACTGCTACCATTATGATCCATGACACTATCAACATCATCTTTTCTATGTATTATTGACATGTATTCCAAATACTCTTTTATATTATCTCCTAATATTTCATCCTCATCTTTAAATGTTATTTACTTTTTAAAAATGTGCAAAACATATCACTTTTTTTCAAAAAATCTCCAATATTCTTATTATTGAGGAAAAGTTAAAGATGGTAACAGGTCCTACAGTTCAGTCAGTCAGTTCAGTTGCTCAGTCGTGTCCGACTTTTTGCAACCCCATGAATTGCAGCACGCCAGGCCTACCTATCCATCACCAACTCCCGGAGTCTACTCAAACTCATGCCCATAGAGTCGGTGATGCCATCCAGCCATCTCATCCTCTGTCGTCCCCTTCTCCTCCTGTCCCCAAATCCTTCCCAGCATTAGGGTCTTTTCCAATGAATCAACTCTTCTCTTGAGGTGGCCAAAGTATTGGAGTTTCAGCTTCAACATCAGTCCTTCCAATGAACACCCAGGACTGAGCTCCTTTAGGATGGATTGGTTGGATCTCCTTGCAGTCCAAGGGACTCTTAAGAGTCTTCTCCAACACCACAGTTCAAAAGCATCAATTCTTCAGCACTCAGCTTTCTTCACAGCCAACTCTCACATCCATACATGACCACTGGAAAAACCTTGACTAGACAGACCTTTGTTGACAAAGTAATAACTCTGCTTTTAAGTATGCTATCTAGGTTGGTCATAACTTTCCTTCCAAGGAGTAAGTGTCTTTTAATTTCATGGCTGCAATCACCATCTGCAGTGATTTTGTAACCCAAGAAAATAAATTCTGACACTGTTTCCACTGTTTCCCTATCTATTTGCCATGAAGTGATGGGACCAGATGCCATGATCTTAGTTTTCTGAATGTTGGGCTTTAAGCCAACTTTTTCACTCTCCTCCTTCAGTTTCATCAAGAGGCTTTTTAGTTCCTCTTCACTTTCCGCCATAAGGGTGGTATCATCTGAATATCTGAGGTTATTGGTATTTCTCCCAGAGATCTTGATTCCAGCTTGTGCTTCCTCCAGCCCAGCATTTCTCATGATGTACTCTGCATATAAGTTAAATAAGCAGGGTGACAATATACAGCCTTGACGTACTCCTTTTCCTATTTGGAATCAGTCTGTCGTTACATGTCCAGCTATAACTGTTGCTTCCTGACCTGCATACAGGTTTATCAAGAGATAGGTCAGTTGGTCTGATATTCCCATCTCTTTAAGAATTTTCCACAGTTTATTGTGATCCACATAGTCAAAGACTTTGGGATAGTCAATAAAGCAGAAATAGATGTTTTTCTGGAACTCTCTTGCTTTTTCTATGATCCAGCAGATGTTGTCAATTTGATTTATGATTCCTCTGCCTTTTCTAAAACCAACTTGAACATCTGGAAGTTCACGGTTCACGTATTGCTGAAGTCTGGCTTGGAGAAGTTTGAGCATTACTTTACTAGTGTGTGAGATGAGTGCAATTGTGTGGTAGTTTGAGCATTCTTTGGCATTGCCTTTCTTTGGGATTGGAATGAAAACTGACCTTTTCCAGTCCTGTGGCCACTGCTGAGTTTTCCAAATTTGCTGGCATATTGAGTGCAGCACTTTCCCAGCATCATCTTTCAGGATTTGAAATAGCTCAGCTGGAATTCCATCACCTCCACTAGCTTTGTTCATAGTGATGCTTCCTAAGGCCCACTTGACTTCACATTCAGGATGTCTGGCTCTAGGTGAGTGGTCACACCATTGTGATTATCTGGGTCATGAAGATCTCTCTCTCTTTTTTTTTTTTTTTTACAGTTCTTCTGTGTATTCTTGCCACCTCTTCTTAATATCTTCTGCTTCTGTTAGGTCCATACCATTTCTGTCCTTTATCAAGCCCATCTTTGCATGAAATGTTCCCTTGGTATCTTTAATTTTCTTGAAGAGCTCTCTGGTCTTCCCCATTCTATTGTTTTCCTCTATTTTTTGCATTGATCACTGAGGATCACTGAGGATCCTACAGATCCCTGCGAAAGGGTTTCCATTTTTCTCTTATGTCTCTGATGTCACCTATTAGATAACTCACTACCTTGATTATTCTATATCAGGATGTTGAACTCCTTGCCTTTCTCCCACCAGCTTTTGTGTCTGTAACATGAACTGTTTGGAGGGAATCTCCTCTAGTTATCTGTGTAATTTACTCCCATCCTTCTTTCACTTCTCTGTTCAAATATCCAGAGAAGCTGTCCTTGAAAATAACATATAAATTAACTCAAATCCAACTCTGTCACTCTGGCTTCCCCTTAGATTTTGTTTCACAGCACTGAGCACAAATAGAAAATCTCTATATTCCAGTAGGCATATCCTAACCACACAAAAGTGTAAGTTCCTTTATGGAAGGTATTTTGTAGAATGCTCTGCTATATATTTTGAATTATGTTGATGGCATATATAGCAGCAGATATTTATTAAGGGAGTAAATGCATGAAGTAGATAATGGGACAGGCACAGAGAAGGAGCAGGGTGAACTTGTCACTAGAACTAGAGTAGAAATTAGAAAGATAACCTGGTTAATAAGGACTAATTAATAATTCTAACATGATTATTCTAATTAAGGTACAGAGATAGTTAGAAACTTGGTCATTATTATTAGCATTTAAGATTTTTACAACTAGGCTACTAGAAACAAAGTTAAATGTGCAGAAAAGGCTTAACATAATTGTGCAAGACCGCTATCCCCAGAAGGCCTACTTTCAAGGTTAACCCTTTGCCCTTGGTGTCTGGGAACGTGGATGTCAAGGGTACTCCTACCATCCCCAAATAACAAAGATCATGTATCATGTCGGCAGTGTTTGTGCAAGCAATGTGCTTTAAACTAGTCTGCTTTGCTGGGAAACTGGAAGATTGATATGTGCTAGGCAGGGAATGAAAACCTAGGACATGAGTCAGCTTCCCTTAGCAGAAAGACAGCATACATTGCACTGCATTTTCATTGCTGGGGAAGAGTGTGCTCCACGCGACACCTAATGAGAGGGAGGGCGTAAGAAGTCTGCAGACAGACTTCTCCACACTCTACTGATGTCTGTTTCCCTTATCCTGTTGTTTACCCTAACTACATTTGTGTGATAAATATTTAGGAGTAAAACTATATTTTAAGTCCCATGAATCATTCTAGGGACTTTTAATGTGGGGATGGTGTCATGGACTCAATCGCTATTAATAAACACCTGCAAAACACAATAATAAAATGCATCCACAGTAACAAACGCTGAGATTGAGTGCAAAATCTCTGCCAGTCCACCTGTCAATGATCGACACAGGTTCGATCCCTGGTACAGGAAGATTCCACATGACTCTGGGCAGCTAAGCCCACATGCCACAATGCTGAAACCTGTATGTCCTAGAGCCCCTTCAGATTTTAAGCCACCAACTGTTAGATATTCAGGTTTCAAATCTCTAGAAAATTTAAATTGGTTCTCACAAAGGAAATAAGATCTGTCTTCAGTACAACACGGGAAAACCAAAACCCAACATGGTGTAATGTAACTTTGAATCTAGAGCTGACAAAGAGACCTATTCTTCATATTTCTGAGACTACTAAAAACCTAGTATTATCTAATATGCACAAGAGTACTGAGAAGAACCACACCGTACCTTAAACCAAAAGCGGCAAAGCAATAAATGAAACTTTGCATAAACTTTTGCTTAAATTTGAATCAATTATTTTAAGTTCTGTTCTTTAATTTTATTGACAACTTTAGAGAAGAAAATAAATACATGCCTATAAACTGTTCAGATGCAAAAATATAGTTATATATTTTAGAGAAATGATATAGCAGTTAACTGCTAAAAGTTATAAATGACAAAGCCATCCAACTTGATATCTCATCAGCAGAGTTAATATAAAAGTGCAGTAAGTACTTTTAAATTTTGTTGAAAAAAATGAAGAGCTTTATCCAAAGCAGAGCTTGTTCTCTCAGTCACTGCTGACTCCACAGCATCTGTCAAGAGTCACTCAATAAGTCACTCAATATTGAATTAATGAACATCTAGCTCACAAATAAGGGTCACATGGTTAAACTGATTTTACTTTACTCTTATTCATCCAATTCCTGAAAATAACATAAAAAGATAATGAATGTTAGACATAACACATTCATTATATATGGCCATTACATTTTTTCAGTGTCACTCTGCTTCTAGCTTGTTGACTCAGCGGAGTAAATACAGAACACTTCTGTCTATTACTCATAACAGCTTTGAAGGAAAAAAAAAACAAAAAACAAAAAACATTTTCCTGAGTGCAGTAGACTATTACTCTATCGGAAGTCAAGAGTGCATTAGTACCTTTTATATAAACTGAACTTCCAAGTAGTTTTGACACTGATCAAGTTAAATGTGATAATAGCAAGAGTGATGAAATGATAGTAGAAATGATGTAATACAATAGAATTAGGAATTCTGGTGTGCTAAAATTAATTGTCCAAGGAAGTACTGTGCTCACATTACAAAATGTTCTAAAGATAAAATTTCCAAAATTTAAATGAACAAGTAATAAAATCAGCTTTCCAATTGAGAGACTGTGTTAAAATAGCTATTTTTATAATTTCTGGTTTTTTATACATAAGAACATCCATTTTATGTGTCATGCTACTAATAAAAAGTAAAATACATCTTAAAGCCTACAGTTAAAAATGGTATGCCAAAGGCATCACGTTTATAAAATGACATCACATATACAATTTGGTCTTAGAAAAATTGTGTTCTGCCATTTTAAAAACCTAAATTTTCAAGGTGAAAGTGAAAGTTGCTCAGTCGTGTCTGATTCTTTGCGACATCATGGACTACACAGGCCATGGAATTATCTAGGCCAGAATACTGGAGTGGGTAGCCTTTTCAGGAGTGATACCCCTTCTCCAGGGGAAGGGGTGATGCCAATACAATTGTTAATGAAAATAATGGCCTCAACAGCCCAAAACAATTGTGTGTAACTTTTTTATTATATGAAACAGGGATAGTTTTAATGGTTTCAGCTGAACAAAAACTTCTCCAGAAAGACTGGCTTCCAATTAAGATGCAGAAATGTAGAAAGTATTGCTTCCACTCAAGCAGAAAAAAGCCAAATAATCTGCAAAATTATAATTTGCTCTTACCTAATACAATAAATGAAGTCACAGAGGAAACAAGTAGGCTGAAATGTGAGGAAAGACAGGCACCTTCAAGGAAATGCAAGTGATGACGTATCTGGGGCAGAACATAGTAGAAAACTGGGACTGACGTATAAGCCAGTAAAAAGATTTCAGCTAAGATTTTAACAAAGTCTTAAAGACCAAGTGTAGGGTTTCCTCAGAACATAGAACTCTCAAGAGCTCAAGACATCAGGGATTTTACATTCAATCTCAGAGGTTTTCATGGCTGTTACAAGGCAACAAGAACACTTTGAGCACAGTGAAACACTAAAAAGGCCCTCTCTGTGCTTCAGTTGTGAACAAGAAAAGCAGCTGCCACTGCAGGAAAGCACCGCAGGAAGTTTCTGTCTGGAAACTTCCCTTCTACAGGGAAGAAATTTTTTGAGTTGTAATTAGGGAAAGAGGAGGGGATAAGTAAACAGTTGCAATTAGGGCAAAAAAAAACCAATACAAACAAAACAATTCTACCCTTGGGATGAAAGTTGACTCTCCAGACCTGGTTATTAGAGGTACCTACATCCTAGCAAGAGGTACTAGAGTAAGATCACAGGGATATCCCCATTCCCAGGACCAGGAATATCAAGCCTATCTAAACCTGAGACTGAACCAGGAAAAGAGAGTGCCCTCCCATGCCCCCACCAGGCTACTCTGTGCTGACTATGTAGCTGCCTGTATCTGGGGTGAGACATATGGAGAGGCATCTATTCTCATGTGGAAGAACACAGTAAGTTCAGTTCAGTAAGTCATGTCCAACTGTTTGCGACCCCATGGACTGCAGCATGCCAGGCTTCCCTGTCCATCACCAACACCCGGAGCTTACTCAAACTCATGTCCATCAAGTCAGTGTTGCCATCCAACCATCTCATCCTCTTTCACCCCCTTTTCCTCCCGCCTTCAAACTTTCCAAGCATCAGGGTGTTTTCCAATGAGTCAGTTCTTCAAATCAGGAGGCCAAAGTACTGGAGTTTCAGCTTCAGCATCAGTCCTTCCAATGAACACCCAGGACTGATCTCCTTTACGATGGGCTGGTTGGATCTCCTTGCAGTCCAAGGGACTCTCAAGAGTCTTCTCCAACACGCCAGTTCAAAAGCATCAATTCTTTGGCACTCAGCTTTCTTTATAGTCCAACTCTCACATCCATACTGGAGAAGGCAATGGCACCCCACTCCAATACTCTTGCCTGGAGAATCGCATGAATGGAGGAGCCTGGTGGGCTGCCGTCCATGGGGTCGCTAGGAGTCAGACACGACTGAAAGACTTCACTTTCACTTTTCACTTTCATGCATCGGAGAAGGAAATGGCAACCCACTCCAGTATTCTTGCCTGGAGAATCCCAGGGATGCGGGAGCCTGGTGGGCTGCCGTCGATGGGGTCGCACAGAGTCGGACACGACTGAAGCGACTTAGCAGCAGCAGCAGCACATTCATACATGACCACTGGAAGCACATAGGGAAAGTCTAAAGGTGATAGGAGAACAGAAGCACTGAAAGAAATCCTCTGATAATCCAACTCGCACCCTATGCTGAAAAAACTGAAGAAAAATAAGCATTAGGGGTAACTACAGCTACAACAAAACCCACACTCAATTTTTATGCAAGCCTAAAGACCTATGACCAGCATCTTTCAAGTTCTGAAAGAAAAACAATCCAAGAACTTTGCAACATGAAAATATTTTCCAAAAAGGAAAGTTAAATAATGACTTTCACAGACAAACAAAAACAGAGAATTCAGTACCATTTATTAGGACACATATCAGAGGACATCCTTCAGGTAAAATAAATATGATACAAAACTTGTCTGCATCTCAGGTAATCTGTTAAGTGGGGAAAAGCAAGGCTGAAATAACCGACTATCTGTGGTTTTTAACATCAGAGAATCCCCACATATTTCGGTCTTACCTCCAGGAGGTAGATGAGGCTCTCACAGTGAAGAGCAGAGAAAAATCCCCTTGTGCTTCTGGCAGGAAAAGAGGAAAAGGAGCTATTTTGAAATATGCCAGATCACCCTGTTTGTCTATAAAGTATCTCCCCTCAGGTGAAACCATTTAGCTAGAGTCCAATCTGCCAGAATTAGTCAGAGCTTAATTGATCTGGAGAAAGCAAAAACCCAATTCTAGGTTCTTTTAGCTTTCCATATAAAAGAAAACATATACCAAATACAATCCAGTGTAGACACAGTGTCCCTAGGAAGAGGAGCAAAAAAACCCCAGAAGTGTGTGTGAAGCTCAGAGTTCACAGGTACAAGTTCACTCAAAAAGAAAGAGGTGAGGGAAAAAAAAAATAACAAAAATCACACACTCTAAAAGAGAAATGAAGAATGTCCTTCATGACATTATTGATAGACTAGATATAGGTGAGAAAAGATTTTCTGAGCTTGAGCATATCTTAATAGAAACCACTGAATCTGAAAAGCAATGAGGAAAAAGGACTAAAGAAAAACATAAAACAGGCGAAACTAAATATTCTAAACTGTGGTACAACTGAAAAGAAAAGTATAACACATACTGAATAAGAATTCCAGAAGAAGAAAGAGAAAGGAATGGAAGGAGTGTCTGAAACAATAATGATAGTAGAATGACTTGCAGAAATGTTAAAAATAAATAAATTCTTCAGAGCCAGGGCAAATGACTAAGGACAGAAACTCAGATCTAGATAAAGAAAGAGCATCTGAGAAGGAATAAGTAAAGGTAAAATTAAACGTTCTATTTCTCCTATTCTTCATCTGTTAGATAAGAGTATGTGTGAAACAGTAAATGTAACAGTATATTCAATCATGTGTCCATATATATATATATATGCTTATGTGTAAGTGAGATGAATGACAGCAATGATAAAAGGGACAGAAGGAAGGAGTAAGGATTATTTTGTTATTATGAAGTACTCACTACTTGTAAATCAGTATAGTGTTATTTAAAAGTGGACTTGGATTAGATGTAAATGTTATTGAGACCTCTAAAAATGGTAAAAACAAGTAAAATGAACTTGCAAAATGAAATCATGTAAAGTACCAATTAGAAGCACAAAAAAGCTGAAAATGAGTGGAATGCAAAAATAGGAATAAAGATCAAAGGTGAGAAATAGGAAAATACTAACAAATATGGTAGATATTAATCCAACTATATTGATAATAATTTTGGATATCAACCGTTTAAATGCACAAATTAAAAGATTGTCACAGTATATCAAGAAACAAGTACCAACTAAGTATTGTCTAAGAAAAACACTTTAATATAAAGACAAGTAAAGATTAAATGAGTGAAGTAATACATACGATGCTAACATTAATCCAAAAAAATAAGAGTATCTTTGTTAATTTCAGATAAAGCACATTTCCAAGGAAGGAAAACTATTAGGGTTAAAGAAGGGCAATACAAAATGATAAACAGGTCATTTCTCCAAGAAGGCATAACAACCTTAATGTGTAGTACCCAACCACAGAGTATCAAAATATATGATGTAAAAACTTATAGAACTGCAATCAGAAAACATAGACAAATCCACTATTATAGTCAAAGTCTTCAACAACCCTCTATCAGAAATGGAGAGTTTAAACAGACAAAATATCAGTAAGGATACAGTTGAACTTAACAATTAACTGGATATTATGAACACCTATAGACTACTTCCTACAACAAAAGCATAATACACATTTCTGTCAAGCTCATATGGAATATTTACCAGGATAGGCCACATTATGGACCATAAAATGTACCTTAGCAAATTTAAACATATAGAAATCATTCAATGTCTGCTCTCAGCCCACACATAATTAAATTGGAAATCAGTAGTGGAAAGATAACTGGAAAATCCCAAGATATATATATAGATTAAACAACAAATTTCTGTGATATGGATCAAGGAAGAAGAAAAATTTATTTTCAACAAAGTGAAAATGAAAACAGCTATCAAGATCCATGGGAGGCAGTGAAAACAGTGCGTGGGGGAAAAGTAGAGCATATATTAGATGCATATATTAGAAAAGAAAAAAGATCTAAGTTTCCAACTTAGAAAATTGAAAAAAGAACAAATGAAACCCAAAGTAAGTAGAAGAAAATAAGTAATAATGAGCATGAGCAGATCTCAGAAATGGGTTTCAAGATTCCTTCTGGTGACTGGTAGCCTGCTTCCCAACCTGCTATGTCCCAGGTAGTCCCTCGAGTCCTTTGGGGAAGCTCCTGCTGACTGGATAAATTCACTTTTCAGAAAATGTACAGTAGGTCTTTAATGTGTAAAGAGTTACCCCAGGAGATATGGATTCACAGCCCATAATTTATTGCTGTTTCAATTCATCTGCTCTTATTACTTTTCTCTTCCAGAAATAAATTATCTTCTACCCTCCAACTAGTTAAGTATATGATATTGTCTAAATTTATGTACAATGAAATTCATTTTCCCTTCTCCCATTCACCAAGTATTTTCCATTTTCTAATTACTACATTGAATGTTTCTTTAATAAACTCCTATATTTTATTAGTCTGCATTAGTCTATATTGCTATTTCAAATGTTCTCTTTTATGAACAATAGCTTCTATTTCTTTGTGTGTGTCAGTCGCTCAGTCATGTCCGACTCTTTGCAAAACCACGGACTGTAGCCTGCCAGGCTCCTCTGTCCATGTAGTTCTCCAGGCAAGAATACTGGAGTGGATCGCCACTTCCTTCTGCAGGGGATCTTCCCGAACCAAGGATGGAACTTGGGTCTCCTGCATTGGCAGGCAGATTCTTCACCACATGAGCTACCAGGGAAGCCCAAAATACTGAGTGAAGGAATCATATTAAGAAATATGTTTTTACTATTATAGTCTATAGTTTTTACAGGATCAAACGTCTTCTTTTCTTAAAACCCTCTAAAGCTCACCTTTGCTTCCCCTGTTCCTAGGAGTGGTAACTGCTTCCTGTAGTTGCTACCTTTGAAACACCTTTGATTTCCCTTTTTGTCTCTTCAGCTACCCAGCTAATGCTGACCAACTTCCACAAAACAACTTCTGAACACTGGTGAACATCTGGCACCCAGAAAGGCAGCCCATTCTCTTAGAAAGGAGGTAGGGCAGAATATAAAAGACAAAAGCAGAGACAAAAGAGTTAGGGATGGACAGCTATCCTGGGGAGGGGGTCTTGAAGGAGGAGAAGTTTCCACATAGTAGGAAACCCTCTCACAGGCGGTCTGTGGGGGACTTTTGGAATCTCAGAAGGCAATACAACCAGGAGGAAAAGAAAACAAAACTACAGAATACACACCTAGCTGCAATTGAGGAAAAGAGAAATTTCCCGAGAAAGGCTCTAACCTAACAACTTAACCTGGCCCTCTCACAGAACAAAGGACTGAGCGAATACCAAAGGAGAGCTAGCCTGCTGCATACCAGCCCCTCCCCTTCCGGAGGCAGAGAGGCAGGCTTGGGACAGCCAGAGCTGGAAGGCAAGGGGCTGCTACAATCTCAGCCCCAGAAACACCATCTCCCACCAAACTGTGAGCAGGCTCCCAGCTGCTAACCATGTCTTCCTGAGATCCTGGATAGTTGACATCTGCCAAGAGGGTCACGGCCTGAAATCAGCTCTCCAGAGGAGACATACTACACACCTGAGATGGTACTCCCAAGGCGCACCCTGGAAACCAAGCATCCAGGACTAGGAAGGTGATTAAGATGCACGGTCCACCTGGGACAGTGTGCTCACCAAGCACCTGGTTACCTGAGCTGCTCAGACGTGGGAAGGGCACTAAATGCATGCCCAACCCACAGAGGCTGAGCCAGAACTGTGTCTGAGTGTCCCCTGTGGAGGGACCGGTCAGCAGTGGCCTGCCGTAGGGTCTCTGGGTGCAGCAGACCTTGGTATGGCATAAGCCTTCTTGGAGGAGATTGCCATTAACCCCACCATAGAACCACCAGAACTTAAACAGGACTGAGGAAACAGGCTCTTGGAGGGCACAAACAAAACCTTGTGTGCACCAGGACCCAGGAGAAAGGAGCAGTGACCCCCACAAGAAACTGACCCAGACATGTCCATGAGTGTCCAGGAGTCTCTGGCAGAGACAGAGGTCGGCACTGGCCTGCTGCAGGGTCGGAGGCATTGAATGCAGCAGTGCATGCATTGGACTTTTTGAAGAAGATCACCCTTATCTTCATTACCTCCACCATAGTTTGGCCTCAGGTCAAGCAACAGGGAGGGAAAACAGCCCCACCCATCAATGGAAAATTGGATTAAAAATTTGCTGAGCATGGCCCCACCCATCAGAACAAGACTGTTTCCCTCTCAGTCAGTCTCTCCCATCAGAAAGCTTCCTTAAGCTTCTTATCCTTCTCAGAGGGCAGACAGAATGAAAACCACAAACACAGAAAAGTAACTAATCTTATCACATGGACCACAGCCTTGTCTAATTCAATGAAACTATGAGCCATGCAGTGTATGTTCATCCAAGAGGGATGAGTCATAGTGAAGAGGTCTGACAAAACGTGGTCCACTAGAGAAGGGAATGGCAAACCACTTCAGTATTCTTGCCTTCAGAGCCCTGTGAACAGTGTGAAAAGGCAAAAAGGTATGACACCAAAGATGAACTCCCCAAGTCGGTAGGTGCTCCATGTGCTACTGGAGATCAGTGGAGAAATAAGTCCAGAAAGAATGAAGAGATGGAGCCAAGGAAAAAACAACACCCAGTTGTGGATGTGATGGGTGATTGAAGTAAAGTCCGATGCCACAAAGAGCAATACTGCATAGGAACCGAGAATGTTAGTTCCATGAATCAAGGCAAATTCATATTAGTTTAGTCTCTCAGTCATGTCCAACTCTTTGCAACCCCATGGACTACAGCATGCCAGGCCTCCCTGTCCATCACCAAGTCCCAGAGCTTACTCAAACTCATGTCCATTGAGTCCGTGATACAATTCAACCATTTCATCCTCTGTCACCCCCTTCTCCTCCCTCCTTTAATCTATCCCAGCATCAGAGTCTTTACAGATGAGTAAGTTCTTCCCATCAGTTGGCCAAAGCATTGGCATTTCAGCTTCAGCATGAGTCCTTCCAATGAATATTCAGGACTGATTTCCTTTTTGGGCTGATTGGATCTCCTTGCAGTCCAAGGGACTCTCAGGAGTCTTCTCTAACACCATAGTTCAAAAACATCAATTCTTCAGTGCTCAGCTTTCTTTACGGCCCAACTCTTACATCCATACGTGACTACTGGATAAACCAATGCTTTGACAAGATAGACCATTGTTGGCAAAGAAATGTCTGCATTTTAATATGTTGTCTAGGTTGGTCATAAATTTTCTTCCAAGGAGCAAGTGACTTTTAATTTCATAGCTGCAGTTTCTCACTGCTTCTACTGTTTCCCCATCTATTTGATATAAAGTGATGGGACCGGATGCCATGATCTTAGTTTTCTGAATGTTGAGTTTTAAGTCAGCTTTTTCACTCTCCTCTTTCATTTTCATCAAGAGGATATTTAGTTCTTCTTTGGTCTCTACCATAAATGTGGTGTCATCTGCATATTTGAGGTTATTGATATTTCTCCTGGCAATCTTGATTCCAGCTTGTGCTTCATCTGGCATTGTGCATGATGTACTCGGCATATAAGTTAAATAAGCAGGGTGACAATATACAGCCTTGACGTACTCCTTTCTCGATTTGGAACCAGTCTGTTTTTCCATGTCCAGTTCTAACTCTTGCTTTTTGGCCTGCATACAGATTTCTCAGGAGGCAGGTCAGGTGGTCTGGTGTTCCCGTCTCTTTAAGAATTTTTCACAGTTAGTTGTGATCCACACAGTCAAAGGCTTTGGCATAGACAATAGAGCAGAAGTAGATGCTTTTCTGGAACTCTCTCGCTTTTTTTTTTTTTCGCTTTTTTGATTATCCAATGGATGTTGGCAATTTGATCTCTGTTCCTCTGCCTTTTCTAAATGCAGCTGGAACATCTGGAAGTTCATGGATCATGTATTGTTAAAGACTGGCTTGGAGAATTTTGAGCATTACTTTGCTAGCGTGTGAGAGGAGTGCAATTGTGTGGTAGTTTCAGCATTCTTTGGCATTGCCTTCTTTGGGATTGGAATGTGGCCCAGTCCTGTGGCCACTGTTGAGTTTTCCAAATTTGCTGGCATATTGAGTGCAGCACTTTCACAGCTTCATCTTTTTGGATTTGAAATAGCTCAACTGGAATTCCATCACCTCCACTAGGTTTATTTGTAGTGATTCCTCCCAAGGCCCACTTGACTACATATTCCAGTATGTTTGCTTCTAAGTGAGTGATCATACCATTGTGATTATCTGGGTCTTGAAGATCTTTTTTGTACAGTTCTTCTGTGTATTCTTGCCACCTCTTCTTAACGTCTTCTTCTCCTGCTAGGCCCATACCATTTCTATTCTTTATTATGTCCATCTTTGCATGAAATGTTCCCTTGGTATCTCTAATTTTCTTGAGGAGACCTCTAGCCTTTCCCATTCTATTGTTTTCCTCTGTTTCTTTGCATTGATCACTGAGGAAGTCTTCCTTATCTCTCCTTGCAGTTCTTCAGAACTCTGCATTCAAATGGGTATACCTTTCCTTTTCTCCTTTGCCTTTTGCTTCAAACTGACAAATTGGACGTGGTCAAATAGAAGATGGCAAGAGTTAACATCCATAATTTTAGGAATCAGTGAACTAAAATGGACTGAAATGGGTGAATTCAACTCAGATGACCATCACATCTACTACTGTGGGCAAGAATCCCTTAGAAGAAATGGAGTAGTTAGTCATCATAGTCAATAAAAGAGTCCAAAATGCAGTACTTGGATGCAATTTGAAAAATGACAGAATGATCTCTGTTCATTTCCAAGGCAAACCATTCAATATCACAGTAATCCAAGTCTATGCCCTCACCAGTAATGCTGAAGAAGCTGAAGTTGAACAGTTCCATGAAGAACTACAAGACCTTCTAGAAATAACACCCCAAAAAGCTGTCCTCTTCATTAAAGGGGACTGGAATGCAAAAGTATGAAGTCAAGAGCTACCTGGAGTAACAGGCAAAATTGTTCTTGGAGTACAAAAAGAAACAGGTCAAAGGCTAACAGAGTTTTGTCAAGAGAATGCACTGGTCATAGCAAACACCCTCCTCCAACAACACAAAAGAAGACTCTACACATGGACATCACCAGATGGTCAATACTGAAATCAGACTGATTATATTCTTTGTAGCCAAACTTTATACCATCAGCAAAATCTAGACCAGCAGCTGGCTATGGCTCAGTTATGAACTGCTTATTGCAAAATTCAGTTTTATATTGAAGAAAGTAGGGAAAACCACTAGACTACTCAGGTATGACCTAAATCAAATCCCTTACAATTATACAGTGGAAGTGACAAATAGATTCAAGGGATTAGATATGATAGACAATGTGCCTGACATACTATGGATGGAGATTCGTGACACTGTACAGAAGGCCGTGATCAAAACCATTCCCAAGAAAAAGAAATGCAAAAAGGCAAAATGGTTGTCTGAGTAGACATCACATATAGCTGAGAAAAGAGGAGAAGCTAAATGCAAATGAGAAAAGAAAAGATATCTGTATTTGAATGCAGAGTTCCAAAGAACTGCAAGGAGAGATAAGAAAGATTTCCTCAGTGATCAATGCAAAGAAATAGAGGAAAACAATAGAATAGATCTCTTCATGAAAATTAGAAACAAATCGCCAGTCCAGGTTCAATGTGTGATACAGGGTTCTCAGGACTGGTGCACTGGGATGACTCAGAGGGATGGGATGGGGATGGAGGTGGGAGGGGGATTCAGGATGGGGAACACATGTACACCCATGGTGGATTCATGTCAATTAATGGCAAAACCAATACAATATTGTAAAGTAATTAGCCTCCAATTAAAATAAATAAATTTATATATTTAAAAAAAGAAAATTAGAGCTACGAAGGGAACATTTCATGCAAAGATAGGCACAATAAAAGACAGAAATTGTATGGACCTAACAGAAGCAGAAGATATTAAAAAGAGGTAGCAAGAATACACAGAAGAACTGTACAAAAAACGATCTTCATTACCCAGATAATCACGATCGTGTGATCACTCACCTAGGGCCAGACATACTGGAATGCATAGTCAAGTGGGCCTTGGGAGGAATCATTACAAACAAAGCCAGTGGAGGTGATGGAATTCCAGTTGAGTTATTTCAAATCTTAAAAGATGATGCTGTGAAAGTGCTACACTCAATATGCCAGCAAATTTGGAAAACTCAACAGTGGCCACAGGATTGGAAAATGTCAGTTTTCGTTCCAGTCCCAAAGAAAGGTAATGCCAAGGAATGCTCAAACTACCACACAACTGCACTCCTCTCACATGCTAGAAAATAATGCTCAAAATTCTCCAAGCCAGTCTTCAACAGTACATGAACTGTGAACTTACAGATGTTCAAGCTGCATTTTGAAAAGGCAGAGAAACAGAGATCAAATTGCCCTCCATTGGATTATCAAAAAAAGTAAGAGAGTTTAAAAAAAAAAAAATCTACTTCTGCTTTATTGACTATGCCAAAGCCTTTGACTGTGTGGATCACAATAAACTGTGAAAAGTTATTAAAGAGATGGGAATACCAGACCACCTGACCTGCCTCCTGAGAAATCTGTATGCAGGTCAAGAAGCAAGAGTTAGAACTAGACATGGGAAAAGAGACTGGTTCCAAATCAGGAAAGGAGTACATCAAGGCTGTATATTGTCCCCCTGCTAATTTAACCTATATGCAGAGTACATCATGTGAAATGTCGGGCTGGATGAAGCACAAGCTGTAATCAAGATTGCTGAGAGAAATTTCAATAACTTCAAATACACAGATGACACCACCCTTATGTTAGAAAGCAAAGAAAAATTCAATATCCTCTTGATGAAAGAACAGAGGAGAGTGAAAATGTTGGCTTAAAACTTAACATTCAGGAAACTAAGATCATGGCAGCTGTTCCCATCACTTCATGGCAAATAGATGTGGAAATAGTGGAAACAGTGAGACTTTATTTTTTTGTGCTCCAAAGTCATAACAGATGGTGACTGCAGCCATGAAATTAAAAGTCACTTTCTCCTTGGACAAAGAGTTATAACCAACCTAGACAGCATATTAAAAATCAGAGATATTACTTTGTCAATAAGTCAAACTATAGTTTTTCCAGTAGTCATGTATGGATATAACAGTTGGACTATAAAGAAACACGAGCAGTGAAGAATGGATGCTTTTGAACTGTGGTGTTGGAGAAGACTCTTGAGAGTCCCTTGGACTGCAGGGAGAGTCAACCAGTCCATTCTACTTGTTTTCTGATTCATTACTTTTTCTTCACATTTATTATTTGCTTTCTTTCATCACTTCAGATTTAATTTTGTATCATTTTTCTTTTCCTCTAGACATTTTTAGAGCAATTATAAGTTCACAGTGAGACTGCACATAGAATACAGAGAGCCCCACGTACCCACCTCTTCCACCACTATCAATATGTCCCACCAGGGTGGTACACGTATTACAATTGATCACTCTACACTGACAAATGTTTATCACCCAGAGACCACAGTTTACATCTGCATTCACTCTTGGTGACTGAACTAAGAATGGCTTTGTATAAATGTGAAATGACATTTATGCTCCAGTAATCCTCTGGGCTTTGCCTTTTAATCTCACCCTCATCCTTTATCTAGAGCAAGCAGTGATCTATTCACCTTCTCTATAGGTTTGTCTTTTCCAGGATGTCAAATAGTTGGAATCATACAGCATATACTTTTTTCAAATTGACTTATTTCACTTAGCAATATGCATTTAAGTTTCCTCCATTTTTTCTTATGACCTGAATACTCATGTATATTTATCACAAAATTATACTCCTTTGTCTGTAGTACCAGAGTTTATTTATCCTTCTACTTTCTGAAGGGCATCTTGTTGCTTCCAAGATTTTGCAATGATGAAAAAAGCTGCAGTTTTTTTGAGGACATAAGTTTTCAACTCCTTTAGGAAAATACTAAGGAACAAGACTGCTAGATCATATAGTAAGAAAATGATTACTTTGGGAAGAAACTGCCAAACTGTCCTCCTAAGTGGCTGAACCAATTGTGCTCCCACCGACAATGAAAAGGTGAGCTCCTTTCCACACCCTCACCAGCATTTCGTTTCCAGTGTTCTGCTTTCTGGACATTCTGATAGGTGTATTGTGGTATCTCACTGTTGCTTTCATTTACATTTTCCAGATGACATATGATGTGGAACATCTTTTCATATGCTTTTTTAGCATCTGTATACCTTTTTCAGGATTTCCCTGGTCCCTCAGTGGTAGAGAATCCGCCTGCACTGAAGGAGATATGGGTTCGATCCCTGGGTTAGGAAGATCCCCTGGAATCTCCCACTTCAGTATTCTTGCCTGGAAAATCCCAAAGACAGGAGAGCCTAGCAGGTTACTATGCATGGAGTTGCAAGAGTTGGACACGACCTAGCAACTGAACAACACCACACCTTTCTCAGTGAGATGTTTGGTCAAATCTGTGCTTTAATTTTTAATTGAGTCTTCTTATTGTTAAGTTTCAAAGTTCTTTCTATGTTTAGAATAACAGTCTTCCATGAAATAAGTCTTTTGTAAATATTTTCTCCCAATCTGTGATGAGTCTTTTCATTCTTTTTACAATGTCTTTCACAGAGCAGAAATTTTTAATGAAGTCCAGTTTATCTAGTCCTCCCTCATGGGTTGTGCTTTTGGTATTTAAGATCATTTTTTTAATTGAAGTGTAGTTGATTTAAAGTGTTGTGTTACTTTCAGCTGTATAGCAAAGTGATTCAGTTTGCTGAATCACACACACACACTTATTTCAGATTCTTTTCCATTGTAAGTTATTGAAAAATATTGAGTATATTTCCCTTTGCTACGCAGTAATTCCTCATTGGTTATCTATTTTATATGTAGTAGTGTGTGCGCTTGGTATTGTAAATCAAAAATCATCACCAAACCCAAGGTCATCTTGACTTTCTTCTTTATTACCTTCTATTTTAACATTTTTGCATTTTACATTTAGGTATGTGAATAATTTTCAGTTCATTTCTATGAACAGTGTAAGCTCTGTGTCTAGATTCCTTTTCTTTTTTAATTTGGATATCTAATTGTTCCAGAATCTTCTGTTGAAAAGACTTTCTTTTCACTATTGAATTGCTTTTGTTCCTTTATCAAAAGTCAGTTGACTGCATCTAAGAGGGCTTATTTCTGAAATCTCTATTCTGTTCCATTGATCTATTCTTATATTCTTTTTCTAATAACAGACTACCTGGACTACTGTAACTTTGTAGAATGTCTTGAAGACAAATAGTGTCAGTAACTCAACTTTGCTCTTCACTTTCAATACTGAGTTGGTTATTCTAGGTCCTCTACCTCTCCTTAGAAACTTTAGAATTAGTTTGTCAGTAAAAAAAAAAAAATAACTTGCTGGGATTTTGATTGAAATTTAAATGAATCTATAGATCAAGTTGGAAGAATTGACCCTGTAATAATATTGAGTTGTCCTGTCCATGAACATGAAAATACCTTTCCACTCATTTAGTTCTTCTATTTCAACACATTTTTAATGAATGAAATGAAGGGCATAGGCCTAAATGAATCAGAAGATATGTGTAAATTCAGTAGAGAATCAGATTGAATAATAGACAAAGGGACAGATTTTAGAGAACTCAAAAAGCAGGCAAATGAATGGTGAATTTAAACTTGAGTTACATTTCTTAAGCCCATGATCCCTTATTTTCTAAAGTTACCTCACAGCCAAGTGGTATATAACTCATAGTTTTGTATTACTTAGAAATTTTTAAAAATTACTTCATCAGATTTGCATTATAAAGAACACAATTTTTTTTTCTCTAAACTTAAGTAACACTAGGGGTACTCCTTGAAGCCTGGATTATTTTGTTTTCATTCCTTCTGTCTTTTAAGAACTGTCCTCCACACAGTAGGTATAAAAACTAAATATAAATCTGTCCAGAAGAAGACAGTTAATGAATACCCTTAATTGCTTTATCATGCATGAGACTTCACAGATCTATTGTCAGGACTGATAGGAATTACACTTTATTTGCTTCTTTATTTGGCTTCCTTGAAACTTACATAGGCTTAAATTTCCATGCTGTATCCTCAGCCTTTCCAGTGTCAAATTAGAAATTGGAAGAAATAAACTGGAGTTACTTAATGTTTAATATCAAGTCATTCTTGATACTAAAACAGAGAACAATTGAGAGAGTAGCATTGAAACACATATATAAAACACAGAACCTTTTATAATTAGCATCTCAAGTTATGGGTCAAAGATGAAATTGTTTGGTGGTATGAAAAGACAATTAATCTCTGAGCAATCTCTCAGAGATTGAGCAGTTTCTCAGAGATTAAGATACCAAAGTTGTCCTACTTAACATAGTGTCTCAGCCACAGGGCAGCAAGTTTTACTTGTAGGGATGGAAGTAGGACATCATTAAAACGATAATCTGCTTAATTCAACAGTAGAGTAGGAAATAGCACCTTATCATTTTTCATCTCTCTTTACTGTTAAAATAGCATATAAATATAGCTTTAAAAAGCTCCAAAACCCTTACTAGGCTCTAAGAATCACAATGTAAAGAAATAATTATAACATAGATTGTAATGAATTAAGAAACAAAGTCACGAGATGATACACAACTAACCTTTTAAATAAAACTGTGACATGTAGAGGAAACCATATTGGAACACAGGTTCAACCTGCCCCTCACAAAAGAACAGCTTCATTCTAGTTTTTAAATGAAAAAAAAAAATTATAAAACAAAATCCTTCTATAGCAGTATAAATGTTCTTCTTCTGGATATCTATTTTTTTCCAACAGTTTGTGGTTTCAAAATCTAGGATATTGAGGTTCTTCAGACACACATATTCACATAGAGAAAAAGTGAGATAGCTCAGAAAATGTATTCAATAAAAAATAAATATTCAATCTAAAATAAAAATAAAGGTTATAATTAATGGAGGGGATGGGAATATTTATATGATATTCTGGGTCCTTTCCTATGTTGAAGTTAAGTCAATATTTTGACTCTAATTACATAGTCTCCAAAGCTAAAAGGGATTGGATATTTGCTAGCATGATTTGTGGAGGATTTGAGAACACACAACAGTTTTTCAGTGGAAACAAATTTCTTTTGAGATTTCAATCTGGAAAGCTATTCTGTTTTCGTTTTAAGTGTGTCTGTGTCTATGTAGAAGGAATTCTATAGATAACAATAATGATATAGTGGATGCTGTCCTCACCAATGCTGCTACAATAAACTTAGTGGTGAATTTTAATCCCAAGGCATCAAGCAAAGTAGGAAGCTCTAATATTGCACAATAATTATAGTAATTTAATGACCAAGATATTAGAAATCATTGTCTTTAATCTTCAAAATTACTTTTACATTAGGGGAAAAAAAAGTTTCAACAGTAAGGCAATTGCCAAGTACCACTAAACTAGTAAATGACTAAATCAGAATCAGAAGCTGTGCAGTATGACGTCAATGTCCATGTTTTTATATGCAGCATTATTTTTGCCTTGCCAGAAAGTCTGGAGAATAAAAAGAGCAAGGGGAAAGAAAGTACTAGTTCAAGTTTTCTGCTATTGTGGCTTCATCTACTAATAAAATCAGAAAATTTAAACAGTATTGCAATAGATGAATGTCTTTCAAATGATCCTCCATAAACTTTTGGTCTTAGCTTGTTCATCTCCTCATGGCTGGTGTTTTCATTTCTCCTTTGCATCTCCTCAGTCAGGCACTTCTATGATTACGCCCTCAATCTTGATATCACAAGAAAATGAACATTGCATCAACTCTTGACAGCAAATACATACCTTAAAACAGCATTCCACACTCTTCTTCTCACTTGATTGAATACCCTCATAACCCTATTACCTGTCAATGTTGTAAACACATTTGACTATCACTTTCTAACTATCTGTCAATACCACCCATTCTTACTTGATGTAAATTTCATTGTCTACTGTGACAATCACTGTATTGCCTATGCCCACATTTTTCTGGTCCCCTTCTAGCATTATTTTCTGACAAACCTCAAACTTTCATGAAATAGATAGGCTAAATGTTCCCTTTTGTTTTATGTGGCTTAAAACAAATTATTTTTAATACAAGAGTCCATATTGTTCTTCACAATAGGTAGCTCTCTCTCGTGAGGACTCCCTTCAAGAAGTTACACAAGGATGCTAAGGAATTCCACCTTGCAATGCTACTACCTTCAGCATTTTGCCTTTACAGTCACCACAAGGAGGAAGAAGGGAGAAAAGAAGAAAGAAAAAGGTTGATCTTATTCCTAAAACCCACCTCACATTTGTATGTGCATGCACACGTGCACACACACACACACACACACACACACAGACTTCCATTTAAATGGTACCTATTCAGAGAAGTCTTCCCTGCCATCATATTAAAGATGATGGACCTATTCTTTTGCCCCCACTTTATTCATGCAGAAAAGGACCTTCAGAAGGTTCAGGCAATGTATGAGGAGAGAACACAGCAAAATATGGAGAGCAAAAGCAGAAAGTGCTTTAAGAAAGCAACTATCAACAATGTCAAGTTATGCTGAAAATATTGAGTAAAACAGATCCTTCCCATAGTCCATCCTGTGTTGCAAGGGCTACAAGGCCTTTCCTCAGATTCTTTTTCTTTTTTTCCTTTGCTGAAGTTCTAGATACAATTTAGGTTCTGCCATTGAGATGCATTCATGCACGACTTGAAAGCTAGGAATAAAACAGAAGTCATCCTTCTACAGTTCTTAAATAAGTTTTAAAAGACATGAGTGTGTGTGGGAGGTAGATTTCACATTCCAGTATCTACAAGGAAAAAATGAAGGTGAAAGTGAAGATAATAGCGCTGATAGCCGTGTTGGCAACTTCCTGACTTCAAGATTAAATGATTTGGTCTTTAAATAAATTAATTTGGTTTATAAATCATAGGTTAATTATTTTTTAACTGTTCTTAACCAACCAATTCTAGTGACAGTTGACCACTAAATTCTCTGAATTCAACCTCTCTGTGTTAAAAATACCTAGCACTTTGCCTGAGAAAGTATTTGGTAACCAGAGAGGTTGCAGGAAACTGATTTTCACAGAATTGGCTTATCTGACTTCATTGTTTTAGAAGTTTGAAAATGGAATACCATAGTTCACAGATGTGTGCCAAAAGAGTTAAAAGTTATTATCCTGTAATTCCCTGGAATTAAATACTCATTGAAGGCAACCTCTGGCAGACCAGCTGGCTGTTGCAGTTGGTTGTTAAAACAAGACTAATACAACCTATGTGATTGGCTATTCTGACCAAGTAGACATTTTTAATTGAAAAAAAAAAAAGGTAAAAAAACAATGTTTATCCTAAAATAATCTCATATATCTTGCAGATGCAAAGTTGGGTTACTGAACTTGAAAAGCATTGCAGAAACTTTTCTTTCAGTTTGCTAAATTATAACATAAACAGATTTATCAGCCCCCCATCTCATAAATTTTAAAGGATTGACTAGATCTCTGAAAAGTTGAATGATACTAATTCCATTTGGTTGGATTATGATGAATCTGAGGACTTTAACCTACAAAAACAAACAAATAAAATATCCTAAAGAGCAGAAAAGTGCCTCTTCTCTTGTCTACTAGTAGAAGTGCTGCCTTGTCTGATGATTTGCAATGACCTCACCTGAGGCAGATACCTTGCCTGTAGATACCTGTTGACCTGTTCTTCACCCCGTCATCACAATTGTCTTTGGGATTGTAAGTGAATTAAGATCCAACATCTTAAAAGTAGCAAGTATATAAATTTTGATTTGGGAGAAAATAGTTCGCACCATAAAATTAAATTATCTTGCTGGTTTATAAGGACAGATATCTGGGTATTATATGAAGAACTAGATTGAATGAATTTTATTAATGAGACAATATGAATATAAAAATGTGAAATCTTCTCCAAATACTTTTCATAAGCAATTCATCTGTAGCTTATATTATAGCACATTAATCTCCATGATTTTCCAGCCATATGCTGAAATCTATAACAGAAGAACCTAGGAGAAAATCATACAGCTCATATAAAAACATAATTTTAAATAAAATATCATTTTTTCCTTTGCTGTGCAAAAGCTTTTAAGCTTTATTAGGTCGATTTGTTTTTTGTTTGTTTTGCTTTGTCTACATTACTCTAGGTGATAAATCCAAAAAAGTGTTGCTGCAAATTTATTTCAAAGAGTGTTCTGCCTATGTTTTTCTCTCACCAAGTTTTATAGCATGCAGTCTTACATTTAGGTCTTTAACTCTTTTGAGTTTTTCTGTATGGTATTACAGAATGTTTTAATCTCATTATTTTACATGTAGCTGTCCAGTTTTCCTAGCACAACTTATTGAAGAGGCTGTCTTTTCTCCATTGTATATTTTTGCATCTTTTGTGTAGATTGATTGACCATAAATGCATAGGTTTATTTCTGAGCTTTCTATCTTGTTCCATTGATCTATGTGTCTGTTTTTCTGCTAGTATCATACTCTTTTGATGACAGCAGCCTTGTAGTAAATCTGAAGACAGCATGATACTTCCAGTTCTGTTCTTCTTTCTCAAGATTATTTTGGCATTTCAGGTCTTTTGTATTTCCATACAAATTTTTTTTTAATTGTTCCAGTTCTGTGAAAATTGCCATTGATAACTTGATAGAGATTGCACTGAATCTGTAGATTGCTTTGGGTAGTATGGGCATTTTAACAATATTTATCTTCTAATCCAAGAACATGGCATATCTTGCCATCTGTTTGTGCCATCTTCCATTTCTTTCATCATCATTTTATAGTTTTCAGAGTACAAGTATTTTGTCTGCATCAGTTCAGTTCAGTTGCTCAGTCATGTCACACTCTTTGTGATGCCATGGACTGCAGCACACCAGGCCTCCCTGTCCATCACCAACTCCCGGAGTTCACTCAAACTCAAGTCCATAGACTCAGTGATGCCATTCAACCACCTCATCCTCTGTTGTCCCCTTCTTCTCCCACCTTCAATCTTTCCCAGCATCAGGGTCTTTTCAAATGAGTCAGCTCTTTGCATCAGGTTGCCAAAGTATTGAAGTTTCAGCTTCAGCATCAGTCCCTCCAATGAATACTCAGGACTGATGTCCTTTAGGATGGACTGGTTGGATCTCCTTACAGTCCAAGGGACTCTCAAGAGTCTTCTCCAACACCACAGTTCAAAAGCATCAATTCTTCAGCGCTCAGATTTCTTTATAGTCCAACTCTCACATCCATACGTGACTACTGGAAAAACTATAGCCTTGACTAGACAGACATTTGTTGGCAAAGTAATGTCTCCATAGGTAGGTTTATTCCTAGGTATTTTATTCTTTTTGATATAATGATAAATGGCATCTTTTCCTCAATTTCTCTTTCTGATATTTTGTTGTTAGTGTATAGAAATACAACAGATTTCTGTATATTGATGTATCCTATATAGCCATTTATAACATGTGCAGAATCTGATAAAATGATACAAATGAACATATTTACAAAATAGAAAAAGATTCATAAAGATAGAAAACTAATGGTTACCAAGGGGGAAAGGTAGGGTGGAAGGACAAACTGGGAATTTGGGATTAACAGATACATATTACTTATATATATAATAGATAAACAACAAGGACCTATTGTATAGCACAGGGAACTATATTCAATATCTCATAATAACCTTCAATGGAAAATAATTAAAAATATATATATATGTATATATGACACTGAATCATTTTTCTGTACACCTGAAACATGTAAACCAATTATACTTTAATGAAACAAATAAATTAGATTAAATTAAAAATTAGTGATTAACCCTTGACAAATAAAGCCATTAAATGGCATATAATACAGAAATCATTCTGATTTTTCACTACTATTTTATTAAAATATCAAATACAATTAATTTAATAATAAAACTGCATTTTGTGAATTGAATATTTTGTTTTGAGAGTAGGCAATAAAACACTACAACTTTCTTACAACTTTATTTCATTGCTTTGTAGACATGCCAATATCATACTTCTCGTATTACATAGTAAACCTTTCTAGAGCTAAGTAAGGGACAAGGCTTCTAAGGGTAAGATGGTCTCTGTGAAGAATGGAGCTTTTATTTGGAGATACCTAAGAAGTACCTGTTTATACTAAACATAAGAAAATCTAACAGGTATATTTACTCTGTGTCTTGATGTTTCTGGTTTGAATGTCGGAAGATATCTAAATACATATGAAAGTCTTGAAATTATGGAACTTATTTCTGTATATATTTTTCTTTTTCTTCCCCATTTTATTTATTTTTTGATGGGGTCATAGACACATGCCCTTAAAATCAGAGCTAAAAGGACTTTTCAGCCCTTCTATAGTTAGAATATATTGCAAGCACTGGAGTTTTCTCTAGGCAGCTAAAAATTCAGGGTACTACTTCTCTTGAAATAATAAGAATCTGTCCTGCTGCTTCTGACAAATCTTTCTCCGAAGGGTTAGCTGTACCAATGATCAAGACAGGTGTTTACAGCTGTATAGTCCAGATCCTCTCACTCTGTTTCCCTAGACAAGTAGACCCAAAGTGCTGTTTATAAAAAATGAATTTGTTGAAACTTTTTATTAAGGAGAGGATACTTTGGTAATAAGCATAATTTCACTCAATATGAAGTTTGTGGAGCTTATTCTATTTTATACTGCATTTAAAACAAATTATTGTCATATCAGTACAAAATAAATTAACCAAATATTTGTCAAACACTATTCTATTTTATATGCTATAAAAAATATGTCACTGACACTTTTATGTCTCTAGTGCCTGAGGATGACTCATTTAGAAAAGCAAAGAAGAAGTGCATGGAACAAAATGCATGTTATTAAATATTCAATAAGAGTTGGCACAGGCACAATTAGGCAAGGAAGCAGTCAGCGAAATATGAAACAGTTCTGTGCTTCTGAAAAAAATACATTTCGATAGAGAGGCTAGTGGTCAAATTATTCAGGTTACAATTACAGCAAGAGTAATATGATACTCTTTAAAGGTTCATAAAGCTGCCCTTGGGATACTTAAATCAAAGAGAAGATGACCAAGCAAACCTAATTGGTCTATACTTAGCTTTCTCATTACAAGTACCAAATTCTTTACTATATGTCAAGTTTTTATTTTTAAATGTATATTATCTGGCCTTGGAAAAGCAACTAAGATGCATGAAAACTAACAAGGTATTCAGGACTTTAAAATTTCATTATTTTACTTTCCAGAGGAGTCAGGAAAGAAAATACTTTAGAAGCATCCAAACATCTCTAGGACATACTGCTTCCATGGAAAATTGGGTACACTGAATTACATAAAAGTGATGCCTGTGTACTTATTCAACTCATTTTTCCTCCTGAAGAATATGTAGTGGTTCATGCCTCTATAAATTAAGCCAGGGCTAGGATGCATATTAAAGTGTGTGCGGAGTGGCTGAGGAGAAAGAATTAGTAGCTTTAAATGGATAATGGAAAGAGTGGTTGAGATTGACTATTGTGCATAAATTTCAAAGATGACACATACAAATGTAGGAGAATTTTTCATTTTCTGGGCTTCTAAGCCCATGAACAATTTTTTGTTAGGTAATTCCCTTAAGGCTAGATATCTTGATGGAAAGCAAAACCTGTCTGGCATGACTGAAGCTGAAAATGCCAGATACACCTTGTCTTCCCTGGGATTAGGTTGTGATCCTGCAAGAATCAGAAATAATGTCAGCATCATGTTTCCTGAGATACCTGTAACACTAGTGTAAGTTCTGAGAGGAAGACATAGTTCCAAAGAAGCCAAGGGACAAAACAAATGTAAGAAATATGACAATGAGAGAACTTAGGGTGTATTATGTCAAGGAAGCTTGCCTACATGAAGTAAATCATAAGCCTACTGTGATTCTGAATGGATAACGTTGCCCCCCAAACAGGTGCCTGTCCTAACAATTATTTGAATCCTTGAGTCTTAAAACAATATTCTGCCCTACAAACTTTGGAGAAGGAATCCAGTTTCAAAAGCTATGCATCCCTAAAACATCCACTTTAGATGAATTCATGGAGGATAAGAGAAAAACCAGATGACTCTCCCAGAAGTTGAGAGCAGGTGCCTGGGAGAATAAAAGGACTAAGGAAGTCCCTTCTCAGAGAAAACAATCAGGTACTTCTAAAGGAACATTCCTCATTCTAGGGTCTCTCTATGAAATTCCATTGTCACTATGAATCAGTAATAGATGTCTCTTATTCATCAATTTTTCTAATGGGAGTTTTTAGTTCCTATTTTGTCTGAATTATACCACTGTATATGAAGAGAGGGACTTCCCTGGTGGCTCAGACGGTAAAGTGTCTGCCTACAATGTGAGAGACCCGGGTTCGATCCCTGGAACAGGAAGATCCTCTGGAGAAGGGAATAGCAACCCACTCCAGCACTCTTGCCTGGAAAATCCCATGGACGGAGGAGCCTGGTAGTCTGCAATCCGTGGGGTCGCAAAGAGTCGGACACGACTGAGCGACTAAACTAAACTTTCATGTGAAGAGAAGGGTACTGAAAATTTGCTTTTTAAAAATTTTTTTGTACAAAAATTAAAGAAATCTCATCTAGATCTGATGGGAAAAAGTCATTTACAAGAAAATTGAACAGAATTCCTTAAGTTGGTGGAACTTCAGATCATCTCCCCTGTGTGTGGATGGGCTTATGTTCTGGGGGTGAAGCACTGTTCATGGGTGTTTGGTAGCAATATTCAACACATGTGGCTAGCTGTGACCAGATGTATGCCTTCTTTCATGGACTACAGTTTCTTCTGGGAAGATGCTACAGTCAAGAACCGAATTTTCAAACTTCCGCTATCCTTACCCCCAATCATGAAAGTATACGGAACATTTGTCACTGATGACAAATGAGTATGAGTGGTGGGTATCATTCTGGGGTTAATACCAATTAGAAGCTCGCGTGCTTTCTCTGTCCTCTCTCTCTTTTAATAGTCAAGCTTCCGACTGTCAATGTTGAGCGCAACCTGGGGTTCAATGTAGTGAAGCCGTAAAGCCTGTGTCAATCTGTAGCCTTGGATGATTGCTACTATCGGCCATCTCCACCCCTACCATCAATCAGAGACACCTCATTACATACAGGCACACCTCATTTCATTGCTGTTCACATTATTGCACTTTATAGATACTGCATTTCTTACAAATTCAAGGTTTGTGGAACCCTATATTGTTAGATAATGGTGAGTATTTTTATCAATAAAACAGTTTAATTAAGGTATGTGCATTGTTTTTTTAGAATTAATGCTATTGCACACTTAGACTATAGTATGACGTGAACATAACTTTTATATTCAATGGAAAACCACAAAATTTGTGTGACATGCTTTGTTACAATCTCCACTTTATTTCAGTTGTCTGGAACTAAACCCACAGTACCTCCAAGGTATGTCTATACTATCTGAATATAAAAAATGGTCTAATGGTACAATTTACAAGTATATTGAGCTATTAATCTAATCAAAATGTAACACCTTAAGAGAGAGACACATCAAATGACTATTCTCATAATCAGCTTATGCTTATAAGTTGAAATAGCAAAATAGCTAATAAATTTGATAATATATAATTTTTTCATGAAATATAGAATATATTATTAATACTATTTCCCCCAACCTTTACATATAAGTCAAGACTTCAGCCAGGAAAATAGTCACTACAAGTGTTATAGAAAAAGATTTCATTAAGGAACTTGAGTTTCCTTGAATATGAATAAAGATGGGGCAGTGGATATCTAGGAGTGGGAATCACTGCATCAGGAAAAAATAGTCACTGGCAAAGCCATGTAAAACACTGATGTGGGTGGACAAAATAGAGCCAGAAGGAAAGATCAACAAACCATTCAGATCTAGACACTGCAGTTTTGAGCCACAGTTTGCTCATAGAGGGATGTGTAAACTATTACCCATGTGGACTCTTTTTTCTGGAAATTGCTGCAACATCTAAGTCAATGGGAATTGCTGCTTCCACAGGACCCCAGTCATGCACCTGGTGGTGAGTTTGGGACTGCTGTTGGCCAGCAAGGCCAGCAACCAGAAATTAAGGTGGGATTTAAGAGAGAAAGGGAATAAAAACAAGCTGGATCTCATGAGAAAACACTTCATTGTCCATAGTTATTTGTGACCTTTGTAGAGAAAACCTCATGAGAAAGATGACCTCTCTTCCCTTATTCCTTCTGAAATATGCATGAGTTTCCGTAATTATTTGTTTAATCTGGACCCTAGAGAATTCTGGTAAAAACAGGTTCTCAACCTTAGACACAAAGTTATTCACAATATTTCTTTATTCCTTACTTTCTTTTTACTATCTGTTGGATCTTTTCCTCTTCAATCTTAATAATGATACTTTGTGTTTTCTCTCTTTGATTACATTTGATCATTTCCTAGGGTTTATCAATTGTGATCAACTTTTTCATGGTCAAGGAACAAATGTTAAAGTTTAAATTGTAAATATTTTCAACTATATTATATAATTGATAGACTAGTACATGACCAGTACCAGTATCATGCATGTTATATGTGAATTTGAAAATAATGTATTTTCTACAGTTTCAGAAGTTTTGATTTATAAATTATAGGTGAAGTTGGCTTATACTGTCTAATCCTTCTCTGTCTTTATTAAATTTTTGTGTACCCCTTCTTTTTTTGGATGAATTACAATTAAGATAGAGTGCCAAAGGATTTAGGACAGGTAAACTAGTTTGAAAATGAAGACAAAACCTGGAAGACTTACCAAACAAGATTTCAAGAACTAAAGCTACATGAATCCAGTGTGATAGCTGCATAATGACTGAAATACAAATCAGTGGAACAGAATAGATGGTCCATAAATAGATCTACACTTATATGGTTAATTGATTTTTCACAGATGAGCCAAAGCAACTAAATAGAGAAAAGATAGTTTTTTCAACAAATATTGCTGAAACAAGAAGATGTATAGGAAGAAAAAAAGTAACCTCAAGGTTTACTTTTATTATACACATGTTAGTTTAAAATGGATCATGGTTCTTAACACAGAAACAAACCACTGAATTTCAGAGAAAAGCATGAGACATTTTTGTCATTAATATTTGGGAAAGCAATTAATAAATTGCTTTCCCAAAAACTACATCAAAAGCAAAAGTTACATCTTAAATTAGTTGATAAAATGAATATCATAAAATTAAAACATTTTAGCTTCCTGAAAAAAATGGCAGAGTAGAAGGACCTTGAACTCACCTCCTTTTAGGAACATACCAAAATCACAACTAAATGTTGAATGGCCCTCAATAAAAAAGACTAGAAACTACCAGAAGATATTCTGCTTCCAAAGACATAAAGTGAAAACCAAAACAAGATGATAGGAGGAACACCTTCATGATATAATAAAATTCTATACCCCTCAGGTGGTTAACACACAAACTGAGGAATACACTGCAGACATTCTCTAATAAGAGTGAGAGCTCTGAGCCTGATGTCAGGCTCCCCAACCTGGAGGTCTGAAATTGGAAGGAGTCCGCAGAGCATTTGGTTTTGAAGGCCAAGAGGCTTGACTGCAATAGCCCCATGGGACTGGGGAAAACAGAGACTCCACTCTTGCCGGGCACACGCAAGGTCTCACGCACACTGGAAACCAGGGCCAAGTCAGTGATTTCACATGACCCAGAGCCAGACCTACCTGCTGGTCTTAGAGGGACGCCTGAGCAGGTAGGGGGCGGATGTGGCTCACTCTGGGTACAAGGACCCTGATGGTCGAGGTGTCAGGGAGTACTCACTGGCGTGAGCTCTCCTGGTGACTGATATTTTAGCATCAAGACCTGGTCCCACCCAGCAACCTGCAGGCTCCAGTGCTAGGATACCTCAGGCTTAATAACCAACAAGGTGAGAATACAGTCCATTCAGTAGCAGATAAGACTGCCTAAAGCCTTTCTGAGTCCACAGCTGCCTCTAGACACACCCCTTGACACAACCCTGCCCACCTAAGGACCAAGACCCAGCTCCACCCCATGTGCATCCCACCAAGAAGCCTGCACAAACCTCTAGACCAGCCTCAGCCATCAGGGGCAGGCACCAGAAGCAAGAACACTGCAATTGCACAGTCTGTAGACCTGGGTCTGCAAGCACAAGTCAGAAACTCTTCTGGGATCAGCTTTTCCCTGGAACTCACATCCCTGTGTTCACTGCACCACTATTTACAACAGCCAAGACATGGAAGCAATAGAAAAGTTTACCAACAGAGGAATGGAAAAAGAAGAGGTGGTATATTTATATACACACACAGACATACATACAATAGAATATTAGTCACCAGTAAAAAGAACAAAACAATGCCGTTTGTGGCAACATGGATGGACCTACAGATTGTCACACTGAGTGAAGTAAGACATGGAAAGACAAATATCATATCATACAATATCACTTATATGTGGAATCTTACAAAAAGGGGGTACAAACTTATTTACAAAATAGAAATCGAGTCACAGATGTAGAAAATAAACTTATGGTTACCAGGGGATAAATAGGGAGAGGGATAAAAAAACCACTACAATATTGTAAAGTAATTAGCCTCCAACTAATAAAAATAAATTAAAAAAATAAATAAATAAAATTGAAAAAAACATTGTGAGGTTGGGACTTGACATATACACACTACTGTATATAAAATAAACAACAAGTGCCTACTATCTAGCTTAGGGAACGCTACTCAATATTTCATAATAACTCACAAGGGAAAAGAATCTGACAAACACATAGAGGATACTTAATATAAGAAAATCGCATGTCACAAATATGAAGATAATTTACAAAACAATGTCTACAAAGATCTTGTATCAAAAATGTATGCAGGGCTTCTAGAACAAGAAAATATTATCCAAGAAAAATAGTGGCAAACTACATAGACATCTCAAAAGATAAGATATATACATGTGTAATATCCCAAAAAGAAACTCTCATCATCACTGGTTTTCATAGAAATACAAATTGAAACTACAAGAGACTTATGCATGCGCATGCACACACGTACATGCACACACACAAACACACACGTATACACCCATGCATAAAGCACAAACAGCAAAAGCAAAAAAGACTAACACAGTGTAGTTCTGGCAAGGATGTGGAGCCATCACATCCCTCATTCTTTGTTCATGGTGATTCAAAATTCTAGAGCTACTTTGAAAAAAAGTTTGGCATGCATTTACTGTAAAACACAACCATTCCATTTCTAGATATTCATCTAAGAAAAATTAAAAGTTATGTCTACTCAAAAACATGTATACTAATACTCAGAATAGTTACTACAGCCTCAACAAAGCAACCTCAAATCTCCATTAAATGGTGAATGTGTAATTTCATTATTGTATATGCTTACAATGGAATTTGTAAGCAATTTATTCAGCAATAAAAAGGAACAATATTTATTAAAGTACAGTTGATTTACAATATCATGTTAGTTTCAAGTGTATAAATGATAGAAAAATATATATTTTTCATTATAGGTTATTACAAGATATTACTATGATTCCCTCTGAAATACAGAAAATCCTTGTTACCATAAGTTTGTTTTCTCTGCCTGTGATTCTGTTTCAGTTTTGTAAATAAGTTCATTTGTATTATGTTTTTAGATCCCTCGTATAAGTAAATTATATGATATTTGTTTTCCTCTGTCTGACTTACTTCATTTAATATGGTAATCTCTAGACCCATCCACATTGTTGTAAATAGCAATTTTTTTTATGGCTAAGTAATATTGGGTTGTGTATACATACTGCATCTTCTTTGGTCATTCACCTGTTGATAAACAGGTTGCTTCAGTGTCTTGGCTATTGTAAATAGCCTCTATGAACATTGGAGTGCATGTTCTTTTTCTGGAGTATCTTTTCAATGTAGAGTTTTCATTTTTAAGGATATATTCCCCAGAGTGGGATTGCTGTGTCTTACTGTAACTATTTTTTTTTTTTAAGGAACTTCTATATTGTTCCCATAGTAGCCATACCAATTTACATTCCCACAGAGTAGGAGAGCTCTCTTTTCTCCATACATTTGCGGCATTTATTTGTCGACTTTTTAATGGTGGCCATTCTGACAAGTGTAATGCGGTGCCTCATTGTAGTTTTGATTGCATTCCTCTAGTTATGAGAGCTATTGAGCATCTTTCATGCACTTGTTGTTTATCTGTATGTCTTCTTTGGAGAAATGTCTCTTTAGGTCTTCTACCCATTTTTTAATATTTCTTCTAGCTCATAGATTGTCTTTTTTCCTTTATTTATGGTCTAAAGGCAAACAAAATACTAATGCAATCAACATGGGTGAATCTTGAAAATATTATATGAAATGAAAAAGTAAAAAAACAGTGTGTACATTAAGAAATTCTAAGAAAAAACAAAACTATAGTGACAGAGAGTGGATCAATGACTGCTTGGAGTTGGTATTTAGAAAAAAACTAATTTCAAAGCAAGAATTTAAAATGTTTTATGGCATGAGAGCTATTCTCTAATGGTAATGCTGTTTACGCAATTCCATATAACTATCAAAATTCAACAAACTTTACATGTAATATGGGTAAAATCTTTAATTTTTATTGGAATATAGTTGCTTTATAAAGTTGTGTTAGTTTCTGCTGTATACTGAAGTGAATCAGCTACAAATATACAGATATCCTGTCTTCGAAGGATTTCATTCCCATTTAAGTCACCACAGTTCAGTTCAGTTCAGTCGCTCAGTCGTGCCCAACTCTTTGCGACCCCATGGACTGCAGCACGCCAGGCCTCCCTGTCCATCACCACCTCCCTGAGCTTGATCAAACTCATGTCCACTGAGTCGGTGATGCCATCAAACCATCTCATCCTCTGTCGACCCCTTCTCCTCCTGCCTTCAATCTTTCCCAGCATCAGGGTCTTTTCCAATGAGTCAGTTCTTCACATCAGGTGGCCAAAGTATTGGAGTTTCAGCTTTAGCACTAATCCTTTCAGTGAACACCCAGGACTGATTTCCTTTAGGACAGACTGGTTGGATCTCCTTGCAGTTCAAGGGACTCTCAAGAATCTTCTCCAACACCATAGTTCAAAAGCATCAATTCTTCAGCACTCAGCTTTCTTTATAGTCCAACTCTCACATCCATACATGACTACTGGAAAAAACCATAGTTTTGACTAGAAGGACCTTTGTTGGCAAAGTAATGTCTCTGCTTTTTAATATGCTGTCTAGGTTGGTCACAACTTTTCTTCTGAAGACCAAGTGTCTTTTAATTTTATGACTGCAGTCACCATCTGCAGTGATTTTGGAGGCCCCAAAAGAGTCTGTCACTGTTTCCATTGTTTCCCCATCTATTTGCCATGAAGTGATGGGACCAGATGCCATAAACTTAGTTCTCTGAATATTGAGTTTTAAGCCAACTTTTTTACTCTCCTCTTTCACTTTCATCAAGAGGATATTTAGTTCTTCTTTGCTTTCTGCCATAAGGGTGGTGTAATCTGTGTATCTGAGGTTATTGATATTTTTCCTGGCAATCTTGATTCTAGCTTGTGCTTCATCCAGCCTGGCATTTTGCATGATGTAATCTGCATATAAATTAAATAAGCAGGGTGACAATATACAGCCTTGACATACTCCTTTCCTGATTTGGAACCAGTTTGCTGTTCCATGTCCAGTACTAACTGTTGCTTCTTGACCTGCATACAGAATTTTCAGGATGCAGGTCAGGTGGTCTGGTATTCCCATTTCTTTAAGAATTTTCCATAGTTTGCAGTGATCCACAAAGTCAAAGGCTTTGGCATAGTTAATAAAGCAGAAGTAGATGTTTTTCTGGAACTCTCTTGCTTTTTTGATGATCCAACAGATATTGGCAATTTGATCTCTGGTTCCTTTTCCTTTTCCAAATGCAGCTTGAACATCTGGAAGTTCACAGTTCACGTACTGTTGAAGCCTGGCATAGAAAATTTTGAGCATTACTTTGCTGCTGTGTGAGATGAGTGCAATTGTGCAGTAGTCTGAGCATTCTTTGGCATTGACTTTCTTTGGGTTTGGAATGAAAACTGACCTTTTCCAGTCCTGTGGCCACTGCTGAGTTTTCCAAATGTTTTCACGTATCGAGTGCAGCACTTTCACAGCATCATCTTTTAGGATTTGAAATAACTCAAGTGGAATTCCATCACTTCCACTAGCTTTGTTCCTAGTGATGCTTTCTAAGGACCACTTGACTTCACAATCCAGGATGTCTGGCTCTAGGTCAGTGATCATGCCATTGTGGTTATCTGTGTCATGATGATCTTATCTGTACAGTTCTTCTGCATATTCTTGCCACCTCTTCTTAATATCTTCTGCTTTTGTTAGGTCCATACCATTTCTGTCCTTTATTGTGCCCATCTTTGCTTTGTACAGAGCACTGACTATTATGGATATATTATATTGTATGTAAATAGTAATTTAATAAACAAAAGGAGGACAAAAGCCCAAAAGATCAATTTATTTCACAACATTAACCCAGAAAGGATGGGAAAAACATCATTACCTGATAGAAAGATTTACCAATTAATAATGGAAGAGAATTATAAGTACTGCAAAATAAGAATGAACAAAAATTACAGCAAATACCATATTTAATGGTGAAATACTGTCATTGGGCTCCATTTGGGAAAAAACAAGGATGATCATTATTACCACCTTTAATCATTTTTATTATACTGGAGGCCAAAAAGTTAAGGAAAAGAAATAAAATATTGTAGATTGGAAGTAAGACATAAAACTCATTATTTGCAGAATTCATAGCTGAATACACAGCAAATCCAAAACAATATATAAACTTTTAGAATAAATAATAAAATTTATCAAGGTTTTTGTATATAAGGTCAATATACAAAAAGTTTTAGATTTTCCTGTCCATTCAGATGGAGTAACCCAATTTGTCCAGCTCTTCCTTCTCATAACAGCAAAAATAAAACAAAATAAAACCTGGACATAACACATGTAACAAACCTAGGAAGGTACAGAGAAGAAGGCCAGTAGCCTAATCATCTTGAGAC
Organism: Cervus canadensis; assembly: GCF_019320065.1. Taxonomy (NCBI): domain Eukaryota; kingdom Metazoa; phylum Chordata; class Mammalia; order Artiodactyla; family Cervidae; genus Cervus; species Cervus canadensis. Next base: position 43,514,446 of record NC_057412.1, read on the forward strand.
ACCAGTAAAGAGGAAACGCAGGTGAGTTCTCTGTTTCTCCTCTTCTGTCTGCACACCTGGAAAACCCTTGCAGATGCCTCAGACCTGGATCTGCAGGCAGGCACACAGTGGGGAGCAAGAGCCCCAAGAAAAGCTGTTTCTTTCAAGCCAAAATGTCAGAAAAATGATCACCTGACCCCGGAAAACATTTCTGGCAAATCCTACCCTCCTCCAGCTGACCAATAAAGGGGAAAAACCATGACTTCCTCCTGTGCTTCCAGTTTCTGATCTGAGTTGATTTTCCACCCCTCGTCCATCTGCAGGTGGAAGGATGCACTGGTGCCCCCAGGCCCCTACTAGGTGGCAGTGGCAGAGGACTGCAGGCCCTAAACCTGTAACAGCCCTCAGATCCTCGCTGTTCACCGGAGGGTTGAGTCTGAATGAGCAGAAATCAACTTTTCAGCTGGCAGTCAGCTGCAGAGTTAGTGCTGGCTGCACTAGCAGGCAGGTTATTTTCCGTCAATTGCACAATCGCCCTGCTGGGATGGTAGATTAGGAGGGCTGAACTGGGAGCTGCTTTATCTACCCTCCACCCAGCAGAAGCAGCAGATACCCTTAACTCTCCTTCCAGAGTGGGCTCAGCAGGGCTGAGCAGGGAGCTGAGCTTCTCTTCCTTCCCTGGCAAATGCAGGAGTATCCAGCAGTGAGCTGGACCACCGGGCCTACCAGCAGCAATGAGGCAGCAAAAGCGCTGTAAAGAGGAATGACTGAGCTCCCCACCTCTACCTTCCCTCTCGGGGGTGGTGCGGAGCTGAGCCGCCGCTAGGGGCCTGCAGCAGCCTGGCAGGCAGCCAGCCTCCTGCTCCCCCGACTCGGCACCAGCGGGCCGGGTGGAAACCTGAGTATTCACACTCGCCCAGCCCTAATGCTACTTCTGCATGCCCTGATGCTTCTGCATGCACAGCGCAACCGCATGCCTAAAGAAGAGGATTAACTAAGGCCCAAGAGTCTAGAATATAGTATCCAAAATTTCAGGATCCAATTGAAAATCACTCCTCACAGCAAGAACCAGGAAAATTATACCTTGAATGAGAAAAAAAAAACCAATCAAACCTGACTATATCAAGTTGAATCAAATATTGGAATTATCTGGAAAGGAAACATCTATCATACGAAGGATCCAACAAGAAATTACAAATTCTCTTGAAACAACTATGTTTTTAAAAGAGATAGTATCAATAGAAATGTAGAAGTAAAAAGAAGCAAACAGATAATTATAAAAATGATAAAGAGAATAACTGAAATTAAGGTAAAGGACCTTAGAGGAAATAAGTTTTTATATTTCACTTGAAGTGATCAAACATCATTAACAGTACACCATAATAAGCTATGTATGTATATTGTAGTAACTACACAATAGGAAGCCATACTAAGCACATAATGTTAAAAAAAAAAAAGCAATACTATAAAAAAAAATCAAGATAGATTCTAAAAAAATTTTCAAGTAACCACACAAAATTTTTAAAAAGCTGAAAAGAAAAATGAGACAGAGGATGAAAATTGAGATAGAAAATAAATAAATGGCAGGTTTAAGCACTAACACAGCAGCAAGTATATTGTATCTAAATGGTCTAAATACAGCAAATTAAGGAAAGACTGGTGAAGTCAATAAAAAATACTATTCAGCAATATTCTGTCTACAAGAAACTTCAAATATACTGAAGTAGTTAATTTTAAGGTAAAAGGATATAAATACATATTCCATGAACACGTGAATAAATAAAAACAGAGTGGTTACAGTAACATCAGAGAAAAGTAAATTTCAAACAAAAGAAAATTAATAGAGACAAGGAGGAACATTACATAAAGATAAAAGTACCAATCTGCCAGTAAGGCATAACAATCATAAATGTAAAATCAAAACAGCAAAACCTGAAAATGCATGTAGGAAAACTGATACAGCTGAAAGGAGAAGTGTGTATGTGTGTGCCCAGTCATATCCAACTCTTTGTGAGCCCATGGACTGTAGCCCACAGGCTTCTCTGCCCATGGAATGTTCCAGGCAAGAATACTGGAATGGGTTGCCAAAATTATGTGAGAGATTTCAGTACCCATCTGTCAGCATCTGATAAAACTTATAGACAGAAAGTTGAAAATGATATAGAACTGAACGACACCATCAAGCGGTAAAATCTAATCAAAACAAAACATATACAATGCTATGCCCCAAAACACAGAATAAGAATTCTTTTTAAGCCCCAGTAGAACATGTATAATGATATTCTATGTCCTGGGCCAAAAGCAAACTTCAATCATTTTTAAAATTGATCTTATACAGAATATTATCTTAATATAATATAGTGGAGTCAAATTAGAACTCAGTAACAGAAAACAACAGAGAAATCTCAAGACCCTTGGAATTCATACGAGATATCTCTAAGTAATGAATAGATCAATGAAGTAATCTCAAAGAGAGTAGAAGGAAAATTATAAAAATGAGCTGAAACCAATAAAATTGAAAGAGGAAAACAAAATTACAATGAAACAGAGAGTGAGTCTAAAAAAAGTAATAAATCTATAAAATTCGAACATTCTGAAAAATATAAGAACAAAGACACAAATCCACAACACCAGAAATGAAACAGGAAATACTACTAAATATCTTGCAGCCAGTAAGAATAAAGGAATAATATTAACCAGTTTATACTCATAAATTTGACAACTTAGAATTTGGACCAGGTTTTTAAAAAACTAAGAACCATGAAAACTCAACTGAGATGAAGTAGAACACCAGAATAGTCCTGTAAATAGTAAGAAATGGAAAATAGGATATTGAAATTGAAGACTTCAAAGGCTCCTCTAAATAACTCCAAACTGGAAACAACCCAGATGCTAATGGCTCGACGATTATAGCACATCCATTCCATGTCATACTACTTACGCAACAGAAAGAAACGGATTACTGATACATTAGATGATTTGATGAACCCACAGGGAGTTATGCTAATTATCAATAACAAAATAATATATACTGTATGACTTCATTTATATGATATTCTTAAAGTGACAAAATTGTAATAATGCAGAATAGATTATTTCTTGCCAGGAGTAAAAGGATGAAAACAAGAAGGAAGGTAGGTGCGGCTATAAAAATACAACATCCAGAGCTAAAAAAACATGTATTGTATATTTCATACATATGAAATGCAAAAAAGGACAAAACTCATGTTATTATAACTTAGAATAGGGGGTGCTTAGTGATGTCAAAAGAGCCAAAAAGGTTAATGGCTTTTATTCTGAGTATGGTTACACTTATTTGACGTGATTTATTTGGAAAAATTCATCAAGCTATATGCACACATGATGGGTACCTTTCTGTATATATGTTACACGTTAAGGATAACTGTTTCATTACGGGGCTTCCCTGGTGGCTCAGACGGTAAAGAGTCTGCCTGCAGTGCAGGAGACCCGGGTTCAATCCCTGGGTTGGGAAGATCCCCTGGAAAAAGAAACGGCAACCCACTCCAAAATGCCATCATTATGTAATACAATAATAAAAATAATTACAAATAGATATCACTGTTTAAATGTATCATTGAGCTTCTTAATGTTATATAACTCACGCAGCTATATAAACACACGCACATACTTCATCTTATAGTCCAAATTGCACTGCATATTGTTTAAACTCTAGCCCAGAAAATTTACATGACCTTGGATAACAAACTGTCTAGATTTTGCTTCTTATTTTTAAAAGAAGAGAATGAGATTGACATCTCTAAAGTTCTTCTCATACTCAAAGCCTGTGTTTGCAAATCATACTGTTTATATAAGCTGTTTGCTAAATATTTGAAATATAATACCTATTTAATTCAGTTTATATCCTAAAATTTTAAATACTTGAGTAAATTTTGAAATGGCCCTGTATTTAAATGTATTTTTTATATAACATGTTATCTTCTTTGCAAATTTGAAGAAAATGTTTGTTTCTCAGCATAAAAGAATTATGAAACATATCAACCATCTTGAGGTGATCACTTTAGTTCTAGTTCTGACATTAAGTAGCTTTGTAACCTTGAATAAGTCACAAAAACTTTTCTTGTCTCAGATTCCTAATTCTATGAATGAATAATACATCTCCTGACACTTTAGATGCCTCATGGGTGGATTAAATAGGAAAACATACATGACTTAAAATCTTTACAGCAGTCCACAAATGCAAATATAGTTATTGTTATTATTTTGCTTTTATAGGCTTTTATATAAATTTATATTTTCTCCATTTTAAGGGAGAGAAAGTAGAGTGACTGTACTCAGATGCACATGTGTATACACAAACACCCTTAATTAGGTGGTGGGAGAGAAAATGAGGTACATTTTTTTTTTCCTTTTTATGTTACTGAAGCTCTGCTTTGCTCATTACCCTTCCATTACTTTCCCTTCATTTTTCCTCCCGTGGAGCAAGGGAGATAAGCTCCTGTTGATAGCTCATGAATTTCAATTTATATACCCAGGGGCAGGGCACTTTTGATGAAATGTCTCCACTGTTAGAACTTCCTGCCGCTTGGGCTTTCAGAGGGTCCATGTTTAAACCTTCAGGCCAAAATGTAAATCTGTTTTTATTCCTTTAAACAGAAGACTTGTGGGTGTTTTCAAAATATATATGCATTAAATAAGTATTTATTTGACATTCTGGATTTTAGAACTAGGAGACTTTCTCAGGAACAAGTGAATGAGACAGCAGGGACTGAGGCTGCATTTCCAAGTGTCTGGCTAACCCTAACCCTCAGTAAGTGTCCAACAGGCAAACGTGGCAGAAAGAGATCACTTCTCACTGTGAAAGGAACATGTGCACACGCACTGGGACAGGCACCGATGTGCAGTCCCCAGAATGCTTGCGGCCGTTGTCTCAGAGCATCGGGGTTGCAATCTGCATTTACTTCCTCCATTGCAACTTTACATGGTCAAAATCATTTCACATTCAGTATGCAATTTTTATCTAATTAGAAACTAAATAAAGACTTCTTGATGAAAGTGAAAGAGGAGAGTGAAAAAATCAGCTTAAAGCTCAACATTCAGAAAACTAAGATCATGGCATCTGGCCCCATCATTTCATGGCAGATAGATGGGGAAACAGTGGAAACAGTGGCTGACTTTATTTTGGGGGGGCTCCAAAATCACTGCAGATGGTGACTGCAGCCATGAAATTAAAAGACGCTTACTCCTTGGAAGGAAAGTTATGACCAACCTAGACAGCATATTAAAAAGCAGAGACATTACTTTGCCAACAAAGGTCCGTCTAGTCAAGGCTGTGGTCTTTCCAGTGGTCATGCATGGATGTGAGAGTTGGACTATAAGGAAAACTGAGAGCCGAAGAATTGATGCTTTTGAACTGTGGTGTTGGAGAAGACTCTTGAGAGTCCCTTGGACTGCAAGGAGATCCAACCAGTCCATCCTAAAGGAGATCAGTCCTGGGTGTTCATTGGAAGGACTGATGTTGAAGCTGAAACTCCAGTACTTTGGCCACCTGATACGAAGAGCTGACTCATTGGAAAAGACCCTGATGCTGAGAAAGATTGAAGACAGGAGGAGAAGGGGACGACAGAGGATGAGATGGTTGGATGGCATCATCAACTCAGTGGACATGAGTCTGAGTAAACCCCTGGAGTTGGTCATGGACAGGGAGGCCTGGCGTGCTGCGTTTCATGGGGTCACAAGGAGTCGTACACGACTGAGTGACTGAACTGAACTGAAATAAAGAAGTTATTTTTTTATTTTATTTTTTTATTTATTTATTTTTTTAATTTATTATTATTATTTTTTTTGTCATACATTGATATGAATCAGCCATAGACTTACACGTATTCCCCATCCCGATCCCCCCTCCCACCTCCCTCTCCACCCGATTCCTCTGGGTCTTCCCAGTGCACCAGGCCCGAGCACTTGTCTCATGCATCCCACCTGGGCTGGTGATCTGTTTCACCATAGATAGTATACATGCTGTTCTTTTGAAATATCCCACCCTCACATTCTCCCACAGAGTTCAAAAGTCTGTTCTGTATTTCTGTGTCTCTTTTTCCATTTTGCATATAGGGTTATCGTTACCATCTTTCTAAATTCCATATATATGTGTTAGTATGCTGTAATGTTCTTTATCTTTCTGGCTTACTTCACTCTGTACAAGGGGCTCCAGTTCCATCCATCTCATTAGGACTGATTCAAATGAATTCTTTTTAATGGCTGAGTAATATTCCATGGTGTATATGTACCACAGCTTCCTCATCCATTCATCTGCTGATGGGCATCTAGGTTGTTTCCATGTCCTGGCTATTATAAACAGTGCTGCGATGAACACTGGGGTGCACGTGTCTCTTTCAGATCTGGCCTCCTCAGTGTGTATGCCCAGGAGTGGGATTGCTGGGTCATATGGCAGTTCTATTTCCAGTTTTTCAAGAAATCTCCACACCGTTTTCCATAGCGGCTGTCTGTTGGTGGGAAGTTATTTTTTTTATTTAAAAATATTTATTTTTCATTGGAGGATAATTGCTTTACAATGTGGTACTGGTTTCTGTCGTCCATCAACATGCCTCAGCCATAGGGATACATACAACCCCTCTCTCTAGAGCCTCGCTCTCAGCCCATCCCACCCATCTAAGTCGTCACAGAGTACCGGGTTGGGCTCCCTGAATCATTCAGCAAATCCCTGCTGATTGTCTATCTAAAATATGGCAATGGATGTTTCAATGCTACTCTCTCCATCTATCCCACCATCTCCTTCACCTGCCATGTCCACAAGCCTGTTCTCTATGTCTATGTCCCTATTGCTGCCCTCCGTGAAAAATAATGGGCTTCCCTGGTGGCTCAGAGATGAAAGCGTCTGCCTGCAATGCGGGAGATTGGGGTTATTTCAATACAATCCAAAAGCCTTGCAATAAATAGTTTTATAAACTCATTATACAAACAGTTTAAAGAAAAAAGTAAGACATGATTATTTGGGCTGTACATTTTCTCCAGATAGTGAAACACAGGCAACCCTCACTTGAATCTTGTTTTCACAGAAATCTCGTGCTTTTCTTTAGGGTAAACTTACATATGGGTATATTCATCACTAGCATAGTATTTAGTGTTGCATTTTAAAATTTAATATAACATAATTCATTCTCTATATAAGTTTATGTAACTTTTTCCCCATTTGATGTTAACTTTGTGACTTGTCTCTCTGGCAACATGTAACAATCCTTATTTATTTTCTTCACTCAGTGTTTCTTTGAAAGAAGAAAGTGCATTTTACTTATCCATTCTACTGCAGACAAAAGGATGTTTTTCTCCAGTACTAAACATGCTGCTAAAATAATTATTCTACAGATATCTCATGCACATGAACAAGAGTCCTTACATTACATATATGGAATGAATGTACAGGGTCAGAAGATGCATTGAGCTTCTTATTTGAATGCCCGTTATCCTTGGAGGAGGGCACAGCAACCCACTCCAGTATCGTTGCCTGGAGGATCCCGCGGACAGAGGAGCCTGGTGGGTACAGTCCATGGGGTTCCAAAGAGTTGGACACGACTGAGGTTACTGAGACACAGAATGCCTGCTATCAACTCTATTGTCCCTGACTGTGTTGATTTTCACTATAGTATATTTCCTATAGCATTATATTCTGATTATATTTTTTTATGATACTTTCATTCTATATTTTTTAGTATAATTTTTTTCCCTTTGTAAATACTCAGTTCATATGCATAAGGGATGAGCAGTTGGTTTTTATCCTTTTCTAATTCAAAGCTTGGAGAAGGAAATGGCAACCCACTCCAGTGTTCTTGCCTGGAGAATCCCAGGGGCGGGGAGCCTGGTGGGCTGCCGTCTATGGGGTCGCACAGAGTTGGACACGACTGAAGCGACTTAGCAGCAGCAGCAATTCAAAGCTAAGGCTTTAAATGTCCTATAAACACTGAAGTAGCTACATGCTACAAGTTTTAATGTGCATAATTTTTGCTTTCATTTATTTGTGAATATTTTAGCATTTACAAGTGAATTTTAAATTTAAAAATTGAATGATATTCAATTTTTGGATGATGTATACTTAAAAAAATTGTAAAATTTTTAGAATTTAATTTTAAAAAGTAAAAGAAATTTTAATTCATTAATTTGAAATTTTAATTTCAGTAAGAGCAGCGGATATAACCTACAGTGAATTGGCTCTCTTGGTACCAATTATTGTAAATAATAGGTTTCCTTGAGGTGAATGCTAAGTATTTCTACCAGTTAGATACAAATTCTGTACATTTGACTTGATATGGTAAAACTTTTAGCTTTTATTATTAGTCTGTGGTCTATTTCAAACTAAGGTTCAGTGTTCATTTGCTTCCCATGTGGATATCCAGGAGCCCATAGAACCATTTTCTTATCCCAGAGAATTGCTCTGAAATATTTCTCAAAAACAAATACATACATATATATTTATAGACTCTCTATTATATCTCCGTAATCTGTATCTCTGTCTTTGTGGTAACAATACACTCTCCTGATTACAGTAGTTTTTAGTAAGTCTTGAAATCAGGTAGAGTAAATCTTCCAAATTTGTTTTTCTTTCCTATTTAAATTTTTTTTCTTTCACTGTTTTAGTTGTTTCAGGAATATTTTACAAATAATTTATCAATTTTCTTTGAAAAGCTGCAGGAATTTTCAGTGCAGTAACTTTGATGTTAATTGGGTGGAATTAAAATTTATAAATTTGAAATGTTTCTAAATCATGAACAACATGGTATATGGCTCCATTTAGTTTATCTCTAGTTTCTCAAAATATATTTGAATTTGTTGCCTAGAAAACTTCTATGTCTTTTTAAAAATGTATTCTTTTATATTTAATGTTTTGGTGTTATTCTATTAGCTAAATGTTGAGATGAGTACATAAAAATTAAAATTGAGTTTTAATATTAAGCTTGTATCCTATGACCTAGAAAATTAATTTATTATTTTTTCTTACTTATTCATAGATTTCTCCAGATTTTTATATAAAATAAACATGCCACTGGTAAGTAGAAAGCTGTTAATATTTATTTTTTTCCTTACAGAAATAAAAAATATATATATATAAATATACAGACATATATGTATATATTTTATTTGCCCTGTTGCAATGACTGGAACTTCCCGTGTTATATTTAATACATATGATTTGAGTAGGAACTCTTGCTTTTTTTCCAAACATAACAACAGAAGTTTGATGTTTTATTATTAAGTATAAAGGAAGAGGTAAATGATTAAATGATACCTTGCTAGCTTAAATAAACATAAAGCCTTATACAAATGAATTTACTATCATTTAAAAGTATGTTTGAAAACTAGGCATTGAGGTTAAATTTAGTAAAATTGTACTATTAGTATCATTATCAGATATCCCCAAACCACCATTACTGTGATTAGTGACACAGTGGCTTCTTTAACTTAATATATTTGATTTTTATATCTGATTACACAGAAGAACTGTTCAAAAGAGCTCTTAATGACCCAGATAAGCACAGTGATGTGGTCACTCACCTAGAGCCAGACACCCTGGAGTGTTAAGTCAAGTGGGCTTTAAGAAGCATTGCTATGAACAAAGTTTGTGTGGAGGTGATAGAATTCCAGCTGAGCTATTTCACATCCTAAATGATGATGCTGTTAAAGAGATGCACTCAATAAGCCAGCAAATTTGGAAAACTCAGCAGTGGCCACAGGACTGGAAAAGGTCAGTTTTCATTCCAATACCAAAGAAAGGCAACGCCAAGGAGTGTTTTAATTACTGTACAATTGTACTCATTTCACATGCTAGCAAGATTATGCTCAAAATCCTTCAAGCTAGGCTTCAACAGTACGTGAACTGAGAACTTTCAGACATGCAAGCTGGATTTAGAAAAGGCAGAGGAACCAGAGATCAAATTGTCAACATCCACTGGATCATAGAAAAAGCAAGGACATTCTAAAAAATCATCTACTTCTGCCTCATTGATTATGCTAAAACCTTTGACTGTTTGGATCACAACAAACTGTGGAATATTCTCAAAGAGATGGGAATACCAGACCATATTACCTGCCTTGTGAGAATCTTCTATGTAGGGCAAGAAGCAAGAGTTAGAACTGGACATGGAACAATGGACTGGTTCAAAACCGGGAAAGGAGTACGTCAAGGCTGGATATTGTCACCCTGCTTATTTAACTTCTATGCAGAGTACATCATATGAAATGCTGGGCTGGATGACTCACAAGCTAGAATCAAGATTTCCTGGAGAAATATCAATAACCTCAGATATGCAGATGATACTACTTTAATGGCAAAAAGTGAAGAGGAACTGAAGAGCTTCTTGATGAAAGTGAAAGAGGAGAGTGAAAAAGTTGGCTTAAAACTCATCATTCAAAAAGCGAAGATCATAGCATCTGGTCCTATCGATTCATGGCAAATAGATGGGGAAAAAGTGGAAACAGTGACAGATTTCATATTCTTGGGCTCCAAAATCAATGTAGATGGTGACAGCAGTCACAAAATTAAAAAGACATTTGCTTCTTGGAAGAAAAGCTATGACAAACCTAGACAGTGTATTAAGTAGTAGAGACATCACTTTGCAGACAAAGGTCTGTATAGTTGAAACTATGGTTTTTCCAGTAGATATGTATGGATGTGAGAGTTGGATCATAAAGAATGCAGAGTGCCAAAATTTGATGCTATTGAACTGTGGTGCTGGAGAAGACTCTTGAGAGTCCCATTGGACTGCAAGGAGATCAAAACAGTCAATCCTAAAGGCAATCAATCCTGAATATTCATTGGAAGGACTGGTGCTGAGGCTGAAGCTTCAATACTCTGGCCATTTGATGCCAAGAGCCGACTCATTGGAAAAGACCTGGATACTGGGAAAGATTGAGGGCAAGAAGATAGAGGGGCAACAGAGGCTGAGATGATTAGATGGCATCATTGACTCAATGGATATGAGTTTGAGCAAAACTCAAGGAGATAGTGAAACAGGGAAGCCTGGCGTGTTGCAGTTCATGGGGTTGCAGAGTTGAACATGACTTTAGCAAGGGAACAAAATATATATATCTATATACATATTATATATATTAATATATCTATTAAATTATATATATCATATAAATTATATATAATATAAATTAAAGAATATATTTAAACTTTACAACTTCAGAACACCCTACTATACTAAGTTAGCTTTCTTTATATTTCTCTCCCTAAGAATTAAGTAATTAAAATTCTTCCAGTCCACATTTCAGGTACAACTCATCCAATTTATAATGAAAACTAGATTAAATGAAAAATATAATATGTCACAACAGAGGGGAAATTACCATTTACTAATAAGAGCTATTAATATTTTCCTCATTTTATATGTGTACAAGTATATATTTTATTTATCATCAAAAGCCATGGTTTCTTTTGGAGTTATTTAGTAGATAAAACTCAAATGAGTAGTATTGTAATTTATCATATTGGAATGTCTAGGGTATTTCTAAAGGAGGTGATTTTTTTTTTAATTTTTCGTATTTTTGGTCTTACTCTTCTTAAATCTCTATATGCTTTCATTATTCTCTGTTTACAGTTAGTAATATTATCATTCTATTTCAAAGTAACTGAACAAATTCTAGCCACTTGAAACAACAGGAATCAGAGGAAAAATAATCAAGAATATAAAAGTAAAAAGTGTTCCACCTAGTTAATTGATTTTCCTATGCATAAGTAGTGTGTGTTCATAAGATGCATAGCGTTTACCTTTATATTTCATCTCAATAAAAATAATGAGAAAAATATATATATAATAAAATGAAAATAAAAGAAAATGCTTCTGATTTTATTCACAAGTCCCGGTCACATCATTTCTGGAATATCAAACAAACTTGAAAGACATAAATACCATATGAACAATACACACTCCTAAAATGTAACACCTGTTCTCTCATAAATAGGCTATGACATTGTTATGGTTATGTGTTAATGAAGTTGTTACTTTTTTGTGCTATTACTGTGGAATATCTAGAAAGAAACAATATACAGTTTGAACTTGGCTGTGGCATGCATGCTCTGAGTCTTCCTATGCATATTTTCCCGATTAGACTCCTTCACCTTTCATGCTTTCTGAATTATGAGTGTTGCTGCATTGTTGCTTAAATGTGGGTACAACACTAAAGGAAAGAAATTTAGGTTAATGCAGGCATAGTTTAAAAAAAAAAAAAGAGAGAGAGAGAGACTTAGATTTTAGTACACCTTTTTGTGGGGAAATATCAATAACATGAGTAGCACAACTTTTTGGTACAATATGTTTAGATAATGCACATTAAAGTAGAGAAAGGTGGAGATAAGTAACTGCTGATTAATAGTGCAAAGAGTACTACACCTCAAATGAGTCTAGTTCAGTTCAGTTCAGTCGCTCAGTCGTGTCCAACTCTTTGCAACCCCATGAATTGCAGCACGCCAGGCCTCCCTGTCCATCACCAACTCCTGGAGTCTACCCAAACCCATGCCCATCGAGTCAGTGATGCCATCCAACCATCTCATCCTCTGTCGTCCCCTTCTCGTCCTGCCCCCAATCCCTCCCAGCATCAGGGTCTTTTCCAATGAGTCTAGAGTATAGCCTAAAATATATAGAAAGTTGCAAAATGTCAACTACTTTGTCCCTCCTCTTCCACTTTCTTTAGGTTTGTACAGTCCAAGATACAAAAGGATGTGTTTGGATTTAAGGGCCACATTTCAGAGACAGAATGGGTAAAAATGAGGCAAAGTTTCAGGATTAGTGGAATGATTTTGAGCCTTTACACACTCTATGATTTTGAGAGAGTTACAAAAAATTGTCAAGCCTCAGTTTCACCCATGAAATGAGGATTGTAATGGAAACAGCTTTCAGGATACCATGAAGATATATTTGTACAGTATTTGGCAAACTGAGTTTCAATATAATATTCAACTAAATTTATGTAGTGCTTACAAAGCCCCTCATACTAAGCACATTACATCATTTATCCTCATAGCAACACCAAGGGGAAGTACCATTGTCATTCCCATTTCACAGAAAAGGAAACAGGCCCAAAGAAGCAGAAAGACTTGGCCAAGGTCACACTATGAGCAGAGCAGCCAGCTTGCTGCTGGCTTGGCACAAGCTTACCTTCTTACCTGTTTTATTACAGGTGGTTCTTTCAAGTGAATGCAGCCTTGGGACGATAACCATTTCACCATCTCTCACCACACTTCCTTGCGTCCTTGAGGTCCTTGAGAACTGGCCCCCAGAAGCACTGGTACATCAACTCCACAGTGCTTATTTTCCTGGAAATGAAAAATAAAATTTGCTTACATTCTGATTTTGTCTAAAGTTAGCCTCAACTGTCAGGAATTTGGACATCAAATAAGAGCTGTAAGGCCAGAGCGGGCTAGCCTCTTAGCAGTGGTGTCTTTCCAACAGGTCGACAGCTGACTCTTTCAAAGACAAACCTCTGTGTGAACACAAAAACTCCTAACATGCTGCTCCTATGCCGTCAGCTTGTCTAGGCAGGAGGACGTCAGCTCATACCAGCAAGCCCAGTGGAAGGAGAAGCAGGTTCCTATTTCCATTGCTTGCTTTGCTCCCTCCTTCCTTTTTCTTAATAAAAAGCTACAGTCCTGCTTCTCCTCCATAACCTGCCAAAACTATGTGACTTCTGGGTGGGTCTGAATCAGAGAAAGGAGATGGGCTAAACCAGTGGTCCCCAACCTTTTTGGCAACATGGACTGGTTTCGTGGAAGACGATTTTTCCATGGAGCAGGGTGGGGGTGGGGGTGGTTTCAGGGTGATTCAAGTGTATTACATTTGTTGTACACTTTATTTCTATTATTATTACATCAGCTCCACCTCAGATCATCAGGCAGTAGGTCCCAGAGGTTGAGACTTCTGGGCTAGAGGAAACACTGCCTGCTACAGCGGGTAGGAGACATCCCCTGACATTTACTAAGTAGCTATACTTTTTACTGCAATTCCTGGAGTTCAGCTTCTTTGTGGTTTGTCAGGACTTTGTATCTCTTCACTTCATAAAGCAACTCAATTTCTTCTGTCTCCCTATTCTTGCTCTGTTCTGGAACAAATCCTCCTAAAATTAGGAACTCTTCTTTATCCTTGGAGTATACATTTTATTTTAACCTGGATCTGCCTTATACTTAGGTGATATCTTTCCTGTTTTATTCAACAACATATGTGTCCATAGAGCAAATATTATACCTCCCATAGTCCAACTTTTTAGTTATGCTTCAGCACTGATTTCTTTGATTATATCAATTCACAAATAATCTCTTCCATCATTGTACTCTTTTTATGTTTATAATCATGCCATAATTCAAAATTTAATTGTGCCCTAGTGACTTGTCCTATATGTAAGCTTTAATAATCTCTTCAAACCCCTTATATACCTTACGTAATAAGAGATACATCATGAGTTTTCCCATAAATGTCTTGTTATTGATACACTGGCTAAACTTAAAAAGTGAACTTGATTCTCATTAATTGAAGGCAGAGAAAATAATTTGTTGAAATGACAAAAAGATAAAGGAAAGAAGCAAAAGACCAGTTGTGCCAAATGTGTCTGTGACAGATGCTGGAAGACAGCAAAAGGAACAAAGTCAAAAGTGAGAGCTCTCTTAACCTAACTCCAACAGTCTTTTCCAGTCTTTTCCAGCTGTAAAATGTGACACCATTTTCTTCTCTACTTTTCAAAAGTTTGGAATGCATTTTGGACACATTCCCTCTCTACCTGGAGAGATGCTGGCATATAAACCTCAACATTTATTTTGTTTAAATTTTACTAAAGAATCTTTTAAAGCACCATTTACTTGTGATGCCCTACATCCTGTAGTAACATGTTTTCTTCCACTCACTTCTGACATATAAAAAATTTAGCTACTTCCCTGAAATGCAGTTATATTAATGCAGAAAATATCACTTCACAAGACAGAGAAGTAAAAATGCATCTCTTAATGAGATATATCTTTATTTCTATAGGCTTTAATTTTTTTGTCTCAGTGTCCTCAGATTAAAAATCTTGGTTCCATAGTGATTTCTCCTAGCCTTTGACATCTGCAAATGTCAGAATCAATCTGCCTCAACTATTCCACTCCTCTGCCTCATGAGATTTCCTCTGCACCTTTACACACCTGCTTTAAACTTTCTAGTGTTGCACTCTATAAATATCACAGTCAAAGCCAAGCTACAAAGACTGAATCTTGGCTTTATGTGCTGCACGGCAAATATAATATTTTTTTAGCTTTTTTTCATTGCTTTTCCTTTGTTTCATTTCACCTACGTATCTCACACATTCTACTTAATATGTGTACTTAGTTTTCATTTTCTGAGATCTTGACTCAATGCCACCCTTTCTAATCATTTGCTATCTGTAATTATCATACTTGAAGTCTGGATCCATTAGTTTGATTACTGCATGCATGACCTAATATTGCAGAGAAGGCAATGGCACCCCACTCCAGTACTCTTGCCTGGAAAATCCCATGGTCAGACATAGAAAATCCCAGGTCAGAGGAGCCTGGTGGGCTGCAGTCCATGGGGCCACTAAGAATCTGGATATGACTGAGCGACTTCACTTTCACTTTTCACTTTCATGCATTGGAGAAGGAAATGGCAACCCACCCCAGTGTTCTTGCCTGGAGAATCCCAGGGACGGGGAGCCTGGTGGGCTGCCGTCTGTGGGGTCACACAGAGTCGGCCACGATTGAAGTGACTCAGTGGCAGCAGCAGCCCTAATGTTGAATAAATCTATACTTTCTAACACTTTTATTAAAACAGTAGAGTGTATAAGAATCACAATATCCTAAAGGCAAACATTAACACAATGTGCAGATGCTATCACTGCTACTGATGTTGCTTAGAAAACAACATCAGTAGCAGCATTTTGGCCATCTCCTAGGACACGTCATAGTGATCGTGGAGGCAGAGAATTATAGGCAGCTTCTTATGTCAAGCAAGGAAAGCATTGATTTCTGATGCTTTGTGGAATCACTATTTACGATCCACCGAATATAATTTTTGTCTCCTAGATTATTCCTGTTGTTCTCTTGTTGTTTAGTCTCTGAGCTGTATCTGACTCTTTAGCCACCCCATGACTGTAGCCCTCCAGGCTCCTCTGTCCATGGGATTTCCCAGGCAAAAATACTGGAGTGGCTTGTCGCTTGCTTCTCCAGGGGAAGTTCCTGATCCAACGATCGAACCCACATCTCCTGAATTGCAGGCAGACTCTTTACCACTGAGCCACCAGGGAGGCCAGATTATACCCATATTATCATCAAAATTAATTTCAGTGTTGGCATTTCTTATCATTTTCATGCAATCAATGAAATTTCAAAACAAAAATGCAGATTTAGTGAATTTAATACTAGAGATTTACCTACTCTTGAATGACCTCAAAGATCCACATTAGGAAGTAATTTATAATTTGGCTGAAGGATGGTTTAAATTGCAATAACTGAAAATATTAGTAAATAACCCCATTAGTCACTAGCACCGCTTTGAAAAATTACTTTTGTGCTCCTCCTTGTTTTGTGTAAATGTCTTGAGAGAAATCCTTAATAACTAGTAACAGAGGCGTCTCAAGAAATCTCAGTTGTGCTATAGAATCCACTTAAGACACATTTTAGAGTCTATGCAGAATTTCAGAAAGACCCATTTTTAAATATCTGTAAGTTTAGGTGAACTGCTAATTTATGCACTTTGTGGATATACAGAGGTTTTCATTATAAGCTTCAGGTTACTAACTCTATGGAAAAGTTCATAAATCAGAATTTCTGAAGGTATGTGGTGAAATATCCATTTGTCTTGAATTTTAGATAATTATAGCATTCCTGAGATTAATGCAGTTCTGACTACATTATTACACTGCTGCCATTCTTATAGGGCATAGCTCTTAAGAAACTGATTAGGACAGTTGTGTTGAAATTGTAGAAAATACAAATAAAATACCTGTTATGGGTAGATTTTCCTTATGTAGAACGCAGCTTTGCTTAGACAATATGCCTTCCCCAAATCAATCAACAGTACCCTGTAAGAAGGATATCTAAGCTCAAGTCATGGTTTCCCACTTCCTTCACATCAGACTACAAACTGCAAAATTCTAACGTGGTGAAGCTTTCACATGACTTCCAGAGGGGATGTTCAGCCTAGTGTAGAGAGCATGGCTTCTATGAGTTGTGAGTTAGAATCCTGGCTCTATCTCACACTGCTCTTTAATCTCAGACAACTTATTTAACTGCTGTGAAACCCATTTGTCTCATCGGTAAAATGGAAGAGAACAGTGCCATTACTAGGATGGCTGAGAAAATATAACTAGTAGAAATAATACATGTAAAACCCTTAACATAGAGTTGACACAAGGTTAGTTCTTTCCAACACTTTAGGTTGCCTAAGTCAGAATCTGACATCACAGTGAAAGCTGCTGTGTTTAATCTCTGTATCCACAGCCCTTAGCACAGAGTAGGCGATGTAAATTGTGAAAGTATTACAAGAGTCTTGTTGTTTCCATGGTTACCGTCAAGACTACCTGCTGGATATACAGGTACATTCTCATTCATAAGGTATTATAAAATGACATTATTGACATTGTTAATATAATTATATAATGTATATTTTGTGAGAGAGTTTTGTCTCTGGGGAAGACAAAAATAGTTGAGAGATAAATCTGGCTAAAATCTTTCATGCATATTTGAGATCACTGCAAATTGTGTTACCTTCAAAAGATATATTTGAGGTAGAGAGGCACAAGTTTCTTGAAAAATATGTTAATTGCAGGTTTCTTCTAGACTGAGTGTCACAGGAGACAAAGAAATTGAGCAAAACAGGAGAAATAATTAAGTACTTTTATGATTTCATGGAGTGACAAGACAAACTAATTTAAGCACCACCTGTAGTTTTGTGTGTCAAGGTGATTTTATTATGTTACATTCTCCTGATCAAGGTACTGGGGGCATCACATACACAATTAAAATGAGATAATAACAATAAACAATAGTTAAAACATCATTAAAATCCATATTGGAGATAATAAACACAAGGATAAGGAAGTCTGGGAGCGGGAAGCATTCTTTTAACTCAGTTCTAATGCTCTACCAATCTATTTCCTGGCATGAGTGTCTGATGATGTGGGATCCATTTGCCTTGAGTAGAGCTTGTAACGGTAGTTGTCTTAAACCTCCCTGTCATGATTAAGAAACATAGATCATCATAGGCAGGCATGTACAGATTCATACAGAGATTAAAATATTCAGACAACTCTGATTTATCATTGTAACTTGCTATGGTGTAGCAGTGCTATTGGCTGCTGTCATTATCATGCTTTTGTATTTCAAAAGAGCTTTAGTTAGCAATACTGCTATTCCTATAAACTGTCTCTAGCAACTTGAGATATTAACCAAGGCTGGCAGAAAATTACTGCATTGCTGTTAAGCAAGATCAATTGTTCAAAGATGTTACCTTTAGCGATTGTTCGGGACCTAAACTAAAAATGAATATGTTCAGTTATAAGATTTTCAGAAATATCTTGGGTCACAGGAAAGAGATTAGATCCTGAAGAAAAGGGATTAAACTGTAACAAATGAGGTTTTCTAAAATATAAGCCAACAGAAATAATAGTTTTGAACCTGTGAGAACCTTTGAGATCTGTGAGGTCAAAGTGTGCAGGGTACATGATTTTGGTGGGAAAAATGCATTTTTCTTTTTAGCAGTCTCTTAGTACAATTTATCATTTCTTTTGACTATTAATATAGGCAATAAATCATAATAGTTAGCAGTACTGTGACTTCAGAAGCTAAGAAAGTCATGGTCAAACAAAACTTCAATATTAATAAAATATCATCACCTCTCAGAAACTAACAAAGAGAAATTTCTATAATGACAAACAATCCCCTCTTTTACAACTCAGGGAAACTAAAAGTAGGTGACATTATGCTAGACAGCATCTCTTCACATAGCAAATACTTCTGTATCAACATAGCAAAATATGCTGAAACAGTGCCTGTTTTGCAGCCTTCTTAAATTAGACGTAGAATAGCCTGCTGGGGTGGAAAGATCACCTACCATAATTGTATTCTAACTTCTCTTACAAAGCTGCTATTTGACTTTGCTAGTATCTAACCTTTCAGAACTTTTATCTTCAGTTATATACTGAGGAAACTGGACACTTTAGCTCTTTCAGATCTTAAATTCTACTTCAAGTGTCAATAATCTCATGGTTAAAATAATTTTGCTTTTATGCCTACTAAAAGTAATAGGATTTTATTGTACTGATCCTTCCACAATTGCAAATGTTAATACTACTCATCTTTTCACTATTAGCATTAATTAGATATTAACCATGGTCACATGTTGCAAAAACTGGGTAGATGTGTCTATTTATTAGCTGTTCATGTTGTTTCTCCCCAGAATCAGCACATGAATTATCCCTGAAGAATTTTAGTCTTTTATCTAGTACAAATTGGCAGGGTAGTTACTTTGATCAACTAAAAATTTTGCATGCTACCTGGGAAAAAAGAGGTATGTTTCTGAATCTTTCTCAATTTATTAACAAGATGCTTTCTCTCTTAAAGAGATTTTTCAGAATGCAACTTAGAAAAGATAACTGCTTAATCTCAGCCTTCCTTTCCCCTATCTCATCCTGGTTGGGCAATGATACATGTGAATTAATACATATTGAACTTGGAAATTTGATATATTAGGAGTAATATTTGGAGTTGTGATCTTTTAATTTTTCAAGAAGACATTTAAGCTCTTGAAAAGTTTTGCATATGCATGTGAAGTTTCCGTATGAAATTTTATATTAACCTACTTTTCCTATTAACCTACTTAGCATTTTATAAAGAGAGTCTTGAAATTTTAGATTTTTCTAAATATATTAATATGATAGTTTGCCTATAGAATCCAAGTTTACTTTGTTTAAATAAAATACTGAGAGTAAAAAGAGATAAGTTTAAGAGAATTTTTATCTTTTTAAACGACTTTCTAGTTTCTATAGCTAAACCTCTTCTAATTGTTCTCATATGAATTAGGTTGAGAGTGGAGGAGGTGTTGGGGTGGATTTGAGTCTTTTTATAGCATAGTGAGTGGGTGACTTTACCAAGGCATTTCTGTTCCTGTGGCCTTAGTGTCTTGAATAATAATGTTAAAATAAAATATCTGTCCATAAGCCTAGTAATGAAATAATAAACAAACAAGGACAAGTATATCTTGAGAATGACAGACAGTTTTAAGTATGCATTAATTCACAAATTGCTTTCACTTAATTAATTAATATTTGCAAAGCACTTTGAGGATGAAAGGAATGATATAATTGCTAGAAGTTTTTAATAGACTTGAATCTCTCAGAGTTTGAGAGCTCGCCAACTGTCCAACTTCCCAAATGAGGACAGGAGAAATGGCCTTCTAGAACTTCTCTAGGGCAGCATGAACTGACCCCTCCCATATTCTGGCATCTGAGCTTCTTCAGAATTAAAGAACTTCCCCTTTCTTTTTACTTTACTACTTACAAGGGAACCTCTTTGACAGTCTTTCTTTCTTTTTTTTTTTAAGGGAACCTCTTTGGAAAGAGGAAGTGAAGTGAAGTCACTCAGTCATGTCCGACTCTTTGCAATCCAATGGACTGTAACCTACCAGGCTCCTCTGTCCATGGGATTTTCCAGGCAAGAGTACTGGAGTGGGGTGCCATTTCCTTCTCCAGGGGATCTTCCCCACCCAGAGATTGAACCCGGGTCTCCTGCATTGTAGGCAGACACTTTACCATCTGAGCCAACAGGGAAGCCCAATTGGAAACAGGAAAGAATATTACAAATAGTAAAGAAGATAAATAAGTTAGAGGAGAGGGCACTTATCAGCCTGCTTTTTTCCTTTCCAAGTAAGACCTGGGATAAGTTTTTTCATCTCCTTCTATCAGATAAGACTTTTGTAGTGGAAGGAAGAGAGTGCGTGAGGCAGAGAAAGAATCTTTCCCTTTGATGTGGTCTCTTAGTAGCAGTCTTTGTATCTGAGATAGCTAATTAAATAGCAAATGTGTTAATTAGGACTTTGAACATTGTCACTTGAACTGCTTTTCTTTTAGTCATTCTTTCAAAAAAAAAAAAAAAAGAACAAACAGAGGAAAAAAAAAACCTATTACTATAATGTAGAACTCCATCTACTTTTTTGCTAAACTATGCAAGTGAGCAGATTCATACTAGGATCATTAGTTGATTTTCAATGTGATCAAAATCCAGAGAAGTCATCTTAGAAACCTCAAGATATTACTATGATTCTGAAAGTAAAATTCATACTTCTGTTTTAGAATGGCCTGCGTTTTAAGTCTACTTCAGGATTGTCATACAGAGTATTAAAAATTAATGTTGTTTCAATCAAAAAATCTTAACTGGGAAATAGTTAATTTAAAAACAATCTTGATTTATAATCCTCACACATAAAATTTATATATTTTGAAGTTAAATAAGTCCAAGTCCCATTGTTGAAGCACTCCTAAAGGAAATTTAGTATATTTGTTGATCTCTATTCATAAAAATGAAACAGTGATGGAAAAATCTTTGATGATGTCTATTAAATATTTGGAGCCTTTTTATGAGCTGCTGGAAATCATCCTTTTTTTTAATAGGATGGAACATATTGTCAAAAGAGAATGATTATTATTCAAATAAAATATGCTCCCTAGGTGACACAAGCACTGTAATTTACTTTTCAAAGTTTGCAGTGGGGTGGGGCCTTTAGCATTCTCGTTTACTTAAAGAAAAAAAAATAGAGGAAAAACCTAAAAGCCTGTTTATGTTCCAAAATTCAGATAAATAGTTGACTCCACAATAGCCAAATCCTTCAGAAATAAAAGTTGCTGAGTGTAAATAAAACAATGTTGAAAATTTAAATATGGACAAAAAATAAGGCACATCAATAGGAACTCCATTTCTTTTTTAAGATTTAATTTTTGATGTGGGCCATGTTTAAAGTCTTAATTGAATTTGTTACAATTGCATCTTTTTTTTTTTTTTGCTTTGGATTTTTTGGCCATGAGGCATGTAGGATTTTAGTTCCTGACCAGGGATTGAACCCACACCCCATGCATTGGAAGGTGAAATATTAACCACTGGACTACCAGGGAAGTCTCTAGAAACTCCAGTTTCTTGGGAATTTGTGCATGCACATGGCTAAAAACACTTGGACATTAGGTAGGTGAGGAGAATAGGTTCAGAATAGAACCAAAGGTTTAATTTAAATTCATTTGCCATATTTAATAGTGAACTTAAAGAAATGGAACATTTACTTATAAATAAAAGGGCTTCTCTAGCTTTTCTATCCTTCAAAAGTTATATTCCTCTGAACAAAACTAGGCTTTTTTTTTTTTTTTTTTTTTGAAGAGTTGTAAAGTGCCAGGAAGTTTGCTGTTAAGAATGTGCAACCTGAAATGCCAATATGCAGATAATGAACTGTGGAGCCACAACTGACTCGTTAAGGACTATGGTTAAACATTACCTAACCACTGTGTACCTCAATGTCCTCTTCTGTAAAATAAAATACCTATTATGTTATTATACCCTCTATGCCCGGTCCAGAGCAAACAGTTAAGAAATGTTAGTCACTAACTCATGGCCCCAAAACTAGTAGAATATACAGAATAAGGGCATGGAGCTTGGAGCCAGACTGCACAAGTGGGACCCCGGCTCTAACACTTACCAGCCATGTAATCGTGGGCAGGTTACTAAAATCTTCCTATCTGTTAAAAGGAGCAATAGTACTTGCTTTTGTATTGTTAAGGATTAAATATGTTAATATATGTAACTCATTTTCAAAAGTATCTGGTGTTTGTTAAGCACTATATAAATGTTAGGTCGTAAAACTTCAAATCCTGTGTTATACGGGCAACTACAGGTGGTTTAGAGGGTGTCCAGGTTTCAGTCTTGTATAACTGTTTGGATTTAATCGCTAAATTAGAGAAAACTAAAAGACTCTAGGTTCGAGGAGAAATGAATGAGTTTGATTATGTATGTGGTTAGTCTAGCTCTCTTTGAGACAGACATCCGAGTGCAATATTGAGGAAGCATTTGGATATACTGGTTGGGAGCTTAGACAAGTAGACAAATGGTCTGAAATAAATTTAGACAAAATGGTGGTGGTGGTGGTAAGAAGGTGGTCACTAGCATACAGAGAAAAACTGAAGCCAAGTCACGGATGACAGTCTCCACTGGAAAGCCTGGAGGGGGAGAAAAGTGAGATTTTTAATTAAGACTCAAAATATGGTTTCTTTAGAAAAAGCAGATATTTAGGCCAGGTATCATTGTCGTATTTCTATAGATTCTAATGGCCCATGGTGAGTGGACCCTAGGAGAAGGAGGATTGATTTCAGATACGGGCGTAGTCAATGGGAATAGAGCTTCTTGCTTTCTTCTTCACTAATGGGGCAGAGGGAAAATAGTTATCAGCTTCTTGGCTATGAGCCACTGCAGGTAGTTCTTGACACTGCTGGGACACGGGCTGTAATAATATCGCTTGGGGACTAAAAAGCTAAGGACTGGTGGGGCTCATGTAGTAGAATGTTGTTTAGTGGCTAGGTCATGTTGGTTTGAGTCCTTTGCAACCCCATGGACTATGGGCCACTAGGCTTCTCTGTCCATGGGATTTTCCAGACAAGAATACTGGAATTGGTTGCTATTTCCTTCTATAGGGGATCTTCCTGACTCAGGGATCAAACCTTGAGTCTCCTGCATTGCAGGCGGAATCTTTTACCACTGAGCCATCAGGGAAACCCCTGTAGTAGAGTAAAGACTTACAAAATTGAATTACAGAGCTAAAAGTTGAGACACAGGGATGAGAGTCTCCATATTTCAGTAATCACTTGCTTGGGGTTCATGACCAAATGCCTTTTATGGATTCTCTGGATTCTATTCCTACTCTGGGTATGTGATATTTGTTCAAGGTTTGACCCAACTCTTCTCAATTATGCTTCTAATAGTTTGTTTCAGAACAGTTTTCCCCCCCCTTTTCCTGTCTATCAATATTTCATTGTTCTATCCTCCTGTTTTTAATGCAATGCAAATTCCTTTGAGGATTTATTTTCTTGTAACAAATGTTCATGACAATAGAAATCAGAAAGTAAAACTATTTCCCTAACAAATGTCTCCTTTCAATATACTTTTAATCTTCAATGACTTAGTTGCACAGAAAAGGTACATGGTAGAAATTTAGAGATTAGATAGATTTCTGCCAATTTAGTCATATATTATTCAATGTGACTGTGATATTAAATGGTTTGCCTTAGAAACGAACAGAGATCATTTTGTCATTTTTGAGATTGCATCCAAGTACTGCATTACGGACTTTTTGTTGACTATGATGGCTACTCCATTTCTTCTGGGGGATTCTTGCCCACAGTAGTAGATATAATCGTTATATGAGTTAAATTCACCCATTCCAGTCCATTTTAGTTCACTGATTCTTAAAATGTTGATGTTCACTCTTGCCATCTGCTGTTTGACCACTTTCAATTTCCCTTGATTCATGGACCTAACATTCCAGGTTCCTATGCAATATAACTCTTTACAGCATGGGACCATCACCCATCACATCCACAACTATGTGTTGTTTTTGCTTTGGCTCCATCTTTTCATTCTTTCTAGAGTTATTTCTCCACTGATCTCCAGTAGCATATTGAATACCCACTGACCTGGGGTTGGGGGGGGCGGTTAATCTTTCAGCGTCCTATCTTTTTGCCTTTTTATACTCTTCATGGGGTTTGCAAGTCAAGAATACTGAAGTGATTTTTCCATTCCCTTCTCCAATGGACCACATTTTGTCAGACCTCTACCATGACTCATCCATCTTTGGTGGCCCTATACAGCATGGCTCATAGTTTCACCGAGTTAGACAAGGCTGTGGTCCATGTGATCAGATTGGTTAGTTTCCTGTGACTGTGGTTTTCAGTCTGTCTGCCCTCTGATGGAAAAGGATAAAAGGCTTATGGAAGCTTCCTGACTGGAGAGACTGACTGAGGGGGAACCTGGGTCTTGTTCTGATGGGTGGGGCCATGTTCAGTTTAATCCAGTTTTCCATTGATGGGTGGGGCTGTGTTCTCTCCCTCTTATTTACCTGGGGCCAAACTATGGTGGAGGTAAAGAAGATAATAAAATTTTTCAGCAGTGGCCACAGGACTGGAAAAGGTCAGTTTTCATTCCAATACCAAAGAAAGACAATGCCAAAGAATGCTCAAACTACCGCACAATTGCACTCATCTCACATGCTAGTAAAGATGCTCAAAATTCTCCAAGCCAGGCTTCAACAGTACATGAACCATGGTATTCCAGATGTTCAAGCTGAATTTAGAAAAGGCAGAGGAACCAAAGATCAAATTGCCAACATCTGTTGGATCATCGAAAAAACAGAAGAGTTCCAGAAAAACATCTACTTCTGCTTTATTGACTATGCCAGTCTTTGACTGTGTGGATCACAACAAACTGTGGAAAGTTCTTAAAGAGATGGGACTACCAGACCACCTGACCTGCCTCTTGAGAAACCTGTATGCAGGTCAGGAAGCAACAGTTAGAACTGGACATGGAACAACAGACTGGTTCCGAATAGGAAAAGGAGTACATCAAGGCTGTATATTGTCACCCTGCTTATTTAACTTATGTTCAGAGTACATCATGAGAAATGCTGGGCTGGATGAAGCACAAGCTGGAATCAAGACTGTTGGGAGAAATATCAATAACCTCAGATATGCAGCTGACACGACGCTTATGGCAGAAAGTGAAGAAGAACTAAAAAGCCTCTTGATGAAAGTGAAAGTAGAGAGTGAAAAAGTTGGCTTAAAACTCAACATTCAGAAAGCTAAGATCATGGCATCTGGTCCCATCACTTCATGGCAAATAGATGAGGAAACACTGGAAACAGAGACAGACTTTATTTTGGGGGCTCCAAAATCACTTCAGATGGTGCCTGCAGCCATGAAATTAAAAGATGCTTTCTCCTTGGAAGAAAAGTTATGACCAATCTAGACAGCATATTAAAAAGCAGAGACATTACTTTGCCAACAAAGATCTGTCTAGTCAAAGCTATGGCTTTACCAGTAGTCATGTATGAATGTGAGAGCTGGACTATTAAGAAGGCTGAGCACCAAAGAATTGATGCTTTTCAACTGTGATGTTGGAGAAGACTCTTGAGAGTCCATTAGACATCCAACCAGTCCATCTTAAAGGAAATCAGTCCTGAGTATTCATTGGCGGGACTGATGCTGAAGCTGAAACTCCAATACTTTGGCCACCTGATGCGAATAACTGACTCATTTGAAAAGACTGTGATGCCTAGGAAGATTGAAGGCAGGAGAAGGGGATGACAGAGGATGTGATGGTTGGATGGCATCACTAACTCGATGGACATCAGTTTGAGTAGACTCCAGAAGTTGGCGATGGGCAGGGGGGTCTGGCATGCTGCAGTCCATGAGGTCGCCAAGAGTCAGACATGACTGAGTGGCTGAACTGAACTGAACTGACCCAATAACTTACATGAAAAGGCCTGGGGGAGGAAAGTTTTAGGGGTTGGTAAGGTGAATGGCTACAGACCTAGAGAAAACTATTGATAATGAAAGATGGGCGGCAGAGGAAAACAAATGAAGTTTATTTTTCTCTTTTCTCACCTTCTCTTTACCACTGTAGCAGTCCTCAAGGCATGCCTCAGAGTTATTATATCTTTACACACCTCCCTCTGCACAAATACCCACTAGCATAATGTAAAAGCACACCACTTGCCATTGAGAATACTGATGACTGTTAGTGTTATCTGTAATCTTAATACATTTCTTTATGTCAGAGAACTGGTTTTCTAATGGTAAGGTTAAGATATCTTAACTCAAGAGAAAAAGAATGGAGATTTTCTAAATTTCATTTGTTTTTTGAATAATGCATGATCTTAATTCCTCATTTTTCTCCTATATCCCCTTGTATAATGCAAACTAAATTTCCCATGATAGCCAAGCTTGGACATTTTTGCTGGCTGCTTGTGGCTGAACTGAAGACTGGCTTTACCAATGTCTGAATTCTTAGCAAAAGTTAGAAGAATTGTGAAATCATCTATTTCTGCTGGTTAATTAGCAATGTCCGGGGCCATTTTAAGTGTTAGCCTTTCATTTCTCCAGAACTGAAAAACAAGATTCGAGAATACGCATCTATAGTGCTCTTTCCTGCCTCCTTATCAGAGAGAAGATACTGGATTCTTGATGATTATGGAAAGGTTGTGATTAAAGGTGAATTATTTTAGAGACACTAGCAATAGACTACTAAAATTTGAAAGCTTGATTTGCTTGATATTTACATTTATTTGTAACAAGTAGCTTTGAGTTGACTTTAATAAATATCCTCTTAAATGACAATTGTGACTCTTATTCTTGCATAAGGAATAGCATAAAAGAGGACATAGACCCACATAGTCTGAAGAAAAGTGTTAACTAGAAACATATGGATATTTTACAGATACATTAACAAGAGGATTCCAGAAGACAGTATATATTAGGTATCGTGCCTTATGCATAAAGAGACTATATACAATGATTGTCATTAGGACATGCATGTTAATCCTGAGGCAAGAACCCTAATAATTTCCAACACATGATTATTTGTTTATACACTTTAGGCTTTTAGTTCATTCTTTTTTCTCTCCCCTCTAACACATTTTCCCCCCATACTTAACTAATACTTGCATTTTCATCTTGTTCCTTTCTACATGTTGACCAACACAAAACTCTGGTTCTGATAGTAGAACCAGATGACCTAAGAGGTCATTTTTCCTCCCACTTAGCCAACTTGAGGCACTGCACTTGTATTCTTCTATCTATCAGTATTTTTTACAATTTCCCTATCCATTTCTGAGGTCAGAGCTGTGAACGGTGACCCTCACAACACGATAATGAGGAGAGACAGGCAAGAAAAGTTCGAATGAGACATATGATTGAATTTCACATTCACTGTATGAAAAAGTTTTTGCCCACTATCGTTTTTGTAAGATAGATCTACTAGAGAGCTATGAATAGGTAGTGGGTTGGTCATTCTTCTGAATGAGATTATTTAAATGGATTCCAATAATTCCATGTTTCTTCAGTGGAAAGCCTTTTTATTACCTCCCTCCTTTTCTCTCTCTCTCTCTCTTTTTTTCTCATTGTCTTTCTTCTCTTTAATGCAGCTACCATTAATCACTTTTAAAGATTCCCTTGTGGTTTCTCTGCAATTACCAGCCTATATCCTATATTACATCCTATTTTTACCTTGTTAAACTTATCATTTGATCCTTCAGTCTTAAATATTATACTTCCCTATTTCTGATTTGCAATTGCTTCTTATTTCTACAGACCCCCTCTTGTACATACAGGGCAAAGTCATGACTTTACATGAAATCTTTCAAATTTTTGCCCAATCTGCATCTCAGATACTGTGGTCATGTAACCCCATACAAAGAGTGTTTCTAACTCTTCCTTATTTGGAACTGATTTGTTTACCTAAAACTAGTTACAAATACTTAGGTTCCAATTTCAGGGCAACCTCAGATAATCAGCTGCATCTGAGAATACTCCAGGCTTCCACATCAGAATTATCTGTGTTCAAGTCTACCTCATTCAAAAAGCTGTAAACCCCTGAATAGAAGGCATATGTTTTATTGGTATTTTTCTCTCCAGTGGTTTGCACTGTCCTGAACTCTAATTTAGTACTGAATGAAAACACTGAATTAAATGATGAATGGGATATTTCCAAAGTTGTGAGAAGAGGAATAGAAATGGGATATAACATTCTTTGACATGAAAATAAAGGTTCGTTAAGTGCTCAGGCAGAACCAGAACAAACAACTATAATGAATCTTAACTGTTCTAATTGTTCTAATGTGTCTAGACCAATGCTGAAATGTTGAAAAAGAAAAATAACCACATTCAGGCACATTAGTAATTGTCTGTTATAACAGGATGGCCTAAATGAAAGAAAACTTTCTGACTCCATCAATACTGCAAATGAGCCTTTCCTATACTTATGAGTAAGCAAGACCATTTATTTTATCATTATTTGTTTTATTACTAATAACAGGCTCTTTACGCCTACACAGGAAAATGACAATAGCTAAAGAAGCAATCACTGGGAAAAACACAGACTATACATAGTACTAGCATCTTTACCATGCATTAAGGATAATTGCAATAAATTGTCTTTGCCCTCAAAATCAAGTCTTCCTCCCAGGGTTCTAGAAGGAAGAGCAAATTTATCAAACAGTTTCTGCTTTGCAATGAAAGGCAATCATTAGCAATGTGGTTAGACCACTCAAACTTATTTAATAGTCAGAAATGTTAAAGTCCTTTGGAGATTTTCTAGTTAATAGAATTAACCTATAGTGTAATTAGACATGTCTGAATTAAAGCCCTTTTTCAATGATAATATTTGCAATGAAAGTAGTCTCCAGGGATAAAGAGATTGGTATTCACATCTTTGTTAAATTTGCTATCAGAACCACAGTGATTCTTTTGGTCTTTCATCCCTGAAGGATTCTGCAGCTGGGTAGATTCATAGGTTTGCCCTTTCTCATCAACTTTTTTTTTTTTTTTTTAAACAATACTGACTTTCATCATAATTTCCTAATCTGAAATTAATGACAAAATAATCTGCCTTGTCTTTTTCCTGCTCCAGTTAGGAAATGCAAGGATGGTACAAATATAGTATAATCTCTCCAACTAGCTTGACGTTGGCAAGGACATTTTTAAGAAATCAATCAAATCACTTTAGCCAAATTCATACTGGAGTTTCTAAAGATGATTGAAATACCTGTGCCCACACTTCATCCCTTGTAGGCAATCTTCCCAAACTAATTCCAAGAGTGCAGATAACTCCAGGATACCCAGTAATATTTCAACATCACCATGTTTATAAAGAACTAAGATGTAATTATTTACCTGTTTATAACATCTACAAAAAAAAAAATCTACACAATACAAATATGTACACATATAATTTCCACATCTTTTTTAAAACTAATTTTATATCAGTTTATAGGTTTCCCAAGAAGTTCCTTATGTAATCACTTCCTCATAATTCCTTTCTGTATTATACCGTTTGTGCACTCAGATATGCGGATAATACCACTCTAATGGCAGAAAGTGAAGAGGAACTGAAGAACCTCTTGATGAGGGTAAAGGAGGACAGTGAAACAGCTGGCTTAAAATTAAATATTAAAAAAACTAAGATCATTACATACAGCCCCATTACTTCATGGCAGGTAGAGGGGGAAAGGTGGGAGTAGTGACAGATTTCCTCTTCTTGGACTCTAAAATCACTGCGGATGGTGACTGTAGCCATGAAATCAGAAGATATATGCTTCTTGGCAGGAGAGCTATGATAAACCTAGACAGTGTGTTGAAAAGCAGACATTACTCTGTCAACAAAAGTTCATATAGTCAAGGCTGTGGTCCCCCAGTGGTCAGGTACAGTTATGAGAGCTGGACAATAAAGAAGGCAGAGCACCAAAGAATTGATGCCTTTGAATTGTGATGTTGGAGAAGATTCCTGAGAGCCCCTTGGACAGCAAAGAAATCAAAACAGTCAATCTTAAGGAAAATCAACCCTGAATATTCACTGGAAGCTGAAGCTCCAGTATTTTGGTCACTTGATGCAAACAGCTGACTCATTGGAAAAGTCCCTGATGCTGGGAAAGATGGAGGGCAGAAGGAGAAGAGGGTTTCAAAGAATGAAATGGCTGAATGGCATCACTGATGCAATGGACAAGAATTTGGGCAAACTTCAGGAGACAGTGAGGGACAAAGAGGCCTGGCATGTTGCAGTCCATGGGGTCGCAAAGAGTTGGGCATGACTGGGCAACTGAACAACAGGCTTCCCAAGAAGTCCCTTATGTCTGCAGTTCCTCAAAATTCCTTTCTGCATTATATCGCACTGTTTGTGCAAGATGAGTACCATATTAGCTGATAACACTGAATCTCTTATTTGCCATTGCAGGCAGCACAAGCGATACATTTCTTCTTGGGAAGGCTTTCAAACATTTCTGCACCTATTTGGCCTCAGAGAGCCCTATATGGATTACATTCATTGTTTTATTTAGTTCAGCAACACAGGACTGTGAGTTGAAGTTTAAAAGTTGAGGTTTACATTTTATATTACAGAATAGTTATATTAACTAAATTCTCAGTCACTCAAGATATACATGACTTCTAGGTATTGTAGACAACCTCACAAGCAAAAACTACATATTATCTCTAGCTCTCTGTGCTGTAGAATGGTAGTGATGTCCACCCTCCCTCTTAAGGATCTTTGTGACCTAATAAGATATGAAGTCACCCTTTTCTGGACCTCCAGGTTTCTTTGTTTACATAAGTTCCCTTGTTCTACTTTATGTCATATTTATGTCATGCTTGATAAGTTATATTCTACAGTAAATTTATAACTCCACACAGGAACTTTGTTATAGATATTTAGGACTTTTGTAATAAGCTTATTATTTGAACTTCAAAATTTTTGTTGTGAAGATCAAGTAAAATAAATCATGTGAAGCTAGGAACCATAACTGGCTGTATAGTTGCAAGGTAGCCATGTACTGAATACATGTTGACTATATAAGGAACATTTGCTTTTCTTCATTCAAAAGTGGATTCATAAAAATAAAATATAATTAATATGTATTCCATTTTAGACTGTGCCAAAAGTTGTATATTATCAAGCTGATCAAGTATCTCCATTTCCTAATGAAAAAGTTTCAAGAGGGTCAGTAAATGTTCAAGTCTCAGTAGAGATATCTGTACTCTATTCACTCCCAGTTCTTCTGACAATGATACTCATCATCTGTCTTCTGTTGTGCATTAACTATGTGTTACAATTAATATGAAAATAAACTAACACAAGGCTCTTTTTAATATAAAGCACTATATGAATTACTTTCTCTATGAAACACAAGGAAGTCTAAACAATATTGTATTCTCATAATTAGGGCAAATAGAAGAATGTACATTTACATAAACAACCTCCAACTAGAAAGTCCCTTAAGAATTAGCTTCTCATCTAATCACTTACATGGTATTATTGTTAAGGGTTTTGGGCCTCATCTATAGAAATATATCTCCAGTTTATAGACCAATGACTGAAACTTCATAAAGATGGAATTGTGTCTTTGTTACTGTGTCTAATATACTATTTAGCACATAGAATGTACTCAACAAGAGAACACTCATTGAATGAGCAAATGAGGGAACTATGTGAAGGAATAAAGACAGTAGTATATTAAGGAAATTAACCATGATGAGTAACTGGGTAACTTGGCTAGTAAATTTGAATCATTTACTAACTACCTGATTAACTGTCAAAACTATTTAATATCTGAGCTTCCATTTTCTTATATTTAAAATCTTATGTCTGTAATATCTCTTATTACATATATCTAATATCCAACTGAAATGTTTTCTAATTATCTGGATTGCTCAAGAAGTTACTGATATCTTTGTTTCCTTCAATTACAAAATGTAAATTTATACATAACATACATCACAATCTCTGATCA
Source organism: Cervus canadensis (assembly GCF_019320065.1). Classification (NCBI taxonomy): domain Eukaryota; kingdom Metazoa; phylum Chordata; class Mammalia; order Artiodactyla; family Cervidae; genus Cervus; species Cervus canadensis. The sequence goes on from NC_057412.1 coordinate 43,546,983, forward strand.
ATACTGTAGCCTAGGGGCTGTATCCCAATTTCCAAGTTCTAATGTATCCTGGGACATTCTCTGACCATTTGTCTCATCTATCCTTAACCTGTGATACTGCTAACAAAGCCCCAATTTATGTTAAAGATGAACATAAATGCTAAAGGAGATATCAATGGTTAGTGTACTAGAATACTTTAGGTTATTTTACAGTAACAAATGACTCCTCCCAAATCATGATATCTTAAGACAAAAATAGAGAACCATGAAGGGCCTGAGATTTTACCTTTTTATTAAGCTAATGAAGTAAACTATAACAGTTTCACACATGCTGGCAGAACACACAAGATTCCTGGGTTAGAGGCAAAGTATTTACTACTCAACGCACAACAGCCTGCATGAGCTATGTTTGTATCAGTTACTCTTTCCCTGCAAGTCCTAAGAAGATGATGACAAGTGTCTCAGGTATACTCAGCATACACAATGGGTCTATGCCAAATGAGGAAACCTGAGCTTAGAAAATCCCCATGATTATAAAAGCAATTGCAAGCAAATCTGCCCAGTTTCTCTATAGAGGGACATTATTTTCCTGGTCGGGAAACAAATCTGCCTTCTGCGCTAGAGAAAGATACTACTTACCTTATCCCGGCATGTTCCCATATAAATCCCATGAAAAGATACTCTAGGACAAAACAACTACAAGGCAGTTGCTTTCCAATAATGTGTTTCCTACTTAAGCTACGTATCTATCTTGGGTTGGAAAGGCTCACTGTCCAGTGTAGTCAGAGACTAAGACTGACAGAGTTCCATCTAGTTATTTGTTTTTTAGAGTATCATTAAAGAGGAAGATAATGCAGCAAAAGCTGACACTTTACATTTCTACTCAGAAGAAACACATGCCACTTCAACCTTCATTTTGTTAGCAAAAGCCAATTGCTTATTTAAATATTTTTCTATGATTTACTTAAAATTTGACAGCCAGGAAAATATCAGATGTTTAGCACTAATATTGTAGACAGTTGAATTCCAAACTGATGAATGACCATACCTAAATTAAGCTAACAAGTTGGTTTTGCCTGAAAATTTCAAACAACTACAGTGATCTGCCTTTGGTTTCCACAAATTATTGGGACAATTTTCTTCTTACATGAGTAAACTTGTAAGAAAAATGTCATACATTGGATGAAAAATCAATAATACCTCTCTAGGCAACAAGTGTGGACTCATCATCTACTGCATACTAAGGGTCAAACAGTGATTAAGGAAAAATGTCTGCCTTCAGAGAGCTAACATCAACATGTGAGGGACATAAACTAAACAAACAAAAATTGTTATAGCTTATAGTGTTAAGAAGAAAACAGAGTATCTCTAGTTAAGTAGGCTAGGGTTATCAGATAATTTTCATGAAAATTTTGATGGGAAACATCAAATAAAAAACCTCTGTATTGAAATAGAGGTGGACTTGTGATACACACTTAGCAGTAATCTGTGTGACAACATGATGTCCTCAAAAGTTTGAAAAAGCTGAGCAATTTGTCCAAAAAACATGTAGTAGGACTAAATATAAAACCCTTGCTCTTTGGTGTAATCATCTACACCCAAAGTTGGAGCTATAAGACTTAACAGTAGCACATGTAAAAATGACCTTGGAAATTAAATTGACTATGAGATCAATATGTTTTAAAATTGAATATAAAAAGTTTGACTTAATGACATAGATATAGTATCCAAAAGAAAAAATAAAAGGATAATTTCCTTATGTTCTCTAACTTAAATTTCACTCAGTTCTAGGAAGACATTAGTTTTGTGAAAAGCTGGAATTCATTCAGAGAAGTGTTAATAGGCTAAAGATGTTTGTGGTTTCAATCACAAATATACCAAACCCAGGGGGTGTTTAGAAATGCATGAGGGCTACTTTGTTGTCACAATGAGTTATAAATGCCACTTGGAATTTAAGAAGAGGAGCAAGAATGCTAAGTATCTGGCATTACATTGACGAATTCCATACAATTAAGAACTGTCTCTCCCCAAATTTTAATAGTGCCCTCTTTAAGAAATACATCTATCTATCTGTCTATCATCTAAAATGATATTTTAGCTCTTGTGGAAAGACCAGAGAACTTTATTTTGAGAAAGGGAGCAACTGCCAGCTCATATAGAGACCAGTCAAGGAGTGAAATCTGTGTAGCAGAAGATCGAAATAAGGTTAATAGAAAGAAGTTACTGCGAAGGAAAGAAAAAAGCAGATTTTAACTTGATATGAGGAAAAAATCTTTAAGGTCTATAATTAGAGACAAAATACGGGGAAATGGTCACTTCTGATTCATTAGTTTTCTTTTAATAGTAACCATTTTAGCAAGTTTCAACTTACCTTTCATTTAACACAAATGAGAAGAATTTGACTATATAAAGGAAATCTAAAATTTCCAACTTTTGAGAATTTTTGCTTTGTCTGTGACGGTCAGCTACATTTAAGAGTTTCAATTCCTTAACTTTTTCCCTCCCAGGCTAATTGTCAATAGCCATTCTCAACTTATAGAGAAAACAAAACAAAACAAAAAAAATCTTAAGACTGATTTTACAGGCAATATTTTTATAGAATAACTTTACTTTACTTAATGTAGACTTGATTCTGTGAAAGTTGCACTAGACCTTGCTATTATTTATTTCACATTTGGAGCATTTGCAGTATCTTGATTCTTTCTGTTCATAGAGGATATTATTTTTAAATGTGTTTGACTAATTATTACTGAATAAATATTGGTATCTAAATATAGACTTGATTTTCATGCAATGTTTGTCCAAAGTTTGACAAATAACAACACAAGCCATTGACAAAGGTACTAGAACATTAGGTATAATTTGCATTACATAAGTTTAGCTTTAAATACAAAGTTTTAATTCCATTATCAAAAAACAGTGAAAGTAAGAAGGCAGTGGGTCAACATCTTTAAAGTACTAGAGGAAAAACAAAACAAAATCAACCTATCATTTGATATTTTAAGATATGTAAGGGCTGAAAAGATTAATCACATTGTAAGAAATGTCAAATAATTAAAATGATACCCCCCTAAAAAAATGTTTTCTTACAAAAGAAAATGTTACTGAAGCTATCTTGGGTTCACTTGCCTAGTGTGCAGTAAAACCAACCTACTGACACGGGTTTGTAGTGTAGGAAAGTACAGGGCTTATTACAAGGCATATGATGTGGGGCCAAACATGGGAAAAAGGCAGTTCATGTTCAAAAGGGCCAAACTCTCCAATAGCTTTCAGGGAAGGGTTTTTTAAGGCAATATTAGGGGTGAAGGCTGTGGGGTGCCTGACCAGTTCATAAACATTCTTCTGATTGTTTGGTGGTGAGGTAACAGGGTGGTATTTTGGGAGTTGACATTACTAACTTTCTGATCCTAATTGGTCTAGGGTCTATGTGCTTGTGATCAGCATGTGGTTAACGTCTTCCAAATGGTGGAAGTTTTAATTTATCTACAAAACAACACAAGGATATGCTTTGAAGAGGAACTAAAGGTCCTTGATATTGTTTTATGGGTAAACTATTATTATTTTATCTTACTTGACTGTTTTTCTTTGCTTGTACATTTTTTTCATTTCTCTGATGAAATTTTTTTCTTTGTGATTTGGGAAAGGCCTAGGAGGCCTAGAGATGTCTTCAAGAAAATTAGAGATACCAAGGGAACATTTCATGCAAAGATGGGTTCAATAAAGGACAGAAATGTTGTGGAACTAACAGAAGCAGAAGATATTAAGAAGAGGTGGCAAGAATACACAGAAGAACTATACAAAAAAGATCTTATGACCTGGACAACCATGATGGTGTGATCACTCACCTAGAGCCAGACATCCTGGAGTGTGAAGTTAAGTGGGCCTTACGAAGTATCACTACAAACAAGGCTAGGGAAGGTGATGGAATTCCAGATGAATTATTACAAACGAAAAAAGATGATGTTGTGAAATATGCTACCAAATTTGGAAAACTCAGAACTGGCCACAAGACTGGAAAAGGACAGTTTTCATTCCAATCCCAAAGAAGACAATGCCAAAGTAGGTCCCAACTATTGCACAATTGCCCTCATTTCACATGTTATCAAGGTAATGCTCAAAATCCTTCAAGCTAGGCTTCAACAAAACATGAGCTGAGAACTTCCAGATGTACAAGTTGGATTTAGAAAGGGCAGAGGGATCAGATATCAAATTGTCAACATCCCTTGGATCACAGAAAAAGCAAAGGAATTCCAGAAAAAGAACAAAAATCTACTTCTGCTTCATTGACTATGTTAAAGCTTTTGACTGTGGATCACAACAAACTGTGGAAAATTCTTAAAGAGGTGGGAATATTAGACCACCTTACCTGCCTCCTGAGAAATCTGTACATAGGTCAGGAAGCAACAGTTAGAACCTGACATGGAAAAACAGACTGGTTCAAAATAGCGAAAGTAGTACATCAAGGCTGCATATTGTCACCCTGTTCATGTAACTTATATCAGAGTACATCATGGGAAATGCTGGGCTGTATGAAGCACAAGCTGGAATCATGATTGCCAGGAGAAATACCAGTAACCTCAGATATGCAGATAACACCATCCTTATGGCAGAAAGTGAAGAGGAACTGAGGAGTCTCTTGATGAAAGTGAAAGAGCAGAGTGAGAAAAGTTGGTTTATAACTTGATATTCAAAAAAATTAAGATCATGGCATCCAGTCCCATCACTTCATTGAAAATAGATTGGGAAAAAAATGGAAACAGTGACAGACTTTATTTTCCTGGGCTCCAAAATCACTACAGGTGGTGATTGCAGCCATGAAATTAAAAGACACTTGCTTCTTGGAAGAAAAGCTATGACAAACCTAGATAGCTTATTAAAAAAGCAAAGACATCACTTTGCTGACAAAGGTCCATGTAATCAAATCTATGATTTTTCCAATAGTCATGTACAGATGTAAGGGTTGGACCATAAAAAAGGTTGATCACCAAAGAACTGATGATTTTGTACTGTGGTACTGTAGAAGATTCTTGAGAGTCCCTTGGACTGGAAGGAGATCAAACCAGTCAATCCTACAGGGAATCAATTCTGAATTTCCAGTGGAAGGACTGACGCTCAGGGCTTCTCTCCTGGCTCAGTCCAGTAAAGAACGTGCCTGTCAATGCAGCAGACACCAGAGATGTGGGTTTGATCCCTGGGCCAGGAAGATCTGGAAAAGGAAATGACAACTCACTCTTGTATTCTTGCCTAGAAAATTCCATGGACACAAGAGCCTTATGAGCTACAGTCCATGGGGTCGCAAGAGTCAGACACAACTGAGCAATTAAACCACCACCACTGATGCTGAAGTTGAAGCTCCAATACTTTGGTCACCTGATGCAAAGAGCTGATTCACTGGAAAAGACCCTAATGCTGGAAAAGAATGAGGGCAGAAGGAGAAGGGGGCAACAGAGGATAAGATAGTTGGATGGCATCACCAACTCAATGGATATGAGTTTGAGGACTCTCTAGGAGATAGTGAATGACAGGGAAGGCTGGTGTGCTGCAGTCCACGGGGTCGCAAAGAGTCAGACACAACCGAAAACAACAAGGAGGCTAAAATTTTTCTACAAACAAGAGGTGGGGAGTGTTCGGCTAGGGGGTCATGGAGGGGATGTCTATCCCAGAAGGGTCCTGCCCAGTTTCAGATTTAAGGCTACTGATATTGATTATCATACTGTTAAATGTAAAAGACTTTTTAAAAAATAAATATTTAAATCTTTTAAAAACACCAATTATTTAAATAACAATGACAATGTATTGGGGGATTCATAATATATCAAAAGTAAAACAAATAATAATACAAATGTCAGGAGAAGAGAAATGGAAGTACATTTTTTTAAGTTGTTTGTACTAACACTGAATTAGAATATCCCTCAAACATAGACTGGGTGAAGCTACGAATGTATACTATAAATAACAAGGCAACCAGAGAACATATAGGGCAAATAGAAAACAAATAGGAAATGGAAGTTTTAAACCCAGTCATATTAACAGTCATATTAAATATAATTTTTCTTTTATCCTAATTTTAAAAATTTTTGCATACTCTTATTATTTATTAAAATTTTAGATATCAAAACATCATGTCAGAAAGAGTTCTATCTATTGTTGACTGAAATAATACATCCATTTTAATATGCAATTCATTTCAAAGCCAAGTATGATATGCATGGTTGTAATTTACTTGTCAATGAAACACACTTTTTAGCATGACTAAAAGCTTTTCATTTTATCAGGAAAAAAAAAAAACAAATTTTGACATATGTGCATTTTTGGAAAGTCTACATTCTGGTGTGAGGAAGTAGTTTGTAATTTCACTTAAAATAGTGACATACATTTGAAAAAAAGAAAAAAGAAGTGACTTGGAGACTAATCAAGCCCATTAGTCTTAAAGGGCGAAGAGGTGAAATACATTAGACCTTCCATGTGAACTGGCTTTGCATCTATGCATTTAATGGAAGCTTGAAATTATTTGAAAAAAATTCCAGAAAGTTCCAAAATCAAAACCTGAATTTGCTGCTTGCAGGGAACTATTTACATCGCATTAGGTATTGTAAGTAACTGAGAGAGAATTTATAAGGGAGGCTGTGCGTAGGTTATATGCAAATACTACTAGGCTATTTGGGTCTTCCCAGGTGGCACCAGTGGTAAAGAACCCATCTGCCAATGCAGGAGATGTAAGACGCGGGTTTCGATCCCTGGGTCTGAAAGATCCCTTGGAGAAGGGCATGGTAACCCACTCCAGTATTCTTGCCTGGAGAATCCCATGGACAGAGGAGCCTAGTGAGTTGCAGTTCATAGGGTCTCACAGAGTTGGACATGACTGGAGTGACTTAGCATGCAAGCACCACGTTATTTTACAGAGAGACTTCAATATCCTCAAATTTTGGTATCTGCAGGGGGTGCTGGGACAAACGCCTGCAGATACCAAGTGATGACCACATACAGAGGTGAACCCTATATTTATTACACTTTTTACCCCTCAGGGCGTTTGCTATTTCAAATCAGGAGGCATAAAAAATAAATAGAAAATTGTGTAAATAAAGCTTGTGGAAGACTCTCTTGACTGAGAAAAAGACTAGATTTTGGTGCTACAAACAATCAACATTTGAGAAAGCAGGTTTCCAGACTGATATTATTATTTAAAATTAAAAAAAAAAAATATATATATATATGTATTTGATCTTCATCCCCATTCCTAGGAGCACTTCCTAACCCTTGTGATTTCCTAAATGATAAGAACCATAGGGGCATCTTTGTTAAAATGTTTGATATTTTGTCCTCAGTTCCTGAAATTGCACCATAACAATAAGGGTTAATGAATTGTCTTTCAATATTCATAACAAGCTCCTTTCAACCATTTATGCTAATAAGTCTATTTTATAAAGTCCTTAAATAATCACAAGATGGAGACAGGTTTCCAGGGAAACCATCCATGTGGTTAGGGGATTGAAGATTTCAGCTCCACCATGGACCTCAGTTTTAGACTGACTATAGAGAGAAACTGTTCTGATCCACCCACACAGTCAAAGGCTTTGTCATAGTCAATAAAGTGGAAGTACATGTTTTTCTGGAACTCTCTTGCTTTTTCTGTGATCCAACAGAAGTTGGTAATTTGATCTCTGGTTCCCCAACCTTTTCTAAGTCGAGCTTGAACATCTGGAAGGAACGATTCACGTAATGCTGAAGCCTGGCTTGGAGAATTTTGAGCATTACTTTACTAGCAAGTGAGATGAGTGCAATTGTGTGGTACTTTGACCATTCTTTGGCATTGCCTTTCTTTGGGATTGAAATGAAAACTGACCTTTTTCTGTGGCCACTGCTGAGTTTTCCAAATTTGCTCACATATTGAGTGCAGCACTTTCACAGCATCATCTTTTAGGATTAAAAATAGCTCAATTGGAATTCCATCACTTCAACTACCTTTGTTCATAGTGATACTTCCTAAGGCCCACTTGACTTTGCATTCCAGGATGTCTGACTATAGTTGAGTGATCACACCCAGGTGGTTTCCTGGGTGATGAAGATCTTTTGTGCATAGCTTTTCTGTGTATTCTTGCCACCTCTTCTTAATATCTACTGCTTCTCTAGGTCCATAGTTTCCATCCTTTATTGTGCTCATCTTTGCATGAAATGTTCCTTAGTATCTCTAATTTCCTTGAAGAGATCTCTAGTCTTTCCCATTCTATAGTTTTCCTCAATTACTTTGCACCGGTCACTGAGGAAGGCTTTCTTATCTCTCCGTGCTATTTTTTGGAACTCTGCATTCAAACAGGTATACCTTTCCTTTTCTCCTTTGCCTTTAGCTTCTCTTCTTTTCTTGACTATTTTTAAGGTCTCCTCAGACAACCATTTTGCCTTTCTCTTGGGGATGGTCTTGATCACTGCCTCCTGTACAATGTCACTAACCTCCGTCTATAGTTCTTCAGGCACTCTGTCTATCAGATCTAATCCCTTGAATCTATTTCTCATTTTCACTGTATAACCATAAGGGATTTGATTTGGGTCATACCTGAATGGTCTAATTGTTTTCCCTACTTTCTTCAATTTAAATCTGAATTTGGCAATAAGGAGGTCATGTTCTGAGCCACAGTCAGCTCCCAGTTTTGTTTTTGCTGACTGTAGAGAGCTTCTCCATCTTTGGCTCCAAAGAATCAATCTGATTTTGGTATTGACCATCTGGTGATGTCCGTGTGTAGAGTCTTCTTTGTGTGGATCAAAACAAACTGTGGACAATTCTTAAATAGAAGGGAATACCAGACTACCTGACCTATGTCCTGAGAAATCTGTATGCACATCAAAAATCAACAGTTAGAATTGGACATGGAACAACAGACTGGTTCTGAATAGGGAAAGGAGTACATCAAGGTTGCATATTGTCATATTGCTTATTTAACTTATATCCAGAATACATCATGAGAAATGTCGGGCTGGATTAAGCACAAGCTGGAATCAAGATTGCTGGGAAAAGTATCAATAACCTCAGATATGCAGATGACACCACCCTTATGGCAGAAAGAGAAGAAGAACTAAAGAGCCTCCTGATGAAAGTGAAAGAGGAGAGTGAAAAGTTGGCTTAAAACTCAACATTCATAAAACTAAAATCATGGCATCCGGTCCCATCACTTCTTGGCAAATAGATGGGGAAACAAAGGAAACAGTGAGAGACTTTATTTTTTGGAGCTCCAAAATCACTGCAGATGGTGACTGCAGCCATGAAATTAAAAGATATTTGGCCCTTGGAAGAAAAGCTATGACCAACCTAGATAACATATTAATAAGCAGAAACATTACTTTCCCAACAAGGGTCCTCTTGTCAATGCTATAGTTTTTCCAGTCATCATGTATGGATATGAGAGTTGGATTATAAAGAAAGCTGAGTGCTGAAGAATTGATGCTTTGGTGTTGGAGAAGACTCTTGAGAGTCCCTTGGACTACAAGGAGATCCAACCAGTCCCTTCTAATGGAGATCAGTCCTGGGTGTTCATTGGAAAGACTGATGCTCAAGCTGAAACTCCAATATTTTGGCAACCTGATGCAAAGAACTGACTCATTGGAAAAGACCCTGATGCTGGGAGAGATTGGGGGCAGGAGGAGAAGGGGACGACAGAGGATGAGATGGTTGGATGGCATCACTGACTCAATGGACCTGAGATTGCAGAAACTCCAGGAGTTGGTGATTGACAGGGAAGCCTGGCATGCTGCAGTCCATGGGGTCACAAAGAGTTGGACTTGACTCAATGACTGAACTGAAGAGAGAAACTGAAGATTCAATTAATACTTCCTGTGTAATGCAGCCTCCATCAGAATCCCAGATAAGGAAGTCTGGAGGACTTGCAGGTTGGTGAGCACATGGAGGTGTGCGTGGGAGGGTGGCATGCCTAGACAGGGCCTGGAGCTCTGCATCCCTTCCCACATACCTTACGCTAAGCATCTCTTCCACCTAGCTGTTTCTGAATTGTATTCTTTTATAATAAACCAGGGATCAAGTAGGTAAAATATTTTCCTGAGTTTTCTAGCAAATTATTGAAGTCAAGGAGCGTGTCAAGAGAACCTCTCCATTGGTAAGAAGCAGCAGTGACACCCAGGACATGGGATGAGCATGTGCAGTGGGGGCAGTCTTATGGGACTGATCCTTTAACCTTCAGTATCTGTGCTAAGCCCAGGTAAATAATGTCAGAATTGAATTGTAGGACAACCAGTAGGCATCAAAGAATTAGAAAACAGTTTGTTGTGTAAACCGCCCCCCCCCACACACACACATGCCCCCCACTTGGTGTCAAAGTGACGGATTTTGTAATCCTATTCAGAAGACAGTAGTTTTGTTTTTTGTTTTTTTTTCCACTCTCTTTTCTTTCCCAGACCAAAAGGGAAGTCAGAGAAATTAGCTAACATTCTGCCTGCAGCTTTTTCCTTAACACATTTTCTGATTTATAAGCTGTGCATGTCAGAAACGAGAAAGAAGGCAAATGATGTTGAGGAGGAGGATAATAACAATAGATAAAATGAAATAAAACTGAATAACAAATCTGCTAAAATGCTAAATATCTAAACAAAGCTTTTTTCTCATAAAAATCTGAAGTCTATCATTGAAACGTCTTAATTTCAATCTGTATCAGGTCATTAATTTGTATTTTATCTCTCTGCTTGAAGAAACTTGTACTCTCTCTAAACTTGTTCATACACATTCTTAGCACTCAATGTAAAATTAATCAGCATGTCAGACAACATGACCAAATGACTGAAATCACAAGGGAAAAATAAATCAATAGAAATAAACCCACATACAATGTAATTGTTGATGTTGTCAGATATAGAACTCAAAATAATTGATATTTATTATTTTAACTTTCTATTGAATGACAACATATGAAGTTTACACATCTTAAATATAATGATGAATGTAATATTTAAAGTATATATCTCTGTAATGCCCATATCAAGATAGAGAAAACTACCAGCTTATCAGAAATATCAATTATGCTCTATTCTAGTTGGTAGTAGCAAATGTTAATCATGATAATAATGGCTATCACCAAAAATTAGGTTTGTTGAGGGGTGGGCAACTATAAATAACGAGATAAAAGTATCTTGGAAAACATTTATGAATTTGAAAAAAGTTTTTTTTTTTTTTTTAATTAAAGAATCACTTGTAGCTGCTGTTTTATTTATTAAGTTCCAGGATTGTATTTGGAATCTCACGTTGAATTTATCTGGCTTGTCTCTAAATTCTTTTATTCTGGAACAGTTTCTGACATTCTTCGTTTTTCATGACATTGATAGTTTTAGAGTACAGGCCAGTTGTTTAGTAGAATTTAACTGTATTTAGGTTCATGTGACATTTCCTCAAGACTATATTCAGATTATGTAGCTTTGACAGGAAGTTAGAGAGTGATGCTTTGTCCTTCTGACTGTATCATATGAGGAGACACAGATTGTTGGCTGCTCCATTATTTATGATGCTAAATTGATCACTTATGTAAGGTTCTGTCTGCCAAGTTTCTTTACCAAGATGTTACTTTACTAAGATGTTACTGTTTCCTTTCTAATTAATATATCATTTATAAAAGTTCTTTGAAGCTATGCAAATATTATATCCCTTGTCAACTTGGTCCCACTAGTTTCAAAACCATAAGTAATAAATGCCTGAATAAATTATAATAATGATGACAAAATGGTCTGTGGTAGTAAACTGATTAAGGAAAAAAAAAACTGATAAACTGTTTTTTACCTTAAGCTTACTTTTTAATAAAAATATCAATTTAACATTTTTCTAAAATAAATTAATATTTAATTCCTCCAATCCAAGAGCATGGGGTACTTTTTAGTTTCTTTAAATCATCTTCAGTTTCCATTGTCAATGTTTTATAGTTCCTAGCATATGCCTTTCACCCTTTTGGTCAGGTTTATTCTTATTCTTAAGTATTTAATTTCTTTTGATGTGATTTTAAAAGGTACTTTTTTTTTAACCTCTTTCTGATATTTCATTGTTAGTATAGAGAAATGTAACTGATTTCTGTATGTTAAGTTTGCATCCTGTTACCTTGTTAAATTAGTTTATTAGTTCTAATGGTTTTTGTATGGTGTCTTTAGGGTTTTCTATATATAGCATGTCATCTGAATATAATGACTATTTTATCTTTTGCAATCCAATTTGTGTACCTTTTTTTCTTTCTTTCTAATTGCTGTGACTAGGATTTCCAGTATATGTTGATTGTATGATCCGTATCAAATATTCTGACAATTAACCCACACATCTCATGTCAATTAAACTTCAGCAGAGAATTCGAAAATTGGGAAAAGACAATCTCTTCAGCCAGTCGTGTTGGAGCAAACAGCTGCATGTAAATCAACGAAGTTAGAAGTCACCCTCTTACCATACAGAAAAAATAAAGTCAAGATGGTTTAAAGACTTATTTATGAAGACATGACAGCATAAAATCCTTGAGGAGAACACAGGGAAAACATCCTGTGACATAAACTGTAGCAATGTTTCCTGAGGTCAGTCCCCCAAGGCAATAGAAATATAGCAAAAATAAACAAAAGGGATCTAATCAAATTTATAAGCTTTTGCTCAGCAAAGAAAGCCATACACAAAATGAAACAACCTATAGACTAAGAAATGTGTGCAAACAAAGCAACCAACAAGGGATTAATTTCTAAAATATACAGACAGCTCATACAGGTCTTTACCAAAAACAAACAACCCAATCAAAAAATGGGCAGAAGACCTACATAGGCATTTCTTTAAGACATACAGATGGTCAACAGGAACATGCAGACTCTATGGTCTTTATGTAGTTTGTTATCATCTTTATATAGTCTTTCATACAGTCTTTTATTGAGCCTATGTTTTAAGACCATGAATTCCACAAGTTTCTCAGTCCTCCCCCCCCCCCCCACCTCCTTAGCTGGGATGGGTGGCTAGAATATGCTGGATTTGGGTATTTCTCTTTCTTTAGTCAGGCTCCAATAATCCCAGCAGGTTAGGATCTGCTTAGTTAGTTTTCTTTGAGAGCAGGTCTTATTAAGAACAAGTGTTCTGGTGTATGTCTAAATGATACATTTCCCCTCCCCTTGCTGAGAGCTTAGAAAGGAAACTTACTCTGAGAATCTGGTCAAATTTCTTAAGGCAAATTTCACAGTAAGGCAAGGGCCCTCCTATAACTGGGTTCTTTTGCCATTTTTAACTCTTGCAGTTGTCCCTATTGAGCTTCCAGCAACTTGTCGGTTACAGCTGAGGTTTTCCTGTCCCAGTGCTGGTTCCCGTATGGTTTCCACCTGTGAGTCTGTTTCAGTATATTATCAATAGTTACTGTATTTGCCTGCCAGTCTCTCCATTTTGAGGGTGATGGTTTACCCTGTCTTTCCCTCTCTTGTAGATACAAGAAGCTTTTTTTCAGTCTTTAAGCTTTTTCTTTGTAGTTATGATGGAGTGGTGACTTCCAAGCTCCTTACATGCTGGTCAGGAAACTGGAAGTCCTCTGACAGTTTTTGTTTCTTGTATTTTCGGACTGTTTTAACAAGTGCTACGGTACTTTATACATAGAGATGCCATAATAAAGTTATCACAAAATGAGTGGATAAAACATGAACATGTTGATTCAAGTTCTGGAGGCTTGAAATCTGAAATCAAGGTATCAGCAGGGCACACCTCCATAAAACCTATGTAGGGTGCCAATGCCTGGCCTTTCTTGGTTTTTAACACGGAAAGCACTTCAGTCTTTGCCTTTGAACCATGGTATTCTCCCCTTGTGTCCCTGTCTCTGCATCTTTTCTGCTTTTCTTATTAGGATGCCAGTCTTATTAAAGGCTCACTGTATTGTAATATGACCCCATCTTAACTAACGGGCAATGTTTCTATTTCCAAATAAGGTCACAATGTGAGGACTGGAGGTTAAAACTTCAAATATCGTTTTAGGGGATATAATCCAGTCGGTAGCAGGTGTACCGTAGGAGAGGGAGATGAGCAAGGTTAGAAAGTTAAATGCATGCTGTTTTTACTGAAATATTGCTTTTTTTCCTGAATAAATGTTGTCCAGATTGCTAAAATTCTTTAATTTCCAGAGTTCTGAAAAGGTTGATATTGACGATTTTGCCAGTGTTCTCACTGCTTTTATGGAGAAGATTTCAGAGTTATTACTCTACATTTCCTGTATATATTGTTCCATAATATTTTTAGTTGTGTGATTTAAGATCTAGACCGCTTTGGCTTAAATCTGGATCTGAAATATATGCCCTTGGGCAAGTTTTTTTTTTTTTTTTTTTTAACTCACTGTATGAATTTTCTCATTTGTAACATGTACATAAAAGGCATCATAGTTTTTATAAGAATTAAATGTCAGACTAATTAGGAAAATGCATCACAAATAAAAATAGAATTTACCTATTGTTAGTCCTTAAACATCAATTAAGTATACACAACATAAAGAATAAATATGTAATCCCTGATATTACAGTTTGTTTTTGGTCTTTCTGACACTTTATACCATCCTCCTAAAGTTTTAGTATCTCTTCTGGAATCTGAATCTTTTACACAAAATAGTTCCTAGGTTCATCTTTTTTTTTTTTTTTTTTCATTTTTAATTTAATTTTTTTCTTTTTTTTTCCATTTATTTTTATTAGTTGGAGGCTAATTACAATATTGTAGTGGTTTTTGCCATACATTGACATGAATCAGCCATGGATTTACATGTGTTCCCCATCCCGATCCCCCCTCCTGCCTCCCTCCCCATCCCATCCCTCTGGGTCTTCCCAGTGCACCAGCCCTGAGCACTTGTGTCATACATCCAACCTGGGCTGGTGATCTGTTTCACCCTTGATAGTATGCTTGTTTCAATGCTGTTCTTTCTGAACATCCCACCCTCGCCTTCTCCCATAGAGTCTAAAAGTCTCTTCTGTACATTTGTGTCTCTTTTTCTGTTTTGCATATAGGGTTATCATTACCATCTTTTAAAATTCCATATATATGTGTTAGTATACTGTATTGGTCTTTATCTTTCTGGCTTACTTCACTCTGTATAATGGGCTCCAGTTCCATCCATCTCATTAGAACTGATTCAAATGAATTCTTTTTAATGGCTGAGTAATATTCCATGGTGTATATGTACCATAGCTTCCTTATCCATTCGTCTGCTGATGGGCATCTAGGTTGCTTCCATGTCCTGGCTATTATAAACAGTGCTGCGATGAACATTGGGTACACGTGTCTCTTTCAGATCTGGTTTCCTCAGTGTATATGCCCAGGAGTGGATTGCTGGGTCATATGGCAGTTCATGGACACCTTATCTTTGACAAAGGAGGCAAGAATATACAATGGAAAAAAGACAACCTCTTTAAAGTGGTGCTGGGAAACTGGTCAACCACTTGTGAAAGAATGAAACTAGAACACTTTCTAACACCATACACAAAAATAAACTCAAAATGGATTAAAGATCTAAATGTAAGACCAGTAACTATAAAACTCCTAGAGGAGAACATAGGCAAAACACTCTCTGACATAAATCACAGCAAGATCCTCTATGACCCACCTCCCAGAATATTGGAAATAAAAGCAAAAATAAACAAGTGGGACCTAATGAAACTTAAAAGCTTTTGCACAACAAAGGAAACTATAAGCAAGGTGAAAAGACAGCCCTCAGATTGGGAGAAAATAATAGCAAACGAAGAAACAGACAAAGGATTAATCTCAAAAGTATACAAGCAACTCCTGCAGCTCAATTCCAGAAAAATGAATGACCCAATCAAAAAATGGGCCAAAGATCATCATTTTTTTTTTTACCACAAATTCCTTAAATGTACCATCTAGTTTGAGCTGACTCACTGGAAAAGACCCTGATGCTGGGAAATATTGAGGGCAAGAGGAGAAGTGGGTGACAGAGGATGAGATGGTTGGATGGCATCATGGACTCAATGGGTATGAGTTTGAGCAAACTCTGGGAAATAGTGAAGGACAGGGAAGCCTGGTGTGTTGCAGTTCATGGGGTTGCAAAGAATTAGATATGAGTTAGCGAAGGAACAACAACAACAACAAGTTTCTTATGTAAATCAATTAATACCCAAATTGAATACATCAAGAATGAGTAGAACAGTACCTCATAAGAAACTTCCTTCCAGATTAACATCATTCAACACTGAAAATTATTTTAATATTTCATTCAAGAAGATATTATTTCCCCTCCCAAATTCCTTTCTTAAAAGAAACAAACAACAATAAAACATAAAGATTTGAGATGTTGTGGGAGGATAATACCAGTAGTGTTACCAAAAATGAAAATAACTCAGGCTAAGAAATAAAAAAAATTTTTTTTTAGTCATATCATTTGTTTCCTTTTATAATTGTACATATCAAAAATCAGTTTTATAAAATTTTAGTGTAGTGTATAAGCCTTTAATCCTTTTTCCAAAGTTTTAAAGACTTTAATTTTAAAAATGGTTTTTAGCCTTAGCTAATTAACCATCATGGCAAGGAAAATAACAAACCTATTTAAAGTACGAAAATCTTGAGATGCATAGAATGTAAATCACTGACCTATCAAAGTTCACATAATGAGCATGGGGAACAGGTGAGGCAGTTTGGAGGTGGAGACGATCATCAGGCTGCCTGTCTTGTTTGACATTGTTCTCCCTGACTCCTTTTCCATTGATGTAATCTTATTTATTAGTAAAACCCCATAATGGAACCTGAGGAAAAACTTGTTAAAACACTGAACTTAATGCCAGATGCACAGTTTGTATTTGAAATGTGTTTTCTGAATGAAAAATGGAAGGATGAACCAGAATATGGACTTTGACACCTTTTTCCACTGCTTCTTTTTTGATTTCTTGGTCATTTGTGTCCAACTCTTTGTGACCCCATGGACTGTAGCCTGCCCGGTTCCTCTGTCCATGGAATTGCCTAGGGAATTGCCTAGGCAACAATACTGGGGTGGGTTGCATTTCCTACTCCACGGGATTTTTCCGACCAGGGATGGAACCCACCTCTCCCGTGTCTCCTGCACAGGCAGGCAGATTCTTTACCACTGTGCCATCTAGGAAGCTCTTTATATTCTCTCACTCAGATCTATTCCCATTGTTTCCTACATCTGATTGATTCAGAATGCTTTAAGTAAATTATTTTGCTTTTGGAAAAAGATATTCCAAAAGTTCTATTAGTCACTTATTTCTCAGCTTACACCAAATGTTGTTTTTGTGTTTGTCTTAGTAGAAGCAAAACAGTGAGCACCTTAAAGACAGGTATAATTATCAATCTTTGTATGACAGCATTTGTAATACAAAAATTACTCAATAACTTTTTCAATTAATGAAACTTAAAGCATTTGCTTAAAAGTAACAGCTGTTTCACAAAGTTAATACATAGTGCATTTATTTCTTATATGAATAGATGAAAATACAAAATGTGTCAGTCAACTTGGACTGCTGTAACAGAATCATAGCTTAAAAAGAATAGAAATGTATTCCTCACAGTTCTGAAGGCTGGGAGTCCAAGATCAGCGTTCACTTTCCAATTGCAGGTTGCCATCTTCTCGTTGTAATTTTACTGGGAGCAGAAAGTCATGTGATCTCCTGTAACTCTAAGAGCACTAACCCCATTACTAGAGCTCCACCCTTATGAGCTCATCTGATCCTAACTTGGGCTTCTCTGGTGTCTTAGCTGGTAAAGTATCCCCCTGCAATACGGGAGACCTGGGTTCGTTCCCTGAATTGGGAAGATAACCTGGCGGAGTCCATGGTGACCCACTCCAGTATTCTGGCCTCGAGAATCCCTATGGACAGAAGAGCCTGGCAGGCTGCAGTCCATGGGGGTGCAAAGACTCAGACACAACTGAATGACTGAGGACACACAGATTTTAATTTACTTCCAAAAGTCCGACCTACTAATACCATCACATTCACATGGGTAGGGTTTCAACTATAGATTGGGATGGGCAAGCAGGAGGGATGCAAACATTCAATCCATACCCAAACTATATACATGACATTATGATCTATAATATCTTATTATGTTATATGTATATGTGATCATGAAACATAATATTTAAGGTTTTACTTACATTTTTAGTAATCACAGTCTTCACTATACACAGTATTGAGATTAATGTGAGAGAAAAGAGGTATTAAAATATCAAAATAATTTATATAAACACAATCTGAAAGTACTAATATATTTAGTTTTTAGTCAAAGTTTTCAAATTTAATCAAATATTTAAAATTTTATTTAGCTGCTTATATTTGAGGGCACTTAATCAGTAAAACCTTTACATGCTTAAAGTACAACTATTAATTAGCTATGCCTCATAAAACGCCTGGGGCTTTCCAGGTGATGCTTGTGGTAAAGACCCCACCTGCCCGTGCAGCAGACTTAAGAAACGCAAGTTTGATCCGTGGATAATGAAGATCCCCTGGAGGAGGAAATGGCAACCCACATCAGTGTTCTTGCCTGGAGAAACCCATGGTCAGAGGAGGCTGGCCGGCTACTGCCCGTGGGGTTGCACAGTCAGACACGACTGAGCGACTAAATACGCGGGTGCACAAACGGCCTCAGGAAATGAGGCTTGTCTTCCTCTTCTATAAGTTAAGACATTCAGCCCTACGTGGGTTAAGTTCACATGCCACCTAAGCAGATGTCTTTTTTTCTTTTTTTTCTTTAATGGGAGGAATTTCTTATAAAATATTTTTCTAATAACTTTTTAAAGTACATTATTTTAAAGATATTGGATATTGGATATCTCTCAATAGATATTTGAGAGACAGGTTCAATGTCCAGTTTAGCAAACATGTATTTAAAGACCTAGTTCTCCACTATTGCATTCTCCTATATGTCTACCTATGTAATTTCACACATTTTCACATTTTTTTAATTGCTTAAAAAGTGCCTTACTCAATTAGAAGAGTGAATTTGGGCTTATTTCTTGCTCTGAACCTCAGTTTATTGTATAAAGTTCTATCGATTTTAGAGAGTTGTTAAACTGACAATATAAAGTCCCTAGCACAGTATTGGACACATATTGGATATTCCTCAATGGGTGAGTTCTTTCCCGTACATCTCTTTAGCAGTTCTCTGTCTATCCATAATCAGGCTCCAGGGATGGATGCAGTAGTGTATAGGTGACTTGAATAAACCTAATGATGAATAATAACCGGTGTGATATAGGGTCTTTGGCTAAAGGCTTGAACTTCAAACCATAGTTATGTCTGTAAACTATCCACTCATGATCAACTTCATGTGTTTCTCCTTTGTCAAATGCCTGTATGAATTGCTATTTTCTGAAGTAGCTAAATTCAACTACAATTCCTTTTGCTTCCTCAACAGACTCAATTACTATGTCTTTTACAAAAAAATTTTTCAGGTGACGTAATATGAACTCTGTAAACTGTCTGCTCTTCAACTTGAGTTTTCTATCAGTTTATCCTTATTTATGCACAGCTATATTCTAGGGTATTGGGCCCATTTCTTTTTTCCAGATTCAAAAAAATAAAATGGCTTGCATTGTTAGTATAAGGATAGAAAATATCCTGTGATGAGAAATAACAGTCTATCCACCAGTCAAGATGTTAAGAGAACAGGAAAAAGCAAAGATTTTTAGTCTGTAACTGAAAACAAAGTTTCAATAATTTTTTTTTTGCTTAGATATTTCTCTCACAGTGATATACAGTGATGTTATAACTTGGCTGCTCCCTTTGTTCATGATTTTACCTAGGTAGGACAGATTTATGGCAGAGATCTGAACTATAAATTAAAGTCTGCCACGGTTAATCTAATAAATGTGCCACAGAGTTGGCATGATCATGTGCTTATAAGAGGAGCAATATTCTCCACTGTGTGTTTGTTCTGTGGAAACTATATTCAAAGTCTAAATTGAAAATATATCTAAAATGTAATCATGTGTAAAAATTGTTTTAAAATCACATATTTCAAAACTTGAATGCAGATAAATTATAATTCTTTCCATAGGGTGCATACTGTAGAAAACATGCAAATTGGGCAGCAAAAATTGGGGGATGTCTAGGCTCAAAAATGAAATGAACTAATAGGTCCACCTGCCAGCAACGGTGCAATTCTGACTAGCAGATGATCATTTGGCACCTCAGAACATGGGAATGATTGACTCTACATGACCAACATTTCACAGATCCTAAACCAGTGCAGGTAGAGGTTGGTAATTACTGCACCCACCCAAGGGGAAAAGAGGGAGCAGGTGTTAGGCTGCCAGCACAGCTCGAGTTTCAACTCATTTCAAATAAAATGTAGCTAGTGGTAGAAGCCAAGAAATTTGGGTCAGTTTAAGTTTTTGCCATCTCAAATTGGGGGATTATAATTGGGTGTTTGCCTCTCTGACCTGATTCCTTCTAATGCATTTCCGTATTGGTAACTTTATATTTTAACTTTTCCCCAAGCTGTTTGTGTTCTTGTGGAGTCACCCAGTGTAGAACTTACATGATGTTTCAGTAACAACTGACAAATTTGTCTTTTGAAAGATTTACTGCATCAGCATGCTTGACAGAGAGCTGATCACTGAAAAGACAGATTTGTCTGTTTCATGGAGTTCTTCATTCTCTACTATAGAAGGACTGGAGGAAGGAAGGCAGAGTGAGTGAGTGATTGCAAAGGAAAGTTATTATTTTTTTTTAATGAGTGAAATAAGATGATGGGAAAGAATCTAGGTAGGAAAAAAAAGTGATCATTTTTTTATCTAAAAAAAAAAGTAGGAAAAACTTAACAGTCAAGTGCTCAATGTGATTAATCCTGATTCATTACTCACAATGACCTATTGTGTTACAGGATCTCATTAACCTTCTCCTCTTGCTCCTACTTATTGATACATGTGTGTACACTGTGCCTTCCTGTAAAGATGTCTCATTTTCCAAGCACATTTCTTGCTGACAGACTTGTCATCTTAAAGGTCAAATTTGGGCACTGAAGGGTGTTTATTTGCTAACTTTCATGGTGAGTTATTCTTTTTTTTTAATATATTTAATTGGTTTTCTTTATTGTCATATGTATTTTCCTGTATGCATTTATTTTTGTTGTTGTTGTTTGTTTGTTTTTCATTTATTTTTATTAGTTGGAGGCTAATTACTTTACAATATTGTAGTGGGTTTTGTCATACATTGACATGAATCAGCCATGGAGTTACATGTATTCCCCATCCCGATCCCCCCTCCCCCCTCCCTCTCTACCCGATCCCTCTGGGTCTTCCCAGTGCACCAGGCCTGAGCACTTGTCTCAACAGCCCAGTTTGGATGGGTGAGTTATTCTTAAGGGGGAAAAATGTGCTCTCTTCAGCTCAGTTCAGTTCACTCGCTCAGTCGTGTCCAACTCTTTGCGACCCCATGAACTGCAGCACGCCAGGCCTCCCTGTCCATCACCAAATTCTGGAGTCCACCCAAACTCATGTCCCTTGAGTCGGTGATGCCATCCAACCATCTCATCCTCTGTCATCCCCTTCTCCTCCTGCCCTCAATCTTTCCCAGCATCAGGGTTTTTTCAATTGAGTCAGCTCTTCGCATCAGGTGGCAAAAGTATTGGAGTTTCAGCTTCAGCATCAGTCCTTCCAATGAACACCCAGGACTGATCTCCATTAGAAGGGACTGGTTGGATCTCCTTGTAGTCCAAGGGACTCTCAAGAGTCTTCTCCAACACCACAGTTCAAAAGCATCAATTCTTCGGTGCTCAGTTTTCTTTATAGTCCAACTCTCACATCCATACATGACTACTGAAAAAACCATAGCTTTGACTAGACGGACCTTTGTTGACAAAGTAATGTCTTTTTTGTTGTTGTTGACAAAGTAATGTATTACATTATGTGTTTTACTGTTTTTATAACAGAAACTACTGAGTGTAATTTGCTTCTTCTAATGACACAGAGATATTAATATGAGCACATTTTCTTTAATACACTATCACACCTATGTATCCTCAGGGGCTCCTGAAGAAGCAAAACTATTTGCCTTAAAATAAACAAATGTGCTTCACAAAGTTCTTTTGTGTTTAAATAGATATTTTCTCACTTCAGTTTCAGGTGGTAGGTTTTTTACTTCTTACAACTGCTTTACAAGTGTTTCTTTCCACACCCGATAATTTCCCCATGAAATGTGCTCTTCTCTAGGAAAAAAAGATACCCGCATTCATAGAGCTGTAAGCAAAATTCTCTTTGAAAATCTCATCGAATAGCTAACCACAGAACTTTGTGCATTATTTTACTGCTAAAAGGAAAATTTCTGTTTTATTCTGGTTTACAGTCATACTCCAGAGAGTCAAGTTTATTGAATATCAAACCTTAAAAAAGTGAGATATTAAATTTTTAATTTGTATTTTTACTGTATTCTATTTTTAATTTAAGTATATTTCACTTGATATCACTTCATACTTGGACTTTTCCTCATTTGTGATATAAAGTTGATATTTTATCTTATAGCTTCCAGAGGTCTCATCTGTTACATTGGCTCAATGACTGCCTGGCATTAATTTATGTGTGAAAATTACTCTGAGTCATGTAAATTTTCCTTTAACATTATTTTATGTATCTATCAGATTTTATTATGATTAAGGCTAACATAGTCCCTTTTTAAAATGTAGCATGTATTAAACAAAACTTTAATAGTCTAATTTATTATTCATACATAATTTATAACTTCCAAATTCTAATTTATAACTTTCAACATCAGTGTTTTTTTTTTTTTGGAACACAATTGTCAATCAAGAGTAGATTCTAAGATAAGGAAAATAATGAAATTTAAGAGATCTCTGGAAGTTTTAATACATAAAATTTCTAATTTCATATATTATCAACATATTGACAAGTTCATTTTCTGGGAATGTATTTAAAATTTAACAGGGAGTGTCAGAAACTTTGTCTCTGATAGTAACCCTACCACAAGTATTTGACTATATAGACTTTAATTTCAGTCTTACCTCCTTCACTTACAAGCGTGTATCTTGAGAACTTGAATCAATTCTCTGAGAGTCCATTTCTTCTTCCATAAAATGATGGTAATATTTATTTTAGGGAATGAAATGCTGTCTACAAATACCTAGCAACAGACTGTGTAAATGGTGGTTGTTTAATAAATTAACTTTTTATGATCTGACTGTTTCAAATTTTCTCTATGATTGTTTAAATCCTGTTTATATATTTTATTCTCAGTGGATTTGGAAAAATTAACTTAGCATTTCCCATAATAACACTTTAATGACTGTTGATCAAACTTGAACTCTGACTCTTCTTCAGCTATGATTGTTTCTCTCTCTTCAAATAGCCTGAAGGACATTGCATGTAAATTCAGATTACTTGTGGAATTTGGAGCAGGGTACTTACTAAATCTGTGACTTTGGGTTGGGCATTGTTTGTGTGATCTCAAATGTGAGTGGAGATAACAAATACCTGCCCTTTAAGTGTAAAGATTAAATAAGTTAATATATGTAAAAAATCATAACACAGAGCCTCCCAAATGAGGTACATTCACAAACAGCACCTTCCTTCTTGCAGGTCTGCTGTGGGGCCTAGGGCAGATGTCACACCAACCTCCATTAGGAATTCTCTATTCTGACGCCGGTACTAAGGAAGGTGGTACTAATGAAGATGGTACTAAGGAAGATGGTGGTACTAAAGAATGGGAACTAAAGAGCCTCTTGATGAAAGTGAAACAAGAGAGTGAAAAATCTGGGTTAAAACTCAACATTCAAAAAATGAAGATCTGAAGAAATAAAAAAAAAATCTCAAAAAATGAAAGACTGAAGGCAGGACGAGAAGGGGACGACAGAGGATGAGGTGGTTCAATGGCATCACCAACTCAAAGAACATGAGTTTGAGCAAACTCTGGGAGATGGTGAAGGACAGGGAAGCCTGGTGTGCTGCAGTTTATGGGGTCGCAAAACATTGAACATGACCGAGTGACTCAACAACAACATTCTGATTCCTATGATTTGTTCAGGGCCTTTCTGATTTACGATTTTACAAGTCCTTTTTTCTTGCAGTATATTATTTAAAAAAAAATTATTTATTTTAATTGGAGGATAATTACTTTACAATATCGTGATGGCTCTATGGCAGTATATTATTCTAATGCTTAAAACAGGTTTGATTCATTGGCCTCCCTCCATAGTTATGATTACTACTCTCCTCCTAATTGTGCTATTTTTGATAGTTTTGCTCAAACTTATTTTTTGTCCAGTTCAGGACTACCTACACTAAACATAGTCTGACCACTCACAAACTTATTCAAATAGGGACAGCCCGATAGTGGTGAGAACTCAGAATACATTTTTCTTTCTCAAATTCAATTTATACATTTCTGAATTTGTAGTACTCATCTAGATGAAACACTTTCAAATTTGAAAATCAGAATTCATTTATAAAATTTTGATAGAAATAATAGCTAATCTAGAAATTGCCACATAAGGAATGGTGATAAGAATCCAAAATTGCTTTTTATGTTATTATGAGATATAAAGACTCTTTTCAGGTACCTTATAGGCTACAATATGGAAACAACTACTTTTCTCTTTCTCTAATAACAGAAAATGGACTTAAGTCATATGAATGAAAGTATTACAGATGAAAAAAAGCACAATATGAGAAAATAGAAATACAAATTTGGTAAGGAACTCTTTATCACTAAAGATAAACAGCAGAAAATGAACAATACTTCTTCCTAATCCTACCACCAGGGAGTAAGATATGGGGAATGTAGAGAGAGAATAAACACCAACAGCAGATTATTAGGATAATAAGGTATGTTCAATACCAACATTCTCCAATCCTAGTTGACCTTTTAGAGACAGGACATAAGAAAATAGCATGAGATCTCCACGAATGATGTAGAGAGATTTAACTAATCAAAAAGCAATTAATCTTCAAAATACACAACCCATGAAGCTCAGTAGCAAAAAAAAAAAAACAACAAAATCAAAAAATGAACAGAAAACCTAAACAGACATTTCTCCAAAGATCTACAGATGGCCAATTAACACATGAAAAAATGCTCAGCATCACTAATTATTAGAGAAATGCACATCAAAACTGCAATGAGGTATCACCTCACACCAGTCAAAATGGTCATCATCAAAAAAATCTACAATCAATAAATACTGGAGAGAGTATGGAGAAAAAGGAATCCTCCTACACCACCAGTGGGAATGTAAATTGGAATATCCACTATGAAGAACACTATGGTGGTTCATTAAAACACTAGAACTACTCTAGGACCCAGCAATGCCACTCCTGGCATATACATGAAGAAAACCATAATTCCAAAAGATACCTGCACCCCAACATTTTCATGTATGCTAAATTGCTTCACTCATGTCAAATTCTTTGTAACCCTATGGACTGTAGCCTGCCAGGCTCCTCTGTCCATGGGATTCTCCAGGCAAGAATACTGGAGTGGGTTGCCATTTCCTTTTACAGGGGATCTTCCCAACCCAGGGATTGAAACTGCATCTCTTATCTCTTTTGTCTCCTACATTGGCAGGGGGGTTCTCTATCACTAGTGCTGCCTGGGAAGCCCCAGTGTTTGCTGCAGCACTATTTGCAATAGCCAAGACATGGAAGCAACGTAAATGTCCATCAACAGAAAAATGGAGAGAGAAGATGTGACCCATATATACAATGGGATATTACTCAGTCATTAAAAGGAACAAAAAGGTGCCATTTTGCAGAGAGGTGGATGGACCTAAAGTCTGTCATACGAAGTGAAGTAAGTCAGGAAGAGAAAAACATATATCATATATAAATGCATATATGTACAACCTAGAAAAATGGTACAGATGATTATATTTGCAAAACAGAAATAGAGACACAGATGAATATATTTGCAAAACAAAAATAGAGACACAAATATGAAAACAAACATATGGGCAGCAAGGAAGGGGGAAAGGAGATGGGATGAATTGAGAGATTGAGTTTGACATATATACACTATTAATACCTTGTATAAAATAGATAACTAATGAGTACCTATCGTATTATAACACAGGGAATTCTACTCAATGCTCTGTCGTGGCCTAAATGGGAAGGAAAGTCAAAAAAGAGGATATGTGTATACATATAGCTGATTCATTTTGCCATACAGCAGAAACTCACACAACATTGTAAAAAAAGTATATTTTGATATATTTTTTAAAGTAATAAGCAGAAGTTATACATTAACCTAATGTTATGACCAACCTAGACAGCATATTAAAAATCAGAGACATTACTTTGCCAACAAAGGTCTGGCTAGTCAAGGCTATAGTTTTTCCAGTGGTCATGTATGGATGTGAGAGTTGGACTATAAAGAAAGCTGAGCACCAAAGAATTGATGCTTTTGAACTGTAGTGTTGGAGAAGACTCGTAAGAGTACCTGGGACTGCAAGGAGATCCAACTAGTCCATCCTAAAGGAAATCAGTCCTGAATATTCATTGGAAGGACTGATGCTGAAGCTGAAACTCCAATACTTTGACCACATAATGTGAAAAACTGACATTTGAAAAGACCCTGATGCTGGGAAAGATTGAAGGTGGAAGAAGAAGGGGATGACAGAGGATGAGATGGTTGAATGGCATCACCAACTCAATGGACATGAGTTTAAGTAAACTCTGGGAGTTGGTGATGGACAGAGAGGCCTGGTGTGATGCAGTTCATGGGGTCGCCAAGAGTCAGACATGCCTGAGCGACTGAACTGAACTGAACTGAACTGATTGGTAGAGCCAGGTGACTCAGTGGTAAACAACCCACCTGTCAAGGCAGGAGGCACAGAGATGCAGGTTTGATCCCTGAGTTGGGAAGATTCCCTGAAGGAGGAAATGCAGCCTACTCCATTATTCTTCCAGGAGTCTGGCAGGCTACAGTTCATGTGTTCACAATGGATTGAGAACTTACAATGGTAGACTGTAGAGAATAGGTATGGAATTCAGGATGTGCCTCCTAAGAAATGATAGGCATTGACTGCAACTACTTTTTAGTCTGGGATAATAAAGTAACCAGCATTTTCTATCTGTGAGTTTGATACTTTTAATAATTATAGAAAATATGCCTTGTAACAAAACATACAGACTTTGTAAAACATTTGATATGAGTAATGTTACTAACAAGTAATAGTCACAATACACATCTAAACAATGGTACATAAATCACTAGATCAATGATGGATATCTTTTGTGAAATATTTTTTAAAATATTTCCACTAAACATACAAAAATAATAATCATTACTATTTTATAAGCTGGAAAATGGATATCTCTTGAAAACTAAACTAGTGCAGCACTATAACTTAAAACCTTGGTTGACAGGAAAAGCCTGGAGGAGACTGAGTGTGGAGGGGAATTTTGAGTTACTTGAATTAGCTTAGGGTCTCGTGATTTCTCTTATACAAGAACATTGTTCAGGAAAACGTCAACTACCTCATTTGTAATTTAAAGGTTTAGGAATGTCCTGTCCTAGGTTATTGAAAAAGAGATTGTCCACACGAATTAGTTCCAATAGGCAGTTGTCAGCTCTGTTAGTGACAAATGGGTTCTCTGCATTTTGCTATTGATGGGGGATTCTGGCAAGAGTAACACATTAAATCCATCTGCCTACCTACCTACCTGCCATCTATCTTTGTAATCTATCATCTGTCTATCCAGTTAGATAACTATATAGCATAATCTTTTGTTGAATAGAAAAAAAAAAAAAAATTGGCTACCTCTCTCTGTGGTACTGGCTTGTGCCATGGGGAAAATGGACCTCATATATCTGAGTGTGGGAAGCCTAATTGGTTAACTCAAATACTGTGCCCTAAAATCCAGCATTGTGTGTATGTTGAGGACACACTTCCCACTGACCACTGTCAAGCAGTAACTGGGCATGGCCAAGGAACTGAGATGGACACATTCCTGAAAAATGAGAGACAGCTTTAACGACAGACTTTGAGTGTGGAAGGTTCTGTCAGCCTTGCTAAATATGCATAGTTCTAAGCCTAAGAACTTCTCCAGTCTAAGAAGGCAGGAGAAGAAGAGGACGTTCTTTTTCATAAAAGTCAGACATGTAAAGAATCCGCCTGCAATGCAGGAGACCAGGGTTTGATCCCTGGGTTGGGAAGATCTCCTGGAGAAGGGAAAGGCTACCCACTCCAGTATTCTGGCCTGGAGAATTCCAACATGGGGTTGCAAAGAGTCAGACACCACTCAGCGACTTTCACTCTCACTTTTAGACCTGTATGGCAGACAGATGGCTCCAGGCTCTATCACCAATTTTTTCTCTGACATGCTTTCATCGAAATCAGATTGATTATATTTTTTGCAGCCAAAGATGGAGAAGCACTATACAGTCAGCAAAAACAAGACCAGGAGCTTCTCAGATCATCAACTCCTTATTGCCAAATTCAGACTGAAATTGAAGAAAGTGGGGGAAACCACTAGACCATTCAGGTATGACCTAAATCGAATCTCTTCTGATTATACATTGGAAGTGAGAAATAGATTTAAGGGACTAGATCTGATAGAGTGCCTGATGAACTATGGACGGAGGTTCGTGACATTGTACAGGAGACAGGGATCAAGACCATCCCCAAGAAAGAGAGAGGCAAAAAAAGCAAAATGGCTGTCTGAGGAGGCCTTACAAATAGCTGTGAAAAGAAGAGAAGTAAAAAGCAATGGAGAAAAGGAAAGATATACCCATTTGAAAGCAGTGTTCCAAAGAATAGCAGGGAGAGATAAGAAAGCCTTTCTCAGTGATCACTGCAAAGAAATACAGGAAAAGAATAGAATGAGGAAGACTAAAAATCTCTTAAAGAAAATTAGAGATACCAAGGGAACATTTCATGCAAAGATGGGCACAATAAAAGACAGAAATGGTATGGACCTAACAGAAGCAGAAGATATTAAGAAGAGGTGGCAAGAATACACAGAAGAACTGTACAAAAAAAGATCTTCATGACCCAGATAATCATGATGGTGTGATCACTCACTTAGAGCCAGACATCCTGGAATGTGAAGTCAAGTGGGCCTTAGGAAGCATCACTATAAACAAAGCTAGTGGAGATGATGGAATTCCAGTTGAGCTATTTCAAATCCTAAAAGATGATGCTGTGGAAGTGCCACACTCAACATGCCAGCAAATTTGGAAAACTCAGCAGTGGCCACAAGACTGGAAAAGGTCAGTTTTCATTCCAATCCCAAAGAAAGGCAATCCCAAAGAATGCCTAAACTACCACACAATTGCACTCATCTCACATGCTAGTAAAGTAATGCTCAAAATTCTCCAAGCCAGGCTTCAGCAATATGTGACATATGAACTTCCAGATGTTCAAGCAGGATTTAGAAAAGGCAGAGGAACCAGAGATCAAATTGCCAACATCAACAGGATCATCAAAAAAGCAAGAGAATTCCAGAAAAACATTTATTTCTGCCTTATTGACTGTGCCAAAGCCTTTGATTGTGTGGATCACAACTAACTGTGGAAAATTCTGAAAGAGATGGGAACACCAGACCACCTAACTTACCTCTTGAGAAACCTGTATACAGGTCAGGAAGCAACAACAGTTAGAACTGGACATGGAACAACAGACTGGTTCCAAATCCAGAAAGGAGTATGTCAAGGCTGTATATTGTCATCGTGATTATTTAACTTATATGCAGAGTACATCATGAAAAATGATGGGTTTGATGAAGCACAGGCTGGAATCAAGATTGCCAGGAGAAATATCAATGACCTCAGATATACAGATGACACCACCCTTATGGCAGAAAGTGAAGAAGAACTAAAGAGCCTCTTGATGAAAGTGAAAGAAGAGAGTGAAAAAGTTGGCTTAAAACTCAACATTCAGAAAACTAAGATCATGACATCCGGTGCCAACACTTCATGGCAAATAGATGGGGAAACAGTGGAAACAGTCACAGACTATTTTGGGGGGCTTCAAAATCACTGCAGATGGTGACTCAGCCATGAAATTAAAAGGTGCTTTCTCCTTGCAAAGAAAGTTATGATTAACCTAGACAGCATATCAAAAAGCTGAGACATTACTTTGCCAACAAAGGTCCATCTAATCAAGACTATGGTTTTTCCAGTAGTCATGTATGGATGTAAGAGTTGGACTATAAAGAAAGCTGAGCACCGACGTATTGATGCTTTTGAACGTGGTGTTGGAGAAGACTCTTAAGAGTCCCTTGGACTGCAAGGAGATCCAACTAGTCCATCCTAAAGGAGGTCAGTCCTGAGTGTTCATTGGAAGGACTAATGTTGAAGCTGAAACATCAATACTTTGGCCACCTGATGCAAACAGCTGACTCATTTGAAAAGACCCTGAAACTGGGAAAGATTGTGGGGAGGAGAAGGGGATGACAGAGAATGAGATGGTTGGATGTTGTCACCAACTCAATGGACATGAGTTTGGGTATATTCTGGGAGTTGGTGTTGGACAGGGAGACCTGGCGTGCTGTGGTCCATGGGGTGCAAAGAGTTGGACACAACTGAACAAGTGAACTGAACTGAACTGAATACATCTTTTAGTCCTTCTGCTTATCTTGGGATCTTCTTCTTGGAGGACTGGATTAACACAAGCAATGGATGACTTCTCTTCCTCAGGTGGAATATGAGACAAGTTTGTCAAATAAAGGTGAATAGGTGATTGCTTTGAATTTCAGAAGACAGGTGTTTGAAACTTAGAACATGACAGTAGGGCCTTTGCAATGATTGTGGATGACAATGTCATACTTAATGCATACCTACCTGGGAGAGCAGAGGAACTTTGGTATTCCTTAGTTTAAACTTTTTTACTTGTGTAATGGAGATATTTGCTTGTAGGCTAACCACCTGGGCACGCTGAGGAGTATCATATATATACTGTATGCCACGGTGTGTGCTTGTAGAAATATGAATAGGGGCAATACTAACACTAAATTTTTATATGGAATGCAATGTCATCTTCCAAAGATTTGTTTTATTCTCAATATATGAGGTTAAGCATAGATTTTTTTAAGCTAAGTGCTAGTTATTTATAAAGTGTTCAAGAGTAGAGAAAGCTTATAAAAGAAAACTGTTAACCCCAGGTAGGCCATTATCATTGTTAGTGCTGTGAATAGTAGAAATAGGCTTCCATTTGCTATCAATGTTTCTTTTCTCCATAAATATATTCTCCTACAAACCCTTGATTTTATGCAGATGCAAACGCTAAAATGGGACAGGAAAAAGCAACCATTCATCAAACACATAGATTTTGGAATGTAATTACTTTTTAAATATTTTTCATAATTATTATTCTGTTACAGATGTCTAGTTTACCCTCTACTTACCCTAGAGATTTTTGCAACATTTACAGTAAATTGTAGAATTCTTAGATTAACTTAGAGTTTGAAGAGTTTGTGAACTCATTTATTATAGGCCTATTTTTCTCATGACCTCATTTTTAAATGATTGTTTAAGAATTTAGTGGCAAGAATTAAAAATTTTGAATTGACCATTCGTGGGGGGAATGAAAGCATGTTATTTGGTTATCAGAGATGCATAAACACAGCAAGCTGAATTCCCTAGCTTGGCAACTCAACTTTTAATTCTTAGCATACTTTTCATGAAGAGGGTAGTAATTTGTTAATTGCCAATCTTTAGATTTAGTATAAAGAAGTTCATGCAAGAAAGAGGCACATGAAAATAGAATGAGGATGGCAAAAATTGCTCTAGATGCAGTATGAATTTCTCCGTTTGTTTCATAAAGAATGGCATTGAAATAAAAATCAAAGAAATAAACTCAAAAGCTCTAATTCCTTGCCACCTAGATATTTCTGCGGTGTTAATTTCCTGCAATTTGTGTATCCTTCTAGTTCTACTGCCTTCTCCAAAATATTTTACTTAGAAGTAAAGAAAGATATATCAAAATTTTATTTGACATTCCTAAAGGGAAAAAGCAAAAATTTTAAGTGTTTTCCTAACACCTTCTTTGTTTGTATTACTTGCACTGCTGTTGCTCGCTGGAAGCACTGGTGGCATCTGTCTGGGTGGAGGAGGCACTTTATCAAGCTCTGTCATTCAACTTAAAGAACTCTTCAAGATTTAGTAAAGCAAATTGCAGTACAAGGAGAATTCTCTCAAACATGAATCTTAAGTGAGATTACAGTAGAAGAGCCCAGGAAAGTATCTCCCCATATATAGGAAAGCAAAAATAAATAAATAATAACAGCAAAAAAGCAAAATAGCTAATCAGAGTGAACCAAAAGAAAAGTACTGTAACAGGAGAGAAAAGTCAGAGAAGTTACTAGTCACCAGATTATGCATGGCCTTTTAAGTCATATAAAATTTTTGCTTTTTTTCTCAGTGATATGAGAAATCATTAGGAGATTTAGACCAAAAGAGTGATGTCAGATTTATATCTGAAAAAGATTATTCTGGTTACTATACTAAAGGTCATCTGCTAGAAACTAGAAAGTGGGGATGCTAGTGGTTTTGATCAAGCTGGTGACAGAGGTCTAATTAGAAGTGAAGAAATTCTGAATATATTGAAGCTAAAATAGACAGGATTTCTGACTGATCAGAGTGAAGTTAGAGCTTTAAGGAGAACTTGAATTTGCCACCAATATTTTGGCCCCCACAAATAGAATAGAGTTATTATTAACTGAGATGGGATAAAGATGAACAACAACAACAAAAAAAAACCACAAAGTCAGTTTGGGACATAAAAAATTTGAAATCCATATTGGGTATCCAAATGGGAAATGTTGAGTAAACAGTTGGATTCTTGGTGCTGGAAATGAGGAATGATGTAAAGGTGGGAATTATTATTAATATCATGTAGAAGGTGTTTAAAGATATGAACTTGATAGAGAGAAATGGTCCAAGGATCGACAGTTGAGGCAACTCAACTACTAGAGGTCTGGGGAAATCAAAAGAGGAGAGTGTTTTATGGAGAAAACAATGACCAATGCCAAATGTTGATAAGAGATCAAATAAGATAAAGACTGAGAAGTAACTATTAGACCTATTATATTTGAAACATGATTTTTTTTTGTTGTTGAGCATATAGTGGTTTATAAATCTTATCTTAAAAGGGGAAATTCTGATTATTAAAATTATATTAATGTGACTTAAGTTTTCATTTAGTGATTAATTAGCTTGTATACAGGAAGATATAGGCTTATGCAATTAAAAAATGAAAGACAAGATCAACTTTTGGCCTTTTGTACAACACTTAGGCATGATTGAATTAAAAATAATATAAAACAATGTAAAATAGAATAAAAAGAGAAAATTATATACTCAATAATTTTTCCTATCTAGATATATAAATATTTAAAAGTTTTGTATACCTGTATGAAAACAATATCAGAATTCATCTATTTTGTCAAAGCTAACACCTGGAAATATTGTTATTGGTTTTATTTATTATTTATTTTTTATTTTTTCCAATTATTTTTATTAGTTGGAGGCTAATTACTTCGCAACATTGCAGTGGGTTTTGTCATACATTGACATGAATCAGCCAAGGCGTTACATGTATTCCCCATCCCGATCCCCTCTCCCACCTCCCCCCCAACCCGATTCCCCTGGGTCCTCCCAGTGCACCTGGCCCGAGCACCTGTCTCATGCATCCCACCTGGGCCGGTGGTCTGTTTCACCATAGATAATATACATGCTGTTCTCTCGAAACATCCCACCCTCGCCTTCTCCCACAGAGTCCAAAAGTCTGTTCTGTACATCTGTGTCTCTTTTTCTGTTTTGCATATAGGGTTATCATTACCATCTTTCTAAATTCCATATATATGTGTTAGTATGCTGTAACGATCTTT
This sequence comes from Cervus canadensis, assembly GCF_019320065.1. NCBI lineage: Eukaryota > Metazoa > Chordata > Mammalia > Artiodactyla > Cervidae > Cervus > Cervus canadensis. The sequence goes on from NC_057412.1 coordinate 43,580,738, forward strand.
ATCTTTCTGGCTTACTTCACTCTGGGCTCCAGTTTCATCCATCTCATTAGAACTGATTCAAATGAATTCTTTTTAATGGCTGAGTAATATTCCATGGTGTATATGTACCACAGCTTCCTTACCCATTCGTCTGCTGATGGGCATCTAGGTTGCTTCCATGTCCTGGCTATTATAGATAGTACTGCAATGAACATTGGGGTGCACATGTCTCTTTCAGATCTGGTTTCCTCAGTGTGTATGCCCAAGAGTGGTATTGCTGGGTCATATGGCAGTTCTATTTCCAGTTTTTTAAGAACTCTCCACACTGTTTTCCATAGTGGCTGTATTAGTTTGCATTCCCACCAACAGTGTAAGAGGGTTCCCTTTTCTCCACACCCTCTTCAGCATTTATTACTTGTAGACTTAATTTTTCTGTTTTTTTTTTTCAATTATTTTATTGTGATGTGGAAGGCATTTTATTTGCTATATTGGATAATTCAAAGCCTTCCTAGAATCCTATTTGTTACCAAGCATACAAGGTCATCGTGAATGTCATTTGCTGTATTAAGCACAGCAACATGCACCATTGAAGAGAATAATCTCATATTTAGAGTAGCAATTTCTCTGGGACTGTCACCCAGCTGTCTGCTTCTAACTGTGACATTAAAAGAAAACTGAATTAGAAGAATCATGAACAAGGCTAGAAATATTTAAGTAGCATTAGATAAAATAAAATTGGGAGATACTGAAAGTTTAAGATCAATTTTCAAGTCTGTACACACACACACACACACACACACACACACATACACACAAAACATCTTAACTTCTAAACTCATTCCAGCCTCTTAAAAACAGAAAAAACTTAACATTTTGATGCCCTTGTTGTCTCCATCAGAGAGAAAGAAATAATTGCTCTTACAGTGCCTTTCATTCTGTGACCTCCGGCGTCAAAGCCAGAGTCATATATAACTGGTATTCTTTCACAAAGTTACGTGGCTAATTGATTAACAATATTTTCCACTTAGGCAAGATAAAATAGGCTGGAGAGAGAAGAGGATTACAAAAAAATTAACAGATATTCCCTTTTTAAAAAAATGTATTTATTTTAACTGGAGGTTAATTAATTTACAATATTGTAGTGGCTTCTACCACACATTGACATGAATCAGCCATGGGTGTACATGTGTTCCCCAACCTAGAATTTAGGTGTCAATATAAAGAGGTGTTACATATTAAAATGTATTTAGGAGCGTTTCTCTGGCTCTGGCTTACAGTAGTCACAATCTTGATTCATAAATGAAGGTAAAGTTGATATCATATTCCATCACTGAACACTATGAAAGAAAAAAAATGATAAAACTAAGAAAAATGCAAAATTGCTATCTATGATTTTTAATTAGACAGAAATAATTATTCCTGAAGATAACATGGAGCATTTTGAGTTTATTTTAGGACCTAGTTCAGTTCAGTTCAGTTCAGTTGCTTAGTCGTGTCCGACTCTTTGCAACCCCATGAGTATTAGCACGCCAGGCTACCTGTCCATCACCAACTCCCAGAGTTTACCCAAACGTGTGTCCATTGAGTTGGTGATGCCATGTAACCATTTCATTCTCTGTCATCCCCTTCTCTTCCTGTCCCCAATCTTTCCGAGCATCAGGGTCTTTTCAAACGAGTCAACTCTTCACATCAGGTGGCCAACTTGGAGTCTCAGCTTCAACATTAGTCCTTACAATGAACATCCAGGACTGATCTCCTTTAGGATGGACTGGTTGGATCTCCTTGCAATCCAAGGGACTCTCAAGAGTCTTCGCCAACACCACAGTTCAAAAGCATCAGTTCTTCGGTGCTCAGCTTTCTTTGTAGTCCTACTCTCACATCCATACATGACCACTGGAAAAACCATGCTGCTGCTAAGTCGCCTCAGTCGTGTCTGACTCTGTGCGACCCCATAGATGGCAGCCCACCAGGCTCCCCCATCTGTGGGATTCTTCAGGCAAGAACACTGGAGTGGGTTGCTGTTTCCTTCTCCAATGTGTGAAAGTGAAGTCGCTCAGTCGTGTCCGACTCTTAGCAACCCCATGGACCGTAACCTACCAGGCTCCTCCTTCCATGGGATTTTCCAGGCAAGAGGACTGGAGTGGGGTGCCATTCCCTTCTCCGTTGCTGTACCACAGCCTCACAAAAAAAAGGTCCTAAAAGATAGCATCGGCTTTGAGTAATTTACGGGGTCGTAACTTGGTATGAAAGGAGAAGTGTCCTGAGTTAACTGAACTTCTGGGCAGTTAAAAGAGCTTAGCTGATGTATCAAGAATTTGGATGGAGCAACAATGGCAGATTGAAAGCAAAGAAGCTTGGGAATCTGTAGAGTAGTAGCGGGCAGAAAGAGTGCAGATTGTTATTTATCAGGTCAGTGACCACCTACAGGCTGCTCTATGAAAAGACACCTATACCTAAGTTTTAGAACCTTGCATATAAATTGAGATTGGATTTGTAGGAACTTGTAGACTTATATATCAAGATCTCTCTTTTCTGAGTAGTATAGCAAGTAATGGCCTTAACTCCCTTCTTTGATGTGTCAAAAGTACAATCAAAGTTTTTTGCTTGTTTTTTAACTGGTCGGAATATGACTGACTCAGCTCCTTTGTATATTTCTCTTTTCATGCCCACCTTTCCTTTAAAAAATCTATTTTGGAAAGCATTTATAGCTTGCTGATGTTGCCTTGTGGACTATCATGCTATATTGGTCAGGTCACCCTAAACTTGTCTATAGCTGAATAACAGATGAGTGACAGGATGCTTACGTCAATCAGTAATAACTTGGGGGCGTATAATCAGTATACAATACTCTGAACTCAATAAGCAATCTTGAGATAACTCAATGTGCTGAGTTGCCCACATGTGTACTGTGCTTATGATGCTGCTCAAATTCCAGAAGAAAAGATGAAAAAAAATTAAAAAATAATGCTCGTATTGGCATGGCCAAAGAATGAGCAGATGGATTCCTATTGCCAGTCACGGTTTGTCTAATATCCTGTTTCCTTCTTTAGGGACTGACTGGTGTTTTGGGATGTTAGCCATGAGAATGAAACAAACTTGGAGCTGGATGTGGGACAAATTTTTTAAGCATCTGTCAATTTTGATATAATCAAAAATTATATCTGTGAAAGCACAAACATAACAAATTTTCTACAGAACATCTTGCATTCTTCCTTATGAATAGAATCCTTTTAGGAGTTCCTTCTTACTCACCTTTGCAAATGTGTTCTCCCAGGTTGGAGAGAAGTTTCTCTGAAACCTGATCACCCCCCTCCCCCACTGCCACAGCCTTGGACATTTACATTGGTACTTCTGTTAAAATTTGGTTCTAAAGGCAATCTTCACTTTGAATGCTGTATAGATGGCCCCATTTTTCTTAGATTCCTGAGGCATAGGTCACTCCACTCTGCTAAAAACCAACTCAGCCTCCCATTTTTCTAGCCAGGCTCAGTACCCTAGAGGCTTTTCTTGCTGGGAGAGAAATTTTAACAGAGAGAAAGTCTTTGTGTTATATGTCTATTTATTTTGTTGCCTAGAATTTCTAGCACAAAAATAGTGGGCAGTAAATATTTGCTATGTGACTAAATAAATAAACAGAGGAATGAATTATTCAGCTGAAAGGGTAACATTATTATTCTGGAATAACGCTATTAATTTTGGTGACATAATCTTTAGGCTGTAAGTGGTTCTTTTAACATTATGCCATGGAAGCCGGAGTATATACATTCCATTAGAAATAAAACTGAGGAAAAAAGTATTTTAGAAACTTAGCAAAATATGGAGATCAGGGAATTCTATAGTACATAATGTAGTCTTAGAAAAAATATAGAACTCAGAACTTAGAAAATATCTGGGACTCAGATTCTGTCTCCTTTCAACCCACCTTGAACGCCTTCTCTCCCTTTAGTCAAAGAAGGAGAAAAATGTTAGTGAGCAGGTAAAGCTAAGGACATCAATGGGGTCTACTGGTTGGATCTATCAGCGTGCTGAGGGTTGAGATTAAAGACTTTATTCACTGTGTGAGTTGGTCTACTCAGATGAATGGATTTCTCAACAAGGCTGAAACATTATTATTTTTTTAATTAATTAATTTATTTATTTTACTTTACAACATTGTATTGGTTTTGCCATACATTGACTTGACTCCACCATGGGTGTACATGTGTTCCCCATCCTGAACCCCCCTCCCACCTTCCTCCCCATCCCATCCCTCTGGGTCATCCCAGGGCACCAGCCCCGAGCACCCTGTATCATGCATTGAACCTGGACTGGCAATTCATTTCACATATGATAATTTACATGTTTCAATGCCATTCTCCCATATCATTCCACCCTTGCCCTCTCCCACAGAGTCCAAAAGACTGCTGAAGCAACGGACAAAGAATTAATCTCAAAAATACACAAGCAACTCCTGCAACTCCTGGAGCAGAAAAATAAAAGACCCAATCAAAAAGTGGGCCAAAGAACTAAACAGATATTTCTCAAGAAGACATACAGATGGCTAACAAACACATGAAAAGATGCTCAACATCACTCATTATCAGAGAAATGCAAATCAAAACCACAATGAGGTACCATTACACACCAGTCAGGATGGCTGCTATCCAAAAGTCTACAAGCAATAAATGCTGGAGAGGGTGTGGAGAAAAGGGAACCCTCTTACACTGTTGGTGGGAATGCAACCTAGTACAGCCACTATGGAAAACAGTGTGGAGATTCCTTAAAAAACTGGAAATAGAACTGCCATATGACCCAGCAATCCCACTTCTGGGCATACACACTGAGGAAACCAGGTCTGAAAGAGACACGTGCACCCCAATGTTCATCGCAGCACTGTTTATAATAGCCAGGACATGGAAGCAACCTAGATGCCCATCAGCAGACGAATGGATAAGGAAGCTGTGGTACATACACACCATGGAATATTACTCAGCCATTAAAGAGGCTGAAACATTAGATTCAAAAAAGATGGTGCCTATTCAGGATCCTCTCTGTCTTGAAAGTCCCAGGGGGAAACACCGGGGCTACTCTGGACAGGAGCCTGGTAGGCTACAATCCATGGGGTCGCAAGAGTCAGACGTGACTTAGCAACTAAACTACCACCACTACTCCAAAACTTATAGTTGTTCTTTTTCTAGCTGCTCCTTCTGCGGTTTTAAGATCTGTGTCTCTAAGCACCCTCAAACTCTTCCTTTACACAGTCAGAAAGTTTGTCTGGAATTCAGGTCGGGGCTAGAAGGGAACGGTGATAAAGAAGCTATCTGACCTACTTTTAGTTTGTAAATTCTTGTGTCACTAATGACACATGTCAGATAACTTCTCCATGGGGGTTAGCACAGCACACTATGGGACACGGTTTGGAAAAGATCTTATGGTAATAAATAACATTAGTGAGCCTTTATAAAGGATATTACATATGTACTTTATATTTATTGACATAATATTATCATCACAATGTACCTATGGACAAATGTTCTATCATCATCATCCTTATTTTGAGTATTTTGAGACAGAAAATTTAAAAATGTGCTCAATTTCATAAAACTGTTAAGATAAGTAACTTGAATTACAGGACAAGTAGTCTGACTCCTCATTCCACACTCTTAATTTCTTGACTATAACCCTTCTCCATAAACAGACCTTGACTTCTGGGTAAACTTACCTCAGGTACTTTAAAAGTGGGGAATGCATATGGAATTACCAGACAAAAATAATTAAGTCATTTACTTTACAAATACCTGTTTATTGCTTGTTTTATGTTTCATTAGTGGCCTATATTTCTGGCCAATAATCTATACAAATAAATGTCCTATACAAATAATAATCAGAATGATAGTATGGCTAAGACAAGGATAACATTGTCTTTTTTAACATTTAAGTAAAGTAACTGAAAAAACATTAAACATGTAAATTATTAAAATATAATTTTGGAAATAGCTATTAATACACATTGAAGAGGCAGATTAGTGAATTTGAGTCAAATTGTATTTCTAAGCTAGAAAATAAGATAAGAACTTGAGATTCATGAAAGTAGAACAAAATCACTTTTTAATGTATGCTTTAGTGGTGCATGCATGCATGCTGAGTCTTTTCAGCTGTGTCCAACTCTTTGCAACCCCTCCAAGCTCCTCTGTCCATGGGATTCTCAAGGCAAGAATTCTGAAATGGGTTGCCATTTCCTCCTCTACAGGACCTTCGGGACCCAGGGATTGAACCAGCATCTCCTGAGTCTCCTGGATTGACAGGCAGATTATTTATCACTGAGCCACGTGGGAAACCAATTACTCTTTTTTTGAATCCCTGATGCCATTTGATGAAATCTGGCCTTTGTCCCTTCCACCCAAGAGTCCTAAACTAAAAGGTTCTATTTCTTTGTACATGGATAGCAATATTTATCTCTCAACCAAAGTTTCTGCACTGCAAAACTGAGAATAAGTCCTTTAAGCAAAATTTTTAGTTACTACACGTGTTCCATCTTAGAACATCTTTGTCAGCTTAGCATTTGTTTACTCTGAGTTCTGCAGTGAATTCTTATTTGGTTCTAAGAACCATATAAGAATGGTTCTGCCCAAAGAACTCTCTCTCCAGACTCCTTACCATAGTAATTCCCAAAGTATGGTCTCTGGACCAGCAACTTTGCAATACCTACAAAGTTGTTAAAAATGAATTTTTGTGTTTTAGTTTACTGAGGCAGAAACTCTGGGTTAGTAGCCAGAGTTAAAAAAAGAAAAAAACTCTATGTATTAATAATCCTGATGCAGTTTGGGAACCAGTGATGTAGATTAGGTTTTTCAACTCCTTTATGTTCTAGCATTTTCATGTGTATATTTCACTTATCATATTTAATATATTTCATTTATAGTGGCTGTTTATTTAATCTAAATTTACTAATCAATCTTCCTCCACCTTTTTTTTTTAAAGGGAAATAATCAAGTACTCTGTAATTTATATATTCCATAGTGACTAGTAGATTTTCTGTCAAATCTAGGGGAGATATTTGTCTAAGATAAATTTTTAAAGTGATGCTTTTATCTCTATTTTCAGTATAAATGATTCTAACACTTGCTTCTCATGTTATTTCTTAAAGAATTAAAAAAAATCTGGTAACTTAGAAAAATGTGCTAGATTTACTAGAAAAACAATGCATAAAAGTTGGTGTGACTTGGTTTTTTTTTTAAAGTATGTGCTGATTTCCAGTACTAAACAAAATGGAGTAGATACACCTCTCCTTCAGTTCAGTTCAGTCGCTCAGTCGTGTCTGACTCTTTGCGACCCCATGAATCGCAGCACGCCAGGCCTCCCTGTCCATCACCAACTCCCGGAGTTTACTCAGACTCATGTCCATCGAGTCAGTGATGCCATCCAGCAATCCGGTCCTCTGTCGTCCCCTTCTCGTCCTGCCCCCAATCCCTCCCAGCATCAGGGTCTTTTCCAATGAGTCAACTCTTTGCATGAGGTGGCCAAAGTACTGGAGTTTCAGCTTCAGCATCATTCCTTCCAATGAACACCCAGGACTGATCTCCCTTAGGAAGGACTGGTTGGATCTCCTTGCAGTCCAAGGGACTCTCAAGAGCCTTCTCCAACACCACAGTTCAAAAGCATCAATTTTTCAGTGCTTAGCTTTCTTCACAGTCCAACTCTGACATCCATACATGACCACTGGAAAAACCATAGCCTTGACTAGATGGACCTTTGTCGGAAAAGTAATGTCTCTGCTTTTTAATATGCTATCCAGGTTGGTCATAATTTTCCTTCCAAGGAGTAAGCGTCTTTTAATTTCATGGCTGCAGTCACCATCCGCAGTGATTTTGGAGCCCAGAGAAATAAAGTCAGCCACTGTTTCCACTGTCTCCCCATCTATTTGCCATGAAGTGATGGGACTGGATGCCATGATCTTAGTTTTCTGAATGTTGAGCTTTAAGCCAACTTTTTCACTCTCCTCCTTTACTTTCATCAAGAGGCTCTTTAGTTCTTCTTCACTTTCTGCCATAAGGGTGTTGTCATCTGCATATCTGAGGTTATTGATATTTCTCCTGGAAATCTTGATTGCAGCTTGTGCTTCCTCCAGCCCAGCGTTTCTCATGATGTACTCTGCCTATAAGTTAAATAAGCAGGGTGACAATATACAGCCTTGACATGCTCCTTTTCCTATTTGGAAACCAGTCTGTTGTTCCATGTCCAGTTCTGACCATTGCTTCCTGACCTGCATACAGATTTCTCAAGAGGCAGGTCAGGTGGTCTGGTATTCCCATCTTTTGAAGAATTTTCCACAGTTTATTGTAATCCACACAGTCAAAGGCTTTGGCATAGTCAATAAAGCTGAAGTAGATATTATTCTGGAACTCTCTTGCTTTTTCGATGATCCAGCAGATGTTGGCAATTTGATCTCTGGTTCCACTGCCTTTTCTAAAGCCAACTTGCACATCTAGAACCAGACCACCTTACCTGCCTCCTGAGAAGTCTGTATGCAGGTCAAGAAGCCCCGAAGATGATGCTTCTGAACTGTGGTGTTGGAGAAGACTCTTGAGAGTCCCTTGGACTGCAAGAACTGGCCTTCTGAGCACAGCGACTGTGAAAGTCTATGAAGAGATGAAAGGTAATAGACACTTAGAAATGTCTAGTCTTTCATTAGTCAAGACTGTGCTTTGCCCCAGTCTGAACAAGAAAGTGACTTGCACATAAGATAAATAAAAGACAAACATTTTTAGGATCATATTTGGATAAGAAGATAAGAGCCTGAGAAGAGATAATAGTCTTTAAGTCAGAAATGATTTCAGAGAAATTTTACCAAAGCTCTAGAAGAGTTCCTGAAGAAAAAAGTTAAGAAGGTTCTCACCCTTGCTCCAGTCTTGTTTAGCCACAACTGCTATTTTTAAGGCACTCTGACTATAAACAGACAATATCTTATCCCTTCAAACTTGTCCCCAGATCTCAGCTCCTTCCCTCCATGGATTTAGGGAAAGGCTGCCTTGTCATAACTCATTTGTGCTTCCAAGGGTGATGATACCTGTGGGACTATCAGAGAAGACCTTGGTGGGATCTTGAACCCCTTTCACACATCAATTTAACTTTTAAAGATCCCTTTTCCTTTGAACGAAGACTATGTGAATTAAAGGGGCATTTAATGAAAATCAAGGGGAATATTCTTTCCTAAGCATTCTATCTCCTCTAACCTTGTTTGCTGTGCTGCCTGTCTGGAGCAGATGGCTGGATGACAGGTACCTTCTCACAGTGCTAATAGCCATTATCACTGTGTCATCCGAAGTGTTGCTTCCATCCTGTTTATGTCTTCTGCTTTCTCTCTTATGTGCATGTTCCTTTCATGTGTGCTACAGATCCTTGATATTCTTTTATACCCGTTTTCACTTGCTATGGAACTCTTTCTAGATATGGAAAGAAAGTAATAATAAACCTGTGAAGTATGAGGTGACTAATGAAGTGTTAAGCTCAACAACTGCTTTCCTTAAAATTCTGGAGGCATGAAATTTGTATTTTTCTCATCAGCAGTCATACCAGTGGGATTACCGCATGGAAAAATTAAGATACTCAGAGCAACCTTCCATTTTATGACACTTAAAGAAGTTGGCATTAAATGTGTATTCTGTGACTTGTGCTGCACCTAAAATGCAAAGGTGATTTATGTAATTAAGTGATACTGAATCAATGCTAATTCATAAATAAAATTGCTAATTTATGGATGCTTCTTGAATCTTCCATGAACCTGTCAAATCATCACTTTAAAATGCAGTATTTGGTACTAAACCTTATTTTCTTATACATTTTTCCTACTCTTCAGTTCCTCTGTTAAAAAATCTGACAAATAAGGAATGTATAATTTTCACACTAGTGAAATTTACATGTTCTTTTGTGGCAGAATATTTTTTAAAAAATGGCAGGCCTAATAAGTAGTGTCATTTTAAAGGGAAAATGCAGTCAATTTGGGAAGAAATGCTCTGTGTACAGGACTAGAATATGCGTGCTAGAAAGCAGAAAGGAGTGTGAACAATAATGAATGAACCCTATAGGCCAGTGGAATAAGATAAAAAGAACATGTTGCAGATAGAACTTTCCATCTCCTGAGAACATTTAAAATTCACAAATCCTATCATTTAACTTTCCTCCTAATGCTAAGCATAGGTGATATGCCAAGGTAATTTTAAATATATATGCTTGAGCTTATCTCTCTAACAGTTGTTTCTATTATCCACAGATCATTGTGCTATTTTTAACATTTTATATGGGATTCTAAAACAATTTCTATGTGTTCTTTCACATATAAAGACCTTTAATATGAAAAATATTATCTGTGAATCTCCATAATTTGCAAATACTTTATGGTTTTATTTTACATAATCATAAAATAACTTAAAATTTTAAGTATTGTTATAAAATTTTCAATCTCTAAATCACAGAAAATGTTACAATTTGGCAAATCATAGTTCTTTTCTTCTGGGTGTTTAGCATCCATAGCAGTTTTACAAGGTATGCTCTGCGTGTAACACAAAGAGATACATAGTGGAATTCTAAAAATCCATACAAAATGTTTAAAATGTCAGGCTTGAATTATAGTTTAGAAGAAATTCCATTTACACAGGTAGCATGACTACTTAGCAAAGTAAAATTAAATGTGAATAATTTATTTCTTAAAAGCAGTTTAGAACATTCTTCTAGCCATGTTTCACAACATTGACTGATTGATTTCTACCTTTGATTCTCTTAATAAAAAGTAAAGTCTGTAATGAACTACATTTTAATAAGTTATATTAGAAATAACTGTGAAAAAAGATACTTGTAGATATTAACTGTCTTCAAAATCAAGCACACTAAGACAAATTAAGAATTGTTTATTCATTTAAATGCTACAAAATATAGTATTTAACTTGAAAATCAACTTTACATCCAGAAACAGGAATGATATTCTAATACATCTATCAAATTTAATCTAAAATACATTGATAAACCTGTTTGGACAATTCATATAATTCTCCCAGTTTTCCAATTTAAAAAGTATATATGTAACTTTTGTGGAAATATATATCAAGGTTTTTTTTTTTTATTAGATTGCTTTTGTTTTTTATTACTCTCATATAATACTATTTAAGTAAGTAGCTAGACATTAACAACAAGGAGGTGACAGAGGCAAAAAAAAGAAAAAAAACACACACACACACACAAGAGAGAAATAATCAAGCTAAGCTCCAACCTTCTGGGGATTCTCCCTTGACAGTAGCAGCAAAGAAATGATGCTGGCTAAAAACAAGAGGAGAACAGTCCAGCTAGTCTCCAATTATCTGCGGACCCTCCTCTGACCTTACCCAGAACCAGCGAAACTAAGATCGGGTGCTGAGCAGCTTATCCTGATAAACAGGCAACGCAGGGACGTGAGGGAACTTGCCTGGGCTGTGCATGCCCAGACTGGACAGGTGTGAAACCTCTAGGAAACGCAAACTCATATCAACATTATAGTAAAAACTACAGGTGGTTTTGTCGTCCCCCAGTTGGGTGTTTCTCAGCAACTCAAGGGTGAGGGTATGCACAGTGATAATAACTTGTTACATAACTCTGGACAGTCAATCAAATAGCAATCCCTTCTCACTCACCCGTGATGGTACCCTGCCTCCACCCCCTGTTGCTCATCCAGGATCCTACTCTGCCTCCTCTCAGAACAACTCCTAAAAAACACCCTTAAGTTTGTATGGGAAAGTCAGTTTCATTTCACAGAATCAGCCCACTCTCCCTCTGTGAATGTACTATGCTTTAATAAGCGATTTGTGTATAAGCCTGAAGTTTGCAATTATTTTTTTGCTTGATATTCTGCAAGGGCCTAGATTGCTCCTCAGGTCTGCCATTGACCTCCTAAGTTTCAGTTCCCTGACAAAATGCATGCCAGCCTGGTAACACTACTGCTTTCACAAAAAAAATCTACTGGGGTTTTTGCAGTCTCCCAGTTTTCCCTTTGCCAATGAGCAAATTCTTCATCATAGAATTGCTGATAATATTACCACAACTTTTTTCTTGTTAGCAATGTGTTTTACGAAGTTAACGTACAATAGTTGTGAAAAGAGAAGTGAAAAGCAAAGGAAAAAAGGAAACATATCAGCATCTGAATGCAGAATTCCAAAGAATAGCAAGGAGAGAAAAGAAAGCCTTCCTCAGTGATCAATGCAAAAAAATAGAGGAAAACAACAGAATGGGAAGGACTAGAGATCTCTTCAAGAAAATTAGAGATACCAAGGGAACATTTCATGCAAAGATGGGCTCAATAAAGGACAGAAATGGTATGGACCTAACAGAAGCAGAAGATATTAAGAAGAGGTGGCAAGAATAGACAAAAGAACTATACAAAAAAAGATCTTCATGAACCAGTTAATCACGATGGTGTGATCACTCACCTAGAGCCAAACATCCTGGAATGTGAAGTCAAATGGGCCTTAGGAAGCATCACTATCAACAAAGCTAGTGGAGTTGATGGAATTCCAGTTGAACTATTTCAAATCCTAAAAGATGATGCTGTGAAGTGCTGCATTCAATATGCCAGCAAATTTGTAAACTCAGCAGTGGCCACAGGACTGGAAAAGGTCAGTTTTCATTCCAATCCGAAAGAAAGGCAATGCCAAAGAATGCTCAAACTACCGCACAATTGCACTCATCTCACATGCTAGCAAAGTAATGCTCAAAATTCTCCAAGCCACGCTTCAGCAATATGTGGATGAAATACAAGCTAGAATCAAGATTGCCAGGAGAAATATCAATAACCTCAGATATGCAGATGACAACACCCTTATGGCAGAAAGTAAAGAACTGAAGAGCCTCTTGATGAAAGAGGAGAGTGAAAAAGTTGGCTTAAAGCTCAACATTCAGAAAACTAAGATCATGGCATCCGGTCCCATCACTTCATGGCAAATAGATGGGGAAACAGTGGAAACAGTGGCTGACTTTATTCTTGGGGACTCCAAAATCACTGCAGATGGTGATTGCAGCCATGAAATTAAAAGATGCTTACTCCTTGGAAGGAAAGTTATGACCAATCTAGACAGCATATTAAAAAGCAGAGACATTACTTTGTCAACAAAGGTCCATCTAGTCAAGACTATGGTTTTTCCAGTAGTCATGTATGGATGTGAGAGTTGGACTATAAAGAAAGCTCAGCACAGAAGAACTGATGCTTTTGAACTGTGTTGTTGAAGAAGACTCTTGAGAGTCCCTTGGACTGCAAGGAGATCCAACCAGTCCATCCTAAAGGAGCTCAGTCCTGGGTGTTCATTGGAAGGACTGATGTTGAAGCTGAAACTCCAATACTTTGGCCAACTGATGTGAAGAGTTGACTCATTTGAAAAGACTCTGATGCTGGGAAAGATTGAGGGCAGGAGGAGAAGGGGATGACAGAGGATGAGATGGCTGGATGGCATCACCGACTCAATGGACATGGGTTTGGGTGGACTCTGGGAGTTGGTGATGGACAGGGAGGCATCGGTTCATGCGGTTGCAAAGAGTCGGACACAACTGAGTGACTGAACTGAACTGAACTGAATGCATAGGTTGAAGGTATTTTAATGCTTTGGAGAGAACATGAGCTAAACAGGAAGAAGAATGATGGGAAAAATTATAATCACAAATGTGCACCAACATAAACAGGATGACTTTGCCAGTGAAAAAAATGGATAATGAATTGTAAAGAAATGATTTCAAAAGAGAACAGCTATATAGAAGATTTCATGTAGGCCTCAGGTTGGATCACAGAATCAAAGAAGAAGGAACCGACCCAGTGAGGACAGGTGGTGTTTCCAGGAGAGTTATATTGGGTCTAAGAAACATCTTAGGCCCAAGATGTTTAGCAGATCAGGTCCTTTCTGACCTGCTTCTTTTAAATCCTCATTAACTCACTGTCAATATATGCTACCTGATTAAAAAAATAACATTTTTCTTCCTCTTCTGATTTTTATCTGAAATTTTTGTACTTTGCAAATTCTGTTCTTTCTTGGACAAAGCTCAGATATTACAAAGTGAAATAAGTGACTTTCTGTAACTTGCAGTACTTTTAATAGAGACTCATGGAGGTTTTACAGGGGGCCCTCTCAACATGGGAGACTAACTCTGGGGTGTGCTCTGGGTATAGTCGCTCAGTCTCTTCCAGCTCTATGAGAACCCATGGCCTGTAGCCCACCAGGCTCCTCTGTCCATGGGGATGCACCAGGCAAGAATACTGGAGTGGGTAGCCATGCCCTCCTCCAAGGTATCTTCTCAACCCAGGGATCGAACCCAGGTCTCCCGCTTTGCAGGCAGATTCTTTACCATCTGAGCCATCTCTGGGGTACTTTTACTCAACTATGACTGTAAATTCTGCTAAGTCTGTTGAAAATGGATGCTCTGTCTTTGTGAGAATATATGTCTTGAATATAATAGGGCAAATAAAATGCTCTCCTTATTACATCTCTTCTAGAATATGGTATTTTTGAAAAATAACTCCTTTTCTAGCATCTCCCATATAAATTAATCACCTTTTTTTTTTTCATTATTTGGCTTAAAAAGGCCTAAAGAGAATTTGCTTTTTCTATATCAACAAAAACAACAAATAATCAGTCAGTGGAAATATTTCCAGTACATTTCTTTCTTGACAGAGAAGTCACTCTGTAAACTGCTTCCATAAATTACTTCAAACTGAGCTTAAATTTTATCAATATAGTTTTCAAGATCATAATCATCACACACTTCCATTGGTTTGGTCTTTATTTTTTTTTTTTCATTTGTTTGTATATTTTCATATACAAAACATCAATTTAATCCAAATCAGTTTTCAATATCAGGACCAAAGCAATGGAATTTAATTCAATCGAAATAGTTCATCTCTGACTGCCATTTTGAATTACCTTCACAACTGTCCTCAATCAGAATATGATAATACCGTAAAGTACCAGGGTAGAAAAAATAGTTAAGAACTAATCCTGTTCTAACCCCACAGAGAACTCCATAAAATGCCATTATACACCTAGTTTTGTGTATTCTTGTCCATAGACAGAATAACCTTCTTTTACTATCTAACAAATTATCACAAATTTAGTGGCTTAAAACAAACAAATGAACAAAAAAGCTATCTTACTGTTCTGTAGGTCAGATATCCAATCTAGGACTCACTGGGCTAAAATCAACACTCCTTTGGAGGCTCTAAATAAGAATCTCTTTCTATGCCTTTCAAATATTTTAGAGGCTGCTCACATTCCTTGTTTCTTGGCGACCTTCCTCTATCATTAAACACAGCAGCATCACAGGTTCTAACTGGAAAAGCTGGTTAGAACTCACATAATTAGGTTCGGCCCACCATGAAATTCCAGGATAATACACCTATTTCAAATTTCTTAACCAAACTGGCATCTGCAAACACTTCTTTTATCATGTAAAATAGCTCACAGGTTCTGGAGGAATAGGACATGAATGTCTCTGGATGGCAATTATTCTTTCTCCCACAGTAGAATACATCAAATCCCAGAATGTCTGTGTAGTGATATTTTAGGGTATTTAGCAAAAAACTTTATTTCTAAAATAAATAGCTGTGTTGAAAATCTTACACTTTATAACAAAGGAATATTCAACTTACTAGATGCTACATAAATATTTCCCTAACCCTGTGAAAGCCATAGATCAGGTGGTTATATGGTACAACTGCTTAATGTTGTCACGTTTAAAAATGAATAAAAGTATGCAAAATGGGCCAATTAAAATCTCATTTCTGACAGTAAAATGATTAGTGGTTGCCAGGTATTTGGAGGTTGGGAGGGATGAATAGGCAGGGCATAGACAATTTTTAGGTCAGTGAAAGTATCCTGATGATACTTTTTTTAAATCACAAATAATTTATTCTTCCATTAGAGTTGATAGTTTTAAATAGTAACAAAGTACACAGTGGTGGAAAACTGGCACAGAACCTACAAGCATTTCAATCACAATAAGGCTCTGGCTGTTCAAACTTGATGTCCATTTTCTACTGACCATTTTGGAAAAAAAAACCCTATTCAGACCTTAAAACACACATATTCTTTCATACACACCGAGACACACGAAAATCTCTCCTTTTGGTTACACCAACATCCTTGCTGAGAACAGTACATTTTGCTTATTCAAATTTATGGCACCCTTTCTGTTTTGTTTCCAGTTAGAAGTGGGAAGAAACAATTTATTTATAAACAATATGGTAGATACCCATCATTGTATATTTCTCAAAACCTGCAGAATTCACAACACCCAAAGTACTTTGAGAGCAGTGGATACAAGGCAACTCTATTTTTCACTCAGTTTTGCTGTGTACGTAAAATTGCTCGGAAAAAATAAAACCTATTCAAAATGAAAAAGTAATCACTGCTTGATTCCATCTTTTACCACTTATTAAAGAAAATCCAATTAAATATTCCTGCCTCCCTAATCACCTCTTCCACCCTTCTTTCTATTTATTCTTTTAACGTGCATGCCTCCTACACTCCATAAATTCTTGTTCACCATTTCAGCCCTTGAAACAAAACCAACTCCTTCTCTGCCCAGCCTGTTAGATTTTACTCTTTCCTTCAGATCTTCACAACATAGATTAACTCTTTTTTACAAGATCATTTATTCTTTATCTACTATATACATCAAGACAGGGACTTCCCAGGTGGCACAGTGGTAAAGAATCTGCCTGCCAATGCAGACGACCCAGGTTCAATCCCTGGGTTGGGAAGATACCCAGAGTAAGAAATGGCAACCTATTCAAATACTCTTGCCTGAAAAATGCCATGGACAGAGTTTCCTGGCAGGCTACAATCCATAGGGCTGCAAAGAGTCAGACATGGCCGAAGCAATTTAGCTTGCACACATCCATACATGAAGGTGGAAGTGGGAGAAAAGATTGAATTGGTCAGGTAAATTCCTAGTAGTTGTGTTCTCTTTGGACCAGTGAGGGAGACTGGTGGAGAGGAGATTTTTGCAGCTATTATCACGGTAATGTATTTATATATATTTATCTCATTACACAGTGAACTGGGTCTAATTGTTAGTCAAACAATGGTGAAAATCCTTTCCTGAAGTGGTAAAAATAGTAGCTCCTCATTAGACAATTCTTTCCTCTCTTTATTGCATATTAAATTTGTCCCATCTTTTGCATCAGAGTATGGCTCTTGATGAATACATAACTGAATTCATTGGAAGGTTTTTCAGTCTTTTCTCAAACATGCTTCTCTATTTTGTTTTCTTTGTACAGTAGCCCTCTGATGATGCATCTCTTATTCTAAACTGAACATTCACAATCCAATTCTGCCCTTTTTAGTAACTATCTTTCCCCCCCGCCCCACTAGACTACTATTTACACGTTGTGGTGCAGAAAAAAAAAAAAAAAACACCAAAAACCTGTTTTTAAGCATTTAATTTGAAGGAAAGGCCCTTATTGCTGAGTCTAGTGGAGGAAACTGGATCTTCCAGTGCAAATAAATAGACATCATTTAAAAAAATAAATAAATAAAACATCATTATATATTGTCCAGGTGGCAGGATCTGAAGAGAAGTTCAAATTTCATCATCTTTGAAATACTATTCAATAATGTAAAAGAGGGGACTGTCAACCTGCGGCAAGTATTTTAGAAGAATACTGCAAAAAGTTAGAGTAGATGGAGGGTCTTTAAAAGGGAGGAAAAGTGGGGTAAGCATTTGCAACAAGGAAAGAAATAGAATACAGAAGAACACTGTAGAATACAGACATGATAAACAGTTTTACAATAGGTAGGTAGATAGATAGAGAGATAACCCTACCTAAAGTTTCCTCACACACAGATAAGATGGATAACTGACTGAATTATGTATTTATTTAGGAGAATTAAATTAGTAGGTCCTGAGAAACTACCTAAACTAGTCATTTTGTCAGAATTTCTTGAGAAAAAACAGAATGAATTGGATACAGATCCTGCTTTAAGAAATATATAATGTATTGGAAGAAAAGGTTGCACATAATAATTAATACTCTTGACTCTATAAATGTTATATGAGTCTAGAGTGGAAAGGGATTCTGCCTGGGAAGATCAACAAAACCAGTGAATTGACAAGCTTTGAATTATCAGGACTGAAACATCAGAGGTAGTGAGGGAACAATTTAGAAGGCAGGGGCCTTGGGAGTTAAAGTAGTAATAACAATTACAGCAAAGAGTTTACCTGCTTATATGAATAAGAGGTATCTATGAGGATGATTCAGCTGTGGTAACAGAAAACTATATTCAAGCTGACTAAACCACAAGGGATTTGCTGTTTCAAATAGGAAACTGTCCACTGGTAAGCAGGCTCCAGCCAGAGCAATTTCAAGTTTCTGTTACATTTCTATGCAAGTTTTTCAGCTCTGGTTTTTTTTTTTTTTTCCTTTTCCCAGATGCTGGGACTCCTTTATGGCTACAAAACGGCAGCTGTAATCCACTAGGACATTAAATATGTTTGTTATTTACCTCTGGAAGAAGTAGGGTAGAAAGCGTCACACTTAACCATGAAATACAAACCTTTGCCTCTAGTCCTCTTGGATCAGTTTACATCTCTTGACTTTCCAGGGATAGTAAATGTTGTTGAGGTATTACCACAGTGATTTGCTTAGAGTCTAAAATGCACTGTGCTCTCAAGACAGGAAAAAGTTAGGCACTACATCAAAAACAGCTTTGTCAGAAAGGAAGCACGACAGGACATAAACGGTGTCCTCTCCCAGGATATTCAGAGCTATACTATGACTTCATGAAACATCGAGAAAAGGGGTTAGAATGTATTATTAATACTATTTTTCAGTTTTTTGAGAACGGAATAACAGACTTTGAATGGTATTTTCAAAACAGTAAAATAGCCAGAGGGGTACGATGAATTAGAATTGGTGGCAGGAGAAGAGCTGGGATATTAAAAAAAAAAAAGAAAGAAAGAAACATTGAAACAGTAATGAAGGAAACTGATTCAAATGGCTATGAAAATGGGGAAGATATGATGAATGGAATACATTTTATGGAGAAAGAATGAGAGGATTTTTGAACCGATTTAATTTAAGGGCAAGGGAAAATAAAAGTTAACTGCATCACCATCCTGTCAGTCAAATTATCTAAGATGGGTACCATTGAAAGGTAGGGTATGTGGGCAGCAGGGGAGATAATGAGTTCCTCTTCAACTCAGTGAATGGAGGGAATTAAAGGGCATCTTTCTGGCATTCTGTTGGAGAGTCCATAGACTCTTGGGAAATGAAGAATGGAAAAAAAAAAAAAAAATGAAGGGGAAAGACCATCAGGGTGTGATGGTTTTGAAAGAAACATCTGAAAGAGAATTTTTCAGAGAAATATGGAGAAAGAGAAATATGGAGAGGGGGAAACAGTTCATAACAGATTTATTAAATACATTCTTTAGTATTTTTATTAATGGTGACTTTAGATATACAAAGGTCTTCCCTGGTGGCTGAGATGATAAATAACCTGCCTGCAATGAAGGAGACCCAGGTTTGATCCCTGAGTTGGGAAGATCCCCTAGAATAGAAAATGGCTAGCCACTCCAGTATTCTTGCCTGGAGACTTCCACGGACAGAGGAGCCTGGCAGGCCACAGTCCATGGGGTCACATAGTCAGACACGACTGAGCAACTAACACATAGATGTATATAACATATGCACATATTTTTAAATTTTTATTTTATATTGGGTATAGTTGATTAAAAATATTGTGTTAGTTTCAGTAAAGTGTACAGTAAAGTGATTTAGTTATACATAAAGTGAAAGTGAAGTTGTTCAGTTGTGTCCGACTCTTTGCGACCCCATAGACTGTAGCCTACCAGGCTCCTCCGTCCATGGGATTTTCCAGGCAAGAGTACTGGAGTGGGTTGCCATTTCCTTCTCCAGGAGATCTTCCTGATCCAGGGATTGAACCCGGGTCTCCTGCATTGTAGGCAGACACTTTATCGTCTGAGCCACCAGGGAAAGCAGTTATGCATATACATATACATGTATCTATTGTCTTTCAAATTCTTTCCCCATTTAGCTTATTACAGAATACTGAACAGTGTTCCTTGTGCTATACACTAGGTCTTTATTGGTTATCTATTTAAATAAAACACTGTGTACATGTCAATTCCAAACTCCAATTTATCCCTCCTACCCACCCTTCCTCTGTGGTAATCATAAGTTTGTTCTCTAAGTTTGTGAGTCTGTTTCGTAAATAACTTCATTTGTATCACGTTCTAGAGTCCACATACAAGTGATATCACATATTGTCTTTCTTGCTCTGACTTAGTTCACTTAGCTGTTCTTATGGGGCAAGACATTTTTCCGCTGCTTCATTTTGTCTAACTTTATGTGACTGTGGTTTCTGTTCTGTAGGTTGCAGGATTGTAGTTTTTCCTGCTTCTCCTATCTGCCCTCTGGTGGATGAGGCTATCTGACTTAGTTTTTGATGAAAGCCTCCAAATGTCTTTTTTTTTTTTCCCTCCAGAAACAACTTAGAACTGAGGTTCAAGATACTTTTTGCACGGACTGATTTGAAGTGTGAATAAGCCAGGAAAATGCCCTTGACAGATGTCACATTGGGGCCCCAGGTTCAGCTCCAGAAGTCTATCTTGCTGCAAATAGGCATTGAGCCTCTGGAATGGCCTCTAGGGCAAGGCACTGCTCCACTGTGCCTCTGAACAGGGAGAGAAGTGAGTCATCCATATCGGGTGAAGTTTGCTCCTACAAATATACTTTAATAAAAATAAGTACAGAATAGCATGTGCTCAATTTAAAGACAAATTGGAAGTTTGTACTCTGGTTTCCAAATGAAAATTAAGATTGCAGTTTTACTACTTAACTTTGATGTTGTCCTTATTCAGTTGCTCAGTAGTGTCTGACTCTATGCAACCTCATGGACTGCAGCACGCCAGGCCTCCCTGTCCTTCACCATCTCCCGGAACTTGTTTAGGCTTCTGTCCAATGAATCAGTGATACCATCCAACCATCTCATCCTCTGTCTTCCCCTTCTACTCGTGCCTTCTGTCTTTTCCAGCATCAGGGTCTTTTCCATTGAGTCAGTCCTTTGCATCAGATGGCCAAAGTAATGGAGCTTCAACCAGCATCAGTCCTTCTAATGAATATTCAGGGTTGATTTCCTTTTGGATTGACTGGTTTGAACTTGCAGTCCAAGGGACTCTCAAGAGTCTTCTCTAACAACACAGTTCAAAAGCATCAATTCTTTGGTGCTCAACCTCCTTTAGGGTCCAACTCTCACATCCATACATGACTACTGGAAAAACCATAGCTTTGGCTACATGGACCTTTAATAGCAAAGTAATGCCTCTGCTTTAGAATACAATGTCTAGGTTTGTCATAGCTTTTCTTCCAAGGAGCAAGCGTCTTTTAATTTCATGCCTGCAGTCACCATCTCCAGTGATTTTGGAGCCTCCAAAAATAGTCTGTCACAGTTTCTGTATCTATTTGCCATGAAGTGATGGGACCGGATGCCATGATCTGTGTTTTTTGAATGTTCATTGTTAAGCCAGCTTTTTCACTCTCCTCTTTCACTTTCATCAAGAGGTTCTTCAGTCCCTCTTCACTTTCTGCCATAAGGGTGGTGTCATCTGAGCATCTGAGGTAATTGATATTTTTCACCACTGTCTTGATTCCAGGTTGTGCTTCATCCAGCCCAGCATTTCACATGATTTAATCTGCATAAAAGTTAAATAAGCAGGGTGACAAATCACAGCCTTGAGGTACTCCTTTCCCAATTTGGAACCAGTCCGCTGTTCCATGTCTGGTTCTAACTGCTGCTATTTGAGCTGCATGCAGGTTTATCAGGAGGCAGGTAAGGTGGACTGGTATTCCCATCTCTTTAAGAATTTTACATATTTTGCTGTGATTCACACTGTCAAAGGCTTTAGTGTAGTCAATGAACAGAAGTAGATATTTTTCTGGAATTCTCTTGCTCTTTCCATGATCCAATGAATGTTGGAAATTTGATCTGTGGTTCCTCTGCCTTTTATAAATCCAGCTTGTACATCTGGAAGTTCACGTTTCACATACTGTTGAAGACTAGCCTGGAGGATGTTTAGCAGGACTTTGCTAGCGTGTGAAATAAGTGCATTTGTGCAGTAGTTTGAACCTTCTTTGACATTGTCCTTTTTTGTTATTAGAATGAAAACTGACCTTTTTTGGTCCTGTGACCACTGCTGAATTTTCCAAATTTGCTGACATATTGAGCACAGCACTTTAACAGCATCATCTTTTAGGATTTGAAATAGCTCAGCTGGAATTCCATCACCTCCACTAGCTTTGTTTGTAGTGATGCTTCTTAAGGCCCCCTTGAGTTCACACTCCAGGATGTCTGGCTTTAGGTGAGTGATTACATCATTGTGGTTATCTGAGTCATTAATACCTTTTTTGTATAATTCTTCAGTGTATCCTTGCCACTTCTTATCTTCTGCTTCTGTTAGGTCCATACCCTTCTCTCCTTTATTGTGCCCATCTTTTCATGAAATATTCTTTTGTAATCTCTAATTTTCTTCAAGAGCTCTCTAGTCTTTCCCATTCTATTGTTTTCCTCCATTTCTGTACATTGTTCTCTTAGGAAGGCTTTCTTTTCTCTCCTTGCTATTCTTTGGAATTCTGCATTCAGATGTGCATTACTTTCCTTTTCTCCTTTCCTTTTCCATTCTCTTTTTTTCTCAGGTATTTGTAAGTCTTCCTCAGACCACCATGTTGCCTTTTTGGATTTATGTTTCTTTTGATCACTGCCTCCTGTACAATGTTACCAATGTCTGTCCATAGTTCTTCAGGTGCTCTATCAGATCTAATCCCTTGAATGTATTTGTCACTTACTATATAATCAAAGGAATTTGATTTATGTCATATCTAAATTGCCTAGTG
The DNA here is from genome assembly GCF_019320065.1 of Cervus canadensis. Taxonomy (NCBI): domain Eukaryota; kingdom Metazoa; phylum Chordata; class Mammalia; order Artiodactyla; family Cervidae; genus Cervus; species Cervus canadensis. Next base: position 43,603,611 of record NC_057412.1, read on the forward strand.
GATTTCCCCACTTTCTTCAATTTAAGTCTGAAGTTTGCAATGAAGAATTTGTGATCTGAGCCTCCCTTAGCACCCAGTCTTGTTTTTGCTGACTGTATAGAGCTTCTCCATCTTTGGCTGCAAAAATATAATCCATCTGATTTCAGTATTAACCTTCTGGTGATGTCCACGTGCAGCGTTGTCTCTTGTGTTGTTGGAAGAGGGTGTTAGCTGTGACCACTGCCTTCTCTTGGCAAAACTGTGTTAGCCTTTGCCCTGCTTCATTTTGTACCCCAAGGCCAAACTTGCCTGTTACTCCAGGTGTCTCTTGACTTCCTAATTTTGCATTCCAGCTTCACTTTCACAGAATGCCTTGATTCTAATCACCATAGTAAAATTTCTACTTCTTTTATACTCAAGATGAATATACTAATTTCAAATATCAATTTTACCACAAATCAGAAGAGACACAGCTTGGGCTGTCCTTGTCATTAGCATTTATCTAAAAATGTCATTAGCATTTATCTAAAAATGTATAAAGTCTTTGTCTCAAGACCTAAAACTTTCCCTTAGAGTTTCCTTTCAGATATATTTATCATATAATGTGTAGATGGAAGCATAAAGCTCCTTTAAGAAAAAGGATCAAGATGTTTTCATTTTTTAATTTTGTAGGACTGTAAAGTACTATGATGCTGAAGATCGAGATGAACTAAGATAACACAGTTTGCTTCCTAATGTTTTTGTAATCCATAGTAGAAACTGTGAAAGCATTGGCAAATACAAAAATCTTTTTTTTTTTAAAGTGAAAGAAATAAGAATTAAGTCAAATACAATGTCAACATAAAAATGCCTGTCATTCTCTATCCTTTTTTTTTTTTTTCCCCATTTTGGACCAAAAGAGAACATTTTAGATGAGAGATTGAGACACTGAGGCATTGCCATCATGACTGTTAACTTCTTGTTATAATTCATTCTCCTTATCAGAAGTTAAGCCTGAAAATCGGAAACTGAAACAGCCTTCTCTTTTGGGCAGTTATCATTATCAATCTAATTCTTTCTCTGCTCCAGTGAACCTAAATTACTAAAGGTAATATAATGGGATGAGTAGTTCAATAGATGTGAACAAATTTATCCCAATACAAATGGTTTCACATTATGAGGTGACTTTTTCATACCCCTGTAAGTATCATTTGATTAATACTTGGCCTGGGTTCAATTGCTCCCATTGCAGTCTTCTACATGTTGCATCTGAAGTTTTCTCTCCAACTTGAAAATAACACAGAATAAGCAGTCTACTTAAAATTTGACTCACTACTAATATTTAATAGATCATAAAACAAGAAATGGATGCTGCTTGTTTTATGGAAATTGTTACCTTTTAAAGCCATAATTAGGGCTACGTTTTTGACCATAACATATAAAACTCAATCTTTTCTCATCATTATAGTTTTGTTAATGGTGAATCTATAGAGTGGTTTAAGTGCAAAGAAATTGCTGTTCAACAGTTGAAGACTTTATGTCTCTGCCTCTTAAGTCTCTGCCTCTTTCTTATAATTTCCTGTTTTTAGTCTTTTTTTCTTTTTCTTCTTTTTTCTCCTCGCTTTATGTCTTTTTTCTTGATCTTCCCAACTTATTTGATGTTTATCTTCAAATTTCTGTAGTAAATCATTTTGAAATACTATGGCAAGAGATATGACTTAGGGTTCACTAAGGAAAAAGAATCAATAGTGATAATAACATATAAATGAAAGAAAAAGGATAACAAAACAAAGGCATGCTTGTGGTAAGGAAGCAGGGCAAAGATGTGAACAAAGGTGAAATTAAATCACAGAAATGGTGCAAGGGGTTTGACACAATCTGTAATGAATATTGGCTTAAGTTGTTAGGAATTTCATGGATTTGAAGTATACTATATATTTGTATGTTAAAACAGAGATTGCATCTGTCACTTTGTTGAAGAAAGAGCAGCACTTATACCAAGGGTGTAGTGCTTCCATCATAGTGTATTGGTATTATAATTAACCTGCTCTTCAGCTTGAGTTTTGGTAGTTTCTGAATTTGTTATAATGGAGAGACATATATAATAGAGATTTTGTGAGTCATTAAAGAGACTTCAGTACTGTTTATGTAAATACATGAATGAATAAAAAAAAAGAATCCGACAAGTCATTTTCAAAAGAGGTTTCATAACTCTGAATATGGCTATAGAGTAAAACTAGAGCATTTTGAGGTAACTCTGTGTAGATAGAAAAAACTGAGCTTATACAACTTGAAGTGCAGAAATTAGGAATTAGCATTTATAACTGACTATTGAATGCAATGAATATCTCAAATGCATTATATCTCAGCTGTAAATGCTTTATACTTTTTATTTTTATTCTGTAATTCTTCACTTATTAAATTGATTTTACCTCAGATGTTATATAACAAGAATATGATAACTTATGAATGTGTTGGGGACTTTATAAAAGGCAAAATCAATATGTACAGGGTTTCAAGAAAAATTATTAATTTTTTAGCCATTAAGAATTTCACATGAAGCTAATGAAGAGAAATAAAATGTAAATGATTAAGGGGGTGGAGGAAGAATAGCAGTAAAAATTAAATAGAGCAAGAGAAAATATTTTTTAAAAATTAAAGATTGCTCTTGATGCTGTGAAAGTGCTGCACTCAATATGCCAGCAAATTTGGAAAACTCAGCAGTGGCCACAGGACTGGAAAGGGTCAATTTTCATTCCAATCCCAAAGAAATGCAATGCCAAAGAATGTTCAAACTACTGCACAATTGCATTCATCTCACATGCTAGTAAAGTGATGCTTAAAATTCTCCAAGCCAGGCTTCAGCAATACATGAACCATGAACTTTCAGATGTTCAAGCTGTTTTTAGAAAAGGAAGAGGAATCAGAGATCAAATTGCCAACATCCTATGGACTATTGAAAAAGCAGGAGAGTTCCAGAAAAAAACATATATTTCTGCTTTATTGACTATGCCAAAGCCTTTGACTGTATGGATCACAATAAACTGTGGAAAATTCTGAAAGAGATGGGAATACCAGACCACCTGACCTGCCTCTTGAGAAACCTGTATGCAGGTCAGGAAGCAACAGTTCGCACTTGACATGGAACAACAGACTGGTTCCAAGTAGGAAAAGGAGTACATCAAGGCTGTGTATTGTCACCCTGCTTATTTAAATTATACACAGAGTACATCATGAGGAACGCTGGGCTGGAGGAAGCACAAGCTGGAATAAAGATTACCAGGAGGAATATCAATAACCTCAGGTATGAAGATAAAACCATCCTTATGGCAGAAAGTAAAGAAGAACTAAAGAGCCTCTCAGTGAAAGTGAAAGAGGAGAGTGAAAAAGTTGGCTTAAAGCTCAACATTCAGAAAACTAAGATCATGGCATCTGGTCCCTCAGTTCATGGCAAATAGACGGGGAAACAGTAGAAACAGTGGCTGACTTTATATTGGGGGGCTCCAAAATCACTGCAGATGGTGATTGCAGCCATGAAATTAAAAGATGCTTACTCCTTGGAAGGAAAGTTGTGACCCATCTAGACAGTGTATTAATAAGCGGAGACATTACTTTGCCAACAAAGGCCCATCTAGTCAAGGCTATGGTTTTTCCAGTGGTCATGTATGGATGTGAGAGTGGAACTATAAAGAAAGCTGAGTGCAGAAGAATTGATGCTTTTGAACTGTGGTGTTGGAGAAGCCTCTTGAGAGTCCCTTGGACTGCAAGGAGATCCAACCAGTCCATCCTAAAGGAGATCAGTCCTGGGTGTTTGTTGGAAGGACTGATACTGAAGCTGAAACTCTAACACTTTGGCCACCTGATGCGAAGAGCTGACTCATATGAAAAGACCCTGATGCTGGGAAAGATTGAGGGCAGGAGGAGAAGGAGACAACAGAGGATGAGATGGTTGGATGGCATCAACGACTCAATGGACATGGGTTTGGGTGGACCCCGGGAGTTGGTGATGGACAGGGAGGCCTGGCGTGCTGCAGTCCATTGGTAGGAAAGAGTCAGACATGACTGAGCAACTGAACTGAACTGAGCTTGGGAACAATCTAATCAAATTTTTAACAAAAATTATGAATACTATAATAAAGTATGTTTAATTATGCTGCGAAATATTTGTCATGATTATTTTCTATACATTTTCCTAGGTTATAATCAACTAATTGTCAGTCAACTTTTCAAGTGTTCTGCTGCTGCCGCTGAGTCACTTCAGTCGTGTCTGACTCTGTGCAACCCCATCCCTGGGATTCTCCAGGCAAGAACACTGGAGCGGGTTGCCATTTCCTTCTCCAATGCATGAAAGTGAAAAGTGAAAGTGAAGTCGCTCAGTCGTGTCTGACTCAGCGACCCCGTGGACTGCAGCCCACCAGGCTCCTCCGTCCATGGGATTTTCCAGGCAAGAGGACTGGAGCGGGTGCCATCGCCTTCTCCTTCAAGTGTTCTAAGGTACACTGAATGGCATTTTATGTGTTTTATTTCTTATGTTTCCTTTCCTTTTTTGAAACTTTCGGTCACTTATAGGAGGACTAAATTCATGCCTATTGAGCTTAAACTATGTTAAGTCAAAACTGATAGATGATAATAATATATGCTGACAGTAAACCCTAACCACTTATTACATAATGATGGAGTGCCAACAATGTAAGTACTGCTCTCTGTATTTATCACAGTTACACAGTAATGGATCAAAATGTTTAGAACTGATTTTGGTGTAAATAAATATCCCATCCCACATTTTCCTATTCTCAAACTCACTTCAGACTATTACAATATTTTTCAAAAAAATTTCAAAATTCCATATAAATACTATATTTTATTTATTGATTCATCAACCATAGAAAATATTCATTTACTCTCTGATGTGCAGATAATGTTTTATCTCATACCATCTCTCTTCTCTTCTATACAATGTATGAGATTGTATATTTATTTTATTTTTCTATTTTCTTTTAATTATTGTCACTATTATTATCATTTTTTATGTCTTTGTGGTTTTCTGTTCTCAAAGCAAAAATTCTGTTGGTGGAAAAACAAAAATATTTTCTAAGTTTTGACCATAAAATCACTTAAATTCTTAAAATTTTTATTTTGTATTTATGTGGGAGAATTACATTTTGTTTGCTGAAAGTCTCATATGGACTAAATTTTGTTACCCCCAAAATATATATGTTGAAGCCTTAGTACATAACCTATTAATATATATGCAAATATTTTCTTATCACTATCATACTGCAGTCATGTTTTCTCCTTAAACTAGGTTCATTAAACTAATTAATGCTCTTTCTGTGGCCTAATGTCACTGGGATCTTATGGAATTTCAGATCTGAAAAGAACTCAGAGGATGCAAATGCTTGAAAAAGGCATAATCAGGAATTTGAAAGTATAGCTCACCCAAATTCTCACATGTTAGACAAATAATATCAATGTAAATATATTTGAGTTTTAACTAAAAAATCATAACTTGGGTAGTGAGAAATACAAGTTGTAGGAGAGATTACAAGAGAAAAAGAAACATGATAAAGTAAACAAGTCATAGAGTTGATAACATGCTTTTCCCCTCCTTTTATGATGTTTTGAATTTCATTTATGGCAACACAAAGATAACCCTTACTCTATCCAGAATTTCCATAGGTGCCTTTAGAGTGGTAATTAGTTGCTTCTATGGCAAATGAAACCTATACAGGTTAATAATCTTGATCACATTTATTTTATTTACTAACTTAAGGATTAAAACAACAAAAAACACCCAATCTAAATTCTTTCTCCCATTGTGAAACTTTCCCAATGAAACCTAAGCCAATAAGGAATCAACAGAAGGAAAATCATGCCAGCTGCCTTTATATTCACTATCAATTACTAGTTCTGTCTATTTCTATTTTCATGCCTTAAGAATTTTGACATTGCTATGTTAAATAATATTTTGGGGGGGGGCTAAAAGCATTAAAATATCTAATAATGAGAAGCATCTTGAATCATTATAAACAATGCTATTCTGGTAGGTTGACAGGTTTGATTGTACTGTTGCACTGTAGTGAAGTACAGACCTTTAAAGACACACTTCACCTGAATTCTAGGGCAGGCTTAGGACTATCTATTTCTGCTAACCTTGGGCAGAGCTTATATATTCTGTGAGACTCATTCAGTTAGTTCATCAGAATATTTAGGAGGTTAGCGAACTAAGTCCTGTACTTAATAGGAAGTTTGTAAACAATTATTACCATTTAAATTTTTCTTGGATTAGATCATTTTTACTGTTCTCCTCTCTAACTCTATACATCTTATCATTTCCTTAGAGATTAGTGCCAGGATTTCTTACTGTTGATAAGCCTCAGAAAGAATAAAAATAATATAGCCTCCATTACAAGGAACTTTTAGTCTCTTAGACTTCAGAAAACAGTTATACGTGTTCAAATTCTATTAAAATGAGCTCTCAGCTCCTAATCTTATTCTTCAATTTAGAATATATAATATTGCTTAATGATGAGGGTGTTTGTACTTCTCTATTAGCATAAAACAATGATTCTTCATTATAATAAAATATTCTTCTATTGCATATCTGTGTTTTATGAATTACTGCACACATATTTTGTGTCAATTATAGACTGCAGAATAAAAGGTAACACTTCAGCCTTCAGGCTGAATCATTTATTTGGAGCTCACTTATGTGTTCTTAATTCAATTTGGAATCTCTCCCCACCCACAGTGTGTAGAGAAAGACATGCAAACATTCTTCTTCATTGACAGTGGCTTGAGAATGCATCAACATGACAAATATTTTCCAGGAGAGGGGGAAAAAAAAGGTATACTCTGTGAATAACAATTTCCCTGTCTCTCTCTCAAAGGGAAAAAAAAAAGAAAAGATAATCATAGCAATATTTATAACATTTCTTTCATCTCAAAGGAGACTCCAAGCATTTTAGAAATGTTAATGATGAACTGGTTCTGTGGGATTCACACCTTCTCTCACTGAAATGGATTCATGTTTAACAGTGCATGGGGATGACAGGCCCTGAAGAAATCCCTCCTGGATTTATGATCACATCTGTAAGGCTGAAAGGAGAGCACTGCTAATTCCAAAGTGCCCATGCTAGGATGTGTATCCACCACAAAATAAAAGGCATGGCCTCCCTGCACATGGAAATGTAACAGATAACATAATATTCGCTTCCTCATGAATAAAACATGGTGAGGCATCATATGATACTTTGCACATCACCATCTAGTAATGGAAATGTCATTATACATGTTAATAAGAGCATTAATAGTTATTTAAGAATATTTAATGTTTTCATTTCCTTAAGCCCCTTTTTTGGGGGGGTGGGCAAGAGTACTGGAGTGGGTTGGCATTTCCTTCTCCAAGAGATCATCCCGACCCAGGGATTGAACCCAGGTCTCCCACATTGTAGGCAGACCTTTACCATCTGAGCCACCAGGGATTTCTTCAGGGCCTGTCATCCCCATGCACGGGATCTGATAGACAGAGTGCCTGATGAACTATGGATGGAGGTTCGAGACATTGTACAGGAGACAAGGATCAAGACCATCCCCACGGAAAAGAAATGCAAAAAAAGCTAAATGGCTGTCTGAGGAGGCCTTACAAATACCTGTGAAAAGAAGAGAAGTGAAAAGCAAAGGAGAAAAGGAAAGATATTTCCATTTGAATGCAGAGTTCCAAACAATAGCAAGGAGAGATAAGAAAGCCTTCCTCAGTGATCAGTGCAAAGAAATAGAGGAAAACAACAGAATGGGAAAGACAAGAGATCTCTTCAAGAAAATTAGAGATATCGGGGAACATTTCATGCAAAGATGGGCTCAATAAAGAACAGAAATGGTATGGACCTAACAGAAGCAGAAGATATTAAGAAGAGGTGGCAAAAATACACAGAAGAACTATACAAAAAAGATCTTCATGACCCAGATAACCATGATGGTGTGATCACTCACCTAGAGCCAGGCATCCTGGAATGTGAAGTCAAGTGGGCCTTAGAAAGCATCACTACGAATAATTTAGTGGAGGTGATGGAATTCCAGTTGAGCTATTTCAAATCCTGAAAGATGATGCTGTGAACGTGCTGCACTCAATATGCCAGCAAATTTTGAAAACTCAGCAGTGGCCACAGGACTGGAAAAGCTCAGTCTTCATTCCAATCCCTAAGAAAGGCAATGCCAAAGAATGCTCAAACTACTGCACAATTGCACTCATCTCAGGTGCTAGTAAAGTAATGCTCAAAATTCTCCAAGTCAGGCTTCAGCAATACGTGAAACATGAACTTCCAGATGTTCAAGCTGGTTTTAGAAAAGGAAGAGGAATCAGAGATCAAATTGCAAAAGTCTGCTGGATCATCGAAAAAGCAAGAGAATTCCAGAAAAAACATCTATTTCTGCTTTATTGACTATGCCAAAGCCTTTAACTGTGTGGATCGCAATACACTGTGGAACATTCTGAAAGAAATGGGAATACCAGACCACCTGACCTGCCTCTTGAGAAACCTGTATGCAGGTCAGGAAGAAACAGAACTGGACATGGAACAACAGACTGATTCCAAGTAAGAAAAGGAGTACATCAAGGCTGTATATTGTCACTCTGCTTATTTAACTTATATGCAGAGTACGTCATGAGAAACACTGGGCTGGAAGAAGCACAAGCTGGAATCAAGATTGCTGGGAGAAATATCAATAACCTCAGATATGCAGATGACACCACCCTTATGGCAGAAAGTGAAGAAGAACTAAAGAGCCTCTTGATGAAAGTGAAAGAGGAGAGTGAAAAAGTTGGCTTAAAGCTCAACATTCAGAAAACTAAGATCATGGCATCTGGTCCCATCACTTCATGGGAAATAGATGGGGAGACAGTGGAAACAGTGTCAGACTTCATTTTTTGGGGGGCTCCAAAATCACTGCAGATGGTGATTGCAGCCATCAATTTAAAAGACGCTTACTCCTTGGAAGAAAAGTTGTGACCAACCTAGACATATTAAAAAGCAGAGAGTTTACTTTGTCAACAAAGGTCCATCTAGTCAAGGTTATAGTTTTTCCAGTGGTCATGTATGGATGTGAGAGTTGGACTATAAAGAAAGCTGAGCACCAAAGAATTGATGCTTTTGAACTGTGGTGTTGGAGAAGATATTTGAGAGTCCCTTGGACTGCAAGGATATCCAACCAGTCCATCCTAAAGGAGCTCAGTCCTGGGTGTTCATTGGAAGGACTGATGCTGAGCTGAAATTCCAATACTTTGGCCACCTGATGCAAAGAGTTGACTCATTGGAAAAGACCCTGATGCTGGAAGGGATTGGGGGCAGGAGTAGAAGGGAATGACAGAGGATGAGATGGCTGGATGGCATCACCGACTCGATGGGCATGAGTTCGGGTAAACTCCGGGAGTTGGTGTTGGACTGAGAGGCCTGGCATGCATTGGTTCATGGGGTTGCAAAGAATTGGACACGACTGAGCAACTGAACTGAACTGAATGTTTTCATGTGAATTAACATTATTATTTCCTCTTTCTTTTTAATTCAGAATCCCATAATAGTACACCCATAGAATAATCTAAATGAAAGTGAATGTATTAGTAGCTCCGTCTTGTCTGACTTCTGCTACCCCATGGAACCTGCTAGGCTCCTCTGTCAATGGAATTCTCCAGACAAGAATACTGGAGTGGGTTGCCATTCCCTTCTCCAGGGGATCTTCCTGACCACGGATTCAACCTGGGCCTCCTGCATTGCAGGCAGATTCTTTACCATCTGAGCCTCCAAGGATAGAAATATTTATCTGTTGTTTCTTAATTCCTCTATACACACTATATGGCTGACCTATGCAGTGATGATATGCTACAAATTCTGAATAATGTGGAACATCACTTGCACAATTACTAATAGGTTTTGAGACTTTATAAATACAAACATACACATACATACATGTGTAATCATATATCTGTGCATATTTAATATATATTAGTGTCACAAGGCTTTGATTTATACCGTGTGCTATTAATTGGGCTTCCCAAGTGAGCTAGTGGTCAAGAACCCACCTGCCAATGCAGGACACATAAGAGATGTGGGTTTGATCCCTGGGTCAGGAAGATCCCCTGGAGGAGGACACAGCAACCCACTTCGATATTCTTGCCTGGAGAATCCCATGGATGGAGGAGCCTGGAGGGCTACAGTCCATAGAGTTGCAAAGACTTGGACACAACTGAAGCGACTTAGCATGCATGCATGCTATTGTTTATCTTATAGCTACTAATAGTTAAAAAAGGAAAGAAAAGAATATATGTAACCATATTCCAGTTTTTTACATTCTATCATTATTCATGCTATTTTGGACAAATTTTATTCATTCATATTTTCATTCATCATATCAGAGTCTTACTCATTATATATAGAAAACATTTATTCAGTAGTTGTTAGACCCTATCCCAGGCATTAGGCATTTAAAGAGAAATATGATGCATTCCTGGTCTTCAGGAAGATCATATTCTTCTGGGAGAGATAAATATGAAAGCAGTAAATAGAGCACCATAAGAATATCAAACAGGCAGCTCATAACTCTGTAATACAAAAATGAGGCAGGGGTGATTTTATAGAGAAGCCAACATTTGATTTGGGTCTTGAAGACTGGGTAGAGGATGCCAGCCAAAGGAAGCATTTTGGTCAGGGTTTTAATTGTAAAATTAAAGCAAGCTTTTAGCACTGACTGCCATAAAGATATAACCCCAGCTGTATCAAGGTCAAGTGAGTAGAAGATAAGGAGATGTTATGAGTTGCATTGTGTCTCTCCAAAAAGATACATTGAAATCCAAGTTGCCATTGCTTCAGAATGTGGCTCTATTTGGAAATAGGATGTTCTCAGAGGTAATCAATTTAAAATGAGGTCATTAAGGTGGTTCCTAAACGATGACTCCTGTCTTTATGAAAAGAGAAAATCTGTATAGAGATAGACATGTGCAGAGGGAGGATGATATGAAAAGATATAAGGAAAATACCATGTAAAGATTAAGACAGAGATTAGAGTGATGATGCATCTACCACCAAAGATTGTCAGCAAGCTATCAGAAGTTAGGAGGGAGTCATGAAACTGATTCTCTCTCCCAGCGCTCAGAATTCATCACCCTGCCGACACTGTGATCTGGAATGTCTAGCCTCCAAAACTGTGAGCCTGTAAATTTCTGTTGTTCGTAGCCATCTAGCTTATGACACTGGGTCATGGCAGCCTAGTTACTAGCAAACTAGTACAGATGCTGTCCAGTTTCACGTCCTCTTCTTAGATATGGTTCACCACTCTGCGTTATGGAAATAAATGCCTTCTTCCCCACTAGATGTAAGAATTAGAAGTGGCAGGTACTATGTCTTATAAATTTATGTTTCTTTGAAGCTATAGCCTATTGTTTTGCACACTACAGAAATGGAATTAATTTTGGCTAAATATATTTTAAAGTGGGAAAATATAATGAAGCTATTGAATAAAAGAACTCAGTTTCACCAAGAGGGGAAAGAAAACAAGGATAAATGGATGTGAATAGTCATGGAAAAACAAAATTATTTCCTTCATTTAGCTTAATATATAATAGATCTACATATGTATGCATATTTTCTCAAAATCATTAGTATTTACGACTATGAACTTTCAGTGAAAGCAGATATATTTTGCAGAAATACTCTAATGCCATATATTTATAATTTTATGAGAACTTGTTTACTTCATGAATATTAATTATGGTTTTAATCTCACTCTTTATGAATGCAAGTGAAAATACAGTGTTGATTATTACATTGTTTTGTATTACATCACAATACTGTTTTAGCATCAATGAATCTAGCATGATTTTAAATACATTAATATAAGCAGAACTACAAATTAATTTGAAAGTTAGTAGTTAAATATATCAAAGCTACAATGCTACAGACTAATTGGCCCTTCTATAGCATGAATTGTCTGTATTATTATTAATACTGAGACTTCTATTAGCTCTCTTTTAAGCATACTTATTTGACTGGAAAATTGGTTCAGTACTAATGCATCACCTATTATGTTGTACTTTAAGGAAAGCAATGTCATACTGGTATAGGGCCCTTGTGAATAATAAAGCTGTAATGTATGATTTCTTATAGGAAGTCTGAAGTGATGTAGAAAATTAATTTTTCTCTTACCATAAGTAAAAACACTGTATGGTGTCTATGCTAACAACTGCTTTAGCCAAATTCACTTAAAAAGAAAAAAGCAAAATCTACTTAAAATATAGATTTATATGTCTTGAAAGAGATTTTAGAGAACAATTTAAAAACAAATCTTAAACCATTCAATCAAACTATAAAACTAATTTGTCTAAACTTAATTCCAGACTATTCCATTTTGACATTATTTAGACACACCCAAAGAAATAGAAACATTATAATGCATGATGGTGGGAAGCAGTAGAGGATGAGCATTATATGGAGATAATTTTTTGCTGTATGATCCTGTTTCTTAGTACAAGGTCAAATATTCTGTTACCGTTCTTGAATTTGAAGTTCAAATTGAACATTAGCTGAAACAAAGGCCTGAATTCATATTGAAAAATCTTTATTCTATTCACATAATTAAGAAAAGGTCATAAAGATCAATTTAATTATTAATAAATCTAGTTGTGCAGAATTAAAACAAAAGTAAAAATCCTTTTAACTACTTTTTGCATGAAATAAATTTGGGGAGTAAAATATTTGATTTCTTATTGGAGATAACAGGGAAAAAATCAAATTGGCTAAGGTTGACTGCTGATTATTTTTTTGGAAATTATTAATATGGTTTCCGGAAAAATAAACATATACTTCATTTAATTGAACATCTAGTCCAAGAGCTGTTATGATACATGACTGGGACACACAAGATAGGTAACTGGGATGAGTTCTACACAAATGCAGTTATTATAAAACAGGGCAAGTCAGTGTGTAAATGAGAGCTGACCTATGTACCAATCGTTCATACTTAGGTAGATCCGATTATAAATGTTTTGGAAGGGTACTCATCCATTAAATGCTCACAGAACTTCCACCTCTGTAGGAGAAGTGAGTTCCGTCCTATATAAGTACCTAAAGATTTACCACACTCACTTTTCTCAAGGATCTTACGCACTAAGAGGGCTTTCCCCGTGGCTCAGCGGTAAAGAATTCTCCTGCAATGAAGGAGATGTGGATTTAATCCCTGGGTCAGAACAATTCCCTGGGGAAGGAAATGGCAACCCACTCCAGTGTTCTTGCCTGGAGAAATACCATTCAAAGAGGAGCCTGGTGGGTTACAGTCCAAGGGGCCACAGAAGGGTTAGACAGGACTTAGAGACTAAATAGCAACAAACTTTATATGTAGACAAAATTACAGAAGGAAGTGGCAAATTGTGTATTTCACAAGAAAAGTAGAAGAGTGAAAAAGGAGTTTAAAAAAGTAAGAGCTCACTACTGACTGGGATGATGATATAAGCTTCTTAGAAGATATAATAAGTATATGTACTATATGTTTATTATATTTCTTTCAAGTCTGTGCTATGTGACTTTGAGGAAAGTCCCTTCAAAACTGTGACTTATGGTTTTCTCAAATAACTGAGGTGGTCTGAATGATTTCTGCAATTCCTGTTTAGCTCTGAACGTCATATTCTAAATCACCTTCTTTCCAAAGCAGGGAGATATAGACTGTTTACCACCAAAAGGAGGAAGAGCAAACTGTCATAATGGGTTCTAGGCATGGAGCCAGGGAAAGAGGAAAAACTCAGAGAGTGCTGACTCCTAGAGACTGTTATCATGTGTAAGGAATAATCCTATCTTTGAGACCAGTATACAGATTTTCAGTGAGATTTTATCTAATTCTCAAGTCTGTTCTTTGCCCATTACACTTGATGGATTTTGTTAAACAAGTACTGTTTAATAAACTGATGGTCAAATAAACAAAAAACTGCTATAAATAATCTGACAAAATATAATTCAAGTGGTTACTATATTTATGTTATTTGGTTTGTATATTTCATCTCAGTTAATTTTATTAATTTTTCAACTATTATACCTGTGAGCACTTTGAATTATTCTCTTTGTACATGTTTCACAGTGAAATATTTTACCTATCAGTACTCCCAGAGTCATATGCTAATGTATTCAACAAAATAGAGTAACTAAAGCTAACTTTTTGTAAAGTTTTTATAAATTCCATTCTTTAGAAGCTAAGATTTAAATCATGGTTTGACACTGAATAATTTATGTCTATAGTTGTAATATTCAGAGTTTAATAAGCTGGCTTTGAGCAACAAATTATTAATAGTAAATTACTCAGTGTAAACCAAACTAATTTTTGCTGTTCAGTTGGTAAGTCATGTTTTACTCTTTGCAACTCCATGGACTGCAGCATGCCAGGCTTTATTGTCCTACTCTCTCTCCCAGAGTTTGGTCAAATTCATGCTCATTGAGTTGGTGATGCCATCTAACCATCTCGTCCTCTGCCACCCCTTTCTCCTGTGCCTTCAGTCTTTCCCAGCATCAGGGTCTTTTCTAATGAGTTGGCTCTTCACATCAGGTAGCCAAAGAATTGGAGTTTCAGCTTCAGCATCAATCTTCCCAATGAATGTTCAGGGTTAATTTCATTTAAGGATTGATTGATTTGATTTCCTTGCAGCCCAAAGGATTCTCAAGCATTTTCTCTACAGTTTAAAAGCATCAGTTCTTTAGCACTCAGCCTCTATAGTCCAACTCTCACATCCATACATGACTACTGGAAAAACCATAGCTCTAACTATATGGGCTTTCATTAGCAAGGTGATGTCTCTGATTTTTACTATGCTGTCTAGGTTTGTCATAGCTTTCCTTCCAAGAAGCAAGCAATTTTTAATTTCATGGCTGCAATCATCATCTGCAGTGATTTTGGAGCCCAGGAAAATTAAATCTGTCAGTTTGCATTTTTTTCGCTTCTATTTGCCATGAAGTGATGGGACTGGATGCCATGATCTTAGTTTTTTGAATGTTGAGTTTCAAGTCAGCTTTTATACTCTTCTCTTTCACCCTCATTGAGAGGCTCTTTAGTTCCTCTTCATTTTATGCCATTATAATGGTATGATCTGCATATATGAGGTTGTTAGTATTTCTTCTGGCAACCTTGATTCCAGCTTGTGATTCATCCAGCCCAGCATTTTGCTGAGTACATTTTGCATGATGTACTCTGCATATGAGTTGAATAAGCAGGGTGATGGTATACAGCCTTGTTGTACTCCTTTCCAAATTTTGAGGCAGTCCGTTATTCCATTAACTGCTGCTATTTGACCTGTGTACAGATTTCTCGGGGAACAGGTAAGGTGGTCTGGTAATTCCATCTCTAAGAATTTTCTGCAGTTTGTTGTGGTCCACACAATGAAAGGCTTTAGTGTGGCAAGTGAAGCAAAAGTATATATTTATTTGGAATTCCCATGCTTTCACTATGATGCAACAGATTTTGGTAATTTGATCCCTGGTTTCCTCTTCATTTTCTGAATCCAGCTTGCACATATCGAATTTCTTGGTTCACATAATGCTGAAGCCTAGCTGGAATGATTTTGAGTGTAGCCTTGCTAGCAAATTAATAAGAAAACTGAAAAAGTCAAGTAAAAGTTCAAATTATTTCAAAATTACCTTGCTTTTTCATAATATTTATTTTTTATATGTAAGAAATAGAAACTTGATGTGGCCAATTTTCAGGACAAAGCTGAAGCCTGGACTCTTTAGATAAAGTTAGGATTAGGGAGGGAGATTAGACTGGATCCTAAAGAGATAGGACTCTACCCTTTGCCTGTTCCCTGGTTCTAAACTTGCTAAGGACTTGTAGACTTGACACAGTTCATGCACCTGCAGATTCCTTAGGCAAACAAGATGTTGGGAGAAAGGATACATTAGCAAGAAAGTCTTTTTTGAAAAATGTGGATGTAAGTTGGGAAGGGAGAAAAAAGGATATTCTACAAGGAAATAATAGGCGACCTCCAGGAAGGTTGCACACCCCATAGTACTCAGCCAATGAGGAACCAGGGGGAAGGACCTGAGTGTTAGGGAATAAATTGCTTGTTGTAACTGCCCTGGGTTTACCTGCCCATCAGACACCTGATCTTGCAAGACTGTCATTAAAAGCCTCACTTTCACTGTGCCTTGTGTCTCAGAGTCCATAGTTTGGTTTTGGGCTGGTGAGTGTGTTTTTCACAGTATATCTACCTATAAGAATTTCTCCTTAGGATAAGTTACTGCTTTCCCTAAAAAAAAAAAAAAAAAAAATCTGTGAATTTTCTCAACATAATGAAACTTTGTTATCTAATACCTTACCTCCATCCATCTCTAAAAGGGAAAATGAAACAAGAAAATATATCATCAGACCACAACTAACAAGTTTTGTTGGAACATCCAAAAAATGAGTATCAAAATAATTTATACATCACCAGAGTAATTGCTTTCTCAGCCAACCTCCTAAAACTTTCATGTTTAGAAACTACATGATGAATACTATTTAAATTGAATAAAATGTTGCTTTTCATTATAAATAATTTGAAAAAGAACAACAGATGGATATTCCCTAGCCATGAGAGAAAGAATAGATATTTAAATATGAATCATGCTTTATTTGCTATTCAGTGGGCACTATTTACTGGAGATAGAGCCTAAGTTACCCTAATGTATATATAATAGATTCCCCTTCTGCCTTACAAATGATAAAAAGTTTCTACATGCAAACCTATAAAAATGTGCAACACACACATACACAAATCTACCTGTCTTTATGAACTTAAGCTATAATTATGACTTCGTATTTTGTACTAACAACATCAATTTGTGTATTTGGATGTGTAATATCTCATCTTACATTATAATTGTATATTAAGAAAGCTATTTTCTTTACATAGCTACATATCATATTAATTGCATTTTTTAAAGTTACATTGATTGGGCTAATAAACATTTTAATCTTTAGGAGTCACACTAAAAACTCATGAGATTAAGAGTTTTAGGCCTGAGTGAGTTAATTGGGGTTATCTGAGGCAGGGCTGGTTATATTTCATAGCAAACTATAATGAGTCTGTCAATAATTTCATGCAGACAAATCCATTTTTTAAAAAGGGGGTAAAAGGAAAAGTGGCAAAGTAGAGAGAAAAAATAAAGGGGCAGGAGAAGAAAAATGTAAACACAACAAAGAATCAAAGAGAGGTAGCTCCTTGCCTGTCTTCACTGCCCTTGATTCTCTGTTTCTAATTTTGTCCAAATATCTCTTTAACTGTCTTTATTCAGTTCAGTTCAGTTGCTCAGCTGTGTCCAACTCTTTGTGACCCCATGGACTGCAACATGCCAGGCTTCCCTGTCCATCACCAAATCCCAGAGCTAACTCAAACTCATGTCCATCAAGTCAGTGATGCCGTCCAACCATCTCATCCTCTGTGGTCCCCTTCTCCACCCACCTTCAATCTTTCCCAGCATCGAGGTCTTTTCAAATGAGTCAGTTCTTTGCATTAGGTGGCCAAAGTATTGGAGTTTCAGCTTCAACATCGGTCCTTGCAATGAATATTCGGGACTGATTTCCCTTAGGATGGGCTGGTTGAAACTCCTTGCTGTCCAAGGTACTTTCAAGAGTCTTCTCCAACACCACATTTCAAAACCATCAGTTCTTCAGCACTCAGCTTTCTTCTACAGTCCAGCTCTCACAGCCATCCATACATGACTACTGGAAAAACCATAGCTTTGACTAGATGGACCCTTGTTGGCAAAGTAATGTCTCTGCTCTTCAACTAGCTGTCTAGGTCTATCATAGCTTTTCATCCAAGGAGTCTTTTAATTTTATGGCTGCAATCACCATCTGCAGTGATTTATGGAGCCCAAGAAAATAAAGTCTGTCAATGTTTCCTTTGACTCTCCATCTATTTGCCATGAAGCAATGGGACTGGATGCCATGATCTTAGTTTTTTGAATGTTGAGTTTTGGGCCAGCTTTTTCACTCTCCTCTTTCATATTCCTCAAGAAGGTTTTTAGTTCCTCTTCGCTTTCTGCAATAAGGATTGTATTATCTGCATTTCTGAGGTTATTGATATTTCTCCCAGCAATCTTGATTCCAGCTTGTGATTCATCTAGCCTGGTATTCCACATGATGTGCGCTGCAAATAATTTAAATAAGCAGGGTGACAATATACAGCCTTGATGTTCTCTTTTTCCAGCTTGGAATCAGACTGTTGTTCCATGTCCAGTTCTAACTCTTGCTTTTTGACATGCGTACAGATTTCTCAGGAGGCAGATAAGGTGGTCTGGCAACCCATCTCTTTAAGAGTTTTCCATAGTATGTTGTGATCCACAAAGTCAAAGACTTTGGCATAGTCAATAAAGCAGAAGTAGATGTTTTTCTGGAACTCTCTTGCATTTTCAATGAACCAACGGATGCTGGCAATTTGATCTCTGGTTCCTCTGCCTTTTCTAAATACAGCTTGAACATCTGGAAGTCCACGGTTCATGTACTGTTGACGCCTGGCTTGAAGAATTCTGGGCATCGCTTTACTAGTGTGTGAGATGAATGCAATTGTGTGGTAGTTTGAGCATTCTTTGGTATTGCCTTTCTTTGGGACTGGAATGAAAACTGACCTTTTCCAGTCTTGTGGCCGCTGCTGAGTTTTCTAAATTTGCTGGCATATTGAGTGCAGATTTTTCACAGCATCATCTTTTAGGATTTGAAATAGCTCAACTGGAATTCCATCACCTCCACTAGCTTTGTTCTAGTGATGCTTCCTGAGGCCCACTTAACTTCACATTCCAGAATGTCTGGCTCTAAGTGAGTGATAATGCCATCGGGGTTATCTGGGTCGTGAAGATATGTTTGTGTAATTCTTCTGTGTATTCTTGCCACCTCTTCTTAATATCTTCTGCTTCTGTTAGGTCCATAACATTTCTGTCCTTTATTGAGCCCATATTTGCATGAAATGTTCTCTTGGTATCTCTAAATTCCTTGAAGAGATCTCTAGTCTTTCCAATTCTATTGTTTTCCTGTATTTCTTTGCATTTATCACCGAGGAAGGCTTTCTTAACTCTCCTTGCTATTGTTTGGAATTCTGCAGTCAAATGGGTGGATCGTTCCTTTTCTCCTTTGCCTTTAGCTTCTCTTCTTTTCTCAGCTATTTGTAAGCCTCCTCAGACAACCATTTTGCCTTTTTCCATTTCTTTTTCTTGGGGATTGTCTTAATCACTGCCTCCTATACAATGTCATGAACCTCCGTACATAGTTCTTCAGGTACTATGTCTATCAGATCTGATCCCTTGAATATACTAGTCACTTCCACTGTATAATCATAAGGGACATGATTTAGGTCATAGCTGAATTTTCTGGTAGTCTTCCCTACTTTCTTCAATTTCAGTATAAATTTGGCAATAAGGAGTTCAAGATCTGAGCCACAGTCAGCTCCTAGTCTTGTTTTTGCTGACTGTATAGAGATTCTACATCTTTGGCTGTGAAGTATATAATCAATCTGATTTTGGTTTGAGTGTTAGTTCTAGAAGGTCTTGTAGGTCTTCATAGAACCATTCAACTTCAGCTCCTTCAGTGTTACTGGTTGGGGCACGGACTTGGATTACCGTGATACTGAATGTTTTGCCTTGGAAACGAACAGAGATCATTCTGTCATTTTTGAGATTGCATTCAAGTACTGCATTTCAGACTTTTTTGTTGACCATGATGGCTACTCCATTTCTTCTAGGGCATTCTTGCCCACAGTAGTAGATATAATGGTCATCTGAGTTAAATTCACCCATTCCAGTCCATCTTGGGTGGCCCCACACAGCATGGCTTAGTTTCATTGAGTTAGACAAGGCTGTGGTCCATGTGATCAGATTGGCTAGTTGTCTGTGATCGTGGTTTCAGTCTGTCTGCCCTCTGATGCCCTCGGTCAGTGCCTACCATCTTACTTGGTTTTCTCTTACCTTGGACGTGGGTTTCAATACCACACAGCAAAATCACGGTAATCCAGGTCTATGTCCCGACCAGTAAACGCTGAAGAAACTGAAGTTGAACAGTTCTATGAAGACCGACAAGACCTTCTAGAACTAACTCCCAAAAAAGATGTCCCTTTCATTATAGGGGACTGGAATGCAAAAGTAGGAAGTCAAGAAACATCTGGACTAACTGGGAAATTTGGCCTTGGAGTACAGAATGAAGCAGGGCAAAGTTTAATAGAGTTCTGCCAAGAGAATGCACTGGTCATAGCAAACACCCTCTTCCAACAACACAAGAGAAGACTCTACACATGGACATCATCAGATGGTTGACACTGAAATCAGATTGATTATATTCTTTGCAGCCAAAGATGGAGAAGCTCTATAAGGTCAGCAAAAACAAGACCAGGAGCTGTCTGTGGCTCTGGTCATCAACTTCTTATTGCCAAATTCAGACTCAAGCTGAAGAAAGTGGAGAAAGACCATTCCGGTATGACCTAAATCAAATCCCTTATGACTATACAGTGGAAGTGAGAAATAGGTTTAAGGGACTAGATCTGATAGACAGAGTGCCTGATGAACTATGGACGGAAGTTTGTGACGTTGTACAGGAGACAGGGATCAAGACAATCCCCATGGAAAAGAAATGCAAAAAGGCAAAATGGCTGTCTGAGAAGGCCTTACAAATAGCTGTGAAAAGAAGAGAAGCGAAAAGCAAAGGAGTAAAGGAAAGATATACCCATTTGTATGCAGAGTTCCAAGGAATAGCAAGTAGAGATAAGACAGGCTTCCCCAGCGATCAATGCAAAGAAATAGAGGAAAACAATAGAATTGGAAAGACTAGAGATCACTTCAAGAAAATTAGAGATACCAAGGGAACACTTTATGCAAAAATGGGCTCAATAAAGGACAGAAATGGTAGGGACCTAACAGAAGCAAAAGATATTAAGAAGAGGTGGCAAGAATAGACAAAAGAACTGTACAAAAAAAAGATCTTCATGACCCAGATAATCATGATGGTGTGATCACTCACCTAGAGCCAGACATCCTGGAATGTGAAGTCAAGTGGGCCTTAGAAAGCTTCACTACGAGCAAAGCTAGTGGAGGTGATGGAATTCCAGTTGAGCTATTTCAAATCATAAAAGATGATGCTGTGGAAGTGCCACACTCAATATGCCAGCAAATTTGGAAAACTCAGCAGTGGCCACAAGACTGGAAAAGGTCAGTTTTCATTCCAATTCCAAAGAAAGGCAATGCCAAAGAATGCTTAAACTACCACACAATTGCACTTAAGTCACACGCTAGTAAAGTAATGCTCAAAATTCTCCTAGCCAGGCCTCAGCTATACGTGAACCGTGAATTTCCAGATGTTCAAGCTGGTTTTAGAAAAGGCAGAGGAACCAGAAATCAAATTGCCAACATCCACTGGATTACCGAAAAGCAAGAGAGTTCCTGAAAAACATCTATTTCTGCTGTATTGATTATGCCAAAGCCTTTGATGTGTGGATCACAATAAACTGTAGAAAATTCTTCAAGAGATGGGAATACCAAACCACCTGACCTGCCTCTTGATAAATCTGTATGCAGGTCAGGAATCAACAGTTAGAACTGACATGGAAAAACAGACTGGTTCCAAATAGAAAAAGGAGTATGTCAAGGCTGTATATTGTCACCATAAGGAAATAGCAACCCATTCCAGTATTGATGCCTGGAAAATCCCATGGACTGAGGAGTCTTTGGGGCTACAGTCCATGGGGTTGCAAAGAGTTGGACATGACTGAGCTACTTCACTTTCACTTATTTAACTTATATGTATAATAGTATGAGAAACACTGGGCTGGATGAAGAACAAGTTGGAATCAGGATTGCCGGGAGAAATATCAATAACCTCAGATATGCAAATGACACCATCCTTATCGCAGAAAGTGAACAAGAACTAAAAAGCCTCTTAAAAGTGAAAGAGGAGAATGAAAAAGTTGGCTTAAAGCTCAACATTCTGTAAACAACGATCATGGCATCCGATCTCGTCACTTCATGGCAAATAGATGGGGAAACAGTGTCTGAATTTATTTTTTGGGAGCTCCAAAATCACTGCAGATGGTGATTGCAGCCATGAAATTAAAAGATGCTTACTCCTTGGAAGGAAAGTTATGACCAACCTAGACAGCATATTAAAAAGGAGAGACTTTACTTTGCCGACAAAGGTCCGTCTAGTCAAGGCTATAGTTTTTCCAGTGGTCATGTATGGATGTGAGAGTTGGACTATAAAGAAAGCTGAGCGCAGAAGAATTGATACTTTTGAACTGTGATGTTGGAGAAGACTCTTGAGAGTCCCTTGGACTGCAACGAGATCCAACCAGTCCATCCTAAAGGAGATCATCAGTCCTGGGTGTTCATTGGAAGGACTGATTTTGAAGCTGAAATTCCAATACTTTGGCCACCTGATGTGAAGAACTGACTCATTTGAAAAGACCCTGATGCTGGGAAAGATTGAGGGCAGGAGGGGAAGTGGACGACAGAGGATGAGATGGTTGTATGGCATCATGGACTCAATGGACATGGGTTAGTGTGGACTTTGGAAGCTGGTGATGGACAGGGAGGCCTGGCATGCTGTGGTTCATGGGGTTGCAAAGAGGTGGACATCACTGAGCTACCGAACAGAACTGATCTGATTCATTTGACCATCTGGTGATGTCCAGATGTAGAGTCTTCTTTTGTGTTGTTTGAAGAGCATGTTTGCTGTGACCAGTGCATTTTCTTGGCAAAACTCTGTTAACCTTTGACCTGCATTGTTTTGTACACCAAAGCCAAATTTGCCTGTTAGTTCAAGTTATCTCTTGACTTCCTAATTTTGCAGTCCAGTCCCCTATAGTGAAAAGGATATCTTTTTGGGTGTTAGTTCTAGAAGGTCTTCTAGGTCTTCATATAACCATTAAACTTCAAGTCCTTCAGCATTACTGGTCAGGGCATAAACTTGGATTACTGTGTTATTGAATGGTTTTCCTTGGAAATGAACAGAGATCATTCTGTTATTTTTGAGATTTCGTCTAAGTACTGCAATTCAGACTCTTGCTGACTATGATGGTTACTCCTACTTTTAAGGGATTCTTGTGCATAGTGGTAGACGTAATGTTCGTCTGAGTTAAATTCACCCATTTCAGTCCATTTTAGTTCACTGATTCCTAAAATGTCAGTGTTTACTCTTCCATCTCTGTTTGACCACTTCCCGTTTGCCTTGGTTCATGGACCTAACATTCCAGGTTCCTATGTAATATTGTTCTTAACAGCATCAGACTTTATTTCCATTTGCAGTCACATCCACAACTGGGTGTTGTTTTTACTTTGTCTCCATCTCTTCATTCTTTCTGGAGTTATTTCTCCTCTGATCCCCAGTAGCATATTGGGCACCTACCAACCTTGAGTTCATCTTTCAGTGTCCTGTCTTTTTGCCTTTTCATACTGTTTACGGGGCTCTCAAGGCAAGAATACTGAAGTGGCTTGCCATTCCCTTCTCCAGTGGGCCATGTTTTGTCAGAACTCTCCACTATGACCCATCCATCTAGGGTGACCCTATAGAGCATGGCTCATAATTTCATTGAGTTACACAAGACTGTGTCCATGTGATCAGTTTGGCAAGTTATCTATGATCGTTTTCATTCTGTCTTGCCTATGATGGATAAGGATAACAAGCTTATGGAAGATTCCTGAATAAAGCTTGCATCTTTATTACTATCACTTATTTAATGCATAATTATCTTTCTTTTGTCATTAAAGAATTTCCCCTCTTTCACAGTCTACACCTCAAGTTCTGTAAATCTGTTAGGTGACTTTGACATCCAAGTGGATACAACATTGCAAAATAGCCTCATATCCTGCTTCTACCCATCTGGCAATTTTCACTGCCCTCTTCCTTTAATTTCTTTGTCAGAATAACCATGGCGGGTCTATTTTATAGTTATTTAATCTTACTATTTAACTTGCTTTTCCACATGCCATTAAATGGCATCCTACTGCCCTTATCTCTTCCTAGGTGGTTGGAATTTTGTTTTTGGATGCTCTAAACTCAGATACACCAACAGCTCTGTTTCAGCTGGACTTTTAAAACATTAAAAAAAAATTGTGAATCTTCAGAATAGCAACTTTATAACTACATTTCAATTATGTCTAATTGCTATGTCTGTATTTTCCTATGCCAGCATCACATTGTTATAATTATTGAGAAAAAAAAATACTGGGTCCCCCGAATTTTAATTGTTTTTTAAAATTTCCTGGTTATTTTTACACATTTATTCATCCTGATTAGTTTTAGAAAGTTTTGGTATGTTGCAGCATTATCTTAAAGAAATTTCAAATAAAATTGCATTTTACATATATATAGAAAATTTGGAGTAAGTGACAGCCCTTAGACAGTGAGTCTTCCAATTTAATAATAATATGTTTTTCTATGTATTAAATACTTCATTTATGCCACACATTTTATTACTTTTATATAGGTTTTGCACTTATTTCCTTAAACTAATTCCTAGACACATGCTTGCTATGGGAAATGTCGTTTCCATGTTATATTTTCAAAGGCCTAATTTTTCTTATAGGGTAGAAAAATATTTCTATATATTTATTTCTAACTAACTTAATAAATTTTCATAACACCTCTAGTAATAAAACATTAGCAATTGCAGCATCTGCAAGAAATACTGTTTTTCTCTTTCAGAAGTAATACCCTAATATCTGTGTTGCAATTTAATGTCATATTGATTAGAAATGTCAAATAATGTCAATGTCAGCAATCATAATTGAAAATTTATTTTGTTGCTGATAGTAACTGAAATGTTTTCAGATATTTACTGTAAAGAAAATATTCACTGATTTAATTTTATTCCTTTTAGTTGGAATTATTAATGCTTATTTTATTAGTTTTTCTTGTTAACTTTATAAGACAAGTAAATTTTAAATTTCATTAAATACTTTCTTAGGAATTACTGAGATGGTTCATTTTTTACTTTGATATCACTACTTGTGGAATATATTTATAAATTTCCTAAAATTGAACAGTCTTTGAATTTCTTAAATATATTTTACAATTTTTGAATATTTTGTTAGCTTTTATTTTCTAATGTATGTGATATTTACCTCAGTATTAATGAATCATATTTTCTGAGGCATCTATTAATAAATTATATTTTCTGTGGTTTCATTCACACTATCTTAGAGTCTCAATTTTTTCTATAATCTGGAAATGCTTATATAACTTGAGAATTAGTCATTTTAAAAGATTAGTAGTTGTGTAACCTAGATATTTTTCTTGTAATAATTCTATAAGAATAGTTGGTAAAACAATTATGGTATTAAATTTCAAGTATATAATAACTCATACCTAGTCCTCTATCTTTTACTCACTCACTCAAGTCATAATGGCCTTCTTGTTATTTCTTAATATATAAGGTCACTTTATGTTATACTGTCTGCAATGCACTTACTATACTTACTATAGGTAAGTACTTACCCACTTACTATACCTACTTACCTACTTACTATAGGTAAATGTTATTTCTTCCTGTATTAGAGTAGCTCACTTAACTCACTCTGTTAGGGACCCACTGTCTGAAGTCGCCTGCCCTGGCATGAAGTCCTCTCAAAACAGAAGTTCTCAATAAGGAACACAAGCTTCTTCCTGCTACCAAAACAAACAGGAAGAATTTGGGAGGGGCCCAAAGGAGGGATTCTCAGGTGGCAATGGTGGTAAAGAACCCACCTGCCAATGCAGGAGAGAGGTAAGAGATGCGGGTTCAATCCCTGGGTCAGAAAGATCTCCTGGAGGAGGGCATGGCAACCCATTCCAGTATTCACGCCCATGGACAGAGGAGCCTGGTAGGCTATGGTCCATAGGGCTGCAAAGAGTCAGACACAACTGATGCAAATTAGCATGCACAAAAGGAGGGAGGAGAAGCCAATGGATAATACTTTCTGCCAGACTCCCAGAAACCCTTATGCTACAATCCATGTTGCCTGAAAGACATGGGCGCCATCAGGATGGGCCCTGAGTAGGACCAAACATGTGCATGGGACAGATGACCGGCCAGAGACAACCCAGAAAGCTAACTCTACCCCAATAAACCCTGAAACTGCGAGCTATGGGGCACAGCAGTTGTCCTAGTTTCCCTCACTCTGCTGTTCTCTGCTCAAGCACCTCTTTTCAATAAATTCTTTTGCTTTGTCAGTACTGTGTCTGCTCTGATAGTTCATTTATGAGTGTTAGACAAGAGCTCACTCTCAGGACCTTGAAGGGGGTCCCTAACCCCAGCAACAACTTCATTCAGAGATCTACTTTAATTTTATAATTTTAAAGGCGCCATTCTTAACCACTATCTAGATACTCTATCCTTTCTTTTCTTTCAAATCCCCTCATCTTCCTTGCGTATAGGGACTTTTCATCAATTTTAAATCAGTTTAATAGTTTATATTTCTTTGAAAGTAATTCACACTATTAACATTTAAATTTACTAACATTGCAAGTGATCTACAGTATTAAAAATTTTATATTCTTTCTCAAAGATATATGTAATTGTTATAGCTTTTTTCTTACTACTAATTTAACATTTTATTTCTTTTAAATTTTATAATTAAATGTCACAGCTTATTACTATTTGTTTTCTATTTTCTTAGTCTTTTGAATTTACATAAATACTAAAATTTGCTATTTCTTTATCAATGTCTTCTTAATTATTTCTTTTTTTCCACCTATTTATTTTGATGATTGTTTTTTAGGTGCCCAAACTGACTTTTTGTTCCTGTAAGTTTTCCTTCTTTTGAATCTTTAACATGCATTTTTCTGTAACAAATGCTTGCATTAGATTCTTTGTGATATATAATAACTCTATATGATCACCATTTTCTTTTCAGAATAGTCTATAATATGCCACTAAATCTCCTATTTAACAGAAGATATTTAGAGAGGGTTTTATTTTTTAATTTCCTTGTAAGTTTTATTTATGTTTATGTTAGAAAATATGGTTGATACTACATCTGTATTTTATGGTATTTCTTTAAGTTTTCTTGAAGTTTGTAGAGTACAATTTTCAAAGAAGACAAAAAGCAAATATAAATAAACACTTTTCAGATATTTTAATGAACATTCATTAGAAAGAGGCCCAGGAACATGAAAGCTGACCTAAAGCATATTTTTAAAGCTAGGTATATATAAGCAATTTAATAAAGTTATGTTCAGAAAAACATACTGGCTTAGATATAAAACTTGTTGTTGATTAATGGACCAAAGACCTACAATGACCGTGGTTATTTGCATCTCAGCCATACAAAGTCTACAATTTAAACTGCTCTTGCACATATGTATATTGCCCGGGGTGGGCGGGGCGGGGGGGGGGGGAAGAGTCACGATGAAATCAGTAATTTCTTTTATTTGAGTTTTTCATAATTAACGTTCTTGTATGGGGAAATAGCCCCAGCCCAGTAAAAGTTTAAGATTTGATCAGAAGAGTATAGAGTGACTCTCCTCATGCACACCTTATCACCATGACAGAAACTCTCCCATATGACAGTGAATTACAGCTGAAAATACTGCACAACACAGACCCTAAAGTATTCTTAGAGTAGCCCAGAGGTAACAGGGGACACAAGAAGAAGGATACACCAAAATTTTTAGCCTCTGGTACCAACAGCGACACAAAATATTTAACATAGCTCAACTCCTAGCCAGATTGGCAAGTTACCTCATATTAAGTGGTTATTTACTTGGCTTCCCTGATAGCTCAGTTGGTAAAGAATCCGCCTGCAATGCAGGAGACCCCGGTTCGATTCCTGGCTCGGGAAGATCTGTTGGGGAAGAGATGGCTACCCACTCCAGTATTCTTGGTCTCCCTTTGTGGCTCAGCTGGTAAAGAATCTGCACGCGATGAGGGCGACCTGGGTTGGGAAGATCCCCTGGAGAAGGGAAAGGCTACCCACTCCAGTATTCTGGCCTGGAGAATTCCATGGACTGTATGGTCCATGGGTCACAAAGAGTCAGACACGACTGAGTGACTTTCACTTAGTTGTCTTCCTATACCCAATAAATGATACATACTTTAAACAAAAAGTACAAAGCATGCTGACAGGTAAGAAAAACACAGTCTATAAAGACAAAGTAAGCATCAGCTCAAGACTCGGCTATGCTGCAGATGTTGGAATTATCAGACAATGAATTTAAAATAACTTTGATATGTTAATGACTATAATAGTAGACAGCATGCAAGCACAAATGAACAATGAAAGTAGAAATATGAAGACTCTAATAAGGATTCAAGAGGAAATATTAGAAATCAAAACACTGTAACAGAAACTTAGAGTGCCTTTGATGGGCACAGCTGTACATTTGGCACAATCAAAGAAAGAATCAGTGAGTCTGAAGAGACATCAATAGTCACTTCCAAACTGAAATGCTAAGTGAAAACAGAATGAAAAAAGATAGCAGAGCATCAGAGAACTTGGGTACAATTTCAAACAGTGTAACATGTACATAAGCTGAATACCTGAAGGAGAAATAAAGGGCTTAGAGGGAGTGTTAGAAGCAATAATGAAAGATAACATTAAAAAATCAATGAAAGGCATGAAAACATAGGTCCAGGAAGCTCAGAGAACATTAAGTAGGATGAATGAAAAAGCACAACTAGGCTTATCAAAGTCAAGCGGTAGTCAAACCAAAGATGATGACAAAGCTTGAAAAAAAATACAGAAAAAAAAAAGCAATTTACTTATGGAAGAATAAGGATAAAAATTACAGTGGCCCTCTCAGAAAGAATGTATTAAGAGAAAGGAGTGAAATATTTAAAGTTTTGAAAGAGAAACCCCACCAATTTATATTCTGCCACATATATATATATATATTATATATATATATATATATTTTATATATATATATATATATTTTATATATATATATATATCAGAAATTTGGATATATGTAAAGAATAGAAGAGTAATAAAGAAGGAATGAATAAATAAAAATTATTATACAGGTTTTAAAAGAATTTCTTAATAATTCCAACAGTTAAATAATAGCAAAGTATTTGATGCTTAAATAATAGCTTAAATAATAACAAAGTATTTGATGATTATAGCATATGGATAGTTGAAATAAATAGCAATAATATCACAAGGGATGAGAGTGAGGAATTGGGAGTACTCAATTATAAGGTACGTGTGGTACACATAAGTAGTACAGTGTTCCTTGGAAGTGGACTTAAATTTTTTTAAAATCACATTTGTAAAATGAAACTATGTATGTCTTAGAATTGCTTAGATTAAAAACAGAACTGTCAGTCCAGTGTTTGGCAATGATGTGGAACGACTGAGTCCCAGAATCATTGCTGGTGAGGATGTAAAATGATACAGACACTTAGAGAAACATTTTGGTGGTGTCTTACAAAGCAATAATTAGCCTTATCCAATTATCCATTAATTGTGCTTCTAGGTTTTACCAAAATACTTGAAACTGTATGTTTACCCCAAAGCCTACACATGAATGTTTATAGCAACTTTGTTCATAACCCCTCCCCCCCAAACTGGGAATCCCTAAGCTGTCCTTCAGTAGGCAAGTGGATAAACAGTGCAGCCATACAATGATTTTGCTGTTTCTGTTCAGTCAGTAAGTTGTGTCTGACTCCTTTGCCACCCCGTGGACGGTAGCTCACTAGCTCCTCTGTCTACGGTATTTCCCAGGCAAGAAAACGGGAGTGGGCTGCCCTTTTCTACTCCAGGGGATCTTCCCAACCCAGAGCCCAAACCAGCATTTCCTGCATTGGCAGGTGGATTCTTTACCACTGAGCCACCAGGGAAGCCGATGAAATGATAAACTTTTTAGAAATTAAAATAAATAAATTAATTAAATGAGATATCAAGCTACTCAAAAATATGGTTAAACCACTTGGTAAGTGAAAGCCACTAGTCAAAAAAGACCAGTGACTGTTTGACTTCATTTATATGATAAGGTGGAAGAAAAAATTTTGGATATATTACACAGGTGAGTCGTTATGGGTTGAAGTGCAGGAGATTTTTAGTTCAGTGAGACTATTCTGAATGATATTACAATTGTAGATACACAATGGTAAATGTTTGTGAAACTCAGAATTTTATAGCAGAAAAGGTGTGGCTTAATGTATGCAAATTTTAAAAATATTTTTAAAAAGCAAATTAAAGTAGCTAGCAGACTATCACTAAAAAGTTACTTAGTGCCAGACAAAGTAACTTTGGAAATAACTGAAGCCTACGAGATTAAAGGCAGCTGTAGACTGGGTTGGGAAGATCCACTGGAAAGGAAATGGCAACCCAATCCAGTATTCTTGCCTTGGAAATCCCATGGACAGAGATGTCTGGTGGGCTACAGTCCATGGGGTCCCAAGATTCAGACATGACTTAGCTACTAAACCATTACCACTGACTTAATAGAAGAACTTAAGTTGATAAAACTCATTCCCATTGGGGTAGAAACTAACAATTATAAAGCCTTTATATATTTACACTGGAATTGAAACACTAAAGGAATGGATGGCAGATGTAGGGAGTTCGTTTTCCCATCATTGGAGTAGGAGTTAGTAGAT
Source organism: Cervus canadensis (assembly GCF_019320065.1). Taxonomy (NCBI): domain Eukaryota; kingdom Metazoa; phylum Chordata; class Mammalia; order Artiodactyla; family Cervidae; genus Cervus; species Cervus canadensis. Next base: position 43,634,134 of record NC_057412.1, read on the forward strand.
GAGTAAGGAAAGGAGACTGGAGAGAGACATCTGAGTTACAGTTGCAGACATCGTTTTGAAATCATGTTTGAATTAATATAGATACAGATGGAGACTATACACACACAGATGATATAAGTATACATGAGTAGTGTACATACATATATTTCTTCCTTCTTTTAGCTTAGAGAGCCTAGAAACAATGACAACCTATTAAATAATCCTATTTAATGCCCCATTCTTGGTTCTAAAATCATTTTCCAACAAGGAACAAATTTTCCTTGGAGAAATGGCTGATTAAAGGACTAGGGCAGGGAATATACAAGATAAGTCTGGAGAACCTTATTATGCTGAAAAGTTAAACACACACACAGACACACACACAAAAGTACAAATCAATCAACCAATCACAGTGATGAAGGCTATGTGAAAAGGATACAGAAGTGAACCAATACAGCTCTCAATGACCTACACTGGAACAATTTGAATAACAAAATTATAGTACATCATAACCCAAAGGATAATATAAACATTCATTAATTTATGTAGATACACTATATGATTGAATAAATAAATGGTAGACGCTAAATGTATCATCTTTTTTTTTCATTTATTTTTATTAGTTGGAGGCTAATTACTTTACAATATTGTAGTGGTTTTTGCCATACATTGACATGAATCAGCCATGGATTTACATGTGTTCCCCATCTTGAAAATGCTGAGTGACATAGGGAGATATTCTTTCTCAAGAAATTAGAACATAATTCCCTACCCCTTAAATGCGGGTTACACACCTTTTCCTGTGAAGCACACAGTATGGAAGGGGAAAGAAAAAGTACCCTTGCAGTGGAGAAACCTAAGTCTACCTAAGCCACAGATTAACATAAACAGTGATCACAGGCTGACACTATATGCCCTTGATATGATGAAATGAAAATGACAATTTATGTCTTTTTTCTCTCCCCAAAACACATGACATCAATCTAATAGAGGGAAAAGTATCAGACGATTCCCAATTATGGGCCATTCAACAAGATAACTGACCACCATTCCTTAAAACTGGTAAGGTCATCAAAAACATGAGAAATCTGAGAAATTGTCACAGTCAAGAAGAGTCTAAAGAGACAGATGACTAAATATATTGTAACATGACATCCTAGATAGGAATCTGAAAAAGAAAAGGGCCTGGGGTGGGGGGAGAAATCTCAATATAGTGTTTAGTTATGATAAGACACACAGATCTGAGAGAAAATTATTCATTAAAATTAGGCTGGACTGCTGAAAAGTTTTCATTATTATGACTGATATTATGTAAAATTGCCCACACAAACACAAAAATAATATTTCCTTTATGACTTATTTCTCTTTCTTTTCCTGATTCCAACTCAAGAAAAAGAATGATATTTTTTCTTCATAAAACAATCATACTTTATTCATCTTCTTAATCAAATATGTGCCATGTTATTATTTCTCCTTATTCATATCTGTTTATTTAATTCTTGAAGTTGGTGATTCTAGATGAGATCTCTTGGAACATTTTCAGGATTAAATAACATAAAGCCTGAACTAACTAACCCCAAGTTGTCACATAATTTACTCATTTCCTGAAATGTTGCTTATGAAGAGAAGCACTATCAGGTATTCAACCCTTAGAAAAATGATGAATTTGTGCAGAGCTTGGGTGAGTTAACTAATTGCTGGACGTCAGTAGCAACACAGGACTAAATTAGGCAACAATTTTATTTCAGTGCCTATTTAAATCCCCAAGTTCAGTTCATTCACTCAGTCGTGTCCGATTCTTTGTGACTCCATGGACCGTAGCAGGCCAGGCCTATCTATTCATCACCAACTCCTGGATTTCATCCAAACTCATTGAGTTGGTGATGCCATTCAACCACCTCATCCTCTGTCATCCAATTCTTCTCCTACCCTCAATCTTTCCCAGCATCAAGGTCTTTTCAAATGAGTCAGCTCTCTGCATCAGGTGGCCAAAGGATTGGAGTTTCAGCTTCAAAATCAGTCCTCCCAATGAACACTCAGGACTGATTTCCTTTAGGATGCACTGGTTGGATCTCCTTGCAGTCCAAGGGACTCTCAAGAGTCTTCTTCAACATCACAGTTCAAAAGCATCAATTCTTCGGCACTCAGCTTTCTTTATAGTCCAACTTTCACATCCATACATGACCACTGGAAAAACTATAGCCTTGACTAGACGGACCTTTGTTGACAAAGTAATGTCTCCACTTTTTAATATGCTGTCTAGGTTGGTCATAGCTTTCCTTCCAAGGAGTAAGAGTCTTTTAATTTCATGGCTGCAATCACCATCTGCAGTGATTTTGGAGCCCCAAAGTAAAGTCAGCCACTGTTTCCACTGTTTCCTCACCTATTTCCCCTGAGGTGATGGGACCAGATGCCATGATCTTAGTTTTCTGAATGTTGAGCTTTAAGCCAACTTTTTCCCTCTCCTCTTTCACTTTCATCAAGAGGTTCTTTAGTTCTTCTTCACGTTCTGCCATAAGGGTGAGGTTATTGATATTTCTCCTGGCAATCTTGATTCCAGCTTGTGCTTCTTCCAGCCAAAATCCCCAAACTGGTTCCCAATAGCAAGAAAAAATAATTTTCTAAACTAATACATAAATTCATAATAAAAGATATGAGAAAGGGTACGCCTTGTGAAAATTTCTCATTTATTATATATATTTTAGAACAATTTGGAATACATCTAAAGAAACATGTGCAAGGAAATTCAGAGACAAAATAGTGGAGGCAATTATTTAAATGAAATGTAAATCACAGTTTTAGTTCTTTTCAGTGGTTAAATACAGATTTTCTTTCCCTCTAATTTTCTCCTGCAATCAATTTATTTGAAGCTTCCTCCATTCTTTAATAGCTGTCCCTTGAGATGATTTAAAAAAAAAAATGAATGTTGTATGTTTTACTTGAACATGTGTGAATTCTGGATCACTCTTTACCCCACTGAATACCAGGCTGTTCTTAGTCACGTTTCATAGTGACTAAGCAATGCTCTGGTCAGAATCTGTATCCTCATTCTAGATTTGCTTGTGATGCATTATAGCAAATCTCCACTAACTGAACTAATCAACATCATTGCTTCCTTCCCACCACACCTAAAGGAAGTATCACTTTATTTCTACTTATTTTCAATGCATTTTATATTTCTTAAGATATCTTGTCTGACAGAACATTAGTCAGCTTTTTAAAAATTTTCTCATGGATTTGAAAGCCAGAGTTTTGTAATGCACTCAATATTGTGCCTCTAGATCTGGCAACCAGATTAAATCCTGTGAAAAGTTTCTTTGTTCATACCATGTGCAGGCATAGAGATCTATGCAAAATATATGAATAAAATAAAAGAACATGTAGAGATTTAAAATTGAAATTTGAAACAAAAAATATATCACTGACTATATGAATTTCAATGTGATATTTTACAGACTTATCTATACATATCTCTCTATTTTTCTCACTTTATCAAGATGCAATAATTCAATTATTAAATTTAAGTTAATTTAATATTAAATTATTCATTTTAATTACTTTAATAATTAATATGCTCATTAATTTATCAAATACCTTTAATTTATTTAAATTAATTTTTAAATTTTCAAGTAAAATTAATATTTAAAATGAAGCAGGCATCATGAGGATTTGATATATATATAGAGAGAGAGATTCTAAAATGATTGTGAAGTGAAAGTCATGCAGTCATGTCTGACTCTTTGCAACCACATAGACTGTCTGTCAGGTTCCTTTATCCATGGAATTCTGCAGTTGAGAATACTGGAGTGGGTAGCTGTTCCCTTCTCCAGGGGTTCTTCCCATCCCAGGGATCGAACCCAGGTCTCTCACATTACAGGCAGATTCTCTACCATCTGAGCCCCCAAGGAAACCCAAGAACTGTAGAGTGGGTAGCCTATCCTTTCTCCAGGAGATCTTCCCAGCCCAGGAACCGAACCGGGGTCTCCTGCGTTGCAGGTGTATTCTTTAGCAACTGAGCTACCAGAGAAGCCTCTGAATATATATATATATATGTATATATATAAACATATATATACATATATATATACATAAAACTGCAGACACCATGCTATTCAATAGATCCCCAGAATTTACTCATCTTATAACTGTAAGTTTGTTTACTTATTCATTTGTTTTATCATTTAAATTTTTTGAGTTACCAGTGTCAACTGAAAATCAGACACAGTTCCTTCCTTTGGGAATGCAGAGTCTGGTAGAAGAAGCAACTTTGAGAAAAGTCAGCTATATTAATGGCGAGCATATAATGTTACATGTTGAAAGGGCTGCTCAAGGAAGAGAGTAAGATAATAAGTGGATAAAAAGAGATGACGTTATATAAATTGTATAAACATTTTAGCTATAATTTTAAATTATTTATTGTTGCATAATTTTCTTTCTTTAGAGGTTCTAAAAGAAACAAATATATCTCTCTTATAGATAATATTGACTCTTTAGTTTAGTCTGATTGCTTATTTAAACTGCTAAAACTAATCTTATTTGTAAAACAGTGTTGAATGATTTATAGACAATATTGCAACTCTAATATTTTAAACACATGTTCTTAGTTTTGACACATTTTTCTTATCTTAAAGCTAAGAACCTAAAATGTATAATTTCAGTTATCTTGTTACTTTGTGCCTTGCATAACTCATAAAGTTATGATTGAAAATTAATAATGCTCATGACAGAGTCAAAATATATTAATACTTAACATTCAAACTGGCATAGATGAAATTTGAAAAATGATGTCTCTTTTAATGCTTATACTTACTCTTTTTATGGCTCATGTGCACAAACATGCATTTCATTCTGTGCAGTTTACTCTACTTCATCAGTAACATTTCGATTAAGTATGTTGAGATCAACTTTGCTTTTCTCCAGCTTTCATGATGACTGCCCTTCTTCCCCATTCTTTGTATGCTTAACAACCAGACCTGCATAAAGAGAAACAACTCCATCTGTGTATCTTCTGCCAAGAAATGGAGTTTCACAAACAGCAGCTGGCTGAATGCAAGTTTCTGAGCAAATGATTTGTGATTGGATTTGCCTCTCCTTTATGGACTCTACCTCAGTGCCCTGTTCAATTTCAGATTATAAAAGCCTGAAAGCAATCACAAGGTGAATTTCAATAAATTGAATTTATGATGAGTGTGAAAGATAATTTGCTGACAGCTTTAAATTGTAAGCACTTCTTTCAATGGTAAATATATCCAAATTGCTTTGTTTTTCTCATAAGAGATTCAGCACCTTGAAACAAAGATTTGCTATAAAACAAGCTCTCCAGCAAACATCTGCTCCCTGTCTCTAAAGCCCTGAGACAGGTGAAATAGGACTCTGGCTGTATAAGCTAAATTTTAAAGCACTGGCATTGGAAAGGAATTCGTTCTTTACATTTGTGTCAGTAAAAGGATTAACATTCTTCTTTGAAGAGAAAAAAAAAATCAGATCTATTTTCAAATACATTTATCTAGTCTAAAGTACATTCTCCAGTCCAATATAAATCTAAAATGATGTAAATCTGATTAAAATATTTGATGATCCTATTTTTATTTTGCTTGAATATTTGTGTCTTTAATTTTGGGGGAGATTCATTAGGTATTTTTACTAAAAATATGACTACATATTATAAAAGTAGAAGTGTATAGATAATTTTAGTTCTGGAGGGCTCTATGATCTTCCAAGTGTTCACTTGTCAATATTTGTAGAAATGTAGACCATTAATTGGAGAAGGAAATGGCAACCCACTCCAGTATTCTTGCCTGGAGAATCCCAGGGATGGAGCAGCCTGCTGGGTTGCCATCTATGATGTCGCGCAGAGTCGGACACGACTGAAACGACTTAGCAGCATCAGCAGCAGGCCATTAATAGAAGATGTTATGCAAAATAGTATACAGACCAACAAATATGAAAATGCACACGTTACTAGTAGATAACTAGTTATCTACTATTGAATAGATAAATGCATTGAACTATCAGTGTATACTCACCAGTTTAACAAAAGCTGAAGTGTGAAATAGAAACTAAAAGAAAAGATGTAGAGAAAAGTGTAACTCTTATGTGCTACTAACGAAAGCAAAAAATTGTTACAACCACTTCTGAAAACCATATAATGCTCTCTAGTAAAGGCAAAGATACATGTAAACACATGACTCAACAATTCCACCCCTAATCGTACACTTGAGAGCAACTCTGTTGAATAGGAATATAATGCAAGTCCAAATATAACTAAATTTTCCAATAATTATATTCAAAACAAAAATTAACAGGTGATGCACATTTTAATGGACTTCCCAAGTAGTACTAGTGATAAAGAACCCACCTGCCAATGCAGGAGATGCAAAAGACGCAGGTTCCATCCCTGTGTCAGGAAGATCCCATGGAGGAGGGTATGGCAACCTACTCCAGTATTCTTACCTGGAAAATCCCATGGACAGAGGAGCCTGGAGGGCTACAGTGCATTGGGTCACAAAGAGTCGAACATGACTGAAGTGATTTAGCACGTAAGCATGCATGCACACACATTGCAATGGTGTTGGGTTGTTCAAAAATTTGTTGAGTCTTTTCCGTGCAGCATACAGGCAAACCGAACGAACTTTTTGGCCAACCGGATTTTTTTTTTTAATTTAACTCATTATATTTAAAGTTTTATTATTTCAACATGTAATCAATTTAAAAATATAAAATATTATACATTCTTTTTTGGTATTATTTTCAAAATCAGGTATCTATTTTATACTTAGAACACACCCAAATCTAAAAAAAAATAAAAAAATAAACCACCTCATTTGAAGTACTTAATAGCCACGTGGCTGGTGTTTACTGTAATAGACATGCAGCCTTAGAAAATGTTTCCACATATGCATCGGGATGCATACAAAAGAATGTTCATGAAAGTGAAAGTTACTCAGTCCTGTCCGACTCTTTGAGACCCCATGGACCTTAGCCCGCTAGACTCCTCTGTCCATGGGGATTCTCCAGGTCCGAATTGGGTTGCCATGCCCTTCTCCAGGAAATCTTTCAACCCTAGGAATCGAACCAGGGTCTCCTGCATTGCAGGCAGATTTTTTTTATCAGCTGAGTTATCTAGGAAGTCCAAGAATGTTCATATTGATATTATTTGTAGTCTATATTGGTCAGGACTAAGTCAGTAAAACAGAGTCCCTGACAGTGACCTGATAAAGGGATTTTAAAATAGAAAGATATTTAAGTTATTGTGGGAAGTGCTGAAAGTGAAAGTGAGGTCGCTCAGTCCTATCTGATTCTTTGTGACTCCATGGACTGTAGCCTGCCAGGCGAAGTGTCAGTGGGATTCTCCAGGCAAGAATACTGGAGTGGGTTGCCATTTCCTTCTCTAGGGGAGCTTTCCAACCCAGGGATGGAACCAGGGTCTCCTGCACTGCAGGCAGACTACCTTCTGAGCCACCAGGGGCAGGCCACACGGGAAGTGCTGAAAACTCTCCAAATCAAATAAACCACGTGCCAACCAAGAGATAAACAACAGCAGTAAGCAGTTACCTCTCTCAGTGTTAATCACTCAGTCATGTCGGACTCTTTGCGACCCCATGGACTATAGCCCGCCAGACTTCTCTGTCCATGACATTCCCCAGGCAAGAAAACTGAAGTGGTTAGCTGTTCCCTTCTCCATGTGATGTTCCCAACCCAGGGATCCAATCTGGGTCTCCTGCATTGCAGGCAGATTCTTTACTGTCTGAGCCACCAGCGAAGCCCACATCACTCAGACTGATAGAATAAAAGAATGTGGTCTTCTTTACAAAATCCAAACTCCTTCGAGTCTCTTATAAAAACTTTTAATTGATCTTTGCCTTCATGTTTCTCCATTATTAATCCCTGCAAATTCCCAAATCTCTCTATATCAGCCTAGCACATTTCCCAGATATTCTTTTGCTTCTTTGCTTCATATCTCTGTGCCATTGCATATGTAGTTTAAGTCGCCTGAAATATCCTTGGTAACACTCCTCCCAACTGATCAATCACCTTCTGCTTTCTTTAACCTTAGGCAGATGTAAACGTCTTCCATAAGAATACTGCGCCTATCTTCTGACTCCCTACTTGTCATGCTGGGTTGACCACACTTGTATACAACCATAGCACCCGTAGGCATACTCTGATTTAAACATCTCATATCTTTTTAAGACATTGGTCTACTTTCTCCACTGTACCACAAAATATTTGAGAGTATTTCAGTAATGTCTGTATTGCCAGTTACTTACATGTAGCAGGTATGAAAACAATATGTACAGACGGGTTGAATAACTGAGATGATAAAAAAAGAATGTAACAAAAACATGCTTTTCAGTTAAGGTGATTGGTTTTCAATATGTTTTCCAAAATTATATTAGTTGCAATTATTTGGACTATCTCTACTATCAGCCATATCATGATTAGTTGGGACAGAGACAAACTGTAATGAAAACTGTAGGTTGTCAATTTAATCTGCACATTATAATTTAATTATGTAAACTGTTAATTCTTCATTTAAAATATTTCAGTTCAATTCAGTCACTCAGTCATGTCCGACACTCTGCGACCCCATGAACCACAGCACGCCAGGCCTCCCTGTCCATCACCAACTCCCGGAGTCCACCCAAACCCATGTCCATCCAGTCGATGATGCCATCCAGCCATCTCATCCTCTGTTGTCCTCTTCTCCTCCTGCCCTCAATCTTTCCCAGCATCAGGGTCTTTTCCAATGAGTCAGCTCTTTGCATTAGGTGGCCAAAGTACTGGAGTTTCAGCTCAGCATCAGTCCTTCCAATGAACACCCAGGACTGATCTCCTTTAGGATGGACTGGTTGGATCTCCTTGCAGTCCAAGGGACTCTCAAGAGTCTTCTCCAACACCACAGTTCAAAAGCATCAATTCTTTGGTGCTCAGCTTTCTTTGTAGTCCAACTCTCACATCCATACATGACCACTGGAAAAACCATAGCCTAGACCAGACAGACCTTCGTTGGCAAAGTAATGTCTCTGCTTTTTAATATGCTGTCATAACTTTCCTTCCAAGGAGTAAGTGTCTTTTAATTTCATGCTGCAATCACCATCCGTAGTGATTTTGAAGCCCCCCAAAATAGTCAGCCACTGTTTCCACTGTTTCCCCATCTATCAGCCATGAAGTGATGGGACCAGATGCCATGATTTTAGTTTTCTGAATCTTGAGCTTTAAAACAACTTTTTCACTCTACTCTTTCACTTTCATCAAGAGGCTCTTTAGTTCTTCTTCACTTTCTGCCATAAGGGTGGTGTCATCTGCATATCTGAGGTTATTGATATTTCTCCCAGCAATCTTGATTCCAGCTTGTGCTTCATCCAGCCCAGCGTTTCTCATGATGTACTCTGCATATAAGTTAAATAAGCAGGGTGACAGTATACAGCCTTGACATACAATAAAGCAGAGATAGATGTTTTTCTGGAACTCTCTTGTTTTTTTGATGATCCAGTGGATGTTGGCCATTTGATCTCTGATTCCTCTGCCTTTTCTAAAACCAGCTTGAACATCTGGTTCATCGTTCATGTATTGCTGAAGCCTGGCTTGGAGAATTTTGAGCACTACTTTACTAGCATGTGAGATGAGTGCAATTGTGCAGTAGTTTGAGCATTCTTTGGTATTGCCTTTCTTTGGGATTTGAATATTTATAGCTGCATAATTCATCATAGTTCATGGTTTAAACGTAACATAGCATAGGAAGTAGTTTTTACCGTCAGGAAAATAATAAAGTAAATATTGAAATTTCCTTGCAGCTATGATAGCAATCTGAACAGCAAATAAAAGAATACAAATTCCTCTTTAAAAAAATTTAGTAAAAGGATGAAGTTGTTTTTTAAACTTTCCTTAACTTTGTTTGCTTTATGTTACATAAAAATAACTTCTACTGGAAAATATTTATCTGTTTTATTGTACTCAGGGGGACCATGGAGGAAAGTTTTCAAGTAACTCTGAAAGCTTTATGACTAATGTGAAACTTTGGAATCATACCTGAAAACTGATTGGGTTTTTTTTCTGGAATTAAGCCTAAAAGAGATGCCAAATATAAATAAAATGATTGAAAGACTGAAGGATAATGTGGAAAAGTAACTTTCATCTATTTTAATGTAATAATCCATTTCCTTGAATATATTAATTTTTGCTTCCATCTTTAGAATGAAAGAATAATGACTATGTTAATGATTTTTATCAGAAATACCTTGGGAATGTCAATAAAGCTAATAAATTCAATTGCTTTGGATAGGTTGATACATATTTGTAATTTTCTTAGGATTAAAACAAAGGATTTTTTCTAGCAGCCCTGGGAAAGTGGAGCCATTTGAGAACAATGCTTTTGTAGTGTGTGTGTGTGGGTGACTTAGTTCAATTTTGAGCATCTTTAAAAATTCTGATCAGGGACCACAGGCAAAAATATTCATTTATGTAGCAAAAGCAGACACAGAACTTCAAACATTTTCCCATTATTTCCATAAATGTGGAAGTTTGACTTGATAATTCTCTTTTTAAAGTAGGCAGATTTTCAAAATTTGTTTCATCTTTTTTATTTGGTTGTTTATTTGCATCAAAAATATCAGGTGGTTTCTAACACTTTAATTCACTTTTTTTTGCAAACTTATTTTCTTTAGCAAAATAATGTTTTAAGCAGGTAAAATGTCTTAAAATAAATAAATAAAGGCATCTAGGATATGTGACTGTAAAGAAAATACATCTAGCCAAAGTCAAGTATCTAGAATAATCCTTAGCTAGATCTTTGAAGTTGTTTATGTCCTTCATTCTCTATCTTTTCCTTGTTGCCTGTTTTAGTGCTAATTGTTAAGTACTTGTCTTCTTCCTTGAATTTACTCAGAGTAAATTACAGATTTTCTTCTTTTTGGCTTGAGAGACTTACGACTCTCTAGAGCAAGAATCACTTCAAGAGATTTCTCCTAGTGTCACATATGACCATGATGGAGCAAAGGTCTAGTCAGATGGGATACCTTGAAAACCTGTGCTCTCCATGGTTTTTATTATGAAAAATGTGATTTTCTACACTTCAAATTTTGTTAGTTTGATTTGTGTGGCTAGGATTCCTATATTCTTTTTTAATTTTGATTCTTTAAAAAATTCTTGCCATTTAAAAATGTTAAAATAAGTTTGATTTGATTATTAAGGGATTAATCCTGCTTAGTGTTTTATATGAATAGATTTGAGAAACTTCAACTTTGTGAATATTTTTTAAAAATACTTGCAAAATATACTGTTCCCAAATTTTATGTTGGTGTATATAGAAATGTATGTACATAGATGGCCAAGTCCATCTTTAACTTTCTCAAAACTCTCCTAATAATTCAAACTTAATTTATCTCATAATTCCATGAATCATTTGAAAGATGGGGAGTGTATGTAATGTAATATGAATTTTTGTGTGTGGGATAATTTTTTGAGAAGTGAAACAAGAGTTTAACTTATGATAGCACTTGTATTTGGAAGAAAAATCAAAATATAATGGAAAATACATTGACATGAATTAGCCATGGATTTACATGTATTCCCCATGCCGATCCCCCCTCCCACCTCCCTCTCTACCTGATCCCTCTGAGTCTTGACAAAAACCACTACAATATTGTAAAGTAATTAGCCTCCAACTAACAAAAGTAAATGAAAAAAAATATAATGGAAAATACAAAGCCTTATTTTAATATAGCACACATATGTAAAATTTATAAATTAATTAAACACTAGATTTTGTAAATATATTGTTGTGTATAGCCAGCTGGGCCAAAATATTTTTTATAAATTTTACATAGGAAATGATGATATTAACTTACAAAAATATGTATTTCTCAATGTGAGAGAAAATCTATATGAATGAACTTGGTAAAGGTAGATGAACTATTAATATCACTATCAACTATCACTATGTCAGATGAGATAAGCATTTGCCAAGAGCCTGTAGCTAAGAACTCTGTGCAAAGGATACAATGAATGATGCCATGCATAGATAAAAAAGAGAACACATTTCTATAAGGTATATTTAAAAGTTAAAATTAAAACTTCAGAAATATTTTATCTTGAAATTTTTTAGTGAATGTAATAAAATATACTTTATACTAAGACTATTGAGATTTAGATCAGGACTATTTTTTTCTGATTTCTGCTGTATTTTGCTTTCCATTATAGCTGGGAAGCATCCAAGATAACTTGGAAGATTTTTGTTTTTATTTTTGCTACATCAGATTTCTTATTTTGTTCTATTGGTTAAGATGGGCCAGTGGCCAAAAAAACGAAAAAGCCACAGAAAATTTTTTCTAGGAAAGGAAGCATGTTAAAGAGGAAAAAAAAAATCCTTCTTTTTAATTTCATAGACATTCTGTTCATTATAGCTTTAATGATTTTTGTTCATTCATCTCTCCTTCAGAAAATTAGCAATGCCTACTTTGTAGTGGAATTTAGATTTATGTTTGGAAGTGTCATGTTATTCTTTAGCTCCTATAAGGAAAAAAAAAAAAAAAGAAATGTATCATGTCAAATTGACCACCAAAGGAAGAAACTTTGATCTTCCCTTTAAACTTCTTTAAAAAATTTGAATAAAGAGACTGTTCCCAGAATAGAACTATCACCAGAGCCAACCAAAAGAATATGGGTTAAGTATGGCTCAATAAAGGACAGAAATGGTATGGACCTAACAGAAGCAGAAGATATTAACAAGCGATGGAAAGAATACACAGAAGAACTGTACAAAAAAGATCTTCACGACCCTGATAATCATGATGATGTGATCACTCACCTAGAGCCAGATATCCTGGAATGTGAAGTCAGGTGGGCCTTAGAAAGCATTGCTATGAACAAAGCTAGTGGAGGTGATGGAACTCCAGTTGAGCTGTTTCAAATCTTGAAAGATGATTCTGTGAAAATGCTGCACTCAATATGCCAGCAAATTTGGAAAACTCAGCAGTGGCCACAGGACTAGAAAAGGTCAGTTTACATTCCAATCCCAAAGAAAGGCAATGCCAAAGAATGCTCAAACTATTGCACAATTGCACTCATCTCACACGTTAATAAAGTAATGCTCAAAATTCTCCAAGCCATGCTTCAACAGTACATGAACTGTGAACTTCCAGATGTTCAAGCTGGTTTTAGAAAAGGCAGAGGAACCAGAGATCAAATTGCCAACATCCACTGGATCATCGAAAAAGCAAGAGAGTTCCAGAAAAAACATCTATTTCTGCTTTATTGACTATGCCAAAGCCTTTGACTGTGTGGATCATAATAAACTGTGGAAAATTTTTCAAGAGATGGGAATACCAGACCACCTGACCTGCCTCTTCAGAAACCTGTATGCAGGTCAGAAAGTAACAGTTAGAATTGGACATGGAACAGATTGGTTCCAAATAGGAAAAGGAGTATCTCAAGGCTGTATATTGTCACCCTGCTTATTTAACTTATATGCAGAGTACATCATGAGAAACGCTGGGCTGGAGGAAGCACAAGCTGGAATCAAGATTGCTGGGAGAAATATCAATAACCTCAGATATGCAGATGACATCACTGTTATGGCAGAGAGTGAAGAAGAACTAAAGAGCCTCTTGATGAAAGTGAAAGAAGAGAGTGAAAAAGTTGGCTTAAAGCTCAACATTCAGAAAACTAAGATCATGGCATCTGGTCCTATCACTTCATGGGAAATAGAGGGGGAAAGAGTGGAAGCAGTGTCAGACTTTATTTCTTTGGACTCCAAGGTCACTGCAGATGGTGACTGCAGCCATGAAATTAAAAGACACTTACTCCTTGGAAGGAAAGTTATGACCAACCTAGACAGCATATTAAAAAGCAGAGACATTACTTTGCCAACAAAGGTCTTTCTAGTCAAGGCTGTGGTTTTTCCAGTGGTCATGTATGGATGTGAGAGTTGGACTGTGAAGAAAGCTGAGTGCCGAAGAATTGATGTTTTTGAACTGTGGTGTTGGAGAAGACTCTTGAGAGTCCCTTGGACTGCAAGGAGATCCAACCAGTCCATCCTAAAGGAGCTCAGTCCTGGGTGTTCATTGGAAGGACTGATGCTGAAGCTGAAGTACTTTGGCCACCTCATGCGAAGAATTGACTCATTGGAAAAGACCCTGATGCTGGGAGGGTTGGGGGCAGGAGGAGAAGGGGACGACAGAGGATGAGATGGCTGGATGGCATCACCGACTCGATGGACATGAGTTTGAGTAAACTCTGGGAGTTTGTGATGGACAGGGAGGCCTGGCGTGCTGTGATTCATGGGGTCGCAAAGAGTCGGACATGACTGAGCGACTGAACTGAACTAAACTGAACTGATGGGAGGGAAGAGACAATAGGTAAGGCCTAGAGATCAGGATCCACTCTGTCCAGTTGTCTGCAGGGCCCAGAAAATGTTTTTTACTAAACAATCGTGTTTTCGTCTCCATGTAAAATGCCTCCCTCCTAGTGATTGGAAGTCTTAAGCCACTGCACCCAACATTACCGTTTGTTTTAACTGAAGATGGTATTTGCACTGTTTTCCTGGATCTTTCCCATCTAGCCATACTTGGTTTTCCCCTGTTAACCTGTCTCAAGTCAGTTTAGTTCTTAGACCAGCCAGAAGAACTTAGGAGGACAGAAGAAAATTTCTTCCTCCCAAACATATTTAATTTAAAAGTTTAAGCACCTTTCAGTCTTCACGCTGTTTTCTGACTCTTTCATAATAAAGGAAAATAATAACAGTGACATAGGTAGACAGTCAGTACATATAGTGACTTACCACGTGTTGGTTAGTGAAAATGAGTCATTCAGTCCTGTCCAACTCTATGGATTTGAGAACCCACGGATTATACAGTCCCTGGAATTCTCCAGGCCAGAATACTGGAGTGGGTAGTTTTTCCCTTCTCCAGGGGGATCTTCCCAACCCAGAGGTTGAAGCCAGGTCTCCTACATTGCAAGTGGATTCTCTACCAGCTGAGCCACAGGGGAAGCCCTAGTGCACATTAAACTTTTTATTCTCACAAGAATAGATGCTTAAAATAAAATGATATTTCAAACACAATCCATATGAATATATTTCTAGTCTATTCCTTTTTATGTTGTTCAGCATTTCTACAAGGTACATATATTAAGTGACTTTTATATTCACAGAAAAGAAGAAAGGCTATACTGCTGAATTTCTACTAATAAAAAGTTAGTTTTCTTCTATTGATGTTTTAGACTACATAGATAATAGGGATCCAATTATAATGTCCAAAATTCTCTAAGATTTTAGAAAATTTAAAAACACAGGAATCAGTGACCAAGGAAATAATTTAGAAAATTATGCACAGGCTCTTAGCAAGTATAATGTAATAAAAAAAAAAAGACTTTTTATACTTCTTTAGGTTAAAGAGCAAACCATTTTAGCACAATATTATTTTATTAATATTTTACTTTTACCTTTAAAAAGAAGCTCTACTGGTATGAATTTCAGATACCATTTTTGCTACATGAAACCAACGACACAATTACTATTAACTTTTTAAAGCATAAAATCAAGTAAATGGAATTAAATAAAAAATGCTCCTATGTGCTTCTTAAAAACAATCTGATTCATCAGGGAACCCAGGACAAGTGATTTATTGGCAAGATGAAAAGAAGAGGAAACACAATAGCTGAGTGAATATAAAAATATCAAACTATGGGATTATATATTGCTTCATAGGACTGTGTCTCCAAGCAAAATGTATCTTTGCTCTCAGTTCTGCTGGTACCAAGCTACAAAATGTGTAAATTATTCCAAACTTTAAAATTGAAGAACAATTAAATGAGAGAAGGAAAACATGCTGCCCAAAGAAGCGGGCTAATTTTAAAAGCACACCTCACCATTTTTACATTTAAATGAGGTTTTCAGTCACTTGATTTGACCCTACATGGTGCATAGGAACTGCAGTTACACAATATGTTTGAATGAGGATTATTATAATTTACTAAGAAGTGATGCAGGGGATTAGGAAACTTGGAAGCCTGGCACTGCACTTCCATAACAGACATCCCTGCCAGATAATTAACCTGCTGTTTGTTTAGCATCCATTGAATACCTCATTACTGATTCAGTCAATTATCTCCTGGTAATGACCGTTACAGAAGGTAGAATTGCTTAATTAAAATTATTTAGACCAAAGAGGAACTTTGATTGGGCCATGCATATTAGAAAGGCTTGATTAATCTTGATGAGATACACAATGCATTTAAAGCTTTACTTTATTATTATCAAAATGCCAAATTCATTATTTTTACCCATCAAAAATAATTTTTCCTTTGCCAAAGACATTTAAAAAATAAGACAGCAAGGCAGTAGATGAAAAACAGCCTTTTCAATGCTAATTTTAATATAGAGAGGCTTGAAGAATGAAGTAGAACCCTATTTATTTTATAAGATGCAATTGATATAAATTAGAATTCCTTATTGCTGGAAGGGATGGTATATATTCAGGAGGGCAAACTTAGCACTGTGCATACACACCACTTAAAAGATGCAAATACATTTCATCTTCAGTTTTCTTCATATGTATCCACAGGTGAATTCCTTAGTCCTTTTTTTGTAATATGTGGCTACTTGATTTGAGCATTGGCCAGATGATACTCTTGGTGCTTAAGTCAAAATACACTGGTTTTAGAACAAAACTCTTTCGTTTCAGTACCACTAGCAGTTTCATCGAGTCTATAGTTATTTTCTCTTGAGTTAAAGAATGTCTTTTTTTCCCTAAAATGAAGATAGAGTTCATTGTTTTGTCTGTTTCCAGCTGTAGCTAGAGAAAATAACAGTATTTCATCTTCTTGGCTTCTCAGATATGGATTCCTAAGTGGATTTTTATTAAAGTACAGTCAACTTTAATAAAACTGCATTTTTTGTTTGTTTTTCTTGTTTTAGTGGGGAGAGAGTTTTTGTTGGTTGGTTTTACATACTGTGGTTCATTTCAAATTTCTCCAAAACTTTAAGAAGATGCTGATTATAATTGCATAAGTTTTCCATAAATGTTTTGATTTTTTGAAATTTTTTAACTTTTTATTTTGTGCTTAGGTATAGTCGATTAACAATATTGTGACAGTTTCATGTGGACAATGAAGGGACTCAGCCATACATATACGTATCCATTTCCCCCAAACTCCCCTCCCATCCTGGCTGCCACATAACATTGAGCAGAGTTCCATGTGCTATACAATAGGTCCTTATTGGTTACCCATTTTAAATATAGCAGTATGCAAATACATTTATCTTTTAATGAGTCAAAAGTCACTCTTAACTGCATATATTATGCCATAAATAAATGAATTTCTTCCAGAGTACCCTGAACCTGGTAGCATTTAGGAAACTAGTGTTCAAAGGTAATGAAAGAGCATCCTAGCAGGTCACAGACAAGGTGATACAGATTTCCTCCACAACATTCTCTCCCTCTGACATCCGGAGGTTCAACTGGCATTTTAAGTGTATACTGTGGAATACCAGATTGACAAGATACAAGTACAAGATAATTATACTACTTGAGAGTTAAATAAAAACAGACAGGCAGATAACACTTCAACATGAAATCTACATTGTGATTATCACAGACTCTAGATTGTTCTTACTTGGAAATATGCACAACCAAGATTCAAAAAAAAATGTCCTCGGGGAGAATACCACAGTAATGTTTTACTTGAAAAGGCAATCAAAGGCAGACTTTTCTTTCTCCTACAAGTAGGAAACTAATAGAAACTAATAGGAAACTCTTACATGCTGTAATAATAATAAAAAAATAACAAAAAAGAAACCAGCAAAAATATTTCAAAGTATAGTTCTAAATGAATGCAATCCTCAACATTTTGCACAATCATACACTAGCCTTTGTCAAAAACTATAGGGAGGAAGGATACATTGGGAGATTAGAACTGATATATACACACTTCTGTATATAAAATAGATAGCTAATGAGAACCTACTATATAGCACAGGGCATGCTACTCAATCCTATGTAATGGCCAAATGGGAAAAGAATCTAAAAAAGAGTGGGTATAGGTATATGTACATGTATATATATGACTGATTCACTTTGAAGGACACCTGAACCTAACACAACAGTGAAAAAGAACTACACTCCGATAATTTTTTTTTTTTAAAGATGGGCTTTGATGAGCTAGCAGCAGGGCTCTGTTTGGGCATCAGAACTAGAAACTGGAGTTTTCATTAACTTTACCTAAAACAAAAGGTAATGAGATTCTTCAGAAGGCATACAGGAAACAAATGCTTCAAGGGACAAAACCCTCTATAGTATTGTGAGTGAAAGTATTTTCTACTGGTACAAAGAATAATTGCAATATGAATACCAATGCATCTTTACTAAAATAAATATATATGAAGTATCCACATATATATGTTCATAAATATATTTTACTCACATACATATATTCATATATATATGAATAGTGATTATCTGCATCCTGCATGTCAACAGCAAAATCATTTAATGATTTTTTTTTCACATACTTGTACCATCTAGATATTTACTCACTTGCTAAACAAATTTACCACTCAAATATATGAAAAAACTTTCATGGATTTAAAAGATACAAGAGATCAATTAGAAACCCAGAAATTCTCAACAGCAAGGAGTCAGTGCCATTGTCAAGTCTGAGGGACCAAAGATATGTCATTGGACCCACAGGGCTGAGGTCCCTCAGGAAAAGCTGGAAGTAATACACAATGGCTTAGCTAAAGGGGCTTCTCTGGTGGCTCCATGGTAAAGAATCCGCCTGCCAGTGCAGGAGATGTGGGTTTGACCCCTGGATTGGGAAGATCCCCTGGAGAAGAAAACGGCAACCCACTCCAGTATTCTTGCTTGGAAAATCCTATGGACAGAGGAACCTGGCAGGCTGCACTCCATGGGGTCACAAAGAGTTGAAAATGACTGAAGTGAGTTAGCATGCACATATGCTTACACATATGGTATGCAGATGTACACTAGTAAGGATACATAGATATTGATGCTTCTATAGAAGACGACTTGGCTAATCATTTTTCCACTAATATGAGAAAGTTTATTAACATTAATATGCTGCAGAGCTATAATTTTATTGACTGCATAATATTCCATTTTATGTTTGCACTGAAAATGCTGTATCCGCTTCTATAATGTTGACTTTTAAGCTTCTTCCGTTCTATAAGTAGTATAAACAATATTATGATAAAATAATTGAAGGTATATTTAAAATAGCATTTTAATATTTTAAACATTTCTTTTCAGATAAGTAATGCTAATGAACAAGTTTACTCACTCTTAGTGAGGCTGAAAGAAAATTGTACTCCTGTACATAATAAATGACACATTTTGGGGGAAACAAATTTTGTAATATATTTTAAAAATATAAATAATCTAACACTTTGACATGGCAAATTGTTCTGACAATTTACCTTAGGAAAATTATGATATAAAGGTTCAAACTACAATGCACAAGTTTGTTTATGGCAGTAACATTTATAACATGGAAGATAATAAATGTGTAATGCTTATTTGAATAGAATTAAAAAATGTTATTTATATTCATAAATTAGAGTTCAGAATTATTTAAAACAATGATGTAAATTTATACTAATTGAATTGGAAAAGCAAACATGGAAGGTATAGACCTATATATAAGTAAAAATATTTCTGTGAATGTGACTATTTATGTTTATATAGATGCATTTTTGTGGTCTGTGCAAACACAGTGGAATTGGGTATTCTCTTGTCTCTGCTTGTCATCTACTTAACAGAATTACTTATTTATAACTTGTGCTTCCTTATGGCCTTGGAAAATTGTAGAATTTTCCTCTAGTTGATGCACACAATCATGTAATTGCCTAAATCCATCTGATAAGGACTGAGCAATCATACTATAGTCTAAGAGCTAAAATGTCAAGTAAGTCCCAAATCATTGAATGCTTATGAATAAGTATGGAGGATGACTACATACCAAGAAATTAGAAAACAAAGAAACCTCTGAATATACTGTTTACAGAACAACATCGGGTTGAAGATAAGATGAAGAATGTTAATCTATTTTTATTATGAAAGAAAAAAGATAGGGCTTTCCTCTGTTTTCCCTACTTTTTAATCCTGTCCACTATTTATTTCCTAAGTCTATTTTTATAGTTTTATTTACGTCATTCATTCCTCCAAGAATGTCATACGTTTTCTCAGTTCTCAACAAGGGCTGCCTACAGCATTTTAAATCATTTCCTGAACACTTTAGCTCTTAGCAATTTTCTGTCCTCCATTATCTCCTGGAATTTGCTCAGTTTCATGTTTATTGAGCCAGTGAAGCTACCTAACCAACTCATTCTGTGTCATCCCCTTCTCCCTTTGTCTTCATCAATGCATTTTCCAATGAACTGTCCTTTTGCATCAGGTGGCCAAAGCAACAGTCCTTCCTTTATCTGGACTCCCTTGCTTTCTCCATGATCCAGCAAATGTTGGTGATTTGATCTCTGGTTCCTATGCCTGTTCGCAACTCAGCTTATACATGGGGAAGTTCTCAGTTCGTATACTGCTGAAATATACCTTAAAAGAGTTTGAGCGTAACTTTGCTAGCATGTGAAATGAGCACAGTTGTACTGTAATTTGAACATTCTTCAGCATTGCCCTGCTTTGCAATTGGAAAGAAAATAGACATTTTCCAGCCCTGTGGCCACTGCGTAATTTTCCAAATTGGCTGACATATTGGGTGCAACACTTTAACAACATCATCTTTTAGGATTTTAAATAGCTCACCTGTGATTCCATCAATTCCAATAGCTTTGTTCATAGTAATGCTTCCTAAGGCCCACTAGACTTCACACCACAGGATATCTGGCTCTATGTGAGTGACCACACCATTGTGGTTTTCCATGTCATTAAGACCTCTTTTTGTATAGTTCTTCTGTGAATTCATGTCACCTCTTCTTAATCTCTTCCGCTTCTGTTAAACACTTACCACTTCTGTTAAGCCCTTGCTGTTTCTGTTCTTTGTTGCACCCATCTTTGCACACAATATTCCCTTGGAGTCTCTAATTTTCTTGAAGAGATCTCTAGTCTCTCCTACCCTATTGTTTTCCTCTATTTCTCTGCGTTGTTCATTTAAGAAGGCCTTCTCATCTCTCCTTGCTTCCATCCAGTTGGGTATATCTTTCCCTTTCACTTCTCTTCTTCCCTCAGCTATCTGTAAAACCTTCTCAGACAACCACTTTGATTTCTTGGCACTTCTTTTTCTTTTCCTCTGGGATGGTTTTGGTCACTGCCACCTGTACAATGTTACAAATCTCCATCCGTAGTTCTTCAGACACTCTGCCCACCATATCTAATCCCTTGAATCTATCAGTCACCTCCACTATATAGTCAAAAGATGTTTGATTTAGGTCATACCTGAATGGCCTAGTGGTTTTCCCTAACTCAATTTAAGCCTGAATTTTGCAATCAGGAGCTCATGATTTGAGACACAGTGGCTCAGATGGTAAAGAATCTGCCTGCAATGTGGGAGACCTGGGTTTGATCCCTGGGTTGGGAAGATCCCCTGGAGGAGAGCATGGTAACCCATTCCAGTATTCTTGCCTGGAGAATCCACACAGACAAAGGAATCTGGTGGGCTACAGTCCATGGGTTGCAAAGAGTTGGACATAACTTAGTGACTAAGAACAGCTGAGGTCTTATTTTTGCTGATTATATAGACCTTCTCCATCTTTGGCTGCAACGAACATAATCAATCTGATTTCAGTATTGACCATCTGGTGATATCTATGTGTAGAATCATCTTTTTGGTTATTGGAAAAGGGTGTTTGCTATGACTAGCATGTTCTCTTGACAAGACTCTGTTAGCCTTTGCCCTGCTTCATTTGTACTACAAGGTCAAACCTGCCTGTTATTCTGGGGATCTCTTGACTTCCTACTTTTTCATTCAAGTCCCCTTTGATGAAAAGGGCATTTTTTTTTTTTTTTTTTAATGGTGTTATAGGTCTTCACAGAGCCATTCAGCTTCAGCTTCTTTGGCATCAGTGGTTGGGTCAGAGATTTGGATTACTGTGATATTAAATGGTTTACCTTGGAAACAAAGGGAGATCATTTGTTGTTTTTAAGACTGCATCCAAGTACTACATTTTGGAGTCTTTTGTTGATTTATGAGGGCTAATCCATTTCTTCTCAGGGATCCTTGCCACAGTAGTACACGTAATGATAATCTGAATTAAATCCACCCATTCCCATCCATTTTAATTCACTAATTCCTAAGATGTCGATGTCTAATCTTGCCATCTCCTGCTTGACCATGTCCAATTTATTTTGATTCATGGATCTAACATTCTTAGGTTCCTATGAAATATTGTTCTTTATAGCATTGGATTTTATTTTCACCACCAAATACATCCACAGCCATTTTAGTTTTGCTATACTTCATTCTTAATGCCAATAACACTCATCATTATGTACTACACTGCATATCAATTTTTGTGTGTATACACATACCTACATATTATTCCTAACAAGATATAAGAAAGCCAACATGTGTAAGAATCAACAGTCAAATGCCAACAAGATGACTTACTCAAAAAAGTTCTTTACTCAGTGGAAGAAGCAAAGTCCATTGCCTAATTAAGTCATTTTACATATGTGTAGCACATAGAAGTGCAGGTCATGGGATAACAATAATCTAAGAAACATGAGTTTATTTTTTATGCCCTCTCTAATGTCTTATAAATTAATTCACCTGCAAAATAATACTAATTAACTAAATTATCAGTATTAACTGCAAGAAGAAATCACAGTAAGATAGTAATGAATGCAGATGTGTTACATTGTCCCCGTGATTCACAGGCACATTACTAATTTCATGAAAACTAAAGCTTTCACTGTGGATACACTACCCTTGATATTGTAAATAAGCTCTCATCATTCAGGGACTGATTTGAAATTGTCCTTTTTTTTTCTTCCAAATGCAATCAACTTAAAATAGAAACTAGAGAGAAAGTACAATGGATTTAAGTAAATCTATAATTTCTGTATAAAAAATAATAAATACAATGTAAGTCACTTTAAATCTTATTTCCTCCAGAAAAAGAATGTGATCGGGATGTAATGAGCATTGAAATTAATAAATTAAAATTAAATGTCCATAAGAGAAAAATGTATTTCCATCAGGCTGTAGTTATATTTTCAATATTGTAAATTAATTCCCCAAATGAATATCTTTTAGTGTATACAATTTACTATCTATTCTCATATTTTTATTAAATCTCAGTGTTTCTAAGTTGACTAAACCATCACATTATTAAAAAAATAAAATTAACACAAGAAGTGTTCATTAGTGTACGCTCTGGAATTCTATCAAGTTTCTTGCTGGTTCTAGATGTTGAAATATAGCTAGACTGTGTAATATTTTTTTCAGCGGTGACACAGAACAGATGGAGCCATGTGCACTGTAGCTTTTGATGGACAATCTAAATAATTAATATTGACCCATTGAAAAATGAATGAGGATGATACATAAGGTATACACAGGTCATTAAACAAAATACTCATTTTTCTTTTACAAAACAATTTCGTATATTGTTGAATTGGTTGGTTATATATAGTCAGATTTGATATCATGGTTTTGATTTGTAGATTTATCTTGTACCATAATCATAGGCAAGTTACTTTCTTCTCTTTGTTC
This sequence comes from Cervus canadensis, assembly GCF_019320065.1. NCBI lineage: Eukaryota > Metazoa > Chordata > Mammalia > Artiodactyla > Cervidae > Cervus > Cervus canadensis. The sequence goes on from NC_057412.1 coordinate 43,657,792, forward strand.
AGTATCCTCACCCAGAAAATTCATGACAAATACATTTTTGCATAATAGGGTCATTATGGTCAATAATTTTGGTATTTTTATTTTATTTTATTTTTTGTTAGCTCAATTGTTTTGTTGTTGTTGTTGTTGTTGTTTCTTTTTCATTTATTTTTTATTAGTTGGAGGCTAATTACTTTACAATATTGTAGTGGGTTTTGGTATTTTTAAAAAAACTTTTAGCTCATTATCCACCAAAGAGTATGCACCTTAAACATAGCTATTTTTAGTTATTAAATTAATTCTTTATGCTGCATCTCTTTCATTTTGTTATACTGTGATGGATGTGATGGAAACAATCATCTTAGACATCAGTTTTGGATGTGCCTATGAGAAATATTTCAATATTGCCATAGATATGTTAACAAGTCAGTCATTCAAAACAATGAAAGAAAGGTTCTGGAACGCCAATGTAATGAATGCCAGACAGGACCGTGGACTAATACAGTGAGTAAGTTTAATGTGCTCTATTGAAGGCAAGGAAAGGTAATAAAATGTTAAAAATCCAGTTTGGGGGTCAAAAGTAATCTCACTTGCAAGATTAAAGACTGACTTCTAATTTTGTGAGGTAAAGTGGAAAAGCTCTAGGAGCACTGGGAATCTTGTAGTTTGTGAAATTATACTATTTATTAATTAGATAAAGAAGGAACAGTCTACACTGCTCTCTGTGTTATTTTAAAAAGAGCACTGGAGAAAATATTATAGAATCTGACCTCTAAAAATCTAGCTCTATTAGAAATTGTATGTCCTTGAAAAATTCATCTGTAGGCCTTAAACTGTTCTAATGAAAAGATTTTGGACATAAAGCAATGACCTAAGTTTCTCCCAATTTGGTGATATTATAACCTAGTGTGGTAGTTCTCTAAATGTTGGCAGAGGACAAACTATAAATATGTGTGTGAGATGGGATTTTCACCTCATACCAACAAAAGTCTGTTACAATAGATATATAGAAGTGAATGAAATAATCCAGCTGTCTCATATGAAGCTGTTCATTACATAGGTTTGAAAAAAAAATAAAACAATTCCATAATTCCCAAAATTAACGTTTCTTTGAAAATGATAGTTATTTTAAAAAAAATGTTATGGGCTTTCCTGTTAGCTGTTATATGATTACGCCATGGGTTTATTTTATTATCGATGTTTAGTTGCTAAGTCATGTCCAACTGTTTGAGACCTCATGGACTGCAGCACACCAGGCTTCCCTGTAATTCACTGTCTCCCAGAGTTTGCTCAAATTCATGTCCATTGAGTCAGTGATGCTATCTAATCATATCCTCTGTCATCCCCTTCTCCTTTTGCCTTCAATCTTTCCCAGCATCAGGGTCTTTTCCAATGAGTCAGCTCTTTGCATTAGGTGGCCCAAGTATTGGAGCTTATTATTAAATAAAAATAATTATTTAAATATTTTCTTATTTAAAAATTTTAATATAGTAAGAATTGATAGATATAAGCCCCATAAACAAAGTAATTTGGGGCCTTAAAAATATTTGAAACATATAAATAAATTTTAATTATATTTGTCTTTTCACTGAAAGTTATTAATTACCTCTTGACTTGGCTTTTCCTACTTACTCTTTCCCACAATGGTAATTTATATTTTGAATTCTCTTCTGCCTTGCAGTAAACTCAATTTGATGTTTTGAAATACAGTATTATTTCCAACAAGGTAAACTTATTGAAAATTTTCTTTAATTACGAAATACTATAGAATTACATTTGGCATTTTCCTCAAATGGGAATTTCTATTCTCCCTAGAAACACAAAATATAAGGTTTTCATGGGGGAAATATGAATTATTTGTTCATAATATAGCTTGTTATATAAGGGAAAATATCTTACATGTGAATTTTAGGAATTTTAAGAATATTGCTATACTGACTTTTTCAGATTCTAGCCCCAATATCTAAATATACCCCCAGGAAGTAAAAATAACCATGATTATCAATTATTTTTCATTGGTATTTAAAGTTCATTTTATTTTTATTTTTTTCCAAAAGCCTTGGGAATATGAACCAATATCATGGACCAATGAGACCTAAGGATGAGCAAGGGAGGAGTATCTGTGTAGAGTAATTTCTATTTGATTCTCAGGATGACTGAGCTCAATTGTTGCAGGTCTTAGCCTGATGAGGCTACATTTCCTCTGCTTCCAATCTATGTAAATCAACTTGTTTACCTTCTTTCTTTTCTTATCAAATATTTACAATGAAAACTAGTATTGGAAAAATAACAGACTTCTCCTTCTCTAATTATACATTTCAGAATCCAGGTGGAAAATTAATTATTTCTAAGATACTTTTATCCTAAAATCTAACCACTCTCAACAACTCTGGAGGGTCTGAGATTTTATGCTTCTTTGCAAGATAACCTGTTAGCAAACAGTGATTTTACAGATGCTGGCAGGGACATGATACTCCAGGGTCAGGACAGAGGACTTCACTCTTTATGGAACAGTAGGCACCATGAACTTCATGTTCACACATGATCTCCTGGCCCCCCAAGTCCTAAAGTCTCATGTGATGCAGTCTAGTGGTTGCTATAAATGGCAGATTTGCATCACATCTAAGGAAATCTGAGTTTAGGGAACTACTGATATTACAAAGGAACTGTTAACAAAACTGCTCAACATTTGGCTCAGACAGAGACATAATCTTTATTCTCCTGGGTAACAAGTGAATTTGCCTTCTGCTCCCTCGGCCCTGAAGAGACATGATCCCTATCTTCCAAGGTGGTTTGAAATTCAGAGGAATCGGGTGGAGAGGGAGGTGGGAGGGGGAATCAGGATGGGGAATACATGTAAATCCATGGTTGATTCATGTCAATGTATGACAAAAACCACTACAATATTGTAAAGTAATTAGCCTCCAACTAATAAAAATAAATGGAAAAAAACAAAAACAAACAAACAAACAAACAAACAACAACAACAAAAAAGAAGTTCAATCATCCCTGAACAGGTACTTCACAAGAAGAGCTGTGAATACTGCTGCTCTGTAGACTTGCAGAAAGAGGTGAAAATCATTTTCCTCCAATAATATTGATGGCCCCAGCTCAACTATTGCCCTCTCTCATTGAAAATATTTCTACCAATTTTTCCCATCCCTCTTTTACATCATTCCATGATTCATGTAAAGGCTACACAATTCAGGTTATAGACGAAAGGAACAGTTTGAACTAATGCCTAGGCTGTCCCTCCAAAAACAATAACTAACCTGCTATTCAAGCTGAAATCACAATCTTAAGGTCTGCTGGCCAGCCAGGGAACCACACCGAAGGCATTCGCAACACATCCCCCAATTTACATAAGTACCACCTAGAAGGTCCCAACGACTGTAAACAACATTTTGTTTCCAAAGTCCCCACTGTGCCAATGGGATTGCATTTATTATATGGGAGCTAAGCACTGCTTTGACTCTCTGAAAAAACATGAAACTTGCACCTGAAGAGTGGTCATAAGAAAACGTCAGGTGTTGAAGAAACATCACCTCAGCCTTAGAAGTCATTCATTCTGCCTACACTCACTAGCCAAGGTTCTTATGGATGATAGATTTGCTCTAGAATTCCTCCTTTTTGCTACTGTGAAGTCTGTGCATTTCCTAACACATTCTGAAGTACCTAGATGAATGCCTCAGAGTCAATGGAAAAGTTAGTACAGAGATATAAGGGAAAACATCTTTTTGTAAGGTAGACTCTGATAGTTTTGAGGGAGACTCTAATGGTTTGCTAAGCTGGGACACTAGAGTGGAATGGCTGACATCAAAACTGCAGCTTGTCTTCATCTGCTACATGGTCTTCTGTTGACAGTAGCCAAAATTAAATGTTACTTGAAAAATGAACAAATCTGCCCTAGCCCATCAGTCAGACTTATTAAAGGGGATGACGGGCTGCAGTACTCACAGAATTTCCTGGAAGCCACTGTGGTGTGGAAATGTGGGATGGAAATTGTTGCAAGACAATTTTTCAGACTTCTGAGCAGAAATGTTGCAACATTTTATTCTTGAATGCTTGCCTGATACTCATGGAAACTTCCTCTTGTTTACTATGACAAAGCAGGATACAGACCTTCCAAACTCCCTTTCTTTGCCTTATGAATGATTAACCAAACTGTTAATCTAGACCCACTGACAAATCTGGACAAAACACCCAACTTGACCAAGCTTTACTTAATCTTTTTTCCTTTCTCCAGGTCTCAAGATTCATAACCTTTTATCCACTCCCAATCTAAGTGAGCATGCAATTTCTCATTGATGGCCCCTCTTGAGTATATGCTAATGGCAAGGGAAGATGTTCTCTGATCAACAGTCTAAATGCCCCACCCCCCACGACCATTTCCTATTCTCTATAGCATTGCTTAAGCCTCCCTATGAAAGAAAAATCCCTTTCTACCTGACTTCTGAGACACACGCATGTCTTCTAGTCAGAATGTTCTCCTTGTTGCAATGACCCTTTTAACCATATTTTATTAGCATCATTTCCCATATTGCAACAATCCTTTTGAATAATATATTTCCTTACTTAAATCCAGATTTGTTTTTATTTAAGAAATTTTCTGATGCTTGATGCTGTGACTCAAATGGCTCACCAACCACTCTGCAGACCATGCCGTATTAATTCTGGCTTTTAAGACCTTTCATGTCCTTCCCTAGCTGGGGAAATCCAGACCCACAGCAGTTAGTCATGACTCCTAATCTAGTTATTCAGACATGTGTCTGTTGTAGCATCACAAGAAATTATTTAGAACACTCTCTTACACGTCTAGTCAAGGCTATGGTTTTTCCAATAGTCATGTATGGATGTGAGAGTTGGACTATAAAGAAAGCTGAGGGCTGAAGAATTGATGCTTTTGAACTGTGGCGTTGGAGAAGACTCTTGAGAGTCCCTTGGACTGCAAGGAGATCCAACCAGTCCATCCTAGAGGAAATCAGTCCTGAATATTCATTGGAAAGACTGATATTGAAGCTGAAACTCCAATACTTCGGCCACCTGAAGTGAAGAACTGACTCATTTGAAAAGACCCTGATGCTGGGAGAGATTGAGGGCATGAGGAGAAAGGGACGACAGAGGATGAGATGGCTGGATGGCATCATCGACTCGATGGACATGGGTTTGGATAGACTCTGGGAGTTGGTGATGGTCAGGGAGGCCTGGCGTGCTGTGGTTCATGGGGTCGCAGAGTGCTGGACATGACTGAGTGACTGAACTGAACTGAAATGATTTATGTATTAGCTTCCAGGTGGCATTAGTGGTAGAGAATCTGCCTGCCAATGTAGGAGACATAAGAGACCAAGGCTGGATCTCTGAGTTGGGAAGATCCCCTGGAAGAGGGCTCTGGCAGCCCACTCCAGTATTCTTCTCTGGAGAATCCCCTGAATAGAGGAGCCTGGCAGGCTATACTCCATAGGGTCTTGAAGAGTGGGAGAAAATTGAAGCGACTTAGCTTGCATGCAAGCATATATATGGATGCATGCAAATATGCATAGGCAGGTTGTGAATGTGTGATATTTTCTAATCTTCCATTGGTATTACCAAATTAGATTATAAAATCTCTTTCAGGGGCTCTATTCTGATTTTTTTTTTATAGAGTTAAACATTTATTACATTCAATATTGCTAAAACTCTCAAAAATTAAGCATATCTAACTTTCAATAATTTCAAAAGTATTCTTATATTGATAGAAACTAACCTTGGTGCTTTAAGAATTCAAGCTTATATAATTTTGGTAAATCTTAGAGACTCATTTAATATTATTGGTTTAGTAAAACGAAGTATATCTACTGAATTACCAGTGTTAAATACAACACTAACATCAGGATGGCTGCTATCCAAAAGTCTACAAGCAATAAATGCTGGAGAGGGTGTGGAGAAAAGGGAACCCTCTTACACTGTTGGTGGGAATGCAACCTAGTACAGCTGCTATGGAAAACAGTGTGGAGATTTCTTAAAAAACTGGAAATAGAACTGCCATATGACCCAGCAATCCCACTTCTGGGCATACACACTGAGGAAACCAGATCTGAAAGAGACACGTGCACCCCAATGTTCATCGCAGCACTGTTTATAATAGCCAGGACATGGAAGCAACCTAGATGCCCATCAGCAGATGAATGGATAAGGAAGCTGTGGTACATATACACCATGGAATATTACTCAGCCATTAAAAAGAATTCATTTGAATCAGTCCTAATGAGATGGATGAAACTGGAGCCCCTTATACAGAGTGAAGTAAGCCAGAAAGATAAAGAACATTACAGCATACTAACACATATATATGGAATTTAGAAAGATGGTAATGATAACCCTATATGCAAAGCAGAAAAAGAGACACAGAAGTACAGAACAGACTTTTGAACTCTGTGGGAGAAGGCGAGGGTGGGATGTTTTGAAAGAACAGCATGTATATTATCTATGGTGAAACAGATCACCAGCCCAGGTGGGATGCATGAGACAAGTGCTCGGGCCTGGTGCACTGGGAAGACCCAGAGGAATCGGGTGGAGAGGGAGGTGGGAGGGGGGATCGGTATGGGGAATACGTGTAAATCTGTGGCTGATTCATATCAATGTATGACAAAACCCACTGAAATGTTTTGAAGTAATTAGCCTCCAACTAATAAAAAAAATAAATAAATTTAAATAAATAAATAAATACAACACTAACATACATTTTTGTTCTATACCCTAAACCTATTCAGGCTTTAAATATAAGAAATGGTTTACACTCCCCTTGTTTATATGGCTAATGTATTCTCACCTTTTAGCTATTGGCTTAGTCAGTTCTTTAGTGAGTACTTGCCTAGTACACTTCTCCATCCTTATCCATCAGACAGCAGACAGACTGAAAACCACAATGACAGGAAATGAACCATCTGATCACATGGACAGCAACCTTGTCTAACTCAGTGAAACTATGAGCAAAGCCATGTAGGGCCACCCAAGACAGACGTGTTATGATGGAGTGTTCTGACAAAACATGGTCCAATGGAGAAGGATGGCAAACCACTTCAGTATTCTTGCCTTGAGAACCCCATGAACAATATGAAAAGGCAAAAAGATAGGACACTGAAAGATGAACTCCCCAGGTCGGTAGGTCCCAATATGCTACTGGAGATCAGTGGAGAAATAACTCCAGAAAGAATGAAGAGATGGAGCCAAAGCAAAAACAACACCCAGTTGTGGATGTGACAGGTGATGGAAGCAACATCTGATGTTGTAAAGAGCAATATTGCATAGGGACCTGGAATGTTAGGTCCATGAATAAGGCAAATTAGAAGTGGTCAAACAGGAGATGGCAAGAGTGAATGTCAACATTCTAGGAATCAGTGAACTAAAATGGACTGGAAGTGGTGAATTTAACTCAGATGACTAGTATATCTACTACTGTGGGCAAGAATCCCTTAGAAGGAATGGAGTAGCCATCATAGTTAACAAAAGAGTCTGAAATGCAGTACTCAGATGCAATCTCAAAAACGACAGAATGACCTCTGTTCATTTCCAAGGAAAACCATTCAATATCCCAGTAATCCAAGTCTACTCCCTGACCACTAATGCTGAAGAAGCTGAAATAGAACAGTTCTATGAAGACCTACAAGATCTTCTAGAACTAACACCCAAAAAAGATGTCCTTTTCATTATAGGGGACTGGAATGCAAAAGTAGGAAGTCAAGAAATACCTGGAGTAACAGAAAAACTTGGCCTTGGAATACAGAATGAAGCAGGGCAAAGCCTAATGGAGTTTTGCCAAGAGAATGCAGTGCTCAGAGCAAACAGACTCTTCCAACAACACAAAAGAAGATCTTCACATGAACATCACCAGACTGTCAATACCAAAATCAGATTGATTATATTCTTTGCAGCCAAAGATGTAGAAGCTCTATACAGTCAGCAAAAACAAGACAGAGAGCTGACTGTAGTTCAGATCCTCAACACCTAATTGTCAAATTCAGACTTAAATTGAAGAAAGTAGGGAAAACCACTAGACCATTCAGGTATGACCTAAATCAAATCCTTTACAATTATACAGTGGAAGTGCAAAATAGATTCAAGAGACTAGATCTGATAGACAGAGTGCCTGAAGAACTATGGTCAGAAGTTCATGACATTGTACAGGGGGCAGGGATCAAGACCATCCCCAAGAAAAAGAAATGGAAAAAGCGAATGGTAGTCTGAGGAGGCCTTACAAATATCTGTGAAAAGAAGAAAAGCTAAAGGCAAAGGAGAAAAGGAAACATATATAACCCACTTGAATGCAGAGTTACAAGGAATAGCAAGGAGAGATAAGAAAGCCTTCCTCAGTGATCAGTGTAAAAAAATAGAGGAAAACAATAGAATGGGAAAGACTAGAGATCTCTGCAAAAATCAGAGATACCAAGGGAACATTTCATGCAAAGATGGACACAATAAAGGAGAGAAAGGACATGGACCTAAAATAAGCAGAAGATATTAAGAAGAGGTGGTAAGAAAAAACAGGAGAATTATGCAAAAAAGAGCTTCATGACCCAGATACCCATGATGGTGTCATCACTAACCTAGAGCCAGATATCCTGGAATGCAAACTCAAGTGGACCTCAGAAAACATCACTATGAATAAAGCTAGTGGAGGTGATGGAATTCTAGTTGAGCTATTTCAAATCCTAAAAGATGATGCTGTGACAGTGCTGCACTCAATATGCCAGCAAATTTGGAGAAAACAGCAGTGGCCACAGGACAGGAAAAGATGAGCTTTCATTCCAATCCCGAAGAAAGGCAATGCCAAAGAATGCTCAAACTAATGCACAATTGCACTCATCTCACACTCTAGCAAAATCATACCCAAAATTCTCCAAGCCAGCCTTCAACAACAATATGAACAGGGAACTTCCAGATGTTCAAGCTGATTTTAGAAAAGGCAGAGGAACCAGAGATCAAATTGCCAACATCCGTTGGGTCATCGAAAAAGCAAAAGATTTCCAGAAAAAAAATATTTATTTCTACTTTATTGACTATGCCAAAGCCTTTGGCTGTGTGGAAAACAATAAACTGTGGAAAATTCTTAGAGATGGAATACCAGACCACCTGACCTGCCTCTTGAGAAACCTGTATGCAGGTCAGGAAACAACAGTTAGAACTGGACATGGAACAACAGACTGGTTACAAATCGGGAAAGAAGTACATCAAGGCTCTGATTTGTCACCCTGCTTATTTAACTTATATACAGAGTACATCATGAGAAATTCTGGACTGGATGAAGCACAAGCTGGAATGAAGATTTCCAGGAGAAATATCAATAACCTCAGACAGGCAGATGACACCATCCTTATGGAAGAAAGAGAAGAACTAAAGATCCTCTTGATGAAGTGAAAGTGGAGAGTGAAAAAGCTGGCTTAAAACACAACATTCAGAAAATGAAGACCAGGGCATCCGGTCTCATCACTTTATGACAAATAGATGGGGAAATAGTGGAAACAGTGACAGACTTTATTTTTTTGTGCTCCAAAATCACTGCAGATGGTGACTGCAGCCGTGAAATTAAAAGACACTTGCTCCTTGGAAGAAAAGTTATGACCAACATAGATAGGATATTAAAAAGCAGAGATGTTACTTTGCCAACAAAGGTCCGTTTAGTCAAAGCTATGGTTTTTCCACTAGTTATGTATGGATAGGGGGCTTCCCTGGTGGCTCAGATGTTAAAGCTTCTGCCTGCAATGTGAGAGACCTGGGTTCAATCCATGGGTCAGGAAGATCCACTGGAGAAGGAAATGGCAACCCACTCCCGTATTCATTCCTGGAGAATCACATGGATGGAGGAGCCTGGTGGGCTATAGTCCACAGGGTCACAAAGAGTCGGACACGACTGAGTGACTTAACTTTCACTTTCATGTATGGATGTGAGAGTTGGACTGTGAAGAAAGCTGAGCACCAAAGAACTGATGCTTTTGAACTGTGGTGTTGGAGAAGACTCTTGAGAGTCCTTTGGACTGCAAGGAGATCCTACCAGTCCATCCTAAAGGAAATCAGTCCTGAATATTCTTTGGAAGGACTGATGTTGAAGCTGAAACTCCAATAATTTGGCCACCTGATACGAAGAACTGACTCATGGTAAAAGACCCTGAGGCTGGGAAATATGAAGGCAGCAGGAAAAGGGGACTACAGAGGATAAGATGGTTGCATGGCATCACTGACTCAGTGGACATGAGCTTGAGCAAGCTCTGGGGTTTGGTGAAGGACAGGGAAGCCTGGTGTACTGCAGTCCATGGGGTTGCAAAGAGTCAGACAGGACTGAGCAACTGATCTCACTGAAATATGAAAAGGAAAATTAAAATTTCATAATTATATCTGTGCTTTACACTCTGGTAAGGTTCCATAGTATTTCTTTTAAATTTATAGAACCTTCAAGTTATTTAAAAAAACAAAACAAAACTGTTATTTCATCTTCTTAGTAGGTGATGAAATTAATAACAGAGAAATAGGTAGTCAACTGAAAACATTGTAGAGAAGAAAGACGTAAAAGTCATTTGCAACATCTAAATTTTTAACATTTTCTATTATTAAATTTTTGATGAAAATTGTGAATAATTATTTTGTTAAATTTTTATTTTTATGTAATATAAGCACATATAAAATTGATTAATCAATAGATGATGAGTAATAAACTGGATAATTTTTTTTTATGTTTGGTTTTCTAGGGACCTGAAAATCTTACATTCATTTTTTAACTGATGAATGCAGCACCCTTCCAAAACTGATATAGGTCATTTATTACTCTTCCTATTAGAGATTTAGGGATGATATCTAAGCTATGACAGTTATAAAATACTATACAAAATCAAAATGATGCTTTTTATTAGGGTACACATATTCTTATATCAGATTTTAATTACTTTTCATCAACAATAATTTAAAAGATTATACATATACATATTTGCCAATAAATATAAAGGCTGTAATCAAGATCAGAGTATTTCTTAGCAATCTCAGCTCAACAGTTGTTCAATGACTGTTCTATTAATATCACAGAAAGAAAGCCCATATGATTCTCAAAACAAAACTGACAAGTCTATCTGCAGCTTATCAGACTGAGAGAAGTAATCATTAAACTTTTGAATTTCTCATGGGTAGAGAAGACCAAATCCAATCTATTGCTTCAAGATTTATTTTAGAAAATTGGATTTTTTTTCAATGATTGATTCTCTGAATGCTTACATGGTAGTGATAAGATTTGCAGCTTCCAAAACCATCATTAAAAATTATAAGGCAAAGAATAAATTATGCCTATATCTACATGCACAACTAACTTGAATGCTTTGAATTATTGTTGTGCTATTCACTGTCACTTTTCTATCCAAAGGTTGCACAGATAGGAATCAAACTACTTTTTTTGTCTCTTAAATACATTGCTTGCATTAATGTCAAATGGCCTTTAGACTACTTCTTTGTTGTGAATTTTTATTCCAAGTCAGCAAGTGTTATGCACTTTCCTAAAAAGTATTTTTACTAAATTGTGATTTTAAAATAAAAAAATTATGGTATCCGTTAGACTAAAATATTTTCACACATATATGCAATAGATGGTCAGCTACTATGATTGACCATGGTTAAACAAGTTCAACAAGGCCTTTACTATCATGGAACTCTCATTTGGTGGCTGAGAATGAGTAAAAGTAGATAACTATATTTTACAAATTCAATTTCATATAACTACTATGATAATAAACAATAAATAAGGGGCATCTTGGTGGGTTTGTCTTATAATTAGGGAACTAGGCATTCATTCAGTCAGTTCAGTCATGTCTGACTCTTTGTGACCCCATGGACTGCAGCACACCAGGCCTCCCTGCCTATCATCAACACCCAAAGTTTACTCAAACTCTTGTCCATTGAGTCTGTGATACCATCCAACCATCTCATCCTCTGTCAACCCCTTCTCTTGCCTTCAATCTTCCCCGGCATCAGGGTCTTTTCCAACAAGTCAGTTCTTCACATCAGATGGCCAAAGTATTGGAGTTTCAGCTTCAACATCAGTCTTTCCAATGAAGATTCAGGACTGATTTCCTTTAGGATGGACTAGTTTTATCTCCTTGTTGTCCTAGGGACTCTCAAGAGTCTTCTCCAACACCACAGTTCAAAAGCAGCAATTCTTCAGCACTCAGCTTTCTTTATAGTCCAACTCCTACATCCGTACATGACTACTGGAAAAAACCATAGCTTTGACTAGATGGACCTTTGTAGGCAAAGTAATGTCTCTGCTTTTTAATATGCTGTCTAGGTTGGTCATAGCTTTTCTTCCAAGGAGCAAGTATCTTTTAATTTCATGGCTGCAGTCACCGTCTGCAATGATTTTGGAGCCCCCCAAATAAAGTCTGTCACTGTTTCTAGTGTTTCCTCATCTATTTGCCATGAATTGATGGGACCAGATGCTATGATCTTAGTTTTGTGAATGTTGAGTTTTAAGGCAACTTTTTCACTCTCCACTTTCACTTTCATCAAGTGGCTCTGTAGTTCTTCACTTTCTACCATAGTAAATAGTTATTTCCAAGTTTATATTGAACAAATTGAAATAATGTTTTCTTATTAAGTGAACTGCTCATTGAAACATAATAAAAATGCAAATAATTTAAAACATTTTATAAACTTTAAATATCCCATACTCCAATATGTGTTTTATTTGATCAACTCATTTATCTGAAGTTTTTGTACAATGAAGATAATATTTTACAGATGAGAAAACTGAAGCACAAAGAGGATAAGCAAATGGTGTGAGACAACACAGCTTGTAAGGATCAGCATTGAGACTTGAACCTAAGTTGTCAAACTCCATAATCTATTCTGTTTATCATGCTTCTCACTAACTCATGAAATTAACAGAATTATGAAAAATGATGTTGAAATTGGAGGAAAAAAATACCTTTTTGATAAGGATTTGCTTGAATGGAAATGTCATGGAATATAACTGGCTAGGAGACCACCGTCATTTATCATCTTCACTTTTTAATTCTTTGAAACTTTAACAATTGAAGCATCATGAAACTATCACAATCAGAAAGCAAGAACAGTGATAATGGACCTAGTGACTTGTCTCTTACTCCTGAATTCATTACAGATTTTTAGGTGACATCATGACAGACACATAATAATTATCATTAAATTTTAACTAGAAAATCATTTACATTAAGTCTCAAAGTGAAGGATTCTAATATTCCCTTCTCTTCAATGATATTAGATTCTCTTCACTACCACTGTTAGTCCAATATCATTCCCTTAGACATAAAATGAAAGAAGTGAACTTCAGAGAACTAATGCAGGTATTCTTGTCTCTTTCAATGTATCCAAGATTTTATACCCCACATTTGATCAGCTAAATTTTAAGAGTTTCAAAGTAATCATTTAGGTTCTTCAGAATGGAGTAATCAATTTAAGTTCTTTCCATATTATATCCCCTATATTTTCATTTATAAAATCACTTAGATTCATAGATACCATTTCTATCACTGTTTTTTGTTTTTTTTTTTTTTTCCTATCAATTCACATGTAACACTTGAAACACCAAGATCCTCAAGATTTTCTGGTTAAAATCCTGAGGTGGGAACCACAGTTTCATTGAGATTCTAATTAAATTAAATAAAAGTAGTTGCTGGGGTTCCCTGGTGTCTCGGTGGGTAAAGAATCCACAAGCAATGCAGGAGACACAGGATACACTTTTTTGATTCTTGGGTTGGGAAGATTCCCTGGAAAAGAAAATGGCAACCCACCCCAGTGTCCTTGCCTGAAAAATCTCTTGGTGGGCTATAGTCCAAAGAGTTGGACATGACCGAGTGACTATTCAAACATCTTTATAGATTGGAATGGCAAACTTTGTACAAGTCCTGAATCAAGACTTTTTATTTGTTTTTCATACTTTTGACTAAGTACAAGAGAGAGGGTATTACTGACTAGTCAAGGTTAATACATACTAGACAATTGGACTGCTGACAAAATGTTTCATACTTTATGAAAATATTTATATAAATGCAACAGATAAATAAGAACATTAGGACAAAATAATTTTCTATATTTTTTATGGAAATCTTTACTCATGTAAACACAAAGGAATTTGGTTGTACTTTGGAAGTAAGGAATAATTCCAGGACACTGAGTCAAGCTCCCAGTACTTTACATTCATCTTGGTCATTTGAAAATTTAAAAGTTTATCCTTATAATCACCTTCTTATGGCAAAATAAATTTCTAAGTACAGATAAAATGGCCTCATCAGAAATCTTCATAGAAAAAATAATTATCCTGAAGTTCATACCGATGGGCTTCAAGATCTAACATCAATCTATCATCAAAGAGCTATGTAGTTCCTGTTCAGAAAGGGATATTGACTTATCTCTAATGCTGTATTTCCACCCAAATAGGTAAGATAGATATTATTTATTAATATCTCCTAAACAATAAGTTTAGTGGTTATAATGGTAGATACCGAAACTCCAAGATAACTACATTAACTGTTTAAATCCTAATGAGGTGTCTGTTTTCACCTAACAACAGTTCATCTCAAACCTTCTCCTCCATGTAGTAATAATCACTTTCCTTCTAGCTATTATTGTGATTTAGTTGCTAACTTGTGTCTGACTCTTTTGTGACCCCATGGACTGTAGCCCACCAGGTTCCTCTGTCCATGGGGTTTTCCAAGGCAAGAATAGTGAAGCAGGTTGTCATTTCCACCTCCAGGAGATCTTCCTGAAGTGGGGATTGAACCTGCTTCTCCTGCATTGACAAGAAAATTCTTACCACTGAGCTGCCAGGGAAGCCCTTCCTTTTAGGAGCCAGTGTAAAACCAAAGCCTAAAATTGATCTGGTCAGAATTTGAACCACAGAGCATGTCCCATCACTACCTCTCAGTGGAGAGGGGTTTGGTTCTTTACTAAACCATGGAAACAACCTTGGATCTCTTGGCTAGTTTGGTCATTCTGGGATAAATCAACAGTCTCCCTGTGGAGTTACCATGGACATTATACTAGCTGCATCCAACCAAGAGACTTGTTTTCAAATAGTCTTAAATTTTAAAAGAAAAAAAAATGAATAACTTTAAAATAACTTGAACATTTTAAAGCCTGTTATTTTTCCATATGACATTTTCATCACTATTTATATCTCGAGACGACCTATTGCTTTTAAGCTTTTCATTTTTTGACTTTGTTAGAGCAAGCGAAAGTGTATAGAAAAAAGATCTTAGTAATGAAAAGTCTGTTTGAAACAATCAATGGCATTTGGACAACAGAAAGCATAGTTCAGAAAATAATCATTACTTGATAATTATAAATCTACAGCAGTGATGAGAGTTTATCAGTTACACCTAGTAAGTTTTAAATATTGCTTTCCTGTACTATTTCTTCATGAACGGTTGTATTACACTCCCATAAAGCTTGCTTGATTTACTGGGAAAAACAATATGTACTTTGAAAAATGAGTTCCAGAAGCACTGATGGAAAAGACTGAGCAAGCACAGAAGGGGTGGTTATAGTTGGCTGTGCAAATAATGCGTTAGAAATCTGTTCCTATTCTAAAACACAAGTAAAATTTTCCTAACACTCAAAATGTTGACTTTTAAACTCTTTGTCAATTAGGAGTACCACCATCATTTTCTCTTTTGAAGACAGTCACATTAATTATTGTAAATTTAGGGCTTCCTTGGTGGTTAGATGGTAAAGAATCTGCCTGCAATGCAGGAAACCTGGGTTTGATCCCTGGGTTGGGGAGATCCCCTGGAGGAGGGCATGGCAGTATTCCTGCCTGGAGAAGCTCCATGGACAGAGGAGCCTGGAGGGCTATATTCGATGGAGTCACAAAAGAGTCAGATACAGCTTAGCAGCTAAACAACAGCTACAACTTGAAAGAAAGTGATTGTTACTATATGGAGGAGAAGGTTTGAAATGAGTTGATGTCAGGTGAAAACAGACACCTCTGAGTCAGACACCAAAGAGCCAGACACGATTGAGCTACTAAGCACAGCAGATCGCAAATTTAATGACCAGTTTTTAAATAATGGTATTTTAAAGTGGATTTTGACATAGGAAATTATTTCCCAGAGAAATTATTTACCCTTAAAAAATGAATATATTTTAAGGGTAAATTTTCAGTTCATACATTCTGTTCTAGAATTTGGAAGTTTAGAAATTTGGGCTTAAATATAAAGCTAAGAAGCTGAGTTCACAAAATAACCCATAAATGAACTTAGCAAACCATTCATATTTGGTTTAACAAGGAAGTTAGTGTGAATTAATAAAATAGTTTCATGGTAGGGAATTTGTGAAATTAAAAAAATGTAAAATGTTTAATTTACATAGCAATTTAGCCAAAGTTAATTTAATTTCCCTATATATTTTTTAAATCTGTCATATTTACTAGATAAAAATCATTTGTAAAATTTGTAAATAGTCAATTTTAAGGGCCTGGTATATTTTTTCTCTTAGCATATTATAATTCTTTTAACTTATTTAGTATATTTAGTTTCTTAATTAGTGTTTCCTTCAATCTGCAAGAGCTGGGCTTGGTGCAATCATACCATAGTAGACAATAATAATAGTTTAATCAGAAAACTCAAATTACAATGCATGATTCATGCTGCATGCATGATTTTAAGAGTACTGCAAATCATCATTTTTTATCCATCATTATTTCATTCTGTGATGGAAGTTTATCAATTCAGCATCTTTTTTTTTTTTTTTCTTCCTGTTTCCTGAGTTCACTTCTCTTACCTCAAATAGAAGTAATCTTGGATTTTTGAGGTTTTGAAAGACTTTCAAAATTTGATTTTTTAATACTTCTGTACTTTCTCAGTAATAAAATGTTTCCAATTTCAATTAAAAAATAATTGCTTTATTCCTTCTAATATTTTAAAGATGACTTTCTGAAAGCTCATATCTTAGAAAATTCTAGTTTAGATTAGGGTGCCAAAGACAGAACTATAATACTCTATGAATGGTTCGCAATGCTACAGTGTAAATCTCTGCCCTGACAGAAAAGGGGTTTTTGTTTGACTTCACTGCAGAGCGCAGATTCAAAGTGCAAGAAGAAATTCTATTAATACATATGTCGAAATGCATACATCAGAAATTCAGACTCTACCTCTAGTGCCCTAGTCGTGAAAGCAATATATTAATATGGTTGCAGTATCTTTACATGCATTTTTATGTTTGTATAGCTAATGGGTGTCTGACTTGGTGCTAAGTACCTTCATTAGTTATTTCACTCAATTTTCCTCAACAGCTCTTTGAGGCGTGAGCCTTCACTAACTTTCCCAGAGGCAGAAAAACATTAAGATTAGGAAAAAAAAAAATCATTTTCAAAAATTGGGAAGTGTAACAGCAGAATTTAAACTCAGATCTGTTTGATTCTTGAGCATTCTGTCTGCCTCTCTACAGCCCATAAGAGGAGCCCATTAGGTGAACACCACTCCACTCTGGGAAGTCTCAGGCGCGGCTCCAATGCTGATTAACACCGTCTTTGACAGACTGGAGGATGCATATTAATATGAATCAGTAGATACTCTCCAGTAAAAAAAAAAAAAAAAATGATGTAGAACATCATTACTCTGAGAACATTCAGAGCAAGCTTAGCCGTATGCATGAAAGGAAGAAGTGCTCACACAACTTCATTCTATTTCATATAACATGACCACATGTGTCTACATTTCTATCTGCACCCATGATCCTCCTTCTTTCATGAATAGCACTTCATGTTTCTATGCCGTTGCCCCCTCAGTAATCTTGGTGGAAAGTATAACTGGTACATAAGTTTACCGAGTGCAAATAGTGCAGGAAACAGGCTTTCACTAGCACTCTACTAGGGAGAGGCTTGTGTGGAAGCAGGCACACTCAATTTAGATTTCGTCAATGATGTTGAGGGTTTGGATGTCCATATAAAGCCATGGGATTTTTGTGTTTGTTCAAGTACCATAGAGGCTGCCTTCCTCCTTGCTCAAAGTAACCCAAACTCAAAGTTTCCCCAAACCCGGGTTTGGGAAAATGCATATTTCTGGGGAAGACTTCCTGGATCAACTGGCCCTGTAGAGAAACCTCTAGCATAGTCTGTAAAGTTGTATAAAATGTCCACTGTTATAGTTTATCCTGGAGACTTTACTCACCTGCACTATATACTCTTTTCTGAAAACTCTAGTTATCTAGATTTCCTAACACTTTGCCACTATTCTCAATTTTAGCCTATGCAGAAGTGTGGCATGCCTTCTGATTTTCATGGGAATTTCATAACTTTCATTTTGTGATCATAAAGTATCATACCCATGTAATTATAAAGTGGCATTGTGGGTAGTATGTAACAATGTTATCAGAGATGATAGCGTACTGGATAAGACCATGCATTGTCAGAGAGATACTGCTTGAGTTTGAACCTGAAATAACTGGAATGAATAACACATTATTTATGCAATTTCAGTCATGGTTACTTTGCCCAGTGTGTCTCAGTTTCCTCATCCATAAAACTGGAGTAAAACAGTTGCAGATAGGTTTGTTGTGAGCACAAATATAAACCTTAGGTAAAGTATGAAGACTGATGTGGTGATTTCCTGGGATTTGTGGCTGTGTGTAACTCTCAGGTGAGACACCACTGAAGTTACTGAGCACAACCCAGCCCAGTACTCAACTATCAGGAGGAACAGACTGTGTTCAACCTTCAGAACTGGCTTCAATGTGTTGATTAAAAAATTATGTACGACTTGAGAGTTGTGAGTTAAGTTTTATTTGGGGGCAGAATGAGGACTGCAGCCCAGGAGGCAGCATCTCAGATAGCTCGGAGAGACTGCTCCAAAGCAGGAGTGGGGGAAAGTCAATATATAAGGTTTTGATGAAGGGGACGTTCAATATCACGAAGCACTCATTTTACAGAAGGGCTTTTGTTCGTCATGAGGATCTAATGTCACCATGAAGGGATTTAGTGCTTCTCTAAATATGAGGAGATGCAAGGATTGAGATCATAAAATCTGTTTCTAAAAACATCCAGCTATCTAAAGACCTGTCCCACCAGATTCCCGGGAGTACAGAGGGCCTCCCTCCACCCTGAACTCCCCTCAGGGGTTGTTGAAGGTCAACAGCTATAGTAGTATAGGGTTCAGTCTCCTAGAGGAGGATGGCAAGTGTGTTTGTTGTTGTCATTGGCAATGCTCTTGGTAAGTGCCAATTTGTAGTTAACAAATGTAAGAAAAATGGCCTTAAGCTAGTAGAGATGTTTTCTCTTGATTTATGTCCTTTGTATTTACTCATCTCCTCCAGCAGGTGACAAGCCCAGATTCTGCTGTTCATTCACCCAGTATGGTTCTGTCACTGATCTCTTGGTGTAAGGCCCAGTTCTAATGTGGTTAGAATACCATTGCCATTTATAGGGAACAATAAGGAGGGAAAATTAATGTCTGAACTCAAAGTTAGTACAAACAAATCAAGGATACCTCACAAGTGATATCAAACACTACAGGATATTGAATGAGAAAGAAATACGCCAAACAAATTGAGCTTTATATGGAAACCATATGGAGCAGCTGTATCTGATGGATATCTCAATCTACCATAAAAACAAGTATTGTCCAAAAACTGGAAACTTTTTATCTCATGTGATATCTTTAAGCCTTCCACAATACCAGCTGCCTGCTTCTGGACTTGGTGATACCCTCAGGGCTTGATTTCCTGTCTCCAACCGTTGCCTTTACAAGTGGTAATTATCACTCTCTGGTATCACTGCCTTGCAGATTTCCTTTTTTCATCTCACCTGCTAGTTTCTATGCCTCCTTTTGCCTATTTCCTTTTGAAACTATGTGAAAATTAGTGAACACATACATATGAATTGGACAAGTTTTACATTTCTGAGTGACTCAGAAAGAAACCAATCTTGTTTTCTGCAGAAAATCAATATTTAAATTACATTCAAAGCTATTAGAAGTCTGTTAGGTAGTTAGAATAGGAAAAAGGAGTTCATATGGTGGTGGCTAAAAAACAAAGAAGGGAAAAAACCTGCAAAAATAGAACAAAGGAAAGTCTAAGGACCAGAGTGAGAACCTCAGGTGAAACAACAGCCTTCCTGGCTAGCCCAGTTTACATAGGGCAGGCTCAGGTGGAGGAGAAAAAAAACAGAAAAAGAGGAGCCAGAATTGAGCTTCTCTTCTCTTTGCAACTTTTGGGTCAGCCCACCCTCATGCCTCAAGGATGTATTTTCCTTTGCTTTCTAAATAAAACTGAGCTATAACACTGGTCTGTCTGTTGCTTCAAATTTTTGCTGCAGACAGAACTGAGGAAATTACAAACTTCCCTGAAAAATCTGACTAATAAGTTTCAAAAATAGCATAAATATAATAATTTTAAATCTAAATTAATATCTATAAATAGAAAACCTAAACTTATAAAATTTATAATAAATTAAATATATTTAAATTGCATTTATATTTAAATTAAATTCATATATTATATAATTTTAATATATGTTAAATACTTAAATAAAATATAATAATTTAAATAAATATATAAAATCTGTAAATATAAAGCCTAAATTAATACTGTGTTTGTATTACATAGAAAGTCCTTGTATTTTGCATGTTACCAGACTAGTTTACTGTACCAGGTAAAGTAGAATAGACATTGTCCCAGCTTTCAAGTAACCTGTAATCACAAGAGATGACAGTAACTATCATGAACAGGAAATAATAACCTGGAGAATAAAAGTCATTACTTTAAGTGTTGTAAGTCAATTTCTAATTAATGTAGCTCATACAGTTGTTATACTGAAGTTCAAAGTATTATGCGACTACATTGGAGGGGTGTGCAGTACAGATGAGTGAACTGAGAAGCAGAAACCATTGACAGATTCTCCTCTGATCATTCTAGGCAATCTTTATGGGGAGGAGGAATAAGGTAGACTGATGCAGCCAAATATTTCAAGCCTGGGTTATTAATACTATTCTAGGAAAGTAGAATGAGGTAAGTAGATGAAATATTTGAGCTTGTTCAGGGAGGTAGATAAAATGGGCATGCTGATAAAGGATTTTCTATCAGTGGGAGATTCACTATTTACACATATTAATTAATCATTTAGAACTTGATAGAGCTATGTTTAGCCCTTGAGTCTAGAGGAAAAGTTACTCTGTTTCAATCTTATTTGGAAGAGTAGGAGATTAGTCTGAAGATTTAATTAAGCAAGGAAATTTATAGAATCTGACTGTCTAAAACATAAAGAAGAAAAGATTTTCTGAATACACCTTTTCAGCAAATCAATCTGTTTTTGTCTCTGTGAAGCAAACTTTGACCATTGCTTACCTCCAATAACCATTTTCATGCATTTAAAATTATACCTAGTAATTAATTTGATTATAAGATCTTGCTGGTGAGAATTTCAGACTTCCAAATGTTCAGTCTTTTCCTGTTATTTCGCTAATCTCTGAATCTCTCCCTACTAAAAAAAAAAAAAACTGCAGAGGAGGCATTTAAAATTAGCTTTGTGTGAGGTTCTTTTAGGTAATGTTAAAGAACTGATAGCTATAATTTTTATTCCAGTTTCTGTGAATATGTGTCCATAATATTAGCATAAATAACATTCTACATGGAATAAAATTAGTTCTAATAGTTTCAAAGTTTGCTTGATTCATGCAATAGGCCTATGAGATATATTGAGCATTTCAGGTAGACTTATATGTGGCCAAAGCAGAAATGGATATTCATTATAGTCATTATCCATGCCTATATCTCTAGAGTACAAATACAGGGTAGATTACTTATTTCATTTACATGACCCATGATGCTTAGTGGGAATATCAGTCAAGATGCATCTTATTTTTAATGGGTACTGAAATAACTAAATACTTTAACCACATGATGGGAAGGGCTGACTGATTGGAATAGACCCTGATGCTGGGGAAGATTGAGAGCAGGAGGAGAGGGGACGACAGAGGATGAGATGGTTGGATGGCATCACCAAATCAATGGGCATGGGTTTGGCTGGACTCCGGGAGTTGGTGATGGACAGGGAGGCCTGGCATGCTGCGGTTCATGGGGTCGCAGAGTCGGACATGACTGAGCGGAACTGAACTGAAATGACTAAAATCAATAGCAGAACTATAAAAGCAGTCATCAGTCTTATATTCTCCTGATAAAAGCTGAAACATTTAAGAGTCAGAAGAAGAAAGATAGAGGATTTCACTTTTTCTGAGAATATGTCTCTTTAAATTACAAAATTCTCTATTATTCACTTCAGGATATGTAGGAAAGTTTTTTTCCCCTCCCTTTTTTGCATTCTTTCTCCTTATGTAGTAATAAGAATCTCCCAGGTGGTATTTTGTCTTCTTGGATACTGGATATTTTTTCTTGTTTAACCTTGGTTGATAACTATATCCTCTTTTTATGGAAAAGTTTTTAAAAACTTAAAATAGACATTGAAAGGTCACGCTGACCGCAGGCAGGAAAGCGCCAGCCGGACAGACGGAGAAGCCCCCCTCCCGAAAGTCCCAGGGACAGACATCCACCAATCAACAGCCCGTTGCCAGGCAGACTGACAGGGACAGACATCCACCAATCAACAGCCCGTTGCCAGGCGGACTGATGGACGCGAAGGCGCCAAGACTCCGGCCAATAAAAAACCGACACGGGACCTAAAACTCCAATCAGCACCCTGGTCCGGCCACTTCCTTATCCGCCGGGGTATATAGGTGTCGCTCCGCCTCCCCGCAGATTGCAGACCCCCGCTTTCCCCCTGCTTGCGCCTGGGGGCTCTGCCTGGGAGCGATTGCCCAATTAAAAGCCTTTTTGATACTCCAGCGCTCTCTTTGTCTTGCCGGCGCGTTCTTACAGATATATATCATAATATCAAACATCAACATATTTGCTAATAATGTAGGCTTTTCATATTTAATATGTCATAATATTGTTGGTTCAAGATGCAATTTTTTGGCACTTATTAACAAAACATTCACTGTTAGATTATATAATATCATCTAATGATTTCATAGCTTTAAAAATACTTCCTAAAGTACTTTTGACATATATTATCTCACATATTCATGCAGTAATGTATTATTGTCCCTAATATAATCACAGGAGAAAACTGAGCATAATTTTGCTAAGCTCATATTTGTGGTAAAACTTGCCTTGGTATGATGCAGTATAAGCCACCCTCATCACTTCTGTCACGTTAAACTTGTCCTTTATCCATTTCCTATATTCTCCTCCTTATTCCTGAATGTGAATGTGTGCGTTAGTCGCTCAGTCCTGTCCAACTCTTTGCAACCCCATGAACTGCGGCCCACCAGAATCCTCTGTCCATGGAATTCTTCAGGCAAGAGTACTGGAGTAGGTTGCCATTTCCTTCTCCAGGAGATCTTCCCAACCCAGGGATCAAACCTGTGACTCCTGTGTTGTAGGCTGATTCTTTACCACTTGAGCCACAAGAGAAGCCCAAGTGTTAATAGAATACATGCTAGATAGAATTTGCCTCAAAGAACTTCCTGTTTGTAACTCTAGGAAAATTAATGAATAAATAAAATAGCTGCTACCATTTCTAAAAGCTCAAAAAGTGTGAAGGTATCTCTTTGTAACCTACATTAAGTTGACAATTTGTTGTTGTTCTGTCACTAAGTCACGTCAGACTCTTTGCGACCCCATGGACTACAGAATTCCAGGCTTCCCTGTCCTTCACTATCTTCCTGAGTGTTCTCAAACTCATATCCATTTAGTTGGTGATGCCATCCAACCATCTCATCCTCTGTCATCCCCTTTTCCTGCCTTCAACCTTTCCCAGCATCAGGGTCTTTTCCAGTGAATCTGTGCTTTGCATCAGGTGGCCAAAGTATTGGAGCTTCAGCTTTAGCATCAACGTTCCAATGGATATTCAGGGTTGATTTCCTTTGGGATTGACTGGTTTGATCTCTTTGCTGTCCAAGGGACTCTCAAGAGTTGTCTCCAGCACCAAAGTTTGAAAGCATCAGTTCTTCAGCACTCAACCTTCTTTATGGTCCAACTCTCACATCTGTATATGACTACTGGAAAAACCATAGCTTTAACTATATGAACCTTTGTCGGCAAAGTAATATGTCTGCTTTTTAATATGCTATCTAGATTTGTCATAGCTTTCCTTCCAAGGAGCAAGCATCTTTTAATTTCATCGCTGCAGTCACCATCCACAGTGATTTTGGAGCTCAAGAAAAGAAAATCTGTCACTGCCTCCACTTTGTCCCTTTCTATTTGCCATGAAGTGATGATGCCATGATCTTAGTTTTCTTCAATATTGAGTTTTAAGACAGCTTTTGTACTTTTTTCTTTTACCTTCATCAGGAGGCTGCTTAGGTCCTCTTCACTTTCTGCCGTTAGAATGGTATCATCTGCATATCTGAGGTTGTTGATATTTCTCCTGGCAATCTTGATTCCAGCTTGTGATTCATCCAACCTAGCATTTTGCATGATGTACTCTGCATAGAAATTAAGCAGGATGACAACATTCAGCCCTGTCATACTCCATTCCCAGGTTTGAACCAGTCAGTTGCTACATGTCCAATTCTAACTGCTGCTTCTTGACCAGCATACAGGCTTCTCAGGAGACAAGTAAAGTGGTCTATACTCTTATCCCTTTAAGAATTTTTCACAGTTTGTTGTGATACACACAGTCAAAATCTTTCTAAACCCAGGTTATACATTTGGAAGTTTTCAGCCCACATATTGCTGAAGACTACCTTGAGGGATTTTGAGCATAACCTTACTATTATATGAAATGAGCACCACTGTATGGTAGCTTGAACATTCTTTGGCATTGCCCTTCTTTGGAATTAGAATGAAAACTGACCTTTTCCTGTGTCCTGTGGCCACTGTTGAGTTTTCCAAATTTGCTGACAAATTGAGTGCAGTGCTTTAACATCATAATCTTTTAGGATTTTAAATAGCTTAGCTAGATTTCCATCACCTCCACTAGCTTTGTTCATATTAATGATAGATAAATATCTTCATTGTCACATTGGATAGTGATAACAACTTTAAGTTTACATTTGTTTATGTTGATGAGATGATGCTTGCAGAAGAGTTTAATAGCTAGTATAAAAGTTTGGGTATTATCATCACAATATAATTAGTATAGAAAATTAATATCTCTATTTTACAGAGGTATCTGGCCCAAAGCCTCATAGCTTCAACAGTTACTCTAATTAAAGTTACAAAGTTAGCCCCATCTGTTTCTAATTAATTTCTAGTTACTCTCCCTGGTCACCAATAATTGAGCATGCTGGTCCTTCATGTGAGAAGAATTCTGAGTAGCATAGAAATGGAAGAAAACTAGTTCATGTATCTTTGTCTATAAAATATCTAAAATTTTTTGATTATATCTAATAATGAATTATATTCATGAATTCAAGGAAAGCTTACATTAAATAATCCATTAACATGATTAATCATAATAAAGTCCAAATATTGTATACCTGTTTCTATAAATGAGAAAATTCCACATATTTGTTCTATTATAATAATTCTGTTAGTTACATAGGTTGTATAGCTTTATAAGATGAATTTAAACTGTTATTTTCTATGCCTATTTCTTGAAGCAAAAACATAGATGTTTAATAAGCAAAAATGCATATGCATTAATTCTCCCCCAATAATTATTATTAGTCTTTTCATATTTTCTAACTTTTTCCATAAGAACAAATTTTTGTCCAGATAATCGACCTGCAAAAATTGTCTCAAGCAAATAGTGAGATTCTTTAGTGATTTACTGACTTATCTTCCTGAGAATAAATTGTCCAGAAGGAGAATTCTCCGTGACATGGGTGCTCTTAGGTACCAGTACTAATAGACTGGGTAATGTTCATTGAAGTCATCTCAATTCTCAAGTAACAAACAAACTCTCTAGGTTCTGGACAAATTAAACAAAAAATCTGTCAATGAGACAAGGTATCTAGAAATACAAAGCAGAAGAAATTCTGAGAACCTGGGGACTATCTCCATAACCAAAGGCACTAAAGGAACAATAAAAACAAAATACCATGCTGGCTGAACAAAACAACTCTCCAAACTTGCTGTCAGTCTAGCAGTATGTTTCATAAACAGTATGTTATATTCACTTCTTCATCTTGTATTCATTCCTCATCACACTACCATCTGCTGTCTGCCTCTTACTAATACAAAATATACATTTCTTATTAAGCAATAAAATGATCTTGGCTAATTCAAGGACCATTTTTGGAGTTTCAGTCTTATCTGATTTATTTTCAGCATGTATGCTGTGTTTAGATGCTCAGTGGTGTCCGGCCATTTGAGACCCCATGGACTGTAGCCCGCCAGGCTTCTTTGTCCGTGGGGATCCTCAGGCAAGAATCCTGGAGTGGGTAGCCTATCCCTTCTCCACGGGATCTTCCCAACCCAGAAATCAAACCAGGATCTCCTGCATTGCAGGTGGATTCTTTACCAGCTGAGCTACCAGGGAAGTCCCATCTTCAGCATTTGAGATAATATTTTTATAATTTAGATATTTATCTCAAGATAATGAGTTTTTTTAAAAAATTTCATTGTCTTATTTAGATTATTAAATTGCTGTTAACTATAAAATGTTTGAACCATTACCTCATACTTTAATTCTAAGTTTATTATAATTTCTTACCCTTAAATGGCAATTCACTAACAATAGAAGTTACTATTTATTCATTTACTAAGCATTTACTGAATGACTTTTAATTTCTAGATTTGTTGCTTTCAAACTTAAATCTTATTAGAAACAAATGTTGAACTTTTAAAAAATGCCTAAACTAATCCCACTTCCCTAGTGGCTCAGATGGTAAAGAATCTGCTCACAATGTGGGAGGCTTGGGTTTGATCCCTCTGTTGGGAAGAGCCCGTGAAAGAGGGCATGGAAACCCACTCCAGTATTCTTGCCTGGAGAATCCACATGGATTCTGGCAGGCTGCAGTCCATGGGGTCACAAAGATTCGGATAGGACTAAGCAATTAAGCACTGCATAGCACAAACTAATCCTACAGAAATGCTAAGTTAATTGACCTAATACGTACCTTGCTATTATTATTTTTTTTAATATTTTGTAGGTGATTACATCTAAGACTGAGAACTACTCATAGCTTTGGGGTTAGAGACACAAACTAGGTATGGTTTCTTTCTTGGGGAAGCTGCATGATCCCTCATTTCTCTCATTTCTCTTACGAAGTGCATAAGAAACTGCCTCCATGTAATCTGCTTAATGGATCCCTGGTGCAATAAAATCCCATTTGCTTTCAGTTCACATAATATGCACTGATATTTGAGGCAAACACCCATTATGATGAATGGTTCTGCAAAAGAAAAGTCCCATTGATTAAATTGCTTCTATGTCCTGGCAGATGTAACCATATGGCAATGATTTGTTGATCTTGTTATAATATAACTCTGCCATGAATAAACAGGTATTGATATTTATCAGAACAATGGCTTTGGTTTTGTAAAATGTATTCTTTTCTTCTAACATTTGAGGAATGAATAGTTTTTGCTAAACACAGGTCTGTGCACTGGGAAACATTTAAAACAATATGTTTCTTATTTCTCTGCTGAGAACATTTCATAAATACATGCATGTTTATTTGCATTCAATTTTTACTGAAAAAGAACAAAGAACAGTGAATATATGTATTTATTATTCTGCTTCAACAACTGTCAACATCTCACCATGCTTGTTTCATCTATTCTAGCACATTTTCATTGTTGAAATATTTTAAAGTGAATTCCAGACGTTTAAACATTTCATCCATAAATATTAGATTATACACCTCAAAAACTGCATTTCATTACATAAACTAAATATTGATATTATTTCTAAACAACCTAAGATAATTAAGTAGTACCACCTAATACTCAGTCAATATACAAATTCCTTAAATAACACACACGTTTTTATAGATCATAGTTTTTGAAAGAGAATACAAATGAGGAAACAAGTTTCCTTTATCCAAAATGATTGTATCTTTTGTATCATAAGTTTATTTCAGATATTATTTAATCTAGAAGGATTTCCTTAATCTTTTTCTTTTTCTTTTATTGACTTGAAGTTGATGAAGTTGTCTTTAAAGGCAATGTTATATTCAGGTAGAGTGTGTATGTGCATTTTAATCACTTATCCCACTAGAACGAACTATTTGTCAAGTCCTTGTTCTTTTTCCTGAGAAGTTAATTGATTTGTATAATGGTGTTAATGATATAGGGTTTCTAGTACTTTTGCATAGGTACATATAAGAAAAACATATTTTAGAAACAAACTACAAGATCCCACCAATAAATTCTAATTCAAATGTAAGATTATAGATATTTTACATACTTAACTTTATATGGTATCTTTTTAATATTGACAAAGTTCCTAAGGACATGGTTATAATTATTGTTTGATATATTCTACAATAAGATATTTCAAAATAACAAATATTATCTAATAATATAACTATAAAATACTTCTAATAAGATTAGATACTGGAACTATTTTTTTAAAAAAGGATGGGTCGGCGAGTTCCCGGCCGGAGGTGTATCTCCATGAATAACTTAAATGACCCCCCAAATTGGAATATCCGGCCCAATTCCAGGGCTGATGGAGGTGATGGAAGCAGATGGAATTATGCCCTGTTGGTTCCAATGCTGGGACTAGCTGCTTTTCGCTGGATTTGGTCTCGGGAGTCGAGAAAAGAAATAGAAAAGGAGAGAGAAGCGTACCGTCAGAGGACGGTTGCCTTCCAGCAGGACCTTGAAGCCAGGTACCATGCCACAATTGCAGAAAGCCGGCGGGCCGTGGCACACTTGTCCCTGGAACTTGAAAAGGAGCAGAACAGAACAACTAGTTACCGAGAAGCCCTCATCTCTCAGGGGCGCAAGTTGGTGGAAGAGAAGAAACTTCTGGAACAGGAGCGGGCTCAGGTCCTGCAGGAGAGGAGGCAGCCCTTGCGGAGTGCGTACCTGCGCTGCCTGGGCCAGGAGGAGGACTGGCAGCGCAGGGCCAGGCTCCTGCTGAGCGAGTTCGAGGCTGCGCTCACCGAGAGACAGAGCATCTACTGCAGCCTGGTGCTCCCGCGCCGCAGGCGGCTCGAGCTCGAGAAGAGCTTGCTGGTCCGCGCGTCCACTGACCCGGTGGCCGCAGACCTCGAGATGGCAGCTGGCCTCACTGACATATTTAAGCACGATACGCACTGTGGTGACGTCTGGAACACCAACAAGCGCCAAAACGGGAGGCTCATGTGGCTGTATCTCAGATACTGGGAACTAATCGTTGAACTGAAGAAGTTTAAGCAGGTAGAGAAAGCCATACTGGAAAAGTAAGACAGGAGTGAACGGCTCCAGGTCAGAGTCATGGGTTGTGGGTTTTCCGATGTTCGCTGCTCCTCCTGCCAGCGCTCCCTAGTTGTGACCGTGCATGCACACCGCCACCTCTTAGCAGCGGCCATTCCCGTCACCCTCTGAGGAGGACAGCAAGGCCTCTGTCCCCTGCAGCAGCTAAGGACACAGTCTCAGAAGCAGGTCAATATTTTATTAAGCAGGACAGGATAACCTCATAGCTTTAGAGTAAAATTGTTTTTAAGAATATCAAATACAGTGTTCACCCTATAAGTCATTCTGTCACTTCCTAAATAAGTTCTGTTTTCTCCTCAAATTATTTTTCTCTCTCCTAAAACTACAGTTAGAAGTTGTCAGGTAGCGGTGAGGACTGCCTCACAGATGGGAACAGACGGTGGTGACGCCAGCAAGGTTTCGTGGTCTGAATCCCATCAGTGTTTCTGCTTTCCACTTGATAACCCTTGTGGGTGTTTGGAGTTTGCTGTGCCTGTATTCAGTAAGCAGATACTGTTTATTTAGGTTGGTGCAAAGGTAATTGTGGTTTTGCATTGTTGAATTTTGCCATTTGATATTGAAATACATTCTTAAATAAATGAAGTTATGTTTTGAAAGTGCAAAAAAAAAAAAAAAAAAGGATGATACTACTGAATAAAATATAGTTCCTTTTTTAGTCCTTAGAAAATATCCAAGTGGAGAAAAAAATTAAGAATTTGGAATGCCAAAAAGAATACTGGTTGCTTTTCAACAGAATGTTGGAGCCTCTGAGGATTATTCAATGCCACTGAGATAAGCATCTTTGTCTGAGTAGGCTTGTTACTGAACCAAACTCGAATCCACTTGCCTGAGAACAGTAAAGTCAGTCTGCTGACACCGGGTTTTGGTAAAGGAACCACAGAGTATACTGCAGATGCCAAGCAAGCAGTCCAAGCAGCTGATGTTTAGAAGTCCTGAACTTTTAGGTGGGTTTCAGAGAACAATTTTTAAAGGCAAGGTGAGGAAGGGGAGTTTCCAGGGTATATGATCAGTCATACACAGTGTTCTGATTGGTTGACGGTAAGGTAACAGGGCAGTGTCATAAGGGTTAACATCAATCCTAGGCTCCAGCTGGTCTGGGGACTATGTGCTCATGGTCATTAAGTTATTAACTTCTTTCATTTGGCAGGGGCTTTGGTATCTATTACTTTACTAGCGTGTGAGATGAGTGCAATTGTGCAGTAGTTTGAGCATTCTTTGGCATTGCCTTTCTTAGGGATTGAAATGAAAACTGACCTTTTCCAGTCCTGTGGTCACTGCTGAGTTTTCCAAATTTGCTGGCATATTGGGTGCAGCACTTTCACAGCATCATCTTTCAGGATTTGAAATAGCTCAACTGGAATTCCATCACCTCCACTAGCTTTGTTCATAGTGATGCTTTCTAAGGCCCACTTGACTTCACATTCCAGGATGCCTGGCTCTAGGTGAGTGATCACACCATCGTGATTATCTGGGTCGTGAAGATCTTTTTTGTACAGTTCTTCTGTGTATTCTTGCCACCTCTACTTAATATCTTCTGCTTCTGTTAGGTTCATACCATTTCTGTCCTTTATTGAGCCCATTTTTGCATGAAATGTTCCCTTGGTATCTCTAATTTTCTTGAAGAGATCTCTAGTCTTTCCCATTAAGCTGGAATCAAGATTGTCGGGGGAAATATCAATAACCTCAGATATGCAGATGACACCACCCTTAAGGCAGAAAGTGAAGAGGAACTAAAAAGCCTCTTGATGAAAGTGAAAGAGGAGAGGGAAAACGTTGGCTTAAAGCTCAATATTCAGAAAAGTAAGATCGTGGCATCCGGTCCCATCACTTCATGGCAAATAGATGGGGAAACAGTGGAAACAGTGAGTGACTTTATTTTTTGGGGCTCCAAAATCACTGCAGATGGTGATTGCAGCCATGAAATTAAAAGACGCTTACTCCTTGGAAGGAAAGTTATGACCAACCTGGATAGCATATTAAAAAGCAGAGACATTACTTTGCCAACAAAGGTCCGTCTGGTCAAGGCTATGGTTTTTCCAGTGGTCATGTATGGATGTGAGAGTTGGACTGTAAAGAAAGCTGAGCACCAAAAAATTGATGCTTTTGAACTGTGGTGTTGGAGAAGACTCTTGAGAGTCCCTTGGACTGCAAGGAGATCCAACCAGTCCATCCTCAAGGAGATCAGTCCTGGGTGTTCATTGGAAGGACTGATGCTGAAGCTGAAACTCCAATACTTTGGCCCCCCTCACGCGAAGAGTTGACTCATTGGAAAAGACCCTGATGCTGGGAGGGATTGGGGGCAGGAGGAGAAGGGGATGACAGAGGATGAGATGGCTGGATGGCATCACCAACTCGATGGACATGAGTTTGAGTAAACTCCGGGAGTTTGTGATGGACAGGGAGGCCTGGCGTGCTGTGATTCATGGGGTCGCAAAGAGCAGGACACTACTGAGTGACTGAACTGAACTGAACTGAACTTGGTATCTGTAAAAGAACTCAGAAATGTGCATCAGATACTTTTATCTATGTACTTTAGAAAGGAACTAAAGATTCTGTGACTGCCATATGGCTGACTTACTATTCAAATTGCTACCAGTTCTCTTGACCCAACTGCTATTTTTGTCACTATATGTTTATAATGTTTCAATCATTGATCTTTGAGGTAAGATTTTAAGCCTCATGGGAGGCCTGAAATTATAGTTTTCTACAAACAAGAGGCAATCAGAGAACATGAGGTGAGGCAGGGTCTGTCCCAGAAAGACCTCACAGGGTCAAAATAGAAATTAACCTGAAGAAAACTGACAATGAAAATATTATTGTACATATAAATATAAATTATTTGTGTCCAGTAGAATCCAAGTATTTATTGCTCCATGAATAAATCAGTTTTTAAGTACTGACTTAAATATTTCTTTACTAAATATAGATACGTGATTCTTCGACTTCTTTAAATTTGTTGTGATATCTTCCAGTTTTCTCATTAATTAATAAATTTAAATATATATCTATGTAGAGAAGAGGAGGGGGACAGCGGTGACCAGGAGGAAAAAAGGGAGGGTCAGAAGGGAAGAGAGCAATCAAGCCAGTAATCAAATCCCTTTTTTGTAGCACTATTTACAATACCTAGAACATGGAAGTAACCTAGATGTCAATTGGCATATGAAGGGATAAGGAAGTTGTGGTACATATGCATAATGGAGTATTACTCAGCCATAAAAAGGAACACATTTGAGTCAGTTCTAATGAGGTAAGTGAAACTGGAGCCTATTATACAGAGTGAAGTAAGTCAGAAAGAGAAAGACAAACACTGTATATTAATTTGTATCTATGGACTTTAGAAAGACGGACCAATGACCCTACACACAGGGTCTCAAAGGAAACACAGATGCAGAGAACAGACTTTTGGACTCAGTGGGAGAGGGTGAGGGTGGGATGTTTTGAGAGAATAACACTGAACCGTGTTCATTATCGTATGTAAAACAGATGGCCAATGAAAGTTTGATGCATTCAGCAGGGCCCCCAAAGCTGGTTCTGTGGGACAGCCCAAAGGGATAGGATGGGGAGGAAGGTGGGAGGGGGTTTCAGGATGGGGGCACACGCGTATACCTGTGAACAATTCATGTTGATGTATGGCAAAAACCATCCCAATATTGTAAAGTAATTATCCTCCAATTAAAATAAATTAATTAAACAAAAATGTATCTATGAGAGCCATGATTTTAACTTCTTTCAAAATTATTTCTTAAAATGCATAGTCAAATGCTATTTTTTCCCTTTGTGATTATTTCTCCAACTTGATAAAAAAAAGTTGTGACATTTATTTTAATGACTTTTCAGTTTAAAGGATTACTTCCTTTTAAATTTAATATTTGGATCATTGAAAATGTTTAGATAATTTCAAAGTTGCAATCACAAAATAAAAGTCCAGATTCTACAATGACAAACAAACTGAATTTTAGATATGCTCTTGATGTCAACATTTACTGAAACTATACAAAATATTTTAAACACATATTATTTCAAGACACCAGTGAGCTACAAATGCATATAAATTGTGCAATCAAGATGAAGGAGAGAAAAGAAAAAAAGATAATTTGCCTTGCCTATTTCATGTGTTATTGAATATATGATAAAAGCTTTCAGTAGACTCAGAAGAGTTGAAGTTAAGAAATTTCTGAGAGAAGGATAAATGATAGATACCAGAAAGTTGGGTTTAGAACCTAACATTGAGGTAAACAGGACCATACATCAGGGGATTCAAAATCCAGAGTCAAATCAACATAATCATTGATTTGTTTAACATTATCTGGAATTGTTGATAGACCATAGTGATGACAAAGATGCTTTATATAATAAGATAAACTTACTCAGAGTCTCAAAATATTTTCTTATACACTACACTTTTTTTTTTTCACTACACTTTTTTTAATACAATGGCCAACACTCAGTAAAAAAAAATTAGAGGGATGAAATGGCCAAGACAATGAAAACAAAGTCCAGAGGAATAAAGGACATAGTTTTAATAATAACCCATATAATGTAGATGTTAGAAAATTTAAATAACAATGCTAATATATTTAAAGGAATAATTATAGGTCAAACATTGTGGATAAGATTGGAAACTATAAAAATTCTAAAGTGTGAAATACAATATGAAATACATAATTTAATGGATGGTTTGAATAGACAGAGCTGAAAAGAAATGAGTAAATAGAAGGTTGGCTTGAAGACAGAAGCAGTGAGAGAAAACAGGATGAAAATATCAAAGGTAACAAAACCCATAAGATAAATTGTGCAAAGTTCTATCATGTGGGTACTAGAAAGAGACAAGGAAGAGAATGGAGAAGAAACAATATTTTTAAAGAAAAATACTTTAAAACATTCAAATTATGATAAGAAAATATAAGTAACAGACTTAACAGGAGCTACAAACCACAAGCAGGATAAGTACAAAGCTATACCTAGATAAACGATGATAAAACTGCAAAAACAACTAGATAGAAGAGTCTTAAAATCATTCAGAGAAAATGAAATGTTAACACTCAAGGAAGTAATAAGATTCACTTAAAAGAAAAAACAATAAAAATCCAAAGTAAATACTAATAAAGTGATCAGTATAGAATTCTATACCCAGCATAATCTCTCAAAATATAGAAATTAAAAGGGATTTTCAGCAAAATTAAAAAAAAAAAGCTAATCCTTCTTAAAGGAAATGATAAACATATCCAGCTGTGTCAAATATAAATGAGAACTATATTAGGCAATTAAAAATTCAGAATATTAAAATTATAGGTTCTCCTTAAAGTTATCAGTATTTTGTTGGCTGTATGTTGAAAGAAATAGCAAGCCAAACATTTATTTTGTCTGATTGTGCTTTCCAGTATCTCTGTATTGCTCCTTGTTGGCAAAAGGTAACAGAGCATTGGCTGACAGAATACAAAAGAAAATACTGAATCCTGGACCCAGCATCACAAGAGTTCATTTGGAGCTGAGAAACAATAGTAGAATTACCACCATGTCCTCGGGTTTAATCCTCATTATATGCGCAGAAAATGTGTAAACATGTGTGTGAAACAAAACATGTATGAAAAACAGTTGCAGTCAAAACAAAAATAAATAGTAGGATTATGATACGTGGGATGATAAACTGTGGCATATTCATACAATTAATTCTGTATGATAATGAGCTATAATAAACTAATTCTGCATGCAAGGTATAAATGAGTATGACAAAAAACGCTGAGTGATAGAAAGCATACAAGTAGTATATACCTTAGGCTTTTATTTACCTAAAATCTGTATAGTATTATGGAGAAGGCAATGGCACCCCACTCCAATACTCTTGCCTAGAAAATCCCATGGATGGAGGAGCCTGGTGGGCTGCAGTCCATGAGGTTCCTAAGAGTCAGACACGACTGGGCGACTTCACTTTTCACTTTAACGCATTGGAGAAGGAAATGGCAACCCACTCCAGTGTTCATGCCTGGAGAATCCCAGGGACGGGGGAGCCTGGTGGGCTGCCGTCCATGGGGTCACACAGAGTCGGACACGACTGAAGCGACTTAGCAGCAGCAGCAGTACCGTATTAGATTTAAAGAGGAGAATGAGTTCCTTAGTTTCTTAGGATTGCCTTGACAAAGCACTTCACACTGGGTGGCTTAAACAACACATTCATTCTCTCACAGTTCTGGAGATTAGAAGTCTGAAATCTGGGCTGAGGCTCTAAGGGAGACTATAATCTATGCTTTTTTCCGAGCATCTGGTGGTTGCTGGCAAGTCTTGGTGTACTGTGACTTGCAGACACAACACTCCAATTTCCGCCTCCATCTTCACATGGCCTTCTACGCTGTGTGTCTGTGAGTCTCTTCTGTCCCTTCTTACAAGGACACTGTGCATTGGATGAGGGCACATCCTAACCCTGTATCACCTCATTTTAAGTAACTATATCTGCAATGAACTTATTTCCAAATAAAGTCATATTCTGAGGTTCTGGTTGAACATGGATTTGGGGGGTGGGGCAGTATTAAATCCAGTATAGGTCATGAGAATTCTTCTAGGGCTGTTAATGTTAGGTATCTTGACTGGTATGGTACTTTCAGAAGATCATTTAGTTTGTAATTATTATGTCAGCTTGTGCATTTTTCCAGTGTGTATATTTCAATAGTTGGTGAAAGATAGGTGAAAATATGACATATCCATCTCACACGTTAGCAATGATATGAGGAAATAAAAAGGAAAAATCTCTCATACATTCCTGGTCTGGTTATAAATTAAAACAAATTGCAAAACTGTTTGGCATTATCTACCCAAGAGGAAAGTGTCTATGCCATATCCCATAGATATTTTATTCTTAGATGAAAAGTGAAAATAATTGTGTGAATATGTGAACCAAAATACTTGTAGAAGAATGTTGATCACAGCAGTGCTCATAGTAGCCCAAATATGGCAACACTCAAAGAGAAATTTAGCAATAGAATAGATGGATAAATCATAGCATTTTATGCAATAGAATAGTCTACAGTAATTCAAAACACAGTATCAGAAGGATTAAAGTTCTATTGCACATAACCTGGATGTATCTCACAATCACAGAGTTGACAGAAATAAATCTGGATTCAAAAGGATATGTACTTTGCTTTCACTTATAAATAAAAAATAGCTCACCCTACAAAAAGAGAAAAATAAGAAGAGAGATGGAATAAGAGAAGCAATAAGACAGAGGTGGTCTTGGAGTCACTGGCAATAGAAAGATAGAGTCAATGGAAAGTTATCATATGGGCATGATGGGGCTTTTGTAGTGTTCTATTACTGTCCTTGTTTTATACTAGAAGTTGCATACCTGTATGTTTTCACTGTATAATTCAAACCTTATACTAAAGTTTCATTCATTTTCCTCTTTGTATATTATTTTTTAACAAGAACTTTTAAAAGTAATAGGAAAAATTATATACCAAGGACATTCACAGAAATATCACTTCCATTACTTTTCTCATTCTTGTTCTGCTTCCACCTTACTTTGAAAGGAAACTTTTTTTTTTTTTTTTTTTACTATTTTTAACTTTTCTATCACTGTTGCTTGCGAATATTATGTGTATATCCACATACACATATATTGCCACTTCTTACACTAAATGTTGCATGTAGTCTACAAAATTCTATACCTTGATTCTTTCACTCAACTATAGATCTTTGAGATACATCCATATACTCATTCTACATCATTGCTGCATTATGAGAATGTGTTATAATTTATGTGATCTGTCTCCTATAGATGGATACCTATGCTTTTTGAATAATTTGCTATTATAAATATTGTAATGCCTACTTGAATAAGTTCTTGGATGTCATTTTATATTTTGCGAGTATAACTTTTGAATAGATTCCTACTAAAAGTGGGATTTCTGTGTCAAAGTATTAACATAAATGTATTTTTGTGAGACACTGCCAAATTCTCCTTCAGAGTTGATGTATAATTTTGCATTTCGATAAAAAAAACATATGAGAGGAAATGAAAGAGAGAAAAGTAATGGACCAAACAGTTTCTCAGTGAGATAATTGTTCTTTCACTATTCTTCAGTGCCTAATATAGTACAAAAGGTTTAAGATTTCTTTAGTTTGTGTTTACTGAATTAAAAAATGAGACAACTTTTTTGTTTGCTTTGTATTAATATAAAAGAAGGTTTGTTGTTATAGTATTAAGAGAATGGTTAAGAGAAGTTACTGCTAGGAAAGATAAGAATTTGTCTGAGTAGGTTGACAGTTAAAGATCAGCCAGCATTTACTAAGGAAAACACTATGTCATGGAAGTCACTTAAAAAGAAAAACAAAAAAAATCCCGCCAACATATATAGATATCTACTAGTGTCTCAGCAAAACACCCTAGGTTGATAGCTAAGTTAAGTAAACAAAATGTCAGAAATCACAGTGAAAAGAAAAACTGTCTCTTGGCAAATTTTGAACCCTGGAGGATAAAGCAAGCCATTGTATTTTCTAATAAATTTTTTAAAAAAGCCTAAAGATATTTATTATCCAGTCTAAAATTTTGCTAACAAACCTGGATTTCAGAAAGAAAATCAGACATATCATGAAAAGAGGCAATTTCAAGTCCTCAAAAGCATATTACTATCTCACAGGGCCAGATACAAATAATCTTAACGTTTTAATACTTAGATATTTTGGAGATCCATTCTTTTAAAGTTCCCACATATGTTTACATTATACAAAACCTACCAAAGAAAAAAGTGAAAAGATTTGACAAGACTCTTGCAGCTGTTCTCCAAAGATAAAGGAAGATGTTATCCCCAACAGAGCTAATAGGTCAGTGTACAAATAGCACTTATTTTCTTTCCTTAAGATAAATAATGAGGTCTATGTTACCATAATTTCTAGTTTCCTCAGCATCCAACCTGTAAGTCTGGAGATGGAGGACTTAAATAATGTGAGGACTAGAAAGAAAAAAAAGATGCTTGGAGAAAACTGCATTTTCATCTTTCGTGTAACTAATTGCATGAATATACATATCACATATAAATAATTTATTGATTTATATCACTACTAATATTATGTTTGTCTGAATGATGTAATAGTTACAATCAGAAATGCCTAAAAGATGTGAACTATACTCACCAATACACTAACAAAATTTTCTTCAACAGGAAACTGTATAAATATCCTAAAATATGCAGTCATTAACTGTCTCTTACTTGTGTACGTGCATTCACTTAATCATTCAAAGATGTGTATTGATTTCCTTTTTAGTATTAAGAATCAGAGGTCATGAATATATCTTATTTATGATTTCATTACTTTTCTGCCCCATTTTTTCACTCATCACTGTTTTAGGGATAAATTATACATAGGCTTTGACAAATTTACATGGTTAAAACCAGAGAGATTCTTAATTGTGTACTTCACTGCGTGCTTCTCATTCCTTCTCATTCCTCATTGTTACTTCAATGTGCAAAACAAACATCATTTAGCATTTGAGCGTGTGCAATCAGTGGATATACAGATACTGGTGTACATAAAGTCTCCTTTGACTAATGGGGGCAGTACTAAAGAAGAAATCTATTCCTATTTCATATTTTTACAAATAGTGTCTGAGATTCATTTCATAATAATCCTGAGATTTCCCATGGGAATTGAGCACCAGTATCTCACAGGTGTGAACAACTATACTTGCAGCCTTGTTTTCATTTTCCCTCCTTAACTTTCCAAATCACCAGTGTTGTTCACCCACACTTTGAAACAAATTGACAATAAACTACATTCAAGCCTTTGGCTTTACCCCCATGGTTACCTACGTGGAGGTAATTGGTAATCTTTAGATAGAATTCTGAAGCTGTATCATTCACCTGGCAGCAGGGTATAAAGGACATATTGCTTTGGTAATTCAGGATGATGATCATCATGTTCTTGTGGTAGCACCAACATGATTATGAATCTCACCTGAAACAACTGAGACAGGTGTAGGGAGAGAATAAACTGTTGAGTTACAAAGAAGATTTGGCATTTAAAATGAAGATACAAGGATTTTATAAGGACTGTGCAATGGTGTGATTTTATAAACTTTTTTTGAAGCTTTCCTTTCAGTCAGTTCAGTCATTCAGTCACATCCTACTCCTTCCGCCTTCAATCTTTCCCAACATCAGGGTCTTTTCCAATGAGTCAGTTCTTTGTATCAGGTGGCCAAAGTATTGAAATTTCAGCTTCAGCATCAGTCCTTCCAATGAATATTCAGGACGGATTTCCTTTAGGATGGACTGGTTGGATCTCCTTGCAGTCCAAGGGACTCTCAAGAGTCTTCTCCAACACCGCAGTTCAAAAGCATCAATTCTTTGGCGCTCAGCTTTCTTTATAGTCCAACTCTCACATCCATACATGACTACTGGAAAAACCATAGCTTTGACTAGATGGACCTTTGTTGGCAAAGTAATGTCTCTGCTTTTTAATATGCCATCTAGTTTGATCATAGCTTTTCTTCCAAGGAGCAAGCGTCTTTTAATTTCATGGCTGCAGTCACCATCTGCAGTGATTTTGGAGCCCCCCCCCCCAAATAAAGTTTCTCACTATTTCCTTTGTCTCCCCATCTATTTGCCATGAAGTGATGGGACCAGATGCCATAATCTTAGTTTTCTGAATGTTGAGTTTTAAGCCAACTTTTTCACTCTCCTCTTTCACTTTCATCAAGAGGCTCTTTAGTTCTTCTTTGCTTTCTATCATATGGGTGGTGTCATCTGCATGTCTGAGGTTATTGATATTTCTTCTGGCAATCTTGATTCCAGCTTGTGCTTCATCCAGCCCAGCATCTCTCATGATGTATTCTGCATATAAGTTAAATAAGCAGGGTGACAATATACAGTCTTGATGACAATATACAGTCTTGACGACAATATACAGTCTTGACATTCTCCTTTCCCTATTTGGAACCAGTCTGTTCCATATCCTGTTCTAACTGTTGCTTCCTGACCTGCATACAGATTTCTCAAGAGGCAGGTCAGGTGGTCTGGTATTCCCATCTCTTGAAGAATTTTCCACAGTTTGTTGTGATCCACACAGTCAAAGGCTTTGGCATAATCAATAAAGCAGAAGTAAATGTTTTTCTGAAACTCTTTTGCTTTTTTGATGATCAAACAGATGTTGGCAATTTGATCTCTGGTTCCTCTGCCTTTTCTAAAACCAGCTTGAACGTCTGGGAGTTCACGGTTCAAGTACTGTTGAAGCCTGACTTGGAGAATTTTAAGCATTACTTTACGAGCGTGTTAAGATAAGTGCAATTGTGCGGCTAGTTTGAATATTCTTTGGCATTGCCTTTCTTTGGGACTGGAATGAAAACTGAACTTTTCCAGTCCTGTGGCCACGGCTGAAGCCTTAGAAAACATAAAACAGTAGGCTTTGGTCAGCTATCTAACTAACTCAAGGAAATTCCATACTGTTCCCCAAGATGTCTGAGCCAATTGACATTCATACCAAAAGTACCCAAATTTCCCTTTACACCACGTCCTCCCCTGCACTTGTTATCTTTTGTTTTAATAATAGCTTCCCTAACAGTTTGAGGTGATATTTTATTATAGTTTTGATTTTAATTTCCCTGATTATCATTGACATTATGAGCCTTTGCAACTCTTCATGTTTCTTTTGGCCAAATATATGTCTTTTCTGGAGAAACGTCTATTTTGGTATTTGTTTATTTTTCAATCAAATTATTATGTTTTCCTATTGTATTGTAGTTCTTTATATATTTTAATCCCTTTGGCAATAAAGTGTTAGTTTCTTAGACAGTCTGACTTTTTCTAACCCTATGGACTGTGGCCCACCAGGCTCCTCTGTCTATAGAGTTTTCCAGGCCAAAAAAAAAAAAAAAAAAAAAAATGAATTCTCCAGGCAACAATACTGGAGTGGGTAGCCATTGTCTTCTCCAGGGATCTTCCCAACCCAGGGGTCAAATCTGGTGCTCTTGAATTTCAAACAGATTCTTTACCATCTGAGCCACCAGGGAAGTCCTTTAACCCCTTATCAGATACATAATTTGCAAATATTTTCTCCCATTTAGTTGTTTGCCTCTTTGGTCTGTTGATTTGTTTCTTAGCTTTTTAGTTTGATGTAATTCCACTTTAGCACTTTGGTTTCCTATGCTTTGAGTATCATACAGAAAAACACTTTCAAGTTCAATATCTAGGAACTCTTTCCTTATGTTTCCATCTGGCAGTTTTATGGTTTCAGGCCTTATATTTAAGTTTGTAGCATAATTTCAGTTGACTTTTGTATATGGTCTAAGATATGTGTTCAGTTGCATTCTTTTAAATGTAGATATCCAATTTCCCCAATGCCATTTATTGAAGAAGCTATTCTTCCCCTATTTTGCATTCCCAGTGCCCTTGTTGAAGAGCAGTTGACTGAATACACATGGATTTATTTCTCTATTCAGGATTTAAAAAATATTTTGGATAGTTCCTTGTTAGTACATATAAACAAAACTGTTTTTTTAATGTTGCTTTTGTATTCCATAACTTACTGAATTTGTATACTAGTTCTAACAGTTTCTCTCTTTTTTTTTTTCATGAAGTACTTAGGGTTTCATTTATATAAGACCATGCCATCTGCAAACAGAGACAATTTAATATGTTCCTTTCTTATTTGTATGCCTCTAATTTCTTTGGTTTTGCCTAATTGCTCTAAGACTTCCAGTACTAAGTTGAATAAAAGTGGCTAGAGTCAGCATCCCTGTTGTTTCCCAGATTTTGGAGGAAAGTCTTTCAGCTTCTCACCCTTGAGCATGATACTAGCCGTGGGTTTGTCATCAGTTCAGTTCAGTTCAGTTCAGTTCAATAGCCCAGTTGTGTCTGACTCTTTTGTGACCCCATGGGCTGCAGCACATCAGGCCTCCCTATCCATCACAAACACCTGGA
The DNA here is from genome assembly GCF_019320065.1 of Cervus canadensis. Taxonomy (NCBI): domain Eukaryota; kingdom Metazoa; phylum Chordata; class Mammalia; order Artiodactyla; family Cervidae; genus Cervus; species Cervus canadensis. The sequence goes on from NC_057412.1 coordinate 43,700,034, forward strand.
GTTTACTTAAATTCATGTCCACTGAGTTGGTGATGGCATCCTACCCTCTCATCCTCTGTAGTCCCGTTCTTATCCCACCTTCAATCTTTCCCAGCATCAGGGTCTTTCCCAGTGAATCAGTTCTTCATAATAGGTGGCTGAAGTATTGAAGATTCTGCTCAGCATCAGTCCTTCCAATGAACACACAGGATTGATTTCCTTTAGGATGGACTGGTTGGATCTCCTTGCAGTCCAAGGGACTCTCAAGAGTCTTCTCCAACACCACAGTTCAAAAACATCAATTCTTCGGCGCTCAGCTTTCTTTACAGTCCAACTTCATATCCATACATGACTACTGGATAAACCATAGCCTTGACTAGCTGGGCCTTTGTTGGCAAAGTAATGTTTCTGCTCTTTAATATGTTGTCTAGGTTGGTCATAATTTTTCTTCTAAGGAGCAAGCCTCTTTTAATTTCATAGCTGCAGTCACCATATGCAGTGATTCTGGGGCCCCCCAAAATAAAGTCTGTCACTGTTTCCATTGTTTCCCCATCTATTTGCCATGAAGTGATGGGACCAGATGCCATGATCTTAGTTTTCTGAATGTTGAGTTTTAAGCCAATTTTTCACTCTCCTCTTTCACTTTCACTGAGAGGCTCTTTAGTTCTTCTTCACTTTCTACCATAAGGGTGGTGTCATCCACATTTCTGAGGTTACTGATGTTTCTCCTGGCAATCTTGATTCCAGCTTGTGCTTCATCTAGCCCAGTGTTTCTCATGATGTATTCTGTATATTAGTTAAATAAGCAGGGTGACAATATACAGCCTTGACATACTCCTTTCCCTATTTGGAACCAGTCTGTTGTTCCGTGTCCACTTCTAGCTGTTGCTTCCTGACCTGCATACAGGTTTCTCAAGAGGCAGGTCAGGTGGTCTGGTATTCCCATCCCTTGAAGAATTTTCCAGTTTTGATCCACACAGTCAAAGGCTTTGGCATAGTCAATAAAGCAGAAATAGATGTTTTTCTGGAACTCTCTTGCTTTTTTGATGATCCAACAGATGTTGGCAATTTGATCTCTATTTCTTCTGCCTTTTCTAAATCCAGTTTGAACATCTGGAAGTTCATGGTTCATGTACTGTTGTCATGCATGACTTATATTAAGTTGGGATTCCCGGTGGTTCTGATTATCAATAATGTGCTTCCAATGCAGGCAGTGGTTGGATAGCATCACCGACTGGATGGACATGAGTTTGAGCAAGCTCCAGGAGTTGGTGATTGATAGGGAAGCCTGGAATGCTGCAGTCCATGGGGTCACAAAGAGTCAGACACGACTGATTGGCTGAACTGAACTGAACTGAACTGCATTGCAGGACATGTGGGTCTGATCCCTGGGTTAGGAAGATCCCCTGGAATAGTAAATGCCTACCCACTCCAGTATTCTTGCCTGGAGAATTCCATTAACAGAGGAGTCTTGTGGGCTACAGCCCATGGAGTCAGAAAGATTCAGACATGAATGAGGGGCTAACACTGAAGTTGAGATATATTCTTCCTATTCATATTTTGTGGAGAGTTTTTATTGTGAACAGACACTGAGCTTTATTAAAAATATTTTTCCACCTTTAGAGATGACCACATAATTTTTATTTGTCCAAGCAACTAAAATCAGGATCTTGAAGAGATATGTGTACCCCTGTGTTTATTGCCTTATTATTCACAAAGACTAAGATACAGAAACAATCTAAATGTCCATTGATGGGTGAATGGTTAAAACATATGTGGTATATATATATTATATATGTTATGGAATATTATTTAGCCTTAAAGAAGAAGGACATTTTGCAATCTGCAACAACACAGATGGACCTGGAAGGTATTATGTAAAGTGAAATAAGCCACACACAGAAAGAAAAATACTGTCTGATCTCACCTACATGTTGTTGATTTAAAACAAATCAACCACCAGATACTTTTCCAGCAAAGATGGATTTATTCTCTCATCTGCCATCTCATCCTCAGCCACCCTCTTCTCCTTCTGCCTTCAATTATTCCCAGCATCAGGGTCTTTTCCAAAAAGTCAGCTGTTTGCATCAGGTGGACAAAGTACTACAGCTTCAGCTTCAGCATTGATCCTTCCAAAGAGATTTCAGGGTTGATTTCCTTTAAGAATGACTGGTTTGATTTCCTTGCTTTCCAAAAGACTCTCAATGGTCTTCTCCCGCACCACAGTTCAAAAGCATCAACTCCTTAGTACTCTGCCTTCTTTATTGTCCAGCTTTCACATCTGTACCTGATTACCAGAAAGACCAAAGCTTTGGCTATATTGACCTTTGTCAGCAAAGTGATGTCTTTGCTGTCTTTCCACTGTCTGTATTTGTCATAGCTTTCCTGACAGGAAACAGTTGTCTTCTAATTTCATGGCTGCACTCATTAACTGCAATGATTTTAGAGCCCAAGAAGAGGAAATCTGTCACTGCTTCCACTTTTTCCTCTTCTATTTGCCGTGAAGTGATGGGAACAGATGCCATGACCTTAGTTGTCTTAATATTGAGTGTTAAGCCGACTTTTTCATTCTCCTCTATCCCTCTCATTAAGAGGCTCTTTAGTTCCTCTTTGCTTTGCCATTAGAGAGGTATCATCCATATATCTGAGGTTGCTGATTTCTCTTGGCAATCTTGATTCCAACTTGCAGCTCATCCAGCCTGGTGTTTTGCATGATGCACTCTGCATAAAAGCTAAATAAACAGGGTGACAATAAACGGCTTTGTCGTATTCCTTTTTTAATCCCAAGCCAGTCAGTTGTTCCATACAGGATTCTAATTGTTGCTTCTTGACCCAAATACAGATTTCTCAGGAGACAGGTAAAATGATCTGGTAATCCCATCTCTTTGTTTCCCACTGTTTGTCATGATCCACACAAAAGTCAAAGGCTTTAGCATACTCAATGGAACAGAGGTAGATGTTTTTTTTCCTGGAATTCCCTTGTTTCTCTCAACATGTAGCAGATGTTTGCAATTTGATCTCTGATTTCTCTGCCTTTTCTAAATCCAGCTTGCTTATCTGGAAGTTCTTGGTTCATGATTTGAACATTCTTTTGTACTGCCCTTCTTGGGTATTGGGATGAGGATTGATATTTTCCAGTCCTGTGTCCACTGTTGGATTTTCCAAATATATGGACGTATTAAGTTCAGCGCTTTAATAGCACAATCTTTTAGGATTTTAAATACCTCTGCTGGAATTCCATCATCTCCATTAGCTTTATTGGCAGCAGTGCTTCCTAAGGTCCACTTGACTTCACATGCCCGAACGTCTGGCTCTGAGTAAGAAGCCACTGTCCTGGTTATCCAGGTCATTAAGATCTTTTTTGTACAGTTGTTCTGTGTATTCTTTCAATCTCTTCTTAATATCTTCTATTTCTGTTAGATCCATACCTTTTCTGTCTTTTATTGTGTCCATCTTTACATGAAATATTCCCTTGGTATTTCTAATTTTCTTGAAGAGACATATAGTCTTCCCTATTCTATTGTTTTCCTCTATTTCTTTTCATTGTTCGCTATATACGACATGATGACTATTTACTATTCATTAAGAAGAAGTGGAGGTGATGGAATTCCAGTTGAGCTATTTCAAATCCTAAAAGATTGTAAAAGTGCTGTTAAAGTGCTGCACTCAATATGCCAGCAAATTTGGACAACTCAGCAATGGCCATGGGACTGGAAAATTTCAGTTTTCATTCCAATTCCAAAGAAAGGCAAGGACAAAGAATGTTCAAAATACCACACAACTGCATTCATCTCACACGCTAGCAAAGTGATGCTCAATCCTCCAAGCCAGGCTTCAACAGTATATGAACCGTGAACTTCCAGATGTTCAAGCTGGATTTAGAAAAGGCAGATGAACCAGAGATCTAATTGCCAACATTGTTGGATCATCAAAAAAGCAAGAGAATACAAGAAAAAGCATCTACTTCTGCTTTATAGATTATGCCAAAGTCTTTGACTGTTGATCACAAGCTGTGGAAAACTCTTCAAGAGAGGAATACAAGACCACCTCATCTGCCTCTTGAGAAATCTATATGCAGGCCAACAAGCAGAAGTTAGAACCCGACATGGTATAACAGACTGGTTCCAAATTGGAAAAGGAGTACATCAAGACTGTATGTTGTCACCCTGCTTATTTAATCTACATGCCAAGTATATCATGTGAAATGCTGTGCCAGATGAAGCACAAGCTGGAATCAAGATTGCCAGGAGAAATATCAATAATCTCAGATATACAGATGACACCACCCTTGTGGCAGAAATCAAAAAAGAACCAAAGTGCCTCTTGATGAAAGTAAAAGAAGGGAGTGAAAGTGTTGACTTAAAACTCAACATTCCAAAAAAGAAGATCATGGCATCTGGTCCCATCACTTTAAGGCAAATAGATGGGGAAACAGTGACAGACTTTGCTTTCTTGGGTTCCAAAATCACTGCAGATGGTGATTACAGCCATGAAATTAAAAGACACTTACTCCTTGGAAGGAAAGTTATGACCAACCTAGCTAGCATATTAAAAAAGAGAGACATTACTTTTCCCACAAAAGTCTGTCTATCAAAGCTATTGTTTTTTCAGTAGTCATGTATGGATGTGAGAGTTGAACTACAAGGAAAGATGAGCACCGAAGAATTGATGCTTTTGAACTGTGGTGTTGGAGAAGACTCTTGAGAGTCCCTTGGACTGCAAGGAGATCCAACCAGTCCATCCTAAAGGAGGTCAGTCCTGAATATTCATTGGAAGGACTAATGCTGAGGCTCAAACTCCAGTACTTTGGCCACCTGATATAAAGAACTGAGTCCTTGGAAAAGACCCTGATGCTGGGAAAGCTGGAAGGCAGGAGGAGAAGGGGATGGCAGAGGACAAGATGGTTGGATGGCATCACCGACATGAGTTTGAGCAACCCCCGGGAGTTGGTGATGGACAGGGAAGCCTGACTGCAGTCCATGGGGTCACAAAGAGTCAGACGTGACTGAGCAACTGAAATGAACGTAGAAGTTGATCATCATAAAGGTCTTTCTGTTCACAGTCTCCGTGTTGAATAAGCTGAGGAGGTGTTAGTCTTGCTGTCTTAGAGGTGGCAGACGTGCAAGAGGTAGAGAAGTTGGAAGGGGGAGCTGGTGTAACTTTATGGAAATATATTGTAACTTCTGTCTTACATTTTGCTTTGTTTTTCTATATGGCTTCTATATGACACCAATCTTTCTCCCACCATTTCCTTTTATTTCAGTACACATATCATAGAAGGGTCCATGTCATAAAGTAAGCCAAAAATAGTCTTGAATAATCAAAAATCTTCACCACATTTTTACTATCAGTTAGTTTCTGGCACTGTTTCTTCTTCATCTTCTCATCATTTGGCACTGATTTAAAAGCACTCATCTCAATCAAACTATCTTCTATTAATTCCTCTGGCATGGTGTCTGTTCACTCATGGATTCCTCCAAGATCCATATCTTGAAACTCTTCATCTCCCCCACCCTTTTTTGTTATATCCGTAATATCTTTCATGATTTCCTTTATTGCCTTGTCATAAATCTGCTGAAACCTATGAAGTCATGCACAACATCTGGACAGTTTTCTCTGGCAGAGATTTATTGGTTTGAGATTGATGTCTTTCATGACTTTTTAAATACCTAGATGACATCTTCAATAGTGTGATCCTTCCAGACTTCCCTAGTGGCTCAGATGGTAAAGCATCTGCCTACTATGCGGGAGGCCCGAGTTCAATCCCTGGGTCGGGAAGATCCCCTGGAGAAGGAAATGGCAGCCCACTCCAGTATTCTTGCCTGGAAAATCCCATGGATGGAGAAGCCTGATAGGCTACAGTCCATGGGGTCACAAAGAGTCCAACACGACTGAGCGACTTCACTTTCTTTCCATATTTTCATGATGGTTCTCTATTGTGGTTCTCGTTCATAATGTTTATAATCGTTTCCATAGAGTATCATGTATAATGAGTATAATGAGCCTTAAAAAATCCTTATAACTTCCTCTCTATAGGGTGAATTTGAAACATTGTGTTTCAGGGAATATATACTCTTTCCTTTACACTCACTCCAAAAAACTGATTCCTTAATAATTATCTGCACACAACCCTTTTACTCAAAGTTTGTTTTTAAGGAAATCTAGCCTAAAGGAATAAATAAAATAGATATGGTCTCTACCCACATTGGGGAAGGAAATGGCAACCCACTTAAGTATCTTGCCTGAGAAATCCCATGGACAGAGTTGTCAGGTGGGCTACAGCCCATGCGGTCTCAAAGAGTTGAACACAACTTAGCTTTTGGACGTCTATCAACATTACCTTTTGTTTAGTTGAGAAAACATAAAGCTGATACACACAAGGGTAAGTCAATCATTAAAATAGTGATTATGGTTTCAAAAAAATGCTACGAGCATATGAATTAGATGGACAATTCAGGGAAGGTGCTTTATGAAGTGATATATAAGCTGAAAATTGAGGAATTGTCTGGAGTTAGCTTCACGGAAAGGGCTGGAGCATGAACTGTTGAGTAATACAGAAAAGGCTGTCTAGCTAAAACAATGACAGCAAGCAGGACACATGATTGCAGAAGAGGGCAAGGGCCAGATAATGGAAAGCATGGTATGCCATACGATAGATATCAAATTTTATTTTAAATTACAGTGGTGCACATTAATAAGAATGAAATAATGCCATTTGTAGCAACATGGATGAACCTAGAGAGTGTATACTGAGTGAAGTAAGTCAGACAAAGAAAGAGAAATATTGTATGACACTCCTTACATGTTGAATCTAAAAAGAAATGATACAATTGAACTTACAAAACATAGAGACTCACAGACGTAGAGCATGAACTTATGGTCGCTAGGGGGAAGGATGGGGGAAAGGGAGTTAGGGATGGACGTGTACACACTGCTGTTTTTAAATGGATAACCAACAAAGACTTACTGTATAGCACATGTAACTCTGTTCAATGTTATGTGGCATCCTGGATGGGAGGGGAGTTTAAGGGAGAATGGATACATCTATGTGTATGGCTGTTCACACACTGAGTCCCTTCATTGTTCACCTGAAAATATCACAACAATTTTAATCTGCTATGCCCCAAAACAAAATAAAAACTTAAAAAAAATTTAAAGATAGGTTGTTTGGTAAGGAAAGCCTCAAGAAATTCTTAAAATGCATTTCAAAAAATAAATACAGTGGGGGGAATCTGAAAGTTTTGGATCAAGAGAGTATGTAAAATTGTGTTTGAAGCTGATTATAGCCAGAATCAGAGAAGAGGTCAAGCGGGCCTTAAGAAGCATTATTATGAATAAAGTAAAAAAGTTAGTGGAGGTGACGTAATTCCAGTTGAACTATGTAAAATTCTAAAAGATGGTGCTGTTAAAGTGCTGCAGTCAATATGTCAGCAAATTTGGAAAACTGAGAAGTGGCCACAGGACTGGAAAATGTCAATTTTCATTCCAATCCCAAAGAAGAACAATGCCAAATAATATTCAAACTATCATACAATGGTGCTCATTTCACATGCCTGCAAGGTGTTGCTTAAAATCCTACAAGCTAGGTTTCAGCAATAAGTGAATCAAGAATGTCCAGATGTACAAGCTGGGTTTCAAAAAGGCAGAGGAACCAGAGGTCAAATTGCCAACATTCGTTGAATCATGCAAAAATCAAGGACATTCCGGGCGGGGAGGGGAATTGACTTCTGCTTCATTCACTACACTAAAGCCTTTGACTGTGTGGATCACAAGAAAACTGTGGAAAATTCTTAAAGAGATAGGAGTACCCAGACCACCTTAACCTGTCTCCTGAAAAACCTGTATGAAGGTCGAGAAGCAATAGTTACAATCCTGTATGGAACAACTGACTGGTTCAAAATTGGGCAAGGAGTATGACAAAGCTGTATATTTTCTAACACTGCTTATTAAACTTATACGCAGAGCACATCATGCAAAATACTGGACTAGATGATCACAAGCTGGAATCAAGACTGCCAAGAGAAATATCAGCCATCTCAGATATGCAGATGATACCACTTTAATGGCAGGATATGAAGAGGAACGAAAGAGTCTCTTGATAAGAGTGAAAGAGGGGAGTGAAAAAGCTGACTTAATACACTACATTAAAAAAACTAAGGTTATCACATCTGGTCCCATTACTTTATGACAAATAGATGGTGAAAAAGTGGAATCAGTGTCAAATTTTACTTTCTTGGGCTGCAAAATCACTAAGGATGGTGACTGTAGCCATCAAATTGAAAGGTATTTATTTCTTGGAAGGAAAGATATGACAAAATTAGATAACGTATTAAAAAGCTCAGATTATCATTTTGCCGAAAAAGGTCCATATAGTCAAAGCTATGGTTTTTCCAGTAGTCATATATGAATGTGAGAGTTGTACCATAAAGAAGGATGAGCATTGAAAAATTGATGCTTTCAAATTGTGGTGCTGGAGAAGACTCTTGAGAGTCCCATGGACTGCAAGGAGATCAAACCAGTCAGTTCTAAAGGAAATCAACCATGAATATTCATTGGAAGGACTGATGCTGAAGCTGAAACTCCAATAAATTTGGCTACCTGATAGGAAGAGCCAACTCATTAGAAAATCTTTCCCTGATGCTGGCAAAGGTAGAAGGTAAAAGGAGAAGGGGGCAGCAGATGATGATATGGTTGGATCGCATCACTGACTCAATGAACATGAATTTGAGCAAACTCTGGGAAATAGTAGAGATCAGGGAGCCTCATGGGCTAGAGTCCATGGGGTCTCAAAGAGGCATGACTTAGCAACTGAACAACAACAACAAAAGTTCTATTAAAAAGAAAAACACTTTTAGCATAAAATACTTTTTAAATTTTACCTAAAAACAAAACAGTGAGTATTATGGATAGCATAATTTGACTTAATTTAGGTATTTTTTTTCTCTTAATTATTTCTCCCACCTCTTTCTCACACATATCCACATTCTTATTCATTGAATTTTGTCTATACAGTTTTCTGTCAAAAATCATTTTGAATACAGGTACAATATCCCTAAAAAATAATTTATTTCATGACTTCAGATGCAGAGGACTTAGTAGGAAAATATTTATATTCTAAAAAAATATATATTTCTTATTAGAATGAACCAACTTGAACTCTGAATACAGTTTTTCTAAATTTTGGGAACATGGAATAGGAGTAAAAAAAAGTCCTGAGGTTAGTTATGCAATATAGAGTCCATTTTATAAATATATTCCTAATGGGATTTGGCATATTTTCCAACCAGTTTTTAATTAATACGTATCAGGGTTAATCACATAGACAGGTAGAGCAACTATTTTAAATCAATTTGGTTATCTTAATACAGCTTGCTCCTTGGAAGAAAAGTTATGACCAACCTAGATGGCATATTAAAAAGCAAAGACATTACTTTGCCAACAAAGGTCCGTCTGGTCAAGGCTATGGTTTTTCCAGTGGTCATGTATGGATGTGAGAGTTGGACTCTGAAGAAAGCTGAGCTCTGAAGAATTGATGCTTTTGAACTGTAGTGCTGGAGAAGACTCTTGAGAGTCTGTTGGACTACAAGGAGATCCAACCAGTCCATCCTAAAGGAGCTCAGTCCTGGGTGTTCATTGGAAGGACTGATGCTGAAGCTGAAACTCCAATACTTTGGCCACCTGATACAAAGAACTGACTCATTGGAGAACACCCTGGTGCTGGGAAAGATTGAAGGTGGGAGGAGAAGGGGATGACAGATGATGAGATATTTGGATGGCATCACTGACTCAATGGACATGAGTTTGAGCAACCCCCAGGAATTGGTGAAGGACAAGGAAGCTTGGCCTGCTGCAGTCCATGAGGTTGCAAAGAGTCAGACAGGACTGAGCAACTGAACTGAACTCACTGAAATGTGAAAAGGGAATTTAAAATATCATAATTATATCTTTGTTTTACACTCTGGTAAAGTTCCATAATATATATTTTAAATTTATAGAATGTTAAAGTTATATTAAAAAAAAAAAGAAAAAAACTGAGTCGGACACAACTGAGTGACTGAACTCAACATCTAGATCTGTGCTATAACAACATGGTTATCAAAATGGGCGTGTGGCTTTTTAAATTCAAAATGACTGAAGTTTAATGAAATTAAAAAAATAAAAAATAAAAAACTAGTTTCTCCACGCCCAGGCCACATTTCAAATTCTCTATGATCACATTTGACTTGCAACTATAGTATTCACAGTGCAGATGTAAACTATTTGCATAATCAGAGAAAATATTATTGGAAAGAACTGTTCTTGAGCTTTTATGATAAAATTACTTCCAAAGAAAAGCTTTTCAAAATATTCCTGAATTGCTGTGGAGCTGTCTTAAATGTATTTTTAAATTCAGTTGACAAAGATTAGATTTCTAAACTTCTTGATTGCTCTCAAATTCATATAACATCCTTCCCCCTTTTCACTCTGTAAGTCAGAGAACTTCATTTAGCAGGGTCTCTTATCCTTTAGCATGGGGTTAGGTGTGGCCTGAATAAGAAATGTCCTCACTTCATAGCATGTCTTGCAGTAATTGCATCTCCTCCCTACCGCTGGCTTTTACAGTAGGCCCCTCCCTGCAAGGTCTCAGTTCTGTTTAATGAAATAGAATCTGCTTGCTAAGATTCCAGCTCCCATTTCATAGTCCTATCTTCTCTGCCCTAGTAACAGCCCCTCCATCTTTGTTTTTTAACTCTATGTAAATTAGCAGCTTTCTGTTTACCAATCTCTGGAGTAATTTATCTCTTGTATGTCTTTTCAGCTCTTAAAAACCTGTCAACCAACTCCCTGTATTAAATCTCTCCCCCTGCCTTTTTTTTTTTTTATTTTTCAAAAAACTGGACTGATGTCTGTTTTATTACTAGATCCTGATTAATACATAGACTAATCTCAATAAGTCACAGATTTTTACTTTTAATAAGCCATGTGATTTAGAATAACCCATATTAATGTTCTCAAGACAAAAAACACTGAATGGAAGAAAAATGAGCAGCTTAAAATAAAAGCAATCTTATTTTATTTTTACTTTATATGTTTTTTGAATAAAAAATGACTTTGAATTACTCTATCAACAACAACAACAACAATAAAATAACTGTGGTTTTCATACTGAGGTTTTAAATAGAAGTTATAATAACTAAAATTTCCCAGAAGTCATTTCTGAATCCCTTAGGGGGTCTTTCAGCTAAAGTCTCTTTCAGTGTTACCCTTTGTGAAGAAAAAAGAGAGGTTAAGTACATGAAAAATAAAATGTGTTCTTTTTTTTCCATAAAGAGAGTCCATAAAAAATTAGTATGTTGCTTTCATGAACTTTCCAATGGCAAAACATTTCAATGTTCCTGCAATTTATTTAAAAAGTCAGTCTAAGATGTAAACTGGGGATAATTACATTCCCTTAACAAAGGAGAAAATTCTCAGAGATGTTTAGAACAACGATAAAATTTTGTTTTTATTAGATGAAATGGTTACTGAGAAGTTTTCTAATTATATCAAAGTTTGTTTTGGTTAAAAAACTCAACTGAAGCACATTACAGAAAAGGCTGAAAAATTATTTTTATTGACAATCTGTTCCTTATTTTTCTAATATAGTGCTTATTTTCCATAAATTTTTTCTTCTGACATTTTCATATTTTCACAGTCTAATTTAATCCAAAAATATATATTTAGATATTTGAGGACCTTGGTGTGTGCTATACACCCACATGTTCATCCAGAAAAATGAATATGATTTTTTTGGATGTGTTTTCAATTTCCAAATATATATATAGTTTTTAACATTCTCATTATCACTAATCAGTTACTGCTGTACTTCAAAAGTGACATTTACCAAGTTTCAGAATCAAGTATTCCTTTTAAATTGATTTCAAAATCTTCTGAATCCTTATTTTTTGGTTTAAATTTGTTCTTAACCACTAGATTCAACCCTTTTAAATTATATTACCTCTCATACATGACATTCATAATAGTTCCATGAATGGGTCTTTGTGATATTAAATCTGTAATGTAAGCTAGTAAAGGAGTCAGAGATCTCAGCTTATATCTTGAATCCTTCTTTTGAAATGAGGCTATAGAACCCTGGAATCCTTTGTACTTTTGGATATCTATGATTAAATACAACAATGACAGAAAAGAAAAGATTAATTATAAACCCATAGTTTTGCTAAAAAAAAAAAAAAAAAACACCACACACACACACACATTTTCCTTGAGAAACTCAGGTCAATAATGGTTCATCAGAGCAGGGTGACTGAGACCATGACCTCTGGTTAACCATGAACTGACTTGAAATTCTCATTCAACTACTGACTTTTTTTTTTTTTTTCAACTACTGACTTTAAATGAGACTTTGAGAAAACATTCTAACTTGTTACTTTACATGTTTAGTGGGGATTAAAAAGAGTACTTTATCTTCATATGTGTCTGTATGTATATGTGAAGGAGATAAAGGGAAAGATAATGAACTGAATTAAGACATATAAAGCACTCAGAAAAATACCTGACACAAGTGAGTGTTCCAAATTAAATAACTACAATTACTATTATTATTATTCAATAATGATGAATTTGGATTCTATTATTTGCAGTATATTTTGTCAGTTCAGTTGCTCAGTTGTGTCTGACTCTTTGTGACCCCATGAACCACAGCACACCAGGCCTCCCTGTCCATCACCAACTCCTGGAGTCCACCCAAACCCATGTCCATTGAGTCGGTGATGCCATCCAGCCATCTCATCCTCTGTCGTCCCCTTATCCTCCCACCTTCAATCTTTTCCAGCATCAGGGTCCTTTCCAGTGAGTCAGCTTCTCCCATCAGGTGGCCAAAGTATTGGAGTTTCAGCTTCAACATCAGTCCTTCCAATGAATACCCAGGACTGATCTCCTTTAGGATGGAGTGGTTGGATCTCCTTGCAGTCCAAGGGACTCTCAAGAGTCTTCTCCAACACCACAGTTCAAAAGCATCAATTCTTCGGTGCTCAGCTTTCTTTATAGTCCAACTCTCACATCCATACATGACCACTGGAAAAACCATAGCCTTGACTAGAGGGACCTTTGTTGACGAAGTAATATCTCTGCTTTTTAATATGCTGTCTAGGTTGGTCACAACTTTCCTTCCAAGGAGCAAGCGTCTTTTCATTTCCTGGCTGATAACACCATCTGCAGTGATTTTGGAGCCCAGAAAAATAAAGTCAGCCACTGTTTCCATTGTTTCCCCATCTATTTGCCATGAAGTGATGGGACAGGATGCCATGATCTTAGTTTTCCTGAATGTTGAGCTTTAAGCCAACTTTTTCACTCTCCTCTTTCACTTTCATCAAGAGGCTCTTTAGATCTTCTTCGTTTTCTGCCGTAAGGATGGTGTCATCTGTATATCTGAGGTTATTGATATTTCTCCCAGCTGTCTTTGTTGCAGCTTATGCTTCCTCCAGCCCAGCGTTTCTCATGATGTACTCTTCATATCTGAGGTTATTGATATTTCTCCTGGAAATCTTGATTCCAGCTTGTGCTTCTTCCAGCCCAGCGTTTCTCATGATGTACTCTGCATAAAAGTTAAATAAGCAGGGTGACAATATACAGCCTTGACATAGTCCTTTTTCTATTTGGAACCAGTCTGTTGTTCCATGTCCAGTTCTAACTGTTGCTTCCTGACCTGCATACAGGTTTCTCAAGTGGCCTTCTACAACTGAAAATAAGTTATAGCTATTATGCTTCTGGAGTAGGAAATGGCAACCCACTCCCGTATACTTGCCTTGAGAACCCAGTGGACAGAGGAGACTGGTGGGCTGCTTTCCATGGGGTAGCACAGAGTCAGATACAAGTGAAGCGACTTAGCATGCATGCATTGAAGAAGGAAATGGCAACCCACTCCAGAATTCTTACGTGGAGAATCCCAGGGACAGCGGAGCCTGGTAGGCTCCCATCTATGGGGTCACACAGAGTCAGACATGACTGAAGCAACTTAGCAGCTGCAGCAGCAACATTACACTTCAGTTTCAATTTTCACTTAAAGAGAAATATTGTACATGTATATAAATATATAATATTCAAATATATATATATATATATTTAGAATCTAGTAGTTGATAGAGTATCAGAATTATAAACATAACAATAGGTCAAGGAAGAGAAGAGATAGTGATGACTTAATGTCGGGTCAATCAATCAAAGAAAATTTTATAGACCAAAGAGGAATCTAAAGAGAGCTTTGAAGAATGAATAGGCTTTCATAATTAATAAAAATAATGAGAAAGACATTTAATACGGAGAAATAAGGAGTGTAAAAGAGTACAGCTGACAGTGCATAGGGTTAGGTAGAGGCTATGGGAAGCTGTGGCTGTAAATCTCTGTCGTGAAATCTAACTCTCAGTAGGTCAACACAGTAAGGGGAGAAATGCACAAGAGGTAGAAGCCTGAACTTTGGGAAATGAGTTCAGTACTAGGAAGAAGCAAATGCAGGAAGCACAGTAAGAGTGGTGAATTTATTTATTTTTTTCTCTTTTTCTATTTTTTACATCAAGATATTTCAGTTATTTCTTCTGAACATAAATAATGAAGTGATTCAAGCTTTTTAGTAATATAGTCTTCACATAGCCAGATGAGTGGAACATCTGAATTAGTAGTAGTTGGCTGGAGTTGAGGTTTACTATCAGGAACCCTGATGAACCAAAGCTTCTAATACTTATACCCTTGTTTAGACACCACCCACACTGACTCTGGCTTGGTCATATGACTGGCTTTGGCCTCTGGGACATGACAATGGAAATCTAGATGTAAATAAAAGCCTACTATGTGACTATACATTGGGGCTTGATTTCTTGAAATACTCATATTTGAAACCAGAAACTTGTTAGCTTTTTAGAAAGCCCACACAAGACTGAAGAAGTTTTCAGACTCTGAGCTACCCTAATCAAGATGTCAGATGTGTAAGTAAAGCTATCTCAGACCTGACTATATGAATTGAACTACATGAAAAACTTATGGAATCCTAGGTGAAACTTTCAGCTGAGCCTCTGTCAAATCACAGACTCAAGAGAAATATTAATATGATTGCTGTTTTAGTGACTAAGTTCCTGAGTGGTATGTTACATAGTCATAGATAACAGAACAATTGCAGAAAACTGCCAGATAACTTTTGAACATGCAAAAATGAGGAAGGTGTACAACCTGTTAAAATTCTCCTAAGATTCTAACCAACAAACATGAAATACGCCCAATAAAGTAAACTCAACCTGTTACCAAAAAAAGCATCCACATAAAACTTTTAAAATTAAGTCAATGAAGTAAATAAATAATGATAATTATGGAATGCGGCTTTAATAAATGGATAGCAATGTTGCACTGAAGAGATTTACAAATGGCACATTAGGGGGGGCAGTTTTTATCGCATTTTAAAATGCTTACTGGGCTTCTGGTTGAAGATGTGACTTGAGCAAGACATTTTCTCTTCATATAAAACTTCATTAAAGTGATAGAGTAATAAAATATCCATAAAAAAGAATACCAGTAAGCTATTTTTTCCAATAATGGAAGATGACAATTGGTAAGTAAAAGTGACAGATTAAGGAGAGTGAAGAAAACAACTTTTCAGAGAGGCATTCTAAAATAGAATGAAGCAGATCACCCAGCAGAGCACAATGAGCCTCCAAACCCTGAGGCCACAGGTATCATCCATGGCAGATATAAAGTAAAAGGCTGAAAATGGAAGTACAAAGTGATGCGTTTGCTTTATGAATTAGTTTACTTTCTGACCTCCATTGACTCTTAAATACAGGATAAACTTGTAGTCAAGTCCTCAACATAGAAAAGAATCCATAAATTTCTTCAGTGAAGATATTTAATTAAATTTCTTGGGAGAAGGGAGCAGCTAAAGGGAATGTTGGCATCATGTCAATCTAGAAAGTTAGGTTCCTACCGCCTTAGGGCCATAGAGCGTACACCATGCAGGCTGTGCCCTGCAGAAGATGCCTGGGCAAGAAGGCACTGCTCAATCTGCTGCCTAAGCCATGTGCCAGGGTACCTCTGCCCACAGAAAGGGCTATCTTTTTCTGATTTGCCCAAAGGCAACTTATGGCTAGAGGTATCCTTCTTTTGAATCATAATTTATGTCTCACATACTGTCTTTAAGTGAATCCTACTATTGAACAGAGATTACAGTCAATCACTCCATCATCCTTTTTTTTAAATATGAAATTATAGACAGAGGTTATTAGACTCCATAAGAAGACACAAAAAGCTAAAGAGTTATAAAATGTTAAAAAGAAAAAACTAAATTCAAGCACATATTTAAATAATGTATTTATATTATATAATCAATATATATTTATAGTACATATAAAAGAGTTGAAAACATGTTGCTTCCAAAAAAATAAGAAAATGCCATAATTCAGGCAGAAAGGACTAAGAAAAAGCTATTTAAATGTACTAAAGGAAATCCCTGAAAATGCTGAGTATTAAATTGTTGGATAAGAGGTGAAATCATTGTTTTTATACTTTTCTACATTTTGTAGTCTTTCTACAACAACCATGTGTTTATAATTATAATTTTTTAATGGCCATCATCCTTACTGACATTGTACAGCTGAGGATTTGTTGTATGTGTGATGTTTGTATGTAGCTGTGTTTCTTTGTGTACATCTGGGGTTAGTTGTCTGGAGTCCATAATTTGAAAAATGCAATTTTTGAGTATCTCTTAGACATACAAGTAAAGTTATGAAATAGTTACCTATATTACACTGAATTTTTTAATGCATTTCTGTATTAGAGATAAAATTTTGGAAATCATCTATTTACAGATGGTGAGTAAAGTCATGGAATTGGATGACTTCAGGGAGAATAAGAAGTGAGAAGACATTTCTATATTCTAAAGATACATTCACAAACTTTAAACATGCACTATGGATTGGTTGCCAAATACTCAAAGTTTCATAAAAAACCAGAATTTTATGTAAGAAAAATACAGTATCCAGAGAAAGAATAACAATTTTCTTCTTTTTTAATTTTCTTTTGAAACCCAAGCACAGTGCTTGAATTAAAAAAAAAATAGCTGAAATACTTAGAAATATGCACCAAGTATGAATTTATTGTATTGATACTTTAAAAAATAGTCTTTATAAAAATTGCAATCTTTTGAGGATTTTTGCCTAACAAATCTTAGGTTTAATCTACATGCTTAGCATCTAAGTGGTCCTTAAAAGGTAAATGATACTTTATTTACTGCCTCTGTTTTTATTTTGTATTTATGGTAACCTTTATTTTGAAGAATTTAAAATACCTTTAAGATGGAATCTGGAAAAACCTAATGTTATGTGGTTGGGTTAATATGGGTAAAATGAGAACATTAACTGGATTTCAGAACAAGAATGTTTCAGAAATTTCAGGACCCTTTGTCAAAGTGAATACAGAACACTGGAGCTTTTGTTTTGAGAAGTTAGAGAAAATGGATAATAGTTTATACAACAAGGCATTATAAGTGATTTTAAAAAATGCTAATGTAAGCAGACTGGACTGCCCCTTAGCACCATATTCTATATTTTTCTCAAAGTATTTCATTATTTTTCATAAAGAAGAAATTACCTGAATTTAGTATTTGAAGGAAACAACTAAAAAGTATCATAATTAAAAGCATATTATTTTTCTTTCTTATTTGTGATTGGGTTCTGCTACAAATATTTTTGAAATACAAAGGACAAAAACAAACTTTCAAATCTCTATTGTGAGTAATCTATAAGAACTGGAGATTAAGTTGGCACTATGCTGGGATCTCATATACACCTTTAAAGAAAATGCCTTATGCAAGAATTATGACTTTCAGCAAGAATCATGCTCCTGGAAGTGGAAGCTTACACCTCTTCATCCAGTATTCCCTCAAATATCTTCTCCATTGTTCATCAGCATTTCTCCTGGGTTCCTTTTGAATGACACACAAATTCCATTCTTGCCAGTTATAAATACAGTACTGGGTACTATAATTTATGTATGCATATTTGACCCCCCTACTTGACCACAAGTATCTTGGGAAGAAACTTTGGCTTGCTCCTGGAGTTAAGAGATACAGTGATAATTCAGTTCAGTCTGTTCAGTCACCCAGTTGGTCGGACTCTTTGCGACCCCATGAATCGCAGCACGCCAGGCCTCCCTGTCCATCATCAACTCCCGGAGTTTACTCAAACCCATGTCCATTGAGTCGGTGATGCCATCCAGCCATCTCATCCTCTGTTGTGTCCCCTTCTACTCCTGACCCCAATCCCTCCCAGCACCAGGGTCTTTTCCAACAAGTCAACTCTTTGCATGAGGTGACCAAAGTATTGGAGTTTCAGCTTCAGCATCAGTCCTTCCAATGAAGACCCAGGACTGATCTCCTTCAGGATGGACTGGTTGGATCTCCTTGCAGTCCAAGGGACTCTCAAGAGTCTTCTCCAACACCACAGTTCAAAGCATCAATTTTTCGGCACTCAGCTTTCTTCACAGTCCAACTCTCACATCCATACATGACCACTGGGAAAACCATAGCCTTGACCAGATGGACATTTGTTGGCAAAGTAATGTCTCTGCTTTTTAATATGTTATCTATGTTGGTCATAATTTTCCTTCCAAGGAGTAAGCATCTTTTAATTTCCTGGCTGCAGTCACCATCTGCAGTGATTTTGGAGTCCAAAAAAGTAAAGTCTGACACTGTTTCCACTGCCTCCCCATCTATTTCCCATGAAGTGATGGGAACAGATGCCATGATCTTAGTTTTCTGAATGTTGGGCTTTAAGCCAACTTTTTCACTCTCTTCTTTCACTTTCATCAAGAGGCTTTTTAGTTCCTCTTCACTTTCTGCCATAAGGGTGGTGTCATCTAGGTTATTGATATTTCTCCCGGCAATCTTGATTCCAGTTTGTGCTTCTTCCAGCCCAGCGTTTCTCATGATGTACTCTGCATATAAGTTAAATAAGCAGGGTGACAATATACAGCCTTGATGTACTCCTTTTCCTATTTGGAACCAGTCTGCTGTTTCGTGTCCAGTTCTAACTGTTGCTTCCTGACCTGCATATAAGTTTCTCAAGAGGTGGGTCATGTGGTCTGGTATGCTCATCTCTTTCAGAATTTTCCACAGTTTATTGTGATCCACACAGTCCAACAGTGATAATTAGAAGGTACTAAAGATATGCTTGTTATATGAATAAATAAATCTGAATGGATAAGAAATGGACATCGTTGAATCTTGTAAAAACAGCTGTTCTGCTGAAGTCTGTGAAAGAGCAGAGGTATTCTAAATGATGTTCTCCTCACTCCTCTACCTGGGACAGAGGGACTAACTCAAGTGTAAAAGCTCAACAGAATGACAAAGAAATTAAAACATGACAGAAGAGTAGTGTTTAAAGAGTTTTTCAAGTTGACTTATCCTATTATCTAATCTTATGGAGGATCAAATGTTTTAAGTGACCTCCCAAATTATAGTATTTTGTAGCATAGAATTATAACTCTAGTTTTTAGAGTCTAAAGTCCATTTTTATATCCACAACTTCCAAACTTGTTAAACAAAGTGGCTTTTATTATATTGCCCCTAAGTCTTATACTTTGAATAAACATTGCTATCAAACAAGTGATTTTTAACTAGCCAACACTTTTTTATTTTTTAACTAAAAATAATAACAGCAACAATATTGCTTAATATGACATTTTGTCAGCAGGCAAAATTAGTAAAATAAGTTAATTTCTGATTTAAAAAGAAAGTGCACCTCTAGTTTATAAAATATTTTAAAAATTGTACTTCATTTTAGTTTTACAAAAATATTAAGAATAGTTCAGACTTTTATGATTAATTTTGGAAAGCTTAAAACTCCACAAATTTTGAACTGGAACTCTCTCACTATATTCTAATAGTTTGCAAATGTTACTTTCTATCATTTTGCTTTCACCATTGCCAAAAGACTGGTAAGAAAATTTCTTACACAGTGACCTTACGTTCTGATGAAGTTTCTGTGTCATTTGGTTTTTGAATAGTGTGGAGTTTAAAAGTAATGATATTCAGTGAGAATATCAGTGAAGACTCTTCAGTGAGAATACCCAGTTAATATTCAAATAAATTTTTGTCATGGAAACTGTAATAATTTTCCATTATAGAACTTGCTCATTTGATGTGAAACAAGAAAAATCATCATCTTCCTATTCTATTTTTCATGATAAATACAAGATGTGGAAAAACTCAGAAAAGAAATCACATTTTAATGAACTAAAACATGTTTTTTAATGTATCACAAGGCTGGGTTGACTGATGAAATGAGTAAACTGGATGTCATAGGATGTATGTGCAACATTTAACTTCCATTCTGGCCCCATCCCTCTTTCACATATACTCTATAAGAAATACCATTATTGTCAAATAAGCAGCAGGAAAGGTCTATATATTATGGAATCTCTTGCTTAAAAGCAAAGTCTCTACATTTTTTAGGAAATTAAATTATCCTAGGTTCAGGTGATATCAATTAATTAGACACTGGATGTGCCAAATATGTGCCAACCTACAGACACTCTCTCTACAGTTTCCATCCCTGATTATCAGATGAAAAAGTAAAAGATCCAATAGAGAGAATGCTTTATTTTTTTATTTACTTGATTGTCAATCCCTCCTCCCTTCACATTTTACAACACTGGGGTGAGGATCATATAGGACAATGTACTGCTAATTAACAGAAGCAATTATCTTAAATCATTAGTTAAATAGAGATTAAATAAGAACTGGAAATGCTACTGTATCTAATGCAGTGGATACTGCTCCAAACCCCCTGCTTCCGGACCTAGGTACTGATTTCCCCATTAGCTTGTTCATTTTGTCTACTAATAGACAAAATTAGTCTATTAGTCTAATAGACTGTATGTCTGTTCTATCTAATAGACTGTATGTCTACATCATAGCTAGATGCTGCTTGAGGAATTACCCTCAACCAAAAATAACTGCCTGCTTTCAATAAGGTTGACATGGGGATAAACTGTAACTATTCTTTAGATCAACTGGAGATCATTTAAAGACCATGTGACTTGTTAACTCCTCATGGGATCAATAGTGGTCTATATCACAACTGCAATGTAGTTCAAGTTGTCCTTCATCCCAACATGGTTTCATCTCCCACTTTTACATAGTATTCCTGAGAATAACCCACAGTAAACTTCAAAAATCTGTATATCAGAGCCATTTTCTGGGAATCTTGACCCAGATATACCTTAATAGCTACACTGGTTTTCATTATTAATCCAGGTATTCCTTATATGACTAAGGATTTCTTTACTACAGTGGGACAATGTAATTTTTAGCATTTAACTGGAAATGTCTTTATCTTCTAAGAGCTTATTCTTGAAGAAACAATTTGCATATATATTATTTACTGATAAAAATTTTCCTTTGGTCATAAAAAACAGATGTCAGAGCTGAAATAGTTTAAAGAAATAAGAAAATGTATTATAAAGAGAAATGGAAATTACTTAAAAGTCAGGAACAATGATTGTGAGGACTTAAAATCACCATGTCTTTCCTTCAGTCTTTACTGATTCTGTGAGACTGCTTCAATTTCCACTCATTAAATTTTTCTTCAAACTATATGGAAGCTATGGCTGCCTATAACTCCCATGTAGAAATTTTACAGTCAATTCACTTGTAGAGAGAGATGGACATTTCTTTTTAGATTCCCTTATGAATATCACAGAAAAAGGACTCTCATTTCCATGCCTGAGTCAGATTCTCTCCCCTGGAAAGCAATCAGCTGTAGTCAGGTTTAGCAGATATTTTATTCATGTGGTAACTCTAATAATTATGCGGATGGTATGTGGGACAAAAGATATTTCAGATTAAGGCAGAAGCAGGCAGGGTGAAACATGAATTAAATAATAGATATTATATCATGGTGTATGCCTTAAAATAAAAAAAGAAAAAAGGAAGAAAGGAAAGAAAGACAGACTTTCTTTAGTTCATGGAATTCATCAGGAAAAATCCATATTAATAGGCAGAAGACTGCGACACTGATCACTTTGTCCTCATAAACTAGATTAGGGCAAAGGACAATCAGACCCACTGATGAAATTCTTAGTGACCTCATCTTTCATCTTAGAAAGAAACTCTTAATATCCCCACCATACATTAAAAGCTGTATTTCAGTCTACTATTCTATGAGGAAGGTCTTAGTAGTAGTTCTTTCCTGACGTTATGAAACAATAAGGAGATAAAGGATGCTTAACAATTATTCTGAAACCAAGAGGACATGGATTTTTTATTTCATACTTCAAATAAAATGAAAGTGTTAATTGCTCAGTCATGTAAGACATTTTGTGACCCCATGGACTGTAGCCCGCCAGGCTCCTCTGTCCATGGGATTCTCCAGGCAAGAATACTGGAGTGGGTTGTCGTTCCTTTCTCCAGGGGATCTTCCCAAACCAGGCATTGAATCCAGGTCTCCTGCACTGAAGGCAGATTCTGTTTTGCTTTTTTAATTAAATGTTTCAATAACAGCTGGTGGGCAGTTGCACCCCTTGGGACTGTTCCAGTGACACAGTCATAGGTGGAGATGGCCCTGCTTGTCTTTCTGCCACTCCTGAAAATGGCAGGTTGGCTGCCTCCCTTTCCCTGAAGGACTTTTTCTCTCTACAATTTGGGGTCTATGCAGATAGTCCTGCATTTTTTACTTCTCTTTGAAGGTCATCTAAACCAACTCAGCATAAAACTAGTAATAAAATGATCCTTTAGCCAAAATGCAAATAGTGATACACACTAGAAATTGGATGCTATTAAATATTTAGTAGGTAAACTCACTAAACATACATGAATACTAACAAAATAGATGCTAATTTTAACACGGGCATTACTTCATATACTATCCTAAAATTTTCATGAGTGTACATATGAAGATATATATATATCTTACTGGATACTCTACAATAATCAAATGTATATAAACTCATGTGTATATGTATATATTAATATGTGTTTTGTTGTTCAGTCTCTCAGTAATGTCTGACTCCTTGCAATGCCATGGACAGCAGCACGCCAGGTTCTTCTGTCCTCCACTATCTCCCGGTTTTCTCAAATTCATGTCCATTAAGTCAGTGATGCCATCCAACCATCTCATCCTCTGTCATCCCCTCCCCGCCTTCAATTTTTCCCAGCATTATGGTCTTTTCCGATGAGTTGGCTCTTTGCATCAGGTGGTCAAAGTATTGGAGTTTCAGCATCAACCCTTCCAATGAATATTCACAGTCAGCACCATAATTCAAAAGCATCGACTCTGTGGCACTCACCCCTCTTTTTGGTCCAACTCTCATATCCATACATGACTACTGGAAAAACCCTAGCTTTGACCATACAGACTTCTGTCAGCAAAGGGATGTCTTTGCTTTTTGACATACTTTCTAGGTTTGCCATAGCTTTCCTGCCAAGGAGCAGGTGTATTCTAATTTATGGCTATAGTCACCATCCACAGTGATTTTGGAGACCGAGAAAATACTATCTGTCACTGTTTCTACTTTTTCCCTTCTATTGGCCATGAAGTATGGGGCCAGATGCCATGTTCTTAGTTTTATGAGTGTTGAATTTAAAGCCAGATGTTTTGCTCCCCTCTTTCACTCTCATCAAGAGGATCTAGCTCCTCGTCACTTTTTGCCATTAGCATGGTATCCGCACACCTGAGGTTGTTGATGTTTCTCCCGGCAATCTTGATTCCAGCTTATTATACATCCAGCCCAACTTTTCAAATGATGTATCTGAATGTAAGTGAAATAAGCAGGATGAAGATATACAGCCTTGTGGAACTCCTTCCCAATTTTGAACCGGTCACTTGTTCCATGTCCTAACTGTGGGTTTTTGACCAGCATACAGGTTTCTCAGGAAAGTGTATACATATTATATATATATATATATATACATATACATATATATATATATACACACACACACATATATATACACACACACATATATAATGTACTCTACTAGATTAATTATGTTACTTATATTATATAATTATATATGTATTATATATGTATGTATTAATTATATATATATATATAATTAATCTAGTAGAGTAAGGGTCATTAATACATTCTTATAAAAGTATTATAAAATCATGGTGTTTTGCTAACCTCACACCTGAAATTATCTCACATATGGGATAAATGGGGATATATGTATAGATATGAGTAATGTTCAACACCAAGCCTACTTAGACTAAAAAAACCATGCAATATTGTTTTTACCCAGATCTAGACAAAGTGTTTGGTGGGACACTGGCATTTAACTCCCTTTTGTACAATATCACCAAGTGAACTTATTTTCTACATATACTTACTGTGATCATCTGAAAGCATATATGTTTACTTTCTTAACCGAAAGAGGTATTTGCAAAGAAATCAATAAGGTACATGCAAAAAGAAAAATCAAATGCTACAGCAGTAATTATAAATAATACAAATAATAACCATTATCCCACTCCCTGTCATTAATATGCATCATCTATTAAGAGGTACTCTAGTGGTAATTTTGTATTTCTAAGTAGTATTTAATGACTTTACACAGATTCTACTAACTATACAAAAGATGAAGATTTAACTCACACATAACTCTCTTCAACTCTTTCATCTTTATTTCCAATTTAAAAAAACTGTATTATTGTTCTAAATAGGAAAGATTCTCATTATAGAGAATATAAGTAGAAAAAGAAAACAAAAACAGTCCAGATTCAATGCGTGAGACGGGGTGCTCAGAACTGGCGCACTGGGATGACCCTGAGGGATGGGATGGGGAGGGAGGTGGGAGGGGGGCTCAAGATGGGGAACACATGTACACCCAAGGCTGATTCATGCCAATGTATGGCAAAAGCCACTACAATATTGTAAAGCAATTAGCCTCCAATTTAAATAAATTAATTAAAAAAACAAAAATATTTCTAATCATGCTGAATCTGATAATACATTCATCAATGTAACATTTTTATATTTTGAAAGAGATGGATAATGAGAAAGGAAAATATATAGACGTGTTTATAGAAAGATGACATCATACTACTTAAAATTAAAGAAAAACAAACTGTGTTTAAGAAAAAGAAACTGGCGATGTTTTTCTTTTAAAAACTGGCCAAGTAAAGATGACTATAACTTCATCTCAAAAGATGAATGTTACGTCCCAAAATTTTTATATATCTTTTTCATTTAAATTTCATTTTCTTTTTTTTAAATTTTTTTAAGTTATTTAATTTATTTTTTTTTCATTTATTTTATTAGTTGGAGGCTAATTACTTTACAATATTGTAGTGGTTTTTGCCATACATTGACATGAATCAGCTCTTTCCAGTGCAGCAGATAAGGGTTTGATCCCTGATCTGTGAGGATCCCACATGCATGGAGCGATTAAGCCCGCGCTTGTGCTGGTGCTCAGCTGGGTCCGACTCCTTGGGACCCCACAGGCTACAACCCACCAGGCTTTTTTGCCCATGGGTTTTTCCAAGTAAGAATACTAGAGTGGGTTGGCGTTTTCTTCTCCAGGAACTAAGTCCGTGTGCCACAACTATTAAGCCTATGCTCTAGAGCCTGTGATCTGCAACAAAAGAAGCCACTGCAATGAGAAGCCTGTGCACCACAACTAGAGTGTAAGAACGCTCGCCACAGCTAGAGAAAAATCCACGCATCTGCGAAGATCCAGCACAGCCCAAAATAAAAGTGAATCAGAAAAATTTTATTTTGCTATTTGAATTTTTTAAAAAAATCACTTAGGTTTTTTTTAACTACAAATTTAGAAAAAAATTGGAGCTAAATAAAATTATTTTTACACCCACTTGATAACCCTAATACTGAGAATTTAAAATTCCACACTTATCCTTTAGTCCTCTCATTTTCATCTTTGGGACCTGGCACCTATTTATTTAAACTCATCTGTTCAAATAGGGGTTAGATGTCCCCATCTAAAAAAAAAATTAAAATAAAATGCCTTTGTTCTTTATTTGCTAAAGCCGTCTCATTGGCATTTGCTCATATTATTCATTTACAAAGGAAAAATTAGCTGTGAGAATTAAATCAGCAGTTATTCCCATGTGAAAAAGAATTAGAGAAAATACTTTAGTAGCATGATACTTTCTAAACACCTTAAACTTTACATATTAACAAGAAAATATGTAGCTGTATTGTTCAAATTTCTTTATCATTTTATAGGGCATTTACTCATCAATAATCATATTTGTGAATGGCCTAACTATGTAGTTCTACCTGTAAGAATATTCTATCATGATCTTTTCTAAAATTGTTTACTCATTGATTCGAGTTTCACAGGGATGAGAATATTTCATCTCTTTTAATTATGAAATTTAATTAACCACTAAATTAGCTATACACAGGCCATGCATCCTTGTTCAACATTTCCACCATCCACCCTTTCGTTATCTGCTTGTCATTTTCCTAAATTTCTAAACTTACCGTCAATGTTCTATTAACACAATTCTCAAAGACTTTCTGTAGTCTATTGTACTCTTTCACCTTCGTCTTTCCTTCTCCACTCCTTCTGTGGGTCTTTGGACCTAGTCTTTTCTGTTTAGAATACTCCCTTCTCTCAACCTGTTTTACCCAGCTAATTCCAATTCATACTTTGGAATGTTTTTTAAATATATTGCCGAAAAGAAGCTCTCCCTGACATCCACTAAACTACAAGCTGAGAACTGTTATACATTCTCAGATTAACTTTCCTTCAAAACGGTTGTCAACGTTTGAATAAGTAATTTATTTTTATGGTTAGTATTTTCATTCCTCTCTGGACTATCACTTTGTCTATCTTAGTGACAGATGAAAGTCTAATGTCAATACAAAGTAGATAAAGCTTGTTCAATATAGAAGGAATCAGTTGGGAAAGGGAGTAAGACTACAGTGGAGGAATTTGGCAGTAAAGTTCAGGGTAAGAGAATGGTTATAAGTATTATTAATATAAGAAAGCATAAAACACATAACATGAGGATTATAGGACTGTGTGGAATAAGAAATGGTGTCATTATGCTAGATTTTTATAAGTTGTATGTATGGTAATATTATGACTGTCACACTATCAATTTTCAGTGCAAATCACATCATTATAATCTTGTAATTAGACCTATAATCCTGGATTAGACCTTAGAGATTCAGTATAACTTTATAACTTGATAATTCTCAATTTCTTAATGGATTTGTCAATAAAATAAACAAGCATGGATGATACATTGTTTATAAGATAAGCTGAAAATTGTATTTATAATATATAATGCTGTAATCAAGTGTTAATATTTTCATAAAATGATATAGTGGTAATAGTGCTATGAAATATTAGAGTTTCTATTTCCAAAACAGATCTTCTTTTCAGTGGGTCTGCTCAAATTAATTTGAATATGTTTTTGGTTATTGAGGAGAATTAATGTTTTAATATTCACTGTTACTGGTTAACAATGAGTTTAATGTAAATAAATTATGACTATCTATCACTGAGTTGATATATACATTTGTATTGATTTTTGTTGCTATTTTTCAGTTTGATAAATAAGTTTGAAAAATTTCATTTGCTTCTATTTCATGATGCAAACTGAGGGGAATATAGAAATAATAAGTATGGAGTACCTTCACATTTTTGAAGAAAATCATGTACAAAAAAGTAAATTACTTGCTATTTGGATGTCTGTATGCTGAAATATATTATTTAAATGTGAAGTCTCAAGACTATAATGTTTACTACTTTACTTTTCAGAGGCAGTGACCTTTTATTTTTCATATTTGTTGAAATAATAGTAGGATTTGTTTGATGTTTACAGAAAGTAAAATTCTTTGTTTTTTATTCAGTAATAGTGTCTTCTTTTATTGCCTATTCTGTTTCACAATAATAATTATTATAACTTTGAAATCCTCCTGGCATTTTGTAAGTAGCAGAACAAATAAAACCATGTCAACTTTTGTTGTTTACTATAAAATTCTAGCATTTGAAAGTTGTTGATGAGGGACTATAAAGCTCAAAGTGTTTGTAATAGGAAAAATACAGTCTAACTCTTCAGCAGTATTTCAAACATGACTCAGGACAATAATGACAAAGTCACTAACTACCTCAACAGTAGTTATCCATAAAGGAAATATATATGTAACAATGACTAAAGATATATAAAGCCATTCTGTGTA
Source organism: Cervus canadensis (assembly GCF_019320065.1). Taxonomy (NCBI): domain Eukaryota; kingdom Metazoa; phylum Chordata; class Mammalia; order Artiodactyla; family Cervidae; genus Cervus; species Cervus canadensis. The sequence continues at coordinate 43,728,189 of NC_057412.1, forward strand.
TAATATTCCAGGGAATGTACATTTTCTTCAGTGATGCTGCAGAAGAGATATGTTTATAATTTGTAAGTAAAAAAGGTTACCAGAGTTATTTGTAAGTGATTTTGAATTGACAGTTGTCTTAATATACTTTTTTCATATAAGCCAATCATTTTCAAATTTACTGTATATGGATTCAACATATTTTAAAGGCTCTCCTTGTGATTCTGATAGGAATAGAGCTGAAAGCCTCTGATTTAAATAGACATAATTTGTTTGCATTATCTATCATGTTGCTCATATATAGTTGTTCAATCACTAAGTTGTGTCCAACTCTGCAACCCCATGGACTGCAGCACATCAGGCTTCCCTGCTCTCTACTATTTCCTGGAATTTGCTCAAACTCATGTCCATTGAGTTGGTGATGCCATCCAACCATCTCATCTTCTGTCACCCCCTTCTTCTCCTTCCCTCAGTCTTTCCCAGCACCAGGATCTTTTCTAAAGAGCTGGCTCTTTGCATCATGTGGCCAAAGTATTGGAGCTTCAGCTTCAGTATCAGTCCTTCCAATGAATATTCAGGGTTGATTTCCTTTATAAACTGGTAGTAACTATTCATTACTGGAGATTCCCAGGAGGCTTTAGTGGTAAAGAAACTGCCTGCCAATGCAAGAGACATAGAAATGAGGGTTCCATCCCTGCGTCCGGAAGATCCCCTGGAGAAGGGCATGGCATCTACTCCATACTTGCCTGGAAAATCCCATGGGCAGAGGAGACCGGTTGGCTACAGTCCATAGGGTTGCAAAGAGTCGGACACAACTGAAGTGACTTAGCATACACATGCAATCACACACAACTATTCATTATTAATGGCGATGATTGTAACAATTGTAATTTAAGTTTGGTCACATCCTGGGTCATAATGCTTGGTGAGGATGTGTTCAGACTGGTCCTGTTTACAACTGTGGTTTCAAGGTGGAAATTTGGCTATCAAATCCTACTAGCCCCTCTTGAATGTAATCACTGGAACAATAAGCAATAGCTAAAATACAGTGAAATATTTTTTATTAACAACTGTACAAGCACTCCATTGCGCTTCAGTACAGGATCTCCCACCTAAGTCTTACCAGGCTCATAATGTAGGGTACTTGTCCCTTTAACTTGAGGTGACTGAGTCTACAGAGCAGATCCCAGTCTTCTTAATTAGATACATGGATAGGATGTGTGATTGACTGTCCTGGGAGAACAAATCCTGAGCCTAGAAATCAGGATAATGAATGAGAAAGGGGGAGGGGGGAGTGATGCTCCTTTATTTGAAGAACAATATTATTTGTCCACTATTAAACCTGACTCAAAATGTGTGTTGGGCTTTGACTCACTTCTCAAAATTTTCTCCTGTCAAGTGAGAACAACTTGTCACTCTGCGTAAGCAGAGACTGATGAATATTCAAGGCTAACAGTTGGTTAAGCAGAACCTAATCATAGAAAAAGAAGAAATCATCTCACATTTTAGTTCTATTAATGCTTAATTGTAGATTTTGTTTGCTTTGGAGACAATGTAAGAAGCAAAAATTACACATATACAGCTTTAAATCCTAACTTTCCCACTTACTAAAATTCACCTTGAATAGAATTTTGATATATCTATTAATCCACCTTTCCATCCATAAATTGGTTCCAATATTAGTCATATTTCAGGAATTTGATAAGAATCAAATAAGATGAATAGATTTCAAGAAGTGAGTCATACAGTATTTATATGCATTAATAATAAAAGTGTTCTATAGTCAAATATGTTTGAGACAAACTATCCTTTCTTCATTATTTAACATATGTTTTAATAGGCATTGTGAAATATCCAGAGAAGGATGTGGCAGGATTCTTTCTCCAAAATTATTTATACATGGAACTGATTTTCCAAAGAGCATCTCAGAGAATTAAAAATTTGTTGAAAAACTTTTGGAAAATATGGAGCTAGACATCATAAGTAGTGACTAAGAAAGCACTTAATGTAATGAAATTTTTGTACTACATTATTTGTAACAATGAACATTTTGTTAACTATACTTTATACATTATTTAATTGAAATAGTTGAAATGGCAACATTTGTGTGGAATATATAAATTATGTGCATTGAATATTTCAGAAGAGAGCAGTGGGCAGCACAGTTCTTCCAGGAAAGAGCAGTGGGGTAAGAGACATAGGGATAAAAGTTCTATTCATCTGAGGTTCTCTTAATCTGAGCTTATTTAAAATTTACAAGAAAGGAGGAAAAATGGGGCATGGTTGTTCATCCATCAAGGGCTTAGAAACAAGAGTTTTAAGAAAGGGCTGATGTTGATGTATGGCAGAAACCAACACAATATTGTAAAACAATTATCCTTCAATTAAAGATAAATAAATTAAAAAAAAATAACTGTTACAACACACAAAAGAAAAGACTGGGTTAAAATTAGGGTAGAATTGAGCACAAAGGAAGGCAGGGAGGAAGGGAAGGATGAAGCAAGGAAGGAAGGAAGAAAGGAAGGGAAGGGGGGAGGAAAGAGGCTTACTGGCTCATCTCTGGGATATAGCAGAATGATATTAGGTTATGAATTAAGCAGTTGAGGAGAATTAATAAAGCATTCCAGAGCCAATGAATCTATTTGAAAAATCTCAGAAAATTTTTTCTCTTGAACTGAATGAATCTAGATTCTATTATTCTCTTTACATACTCTATCTATTACTTGAAAATTCTAAAACATACAATAAAGTCATAGCTGAATATAGAGAGAATTGAATGCTGTGACTAAAAGGTCAGAGATTGCAAGAAGACCTCTTCCTACTGTGCTTAAGCAGTAGCAGTTTTAGGTATAAAAATAATAACACTGATAATAGAGAAAGGACCCTCCATCAAAATGTCCAAGATATATTTCACGGGTGTCTCATATTCCACCTTCACTGAGAAACAGTTAACATCTTTGTTTCCTTACTGCTTATTATTTCTCATAAGCTGGGTACCAAAAAGTAGAATGATTCACTAGAACTTACTAATTTCTTAGTTCATCTGTTATTCCACTTTTATACTAGAATGATAACTTTTTATCACCAAAATATAGTCTGGAATATTAGAGAACTAAAAAAATAAAAATAAAAAACCCATACACATGAATGTAAACTCTTATTTTAACCAAAATCTAGGTCAAAGGAAAATAGACAATTGAGATCTGGCTTTAAAAACTGTGTCTTATTGTTATACAGCCCCATCTGCACTCAGTTCTACTGTGAGCTGCTAAGTGATTTCACAATCCATTTCCCACTCCACTCTGTGTAACTTCAATGAGCATAATTTCAGATCTGTTACCAGTAGAGTGTTTTGATGAATAAAAAGATATTCTAAAGAGGTGGGGAGAGGGAGGAAAACCTATGATCCACTTCAAGGAAAGTATGACAAATACTATTTCAAATGCTAGTATTTCTCATCCAGAAACCAATGTAAACTAAAATAAGGATGACTTTATTCATGTTCCATTTAATAAAGTTTCTTAATTCCACAAGGCAAGACACCCTAGATTGACAGTTTTCAGTATGAGAAAGTGCAGTACTGTGCAAGAACAGGAAAAATACAATTTTATATTGTTCTCTTAAAAGTCTATGAGTTGTATTGTTGCTAATTGTCTGTTCATCCTCAGGGGTCAGGAACTAGAGCTTCTTGATATGAGAAGCTGTGCATATACCAAGATTAACATAGGGAATGCTAAGAAAAAAAAAAAAAATCTTATTGTCCTAAAAAGGAAATTAAAAAGAAATACACAGCTTGTGCATTGATGAATTTTAAAAATATTCTTTAGAAACCCAATTGTATGAATATTTTCTGCATTAACTCAATGTAACCTATATCTGCATATCAAGATTGTTGTCAAAGGAAATGGAGATTGACACTGTCTGTAATATTTCTCAGTGAAAGGAATGGGATTTCCAACAGTGAATTCTTGGATTGTATTCCTAGGGTTTCTCACCTCAGAATGTTGCTGTTCCACCCACTGCTCCTTGAGAAAAGTGAGGCTTTGCAGAAGGAGGACTTCAAAGGGTGCTCTATATCTGGACTCAGTCCTGTGGGACGGCCCCATTTCTTTTTCTTCAATTTCACTTCAATTTGCTTGCTTCTTTGAGAATAATCTCTCACTAATGGGATTCTTCTTTAGCTGCAATAAATTTAAAACAGTTTTCATTAGTCCTGTGTTAAGAGAGTTCAAATTCATGTCCTGACTCAGAATTAAAGCGTTAGGAGGAGAGAAATCTTTGCTTTACATTTTCTTTTTTTTTTTTGATCCTATTACTTAACTGTTTTATTTTTTTTTCATTTATTTTTATTAGTTGGAGGCTAATTACAATATTGTAGTGGTTTTTGCCATACATTGACATGAATCAGCCATGGATTTACATGTGTTCCCCATCCTGAACCCACTTCCCACCTCCCTCCCCATCCCATCCCTCTGGGTCATCCCAGTGCACCAGCCCCGAGCACTTGTCTCATGCATTTTCTAACTCTGATAACCTCTTTCCTTCTGAAATGCAATTAGTTCTTCCAGTTTAATAACCTTGGCTCCTCTTGGTATCTGCCTGCTTAAATATTTTCAATTATGGATCTATTTGTAATGACACCCACTGGTGATGTTCTTTGATATTTTTTCCCATAGGCAGTTCTACCATATACCCTATGGACAGACCTAGAGGGCACACATTTGCTGACCCATTCCATGAAACTCTTCCTTAAATTTGCTTTTATAATTGCAGGTCTGGTTGCATGAAGTAGCTTCCACAAGGCACTACACATAGTGCTTGTGCTAGTTTTTCACTTATTGCTTTTTCATTTCAAATCCACTTATCATTGCAGAGAAGGATCTCAACTTTTTGAACACTTTTCTCTGTTAGCTGTCAAGGTATAAAGCTTTGTCAGTAGTGGGTGACAGAGATAAATACAGGAATCAGAGCCTTTGGCTCACGGTTCTAATGTTTTCCTGACAGGCTCCTGCAGTATATTAGGCTTTGTCAGTACCCACTCCCAGCATGTGGACAGTTTCCTAGTGCCTGGCATTGCAGCACAAATAGTTTCTTTAGCAAGTGGATTCTGCGGGGGAGAGTGGTTTCTCCAGTGCCCGCTCCTGCTGCCAGGCAGCTTCTACAGTACCCAATTCCCACAGACATGCAGTAAGCAGCATCCAGTGACCAGGATTTCATTTTAGCGTTCCACAGGAGAATGCCTTTGATGTGGCATGCGTCTAGGTCTTGGGCTTTCCTGTTAGCTCAGTTGGTAAAGAATTCGCCTGCAATGAAGTAGACTCTGGTTCAATCCCTGGGCTGAGAAGATCCGCTGGAGAAGGGATAGGCTACCCATCCACTATTACTGGGCTTCCCTTGTGGCTCAGCTGGTAAAGGATCCACCTGCAATGTTGGAGACCTGGGTTTGAGCCCTGGGTTGGGACGATCCTCTGGAGAAGGGAACGGCTACCCACTCCAGTATTCTGTCCAGGAGATTCCCATGCACTGTATAGCCCATGGGGTCACAAAGAGATGGACACGACTGAGTGACTTTCACTGTCCACTCACTGCTTCTCGGTGCCACAGAGGCCTAGAGGGCAAATTTCAAGAAAGGTCCACTGTTGCAGCAATTCCGCTGCTTCTCTTCCATCCAGCAAGGAACAGCCATTCATTCATCAACAAGGTCTGGATGTCAGCCCTGGAGAAAGGAAGGTCTCTTCTTTAGGTGTCCTATCTTATCTGAATGGGTGCTGTCTACCTTTTCTATCTGCTATTACATTCTTTAGAGCTCTCAGTTACTTCTTCCTAGTCATGATGGTTAATTCTGAGCGTCAAACTCACTAGACTATGCTGACCAGTCGCTTAGTCAAACACCGCTCTAGACGTAGCTGTAGAAGTATTTTTGGATACAACTGGCATTTATAATTAGTTGCCTTTAAGCAAAGCACATTGCTCTCCATAATGTGGGTGGGCCTCACCCAATCAGTTGACATCTTTAAGACAAGGAGACCGATGTTTCCTAAACAAGAAGAAATTCTGAGTGTTCTGTCTTTGGACTCAAAACTGCAACATAAACTGTGACCTGAATATTCAGCCTGCTAGCTTGCCCTATGGATACTGAATTTGGCAGCCTCCACAATCTGATGATCCAATTCCTTAAAACAAATCTTTCATTGTCTTCATCTCTATGGCCTATTGATTCTGTTTTCTGGAGAATCATGACTAACACACTAGGCAATCCCTCATTAATCAAATCCCTTCTTAGTGTTAATTATCTCATATTAAAGCTTCCCTACAATTGTCATTGTGTTTTTTTTTGTTTTTTTTTGTTTTTTTTTTGCCTCCTGATTGGGCACAGCTAATCCAATGCTCTTGCAAAATCCACTGACTGCATATAAGACTGCTAAATGAGAGAAGTTTATGGTAATAGAGTTGGGATGACATCATCCAGTATCTGGAGGTATTTCACAAGTTTCCTTTTTGTCTATCCTTGATTATGCCATTCTAGCCCTCTGGTCATCTTGTTTCGAGATAAGGTGGGTAGGTACAGGCCACAGGAAACCAAAATCATTATCTAAAACAATCATGGTTACACATATACTTTAAACATAGAATTTGAGTTAAATGGCTATTAGTTTTGGCAAATATCATTTTCCTGATTTTTACTGTGAATATATTCGAAACAAAACAGAAGAGATAAAGAATAGCAATCATTCTCTAATTAGAGACAACATATATTCTAATATTGTAGATAAACAGAATTATCAGAAGTGATAGAGTAAGAAAAACAGCTCATAATTAGAAACAAACATAGAAGAGCTTGCGATTAGAAACAAAAATGAACAGAAAATAAGTCTTATTTTTTTTAATCAATTTTCAGAGGTAATTCTGTAGGAAAAGCAACTTACAGAGTCACTTTATTATTTTTATCTATATAAATATACCTCAAGTAACCAAATATCTTGGAATCATTTTTTTAATTACTTCTCTTAAGTTGCTGTATCTAATAATTCACCAAGTTTTGTACCTGTTAGCAAAAAATATATATTTCAAATAAATTCCCTTCCCTTTAATTGGTACACGTGCTACATTAACCTTTAAATTATTATCATTAGCTAATCTATTTATGTACAATACCCATGAATTATTAGAAATGGTTAACTATCATTACTGCATTGGTTCCATAATAGCCTCCCAGATTTTATCATTGCCTCTTTCAGTCCAATCACTTCAAGGGATATTTGAAAATATCACTTTCCAATTTTAAACTCATTGATAACAGTCCATGGTTTCAAAAATGAAAATTGAAGCATTTAACACGAACTCAAACAAAAGCAGAAATAACAGAAAAAACTAACATTTACTGTACTTTTAAGTCATGTACTAAGTACTTGCATATACCCTAAGTACTCTACATATATTAAATAATTTATATTTCATAGCAGCCCTATGCTTAATATTATGTAGCTTTTATCATTTCCATCATTATCATGATGTCATAAGTGCACAAAACAGGCAAAAGGAGTTTAAAGAATTTGCCCAAATATTCAATGTTACTGTCAGAATTCCAACACATGCTTACCCCAGAACTGCCACTATTTATTCACATGCTTTACCCAGATTGTTCTCAGCACAATTCTGCATGGGCATCTAATGCAGCTCTCCCACCTTCCTATGCTCCAACCACACTGGTATTTTAAATGTTTCTACAATGTGTCAAACTTCTTTTCCTTTTCAGGCGTTCCCGGATTCTGTTTCATTTTTCTGGTATGCTTTTCCTCCCACTGTCCATATGATTATTTATACTCATTCTTCAGGGCTAAATTTAAATGTCACTCCTCTGGAAACTTACAGGATCATGGCCCAATCTATAAAAAGATCCTATAAGTTACTCTACAATAGAACCTATAATTTTTAATGTATTGCACTTATGATTAAAAATATATATTCATATTCCACTTGATTAATTTCTCTCTCCTCAAGTAAAAATGTGTAAGGATGAGGATGGAATCTGTTTGCACTAAAGGGTTTCCAGTGCTAAGCAATAAACAGCTTATGGATAACTGTGAGGTGTGGAGGCAGATCTCTTTATAGGAAGCTAAAGTGTTTCCCATCTGGCAGCTTCCGTTATTTCTGAATACAGGATCTTTATTCTGTGAAGAATAGAAAAGAATTGGATATGTGAAAAACATGATGAATTTTAATACACTGTTGCATGTAAGGTGAAGAATGAATACTTGGTGCTAACAATCTGTCTCATGGTATAACTGATTTTTTTTTTGTTTGTTTTAACTATCATTTACTTTGGTGAGATGAGAGAAAAAAGCAAGACAGCAGATATTTAGGTTTAGTCATATCTGGGTTTTGGATACAGGGTTAAAATGAGAAGACAGAGGTCAAGAAACAACCCTGAACTAGGAGCATTAGAACTGATGCTGTACCTTAGGGTGGAATGAAAATGTTAAGACCAGATGAACTAATATTCCAGTCATGTTTGAAACAGTTGTAATTACAGTGGTTGGGCAAGCAAGCAGGAAAGAGGAATGTTGTGATAAGAGTGGAATATCTGAGCTCATGGAATCAGTGAAGTTCTATTGGAAGCAAGTGGCTGAAGCCTAATGGAGATGGTTGTTGGAAAGAAAGATGCTGGGGAACTAGAGGCCAGTGTGCATGGCTGAGTGGTCCATGTTGAGGTTGAAACATCCAATGATGAAGAGAGAAGTTGAGATGGTGATAAAAACTATGAGGTAAAATAAACTTTCTAAGAATTTGATGGAACAATGATCTTGAAGTGCTATCAGGGAGCAATTAAGTCAGTTGTCAACTCTGAGTAATGAGAATAAGAAAAAAAACTATTCTGATTTCCATAGTGCTATGTGAGAAATGGTCTTTGAGGCATATATACATTTATTTATGACAAAAAAATGGAAGAACTCTCTAAGTCATATCACAGATAAATGGAGTGGTTAATTAGAGAATAAGTTTTATACAGAAGAATGGTAGATTTTGGGGAAAAAAAGGAAAAAAAAAAGAGAGTTAGATCAGTATCATGAATGGTAAGAAAATTGTGAATATAACTACATAGCACAAAGTACTTAAGAGTTAATTGAAGGGATAGAATCTCACACATCATTCATTTACCTAGGAAAAAAAATATATGATAGGGTAAAGATCATCTTGATATTCTCTTGTGAACAATGGAGCTTAATATAATATATGTCCATCCTAAAGGAGATCAGTCTTGGGTGTTCATTGGAAGGAGTGATGCTGAAGCTGAAACTCCAGTACTTTGGCCACCTCATGCGAAGAGTTGACTCATTGGAAAAGACCCTGATGCTGGGAGGGATTGAGGGCAGGAGGAGAAGGGGACGACAGAGGATGAGATGGTTGGATGGCATCACCGACTCGATGGACATGAGTTTGAGTAAACTCCAGGAGCTGGTGATGGACAGGGAGGCCTGGTGTGCTGCGATTCATGGGGTCGCAAAGAATCAGACACGACTGAGTGACCGAACTGAACTGAACTGAACTGATAGTATAGAATGGGTTTCCCAGGTGGCACTAGGGGTGAAGAACCCACCTGCCAATGCAGGAGACATGAAAGATGAAGGTTCAATCCCTGGGTCTTGTAGATCTGGAGGGCATGGCAACCCACTCCAGTGTTCTTGCCTGGAGAATCCCATGGACAGAGGTGCCTGGCAGGCTACAGTCCATAGGGTCACAGAGTCAGACATGACTGGAGCAACTTAGCATGCTTGCACAGTATAGAATACAAATAGGTTCTTATTGTTGTGATGTATGACCAAATATTTATTTTCTCCATACACACAGATACCAGAATAATGGGAGCTGCCATATTTAAGTGTGGACCTGCACTTGGGGTGTGGGTGGGGGGACCATAAACACAAATTACCCTAAATGCATCAGATTGGTATTCAATGTAGTTTGGTTGCCCTTTCACATTCCTAGATTAGTGGGACTCTCTTCCTGCCCTTTCTCAATATATGCCTAATTTAAAGTGTGTTTGTTTCATAAAATGTTCAATTGTTTGAAAGATTGTGATTTTTAAAAAATTCTCCACCTCAAAAAATTGTATGAAATATCACAAGTGTTCCTATTTTATTGTGTATCAACTATAAAGTTCAGATTTTATACAATTTAAAAAAAATCTATTCCTAAAATGCCATGGTTATTTTCTCACTCTCCTGTTGATTTTTTCTCCATAGCTCATCTTTGGCCCATCTGTCCCATCATCAGTTCAGTACAGTTCAGTTGCTCAGTCGTGTCCGACTCTTTGCAACCCCATGAATTGCAGCATGCCAGGCCTCTCTGTCCATCACCAACTCCCAGAGTCCACCCAAACCCACGTCCATTGAGTCAGTGATGCCATCCAACCATCTCATTCTCTGTCGTCCGCTTCTCCTCCTGCCCTCAGTATTTCCCAGCATCAGGGTCTTTTCAAATGAGTCAGCTCTTTGCATCAGGTGGCCAAAGTATTGGAGTTTCAGCTTCAACATCAGTCCTTTCAATGAACACTCAGGACTGAGCTTCTTTTGGATGGACTGGTTGGATCTCCTTGCAGTCCCAGGGACTCTCAAGAGTCTTCTCCAACACTGCAGTTCAAAAGCATCAATTCTTTGGCACTCAGCTTTCATTATAGTCCAACTCTCACATCCATACATGACCACTGGAAAAACCATAGTCTTGACTAGATGGACCTTTGTTGGCAAAGTAATGTCTCTGCTTTTTAATATGCTATCTAGGTTGGTCATAACTTTCCTTCCAAGGAGTAAGCGTCTTTTAATTTCATGGCTGCAATCACCACCTGCAGTGATTTTGGAGCCCCCAAAAATAAAGTCTGACACTGTTTCCACTGTTTCCCCATCTATTTCCTATGAAGTGATGAGACTGGATGCCATGATCTTAGTTTTCTGAATGTTGAGCTTTAAGCCAACTTTTTCACTCTCCTCTTTCACTTTCATCAAGAGGATTTTTAGTTCTTCTTCACTTTCTGCTATAAGGGTTTTGTCATCTGCTATCTGAGGTTATTGATATTTCTCCTGGCAATCTTGATTCCAGCTTGTGCTTCTTCCAGCCCAGCATTTATCATGATGTATTCTGCTTATAATTTAAATAAGCAGGGTGACAATATACAGCCTTGATGTACTCATTTTCCTATTTGATAAATATGTCCCATCATACCTTATACTAAATCCAGCTTTCCTATCACTTAAACGTCAGTCAAAGTTCTTCTTAAAATACTTTTCCAGCATCCCAAAGAGGGAAAATTTGACCAAAGAAACCATGATGTAGTTGTTCCAAGAAACTGCTGCTATGACCAGGTTTCTATTGTTCTATAATTTTATAGAACATGCAGTTTTATCTCCATCCAAATATTAAATGAGTTATGTGTAATAGTCAACCCAATTAAATAGTGTAGTAACTACTTTAAGATATAAATGACTAATGTGCATTATTATTTAATGGAAATAGCACTAGACAAGAATTCTGTTAATGCCTTCTTGAAAGTGCTTTTAATATATTCAATATTATCAACAACAGTTATAAAGCATAATATAGTAGTATTGAATATGTCTTATATTATCTATACTCTGAAATCTAAAAAGCATGCATTTAAAAAGGTTAACTAATTACTTACATATTATTAATATTGTCTAACCTCCCACTCTATCAGTATACATATATTATTTATGTATATAATGTTTATATATATATTTAATATACATATAAATTTAATTGGAGAATGAAATGGCAACCCACTCCAATATTCTTGCCTGGGAAATCCCACTGACAGAGGAGCCTGGCTGGCTACAGTCTACGGGGCTGCAAATAGTTGGATATGATTTAGCAACTAAACCAACAACATGTATAGTTAATGGAAAAAACAAACATGTTAATTTTGAATGTTTCCATATGAGAGAAACTTCAGTATAATCCATTGATGATAAAACTAATTTTTAAGGAATCATTGTAATCCAAAATAAAATGATTTATTTTAGCATATTTCCAGAAATTTACACAAATAAATAAAGAAAATAGAACTGATCACTTGTTTTGAGAAAAGATAGCTTTTTATACAATAAATATTTTTTTCTAATACTTTCTTGGAATTAAAGCTATGAGTATGAATAAGATGATTCATTTTTCTGGTACAGCCACTTGGGAAAACAGTTTGAGAGATTCTTATGAAGTTAATCAAGCATTTTCCATATGAACTAACAATCCCTTTCATAGAAATTTATTCAAGCAAAATAAGAATTTATGTTTCTCAAAAGTAGATTATGGATGCATATAGAGGTAACACTGATGTTTCTCTCAAATTAGAAACAACCCAAATGTCCCTTGAAAGGAACCAGAATAAGTGAGACCCAAATGTATCACTTTGGCATGTGGACCATTTTGAGTTGAAGACAATCAAGAGCCAGGAAACTCAACACACACACACACACACACACACAAAGAAGAAGAAGAAGAAGAATTATTTCTACCTTAGCTATCTAAAAGAAATTTAGACAGGGTCCTGGCTCCTTCAGAGTGAGAGCTATTACCAGAGATAGTCTCATCTGAGTGACCTATCTGTATGGCAGCACAACATCTAATTACTAAACATATCTCTTTCTTATTGTCCTTCAAATTACCTCCCTCCCCTTTGAAGACTTAGGCCTTCAAACCATTTCTTAGCTCAGGACAGTTTATAAGCCTCAATTGCTCAACTTGCCCTTGGGCCTCATTTACTTATGGGGCTACTATGCATACATAATTAAATTTGTTTTTCACCTGTTAAACTTACTGCAGATGGTGATTGCAGCCATGAAATTAAAAGACGCTTACTCCTTGGAAGGAAAGTTATGACCAACCCAGATAGCATATTAAAAAGCAGAGACATTACTTTGCCAACAAAGGTCCATCTGGTCAAGGCTATGGTTTTTCGGTCATGTATGGATGTGAGAGTTGGACTGTGAAGAAAGCTGAGCACCGAAAAATTGATGCTTTTGAACTGTTGGTGTTGGAGAAGACTCTTGAGAGTCCCTTGGACTGCAAGGAGATCCAACCAGTCCATCCTAAAGGAGATCAGTCCTGGGTGTTCATTGGAAGGAGTGATGCTGAAGCTTAAACTCCAGTACTTTGGCCACCTCATGTGAAGAGTTGACTCATTAGAAAAGACCCTGATGCTGGGAGGGATTGGGGGCAGGAGGAGGAGGGGATGACAGAGGATGAGATGGCTGGATGGCATCACCGACTCGATGGGCATGAGTTTGAGTAAACTCCGGGAGTTGGTGATGGACAGGGAGGCCTTGCGTGCTGCGGTTCATGGGGTCACAAAGAGTTGGACACGACTGAGTGACTGAACTGAACTGAAACTTACTTGAGAGTCCCTTGGATAGCAAGGAGATCAAATCAGTCAAGCCTAAAGGAAATCAACCCTGAATATACATTGGAAGGATTGATGCTGAAACTGAAGTTCTAATACTTTGGCCACCTGATGGTAAGAGCCAATTCATTGGAAAAGACCCTGATGCTGGAAAAGAATGAAGGCAGGATGGCATCACCGACTCAATGATTATGAGTTTGAGCAAACTCCAGGAGACGATGAAGGACAGGGAAGCCTGGCATGCTGCAGTCCCTTGGGTCACAGAGAGTCAGACAGGACTTAGTAACTAACAACAACAACAAATGGCAATTTAATTAATGGGCCAGCCAAAAGAAACTAGGAGGGTAGAGGAAAAATTTTTCTCCCCTTTACCCACATTAAGGAAGGATAAACAAACTGCACTGCAACCATAGGAAAAATTCTACTCAGTAATAAAAAAGTAGCAATCTTAATTTGTATAACAACATGAATAAAATTTAAATGAATTATGCTAAGTGTAAGAAGCCAAATTTAGAAAGTTAGATACTGTATGATTCTATTTATATGACATTTTTCAAAGGCAAAACATAGGTATTAGTAGTTTCCATAGGATGGGGATTCATCCTGGGGATAGGATGAATTATTGAGTATACAGCGGCACACAGAATTTTAAAATTGATGGAAATGCTGTGTATATTATGGTAATAATCACAAGCATCATTTGTCAATACTAGCATAATTACACACTAAAAGAGAATATTGCTGTGTATAAATTATGCCTGGATATTTTTTTCTCTTTCATTTTTATTCTGTATATTAAGCAAAGCACACTGATAATGCTATTTTGAAGAAGCAGTATCACTCCTGATAAGTATTTATGAACAGTTTACAAGATCATACACCTTAAAAAGTGCAGATTGAGATGGATGAAACTGGAGCCCATTATACAGAGTGAAGTAAGCCAGAAAGATAAAGACCAATACAGTATACTAATGCATATATATGGAATTTAAAAAGATGGTAATGATAACCCTATATGCAAAACAGAAAAAGAGACACAGATGTACAGAACAGACTTTTAGACTCTGTGGGAGAAGGCGAGGGTGGGATGTTCAGAGAGAACAGCATTGAAACAAGTATACTATCAAGGGTGAAACAGATCACCAGCCCAAGTTGGATGCATGAGACGGGTGCTCAGGGCTGGTGCACTGGGAAGACCCAGAGGGATGGGATGGAGAGGGAGGCGGGAAGGGGGATTGGGATGGGGAACACATGTAAATCCATGGCTGATTCATGTCAATGTGTGGCAAAAACCACTGCTAATTGTAAAGCAACTAGCCTCCAACGAATAAAAATAAATGGAAAAAATAAAAATAAAAAGTGCAGATTGTGCCATGGTTTGGTGAATGGAAGGTCTTTATTCTTTCATCTTATACTCATGCACGTGTGCATGGCTAGTTGTTTCAGTCACGTCCAACTTTTTTCGAACCTGTGAACTGTAGCCAGCCAGGCTCCTCTGTCCATGGGATTCTCCAGGCAAGAATAATGGAGTGGGATGCCTTGCTGTCCTCCAGGGCATCTTCGAAACCCAGGGGTCTAACCTAGTCTCTTATGTCTCCTACACTGGCAGACAGATTCTTGACCACTAGTGCCACTTGGGAAGCCCTATTTTATACTCAGAAATATTTGATTTCTAGCATGTATATTATGAATAACAATACAAAATACTTATCTATTTGCTATTATGACATCTAAAAGTTATATGAGATAAAATGATATTTTAACTATGATAGAGGCAACCGTTATGTTTGTTAGGTAGTTAAAATAGGAAAAAGGAGTCCAAATGGTGGTGGCTAGAAGACAAAAGGGAAAGCCCATGGAAAGGGGACAAAGGAAAAATCAGTGGAAGCAAGTGAGAACCTCAGGTCTCCCCTTTGGGGTGAGCCTGCCCTCACGCCTTGAGAGGGTACTATCCTTGGTCTGCCAAATAAAACTCTCAGCTGTAATGGAGTTGTAACACTGGTCCGCCATTTCAAATCTTTGTCGTAGTGAGGCAGAACTGAGGAAATTACAAACTCTCCTGACATATCTATCCATAATGACTAGTCATCCAGGCACTTTAAAAAAATTTTAAAGAATATTTACAATTAAAACACACTAAGCAATATTAAATTGAAAACCTACTTTAAGATACATAAAAAATCTACTTCTATTTCTAGGACGGTAACAAATAACTTTTTAAAAAGTTGTACAGTCAAAGAATTCTCATCCCTTGCTTTCAGTCTTATTCTACAAGAAAAGTATGCAGACAAAAGGTAAAAATCTTTTTGTTGCCTTCTCAATTTGCTGCACAGGGCTCACTCATCCTGCATTAAGGGAGTTACACAAATTAAGCATGATTGTAGTATGTTAGTCTTATAATTAGTACTTTCTAAATCTATTCACAGGAGCCAACCACCTACTGTTCTTAGGCACATCTGGTCTACAAAGCAAGAAATTTGCATGTGGTAAATGGCAGCACTTTCCAAAAAGCAGTTAATTATTAAGGGGGAAAAAGCCTCTTGGCATTTATTGTCCATAGCACAAGAGAAAGGTATTAATATGGCTGTAATATTCAATTCCAAAAAAATTTCTTTACAGTTTAACACAGATTAATACACAAATTCCATTTAGTGTTTCTATACATTTCTGTTAAAGACAAGAGCTGTTCTTATACAAAATGACAAAATTTTTAAGCTGAAAATACAGGTCAGATAACATTTTGGTGTACAAAGAGGCAATCAGTGATTTAAAAACAGATTTGTTATGCTACAGAAAAATAAGAGAATTTCTATGCTGGTTATTAACTGAAAAGGTCACTGACAGGCTGTCTGTAGTACTTCTGTCTTTATCACCTAAGAAGAAATGGTCATCATGAGGACCTTAATCTTTGAGAGGAGAGAAAAGGCCATTTCAGAAGCCTAGACAAGCCATCTTTGTGTCAGTAGCAGGAACTGAAACAAATGGAAGACTCATCACCAGCCTATCTATTACCCATGAATAACATCAAGGGCATCAGGCAATCTGTACTAAAGCAAATAAGGCAATTGTTAGTCCATTGATTTTTGTAAAATTAAAGTGGTAAAAGAGAGGAGCATGAATATACACTGTAACTGGAAGATAAGTAAGGTCCTCTGTGACAATATGTGATATCTTGAGACAAAAATGAAAACTGGATTAATTTTCACTTTCCTAAATCTCAGAGTTTGGTTCATATTCATTGCACTATTATCAAGCCAAATCTTTTTTTTTTTTTTTCTTTCCTAATTGCTATTGCTTATTCTCTCCTTCACTGTCTCTTTCTTTTCTCTATCTTTCATTATTCCCAATTCCTTTCCCCACCCAAATCTCTACATTCTTCAAGAAGTAGTATCCTTGGGCAGTTTTTAAGATATGCTACCCTGTGAATCTGATTTATGGATAAAATCAAGAACATTATAAATAAATCCTGACTCCAAATGAAGGATTTACATATTGAGACTAGAGTGGACACAAAGAAAGAAAATGGTGGTACAGATGGCCAAACCACACGACTGTAGACACTGATCCGCCTTAAAAGTAAGTATCCTTTAAAATCACGATGTCCTTCCTTCCCTAAAAGGCTTGTTAAAAATGAAATTCAGCTAAGTAAATTTGAAGACTAATATGCTTTATTACCTGGAGAAGGAAATGGCAACCCACTCTAGTACTCTTGCCTGGAAAATCCCATGAATGGAGGAGCCTGGTAGGCTACAGTCCGTGGGGTCACAAAGAGTCAGACACGGCTGAGCAACTTCACTTTCACTTTCACTATGCTTTATTAAACAAATCATGAATTGGACAATATGGCTTGTTGCAAAGAATTACAGAACAAGGAAAGGTTTTTAAAGACAGAGGAAGTCATAAAATAAAAAAATAAGATTATTTTCAGGCAATGTCACCTTCCTTTGGGGATTGTCAACTTAAAAAAGATGTGTGACTTAAGAGTTGAGAGTTAAATTTTATTTGGGGCAAAATGAGGACTGCAGCCTAGGAGACAGCAGCTCAGATAGCTCTGAGAAATTGCTCCAAAAAGGTAGTGGGGGAAGGTCAATATATGTGATTTTGGTGAAGGTGAATTGCTCAGTGCAACTGAGTAATTATCTTTGTGCTAGTCACAAGTAGCTGATATCCCCTTGAAGGGATTTAATGCTTTTCTAGATAAAAAAAGAGATGCAAGGACTGGGATTGTGAAAACAGTTCCTAAAAATTTCTAACTATCTAAAGACATGTTTCACTAGTTTCCCCGGAGCACAGAGTGCCTCAATCTCCACCCTGAACTCCCTTCAGGATGCATTGAAGGTTAGCAGCTGAAGCAGCAAAGGAAGAGGGCAGCTGCCTCTTGGGAGGGTCAGTTTGTAGTTCACAAGATCAAGAGTCCATTAGGTGGATTACCTCACTGGTGCTGACAAGGAAATTTCAGACTTACTAGTTAAGAGTACATTCTTGGGTAAGAGTCAAACTACAATTAGGTTAGGGATTAAGTTGATTTAATGACATGGGCTTAGAACAAGTGACTATATTTTGGGCATGTTGTTTCTTTGGCATGTGACAATGCTTTAAAAGCTTATTTAAATGCAGGAAGAAATATAAAATGTTTTGTTACTAATATTATTGGTAATATGCCCCCTACTGCTAGCTAGACGTGTATTTTTCTCCCTTTTAACCATGCCTCATTTACACATTTTTCTACACTATAATTTCAGCCAATTTGTAAATAAGAGCAGTGGAAAGTAGTGCCTATCTTCTATTATCTTTGCAACTATTTTAAAACAGAAAGAAATAAAAAGCAAATTAAGAGTAAATGTATTTTGAAGAAGATATATTCAGTTTTTAAAATCTTTAAATTTATAAAATAGCAATAATATCTAACTAAACTGCTACTCAAACAGAGCAGGGCCTGGTGGGGCTCCCAGGCATGAAGGCCTTTTCCCTGAGATCCAAAGGGTGGATTCCCTTGATTCCTTGCTAATTAAGGAAGAAGCCACCTGGGGCAAGATAAGGGACCAGAGGAACTTGTCAAGATTAAGAGACCCGACCATCTGAGATTAAGAGATTGCAAGACCTGCATATTAGACCCTAATCATATTAGAGACCCCATATTCGAACCACTCATAAAACCCTTCATCAAATCCTCTGGGGTTAAGACACATAATTTTTCAAGGCAGAAGCCTGGTGTGTCTCCTTTTGCCAGGCAAAGCAATAAAGCTATATTTTTTCTACATCACCCAAAACTCTTATCTCCAGGATTTGATTCATCACCCATGTGCAGAGAGGCCAAATTTTCTGTAACACTGTTATACAGATCAGGGCTTCCCTGGTAGCTCAGCTGGTAAGAATCCGTCTGCAATGCAGGAGACCCCCATTTGGGAAGATCTCCTCGAGAAGGGATAGGATCTTCATGCAGGTATTCTTGGTCTTCCCTGGTGGCTTAGACGGTAATCTGCCTGCATGAGGGAGACCTGGCTTCGATCCCTGGGTCGGGAAGATGCCCTGGAGGAGGGCATGGCAAATTAGTTCAGTATTCTTGCCTGGAGAATCCCCATGGACAGAGGAGCCTGGCAGGCTGTAGTCAATGCGGTCGCAAAGAGTCAGACAGGACTGAGCAACTAAGTACATTATTCAGATTACATAGGATGATTTTTAAACTTTTCCAGATACATAGGAGGTGCTGTACAAATATCAAACACAAATTGATCAATAATAATTACATTTTATAAATGCAATACAAACCTATAGCTATTTAATATATTTTAGATATTTGCCTAAGTAACACATTGTAACATTTCTAGACAGATTTCCACAATTTCAAGGGTATTTTCTAAGCATTGAACATACATTTCTCTCAAAATGAGTTAGTAAGTTTAACTTTTTTTTCAATACTGTAAAATACACACACACACACACATATACACAATGCAAATTCTGGAGAAAAGTATTTCTTTATATGTCTTTTATAATTACATAAAAAGAGTAAACAAAATGTATAATAAAGGAAACTTTAATCTGGTTAATAAATCTAGAAATATTTATGTCTCTAAAGTAAAGAGCATTTGGAATTCTTTCTTTATAATATGAATCATCATCTTGTTTACCTATTGCTTTTTTTCCACCACTTCAGGCTGGTAGCCTGGTGCATGTTGATGTTTTTTGTTTTTGTTTTTGTTTTTCTCTAGTGGTAACCAGTTTCATAATAAATAAATAATTTTTAAGAAGAAATACTTTCTTCTATAATATATTCAGATTATCTTTTGGGGTTTCTAAAATGAATTCAAATAGTTTACTGTATAAGATGGAGACTGAATGCATGTGTTAAACTTTGAAAAGTCTAGATCTTATTGGAACTAAAAAATGAAAAAGGAAAGGATAGCAAGTTACAGAAAAATTGTAGAAAAATCAGGAAGCACAGAGCAAAGGACATTGCATTCCAGATAGTTCCAAGATTCCCTAATGATGAGAAACAAAAAACATGGGATACTGGTAAAAAAATACTGAGTTGTTTGAACATTTCAAACCTCTTATGGGTATTAAAGATTTAGCACAGTAGGCCACAGAATTTCTGAGAATTTAATCTTAATCCCAGGACAGACTATGATAAGACACATGTATTGAAAACTGGTATGCCAAGTTTAATGGAGACAGGGATTTTACCAAGGAGTTAATACAACTTAACATTTAGGACTCCTCCTTTGCAAGTCTCCTTTACTAAGACCTAAAAGACTTCTTTTAATTTTGTACTTGTGTATCCTTATTTAAATATTTATTTATTTTTCTTCAGGAAAACCCCCAATAGTATAAGTTTTAGTATCCACAAAGCCTGTACCGGCTCCCGGTACACCAGGGAGTTGATTTTATACTACAATCATGCATCCACATTTATGTACTCATAAATATTCACTGAATGTGCCTGGGAAAAAGCAGTGACACCATAAACTGTTGACTTTGCTCTAATAGAGCATGCTCACTAGTCAGAGAAAAAAGATGATAGACATGTTATGATTGACTACTAGAGACCATAAACAATGAAAAAAAAATAGCATTATAAAAAGAATTTTCCACTCAGGAGGTAGGCATACTTCTTTTCCCTGATTGCCTGATGTTTAGTATATACAATTTGACTGCCAAGATACTCCACACAAATAAAACAGTCATTCAGTTTCTCAGAGTAGACCAGATGCTAATCAGAAAAATGAATACTCTGAATGATTTCCATAGCGTGTATATAAACTTGGATATGTGTACACACACATACACATAAAGTATGCATTTTATTATGGGATTATGGATATTTTTGTTTTCCTCTTCATGCTTTACTATGTTTTCAATTTTTGGAATAAATAGGTATTATATTTTATCAAATACATACTACTAAAACCCTAAGTTTTCCTTATAATACACAGCAAAAGTGTTTCTCAAAATCTATCACAAGAGCATCATCAATTGAGAATATTGTTTGTATTTGTATTGGTACCCAGGTGGAATTTCATAGATTGTACTGCAGTTAAAATTTTGCCAGGATTCAACAGTAAGCTTCACATGCACTAAAGATTTGCCTGGCCACCTGGGAATGATAGATGCTGAGGAAAAGACTGCTGCTTCTCATTATATTGTTTCTCTAAGTGACTGTTTAAATGACTTCTTTCTGTTGATCAAACTTTCTCCACATAAGGCTATTTACTTTAAGAAGGGAGCTTTTATAGAAAACAAGGGAGAAAACGCATAATTGCAAAAGCTGATAAGATAATTCAAAAAAGGAGATGAATAACTAGATGTACTTTCTTTAAATATTTTCATTTTATTTACTAAGTAGAATGGAAGGAAGAAAGACGTAGACTACTGACAGATGCAAGAAGAATTGAACACAGGTACCATAAAGAAAAGGAAATGGTCCAACTGTATTAGTGATGATGATAAAAGCAAACATCACTTTGGAAATCATTTATATTCATTCTTTAGAATTAATGAATGAGACTAACATGAAAGTAATAGCCAACTAAAAGTATGTTTCCTTGTTTGATTAAAATGATTTTGGGGTGCTGACAGCAAACCCCATTTTCTCTACACTTTCAGGTATTTGTGTGATTTATGATTAACAATAAAAATACAGTCTTGTTGGGACAGAGCCATGTTCTCCCATTATGAATTATCTTTGGCTGCTTTGGGGCTACAAAGTTGAGTAGTTGTGTCTGACAGAGGATATAGCTTGAGTAGACTAAAACATTTATATATGTTCCTTTACAGAAAATGTTTATTCCCCCGCCTTTCTCAGTCCACAGGCGCCAGTTACTCCTGGGGACTGAGTTCTCTACTGCTGAGGCAAATCCTTAGCTGACAGTCAAAAACTGTCTTCTGAACTAAGTCCTCACCTGGAAAGCAAATCTTTCTGTTTTAATATTTGGTGGCAAATCCCTGTATCTACTATAAAACTAATTTCAACCAATCATATTAAATGAAGACCATTCAAACAGAACATATCAATTTTATTTTATTATTATTTTTTTTAGAACATATCAATTTTAAAATGCTATCACTTCTGCAGTTGTTTCAACATATTATATATGAGCAGAGGTGTTAGGATTCCAGGGGAAAATACCCTTTTTTTAAACAGCTTCCTTCAAAACATTTGGACCTCACTGCCTATGCTTAACATCTCAAAGACATAAATGCCTATTTTATAATTCTACTGGCCTTAAAGAGCTTTATTGAATGAATGTTAAATAAATTCAGTTCAGTTCAGTCGCTCAGTCGTGTCTGACTCTGCAACTCCATGAACCGCAGCACGCCATGCCTCCCTGTCCGTCACCAACTCCCGGAGTCCACCCAAACCCATATCCATTGAGTCGATGATGCCATCCAACCATCTCATCCTCTGTCGTCCCCTTCTCCTCCTGCCCTCAATCCTTCCCATCATCAGGGTCTTTTCAAATGAGTCAGCTCTTTGCATCAGGTAGCCAAAGTATTGGAGTCTCAGCTTCAGCATCAGTCCTTCCAGTGAACACCCAGGACTGATCTCCTTTAGGATGGACTGGTTGGATCTCCTTGCAGTCCAAGGGACTCTCAAGAGTCTTCTCCAACACCACAGTTCAAAAGAATCAATTCTTCAGCGCTTAGCTTTCTTTATAGCCCCAACTCTCACATCCATACATGCCTACTGGAAAAAAATATAATATATATAAAAAAAAAGAACTACAATTTTCACTATTCCTGGAGTTTCAACAAATGTATACAGGTTTCTCATCAACCATTTAATTATTACACATGATCATGTTGAAGAGAACAAGTGCGTTATATGACTTTTCAAATATCAAGTACTGTACTGTTGTAAGAAACAGCCTTGTAAATTATTTCTGAGTACCAAGAAATGTCACACTGTTTCAGCTTTTCCTCCCTGATTATTGTTCTCTGTTGTTCCCTTAGATACTTTCATGGATTTTACTCTAAAGCTTCTCCCTATAATAGTCTTTGCTTTTCTGACTATTTTCCTTTAGAAATCAGAGTCAGTTCTCCCTTTCTTCCCCTTAATTGGCATTTTTGGGTCTAATTGCAGTACTTTTCTTTAATTCTCACAAAATACATGAGCTTGAAAGAGAGTTTTCACTGTAGCTTTATGGAGAATAATATGCAGACTTCTAATAATTACTGTCCATTTCGAGAATGTCTTTGTTCAAGTCCCAATTAGTCCATTTGAAAATTGGCCAAAAAGACCATATCAGATTCAAGGGAACAGTTTAGACTTCAGGTTCTAAGATCCAAAGAAATTAATTATACCATAAATTTAATTCATAGGCTTTATAAGAGGGTAAAGAATCTGCCTGCAATGCAGAAGACCAGAGTTCTATCCCAGGGTTAGGAAGATCTCTGGTGAAGGGAATGACTACCCACCCCAGTATTACTGCCTGGAGAATTCTACGGACAGAGAAGTTTGCAGGATGCAGTCTAAGAGGGCGCAAAGAGTCAGACATAATTGAATGACTAATATTTTCACACCTCTTTTTTAAACATATTTGTAAAATTTATTCATTTAAAATTTTTACTACTAGAATAAAATGCAAAGAAATAGAGGAAAACAATAGAATGGGAAAGACTAGAGATCTCTTCAAGAAAATTAGAGCTACCAAGGGAACATTTCATGCAAAGATGGGCTCAATAAAGGACAGAAATGATAGGGACCTAACAGAAGCAGAAGATATTAAGAAGAGGTGGCAAGAATACATAGAAGAACTATACAAAAAATATCTCCATGACCCAGATAATGATGGTGTGATCACTCACCTAGAGCCAGACATCCTGGACTGTGAAGTCAAGTGGGCCTTAGGAAGCATCACTATGAACAAAACTAGGGGAGGTGATGGAATTCCAATTGAGCTATTTCAAATCCTAAAAGATGATGCTGTGAAAGTGCTGCACTCAATATGCCAACAAATTTGGAAAACTCAGCAGTGTCCACAGGACTGGAAAAGGTCAGTTTTCATTCCAATCCCAAATAAAGGCAATGCCAAAGAATGCTCAAACTACTGCACAATTGCACTCATCTCACACGCTAGTAAAATAATGCTCAAAATTCTCCAAGCCACGCTTTAGCAATACATGGACTGTGAACTTCCAGATTTTCAAGCTGATTTTAGAAAAGGCAGAGGAACCAGAGATCAAATTTCCAGCACCTGCTGGATCATCAAAAAAGCAATACAGTTCCAGAAAAACATCTATCTTTGCTTTATTGACTATGCCAAAGCCTTTGACTGTGTGGATCACAATAAACTGTGGAAAATTCTTCAAGTGATGGGAATACCAGACCACCTGACCTGCCTCTTGAGAAAGCTGTATGCAGGTCAGGAAGCAACAGTTAGAACTGAACATGGAACAACAGACTGGTTCCAAATTGGGAAAAGAGTACGTCAAGGCTGTATATTGTCACTCTGCTTATTTAACTTATATGTAGAGTATATCATCAGTAACGCTGGGCTGGAAGAAGCACTAGCTGGAATCAAGATTTCCAGGAGAAATATCAATAACCTCAGATATGCAGATGACACCACCCTTATGGCAGAAAGTGAAGAGGAACTAAAAAGCCTCTTGATTAAAGTGAAAGCGGAGAGTGAAAACATTGGCTTAAAGCTCAACATTCAGAAAACTAAGATCTTGGCATCCGGTCCCATCACCTCATGGGAAATAGATGGGGAAACAGTGGAAACAGTGGCTGACTTTATTTTTGGGGGCTCCAAAATCACTGCAGATTGTGATTGCAGCCATGAAATTAAAAGATTCTTGCTACTTGGAAGGAAAGTTATGACTCACCTAGACAGAATTTTATAAAGCAGGTATATTACTTTGTCAACAAAGGTCCATCTAGTCAAGGCTATGGTTTTTCCAGTAGTCATGTATGGATGTGAGAGTTGGGACTATAAAGAAAGCTGAGCACTGAAGAATTGATGCTTTAGAACTGTGGTGTTGGAGAAGACTCTTGAGTGTCATTGGACTTCAAGGAGATCCAACCAGTCCATTCTAAAGGATATCAGTCTTGGATGTTCATTGGAAGGACTGATGTTGAAGCTGAGACTCCAATACTCTGGCCACCTGATGCGAAGAGCTAACTCATTTGAAAAGACCCTGATGATGGGAAGGATTGAGGGCAGGAGGAAAAGGGGATGACAGAGGATGAGATGGTTGGATGGCATCACGGACTCAATGGACATGGGTTTGGGTGGACTCCGGGTGTTGGTGATGGGCAGGGAGGTCTGGTGTGCTGCAGTTCATGTTATCACAAAGAGCCAGACATGACTGAGTGACTGAACTGAACTACTAGAGTGTAAATGCAGTAGTCATACTGACTTGCTTACCACTGTATACTTGAAAATAGCAGGTATTGAATAAATATATATTGAGTTAAAAAAAAAAAAAAAACTAGAGACAAAGTTTGCTCTCAATTTAACTGATAATATTTGAAGTCTTGGAGTATAGTAACTGACCTAAGGAGGATGCTAATTAATCAGATTTGATTACAGAATGTAAAACAGCAATAGCAAGAAAAAAGTACAGAAGCAGAAAGCAAATAAGAAGAGTCTATGGAGGGGGATGATGGGCTAAGAGCCACTTCTACTGCAATTTGCATTTACCTATCACTTGATTTTTACCTTTTAAGAAAACGTATTTTCCACTATTCAGGTAGGATATTTGAGCAAGTTTCAGGATCTGATTTCAAGTGCATAGAACCTTCATTTGACTCACATGGCCATAAATCAATAGTTAAGATTCTTAATGGATATTTAGGATATACTTTCCCTAAAAATATGCTATTTCCCAGCATTCCCTAGGAAGCACACATAAAGGAAAACATTTCACTTCATTACTAGTTAGGCATGAGATTACAGTTGTCCTGAAAGAGTTCTTTCTGCATTGCTAATATCCACAGGGTATTTTAGAGCAGTGCAATCTTCTCTCAGTACATTTGAAGAACTGGTTTTATTGATTCCCTCTAATACCAAAATCTTGGATGAGCAAGTCCCTTATAAAAAATGGTAATAATATTCACATAAAACATATGCAGATATCCTTCTCTATAGTTTAATCATCTCTAGACTACTCATGATGCTTAATTCAATGTAAATACTATGGGGATAGTTATGACTATAATGTTAATACTATGTAAACACTGACCTACTGTGAAAGTCATTCAGTTGTGTCCAACTCTTTGTGACCCCATGGACTGTACAGTCCACGGAATTCTCCAGGCCAGAATACTGGAGT
Organism: Cervus canadensis; assembly: GCF_019320065.1. Classification (NCBI taxonomy): domain Eukaryota; kingdom Metazoa; phylum Chordata; class Mammalia; order Artiodactyla; family Cervidae; genus Cervus; species Cervus canadensis. The sequence goes on from NC_057412.1 coordinate 43,754,359, forward strand.
GGGTAGCTGTTCCCTTCTCCAGGGGATCTTCCCAACTGAGGGATCGAACCCAGGTCTCCCATATTGCAGGCAGATTCTTTACCAGCTGAGCCACCAGGGAAGCCCAGGGAAATAGTGGCCAGCCCATGGTAAATTCAAGTTTTGCTTTCTGGAATTTTCTGAACATTTGATCCCAGTTGGTTGAATCTCTCAGTTCAGTTCAGTTCAGTTCAGTCACTCAGTTGTGTCCAACTCTTTGCAACACCATGGAATGCAGCACACCAGGCTTCCCTGTCCATCACCAACTCCCAGAGCTTACTCAAACTCATGTCCGTAGAGTCAGTGATGCCATCCAGCCATCTCATCCTCTGTCATCCCCTTCTCCTCCAGCCTTCAATCTTTCCCAGCATCAGGGTCTTTTCTAATGAGTCAGTTCTTTGCTCCAGGTGGCCAAAGTATTAGAGTTTCAGCTTCAGCACCAGTCTTTCCAATGAATATTCAGGACCAATTTCCTTTAGGATTGACTGGTTTGATCTCCTTGCAATCCAAGGGACTCCCAAGAGTCTTCTCCAACACCCACAGTTCAAAATCACCAATTCTTTGACCCTCAGCTTTATTTGTAAGTCAAACTTTCACATCCATACATGAGTACTGGAAAAACCATAGCTTTGGCTAGACAGAACTTTGTTGGCAAAGTAATATGTCTGCTTTTTAATATGCTGAGTGGTTGATCTAGGTTGATCATAGCTTTGCTTCCAAGGAGCAAGCCTCTTTTAATTTCATGGCTACAGTCACCATCTACAGTAATCTGGATTGAATTTTGATTTTGGTTGATTTGGTTGAATCTCTACTAGAAGTCTTAAAGTATTTTCTCATTGCAATATGTAATGATCCTTTTTTAAGACATTGCTGAATGTTGTTCATAGATTGACTATACAAATTATTATCTAAAGTAGGCATATTGACAGTAACAAGTAATAATATTAATTATCATGGCTGGAAAGCAGGGTGAAAATGAATTTTCCCAATCACATTAAGCATGGTGAAACAAATTATTCATGTACCCCTATTATCTCTTACAGTACATGAACTAAAGAAAGTTAGTTTAATCTATCTAAACCTTGATTTTATAGTTTATAAAACATGCACACTCTTAGTGGGGAAGGCAATGGCAACCTACTCCAGTACTGTTACCTGGAAAATCCCATGGATGGAGGAGCCTGTAGGCTACCATCCATGGGATCTCCAAGAGCTGGACAGGACTTCACTTTCACTTTCAGGCACTGGAAAAAGAAATGGCAACCCACTCCAGTATTCTTACCTGGAGAATCCCAGGGACAGAGGAGCCTGTTGGGCTGCCCTCTATGGGGTTGCACAGAGTCAGACATTATTGAAGCGACTTAGCAGTAGCAGTAGCACACTCTTAGAGTTGCGTTAATGATTAAATATAATTCATATAAATAAGTTTAAGCTTCTTAAATGATATTTGTATTTATATTTGTATATATACAAATGATATTATTTGCAATTATTATTTTATTATTTAAATTGTAAATACTAAGAGAATAGTATTTTTTCTTAGCACTGATACTATGTAACATCATTTCTAGATGACTGGCGATTTTCTATCACTTTTCTTCTAAACTTTTCAAGACAATTAGGTATAACTCTATCTATGAAATAAAAACTATTATTTTTTTTGTGTGTGATGTGCATCCTCTGAAAATTGGCAGCCATTAGTAAAAAGACACAGAGATAGCAATAGCTGGGAGAAAGACGATGGGATATGAAAAAAAAATACAGAAAATATCTTGAGAGAATGCTTGTCTATTACCCATTCCACAAATTACTTAATTTTAGATGCATTATTTGAGAAGCACATGCACTTCTCTGTATGTAATCACAAATGTGAAAGAGGGCCCTCATCAGATGATTCTGGTTCCCTGATTTCTAACTTTCAGCCTCCAAAACTGTGATAAATAAGTTTCTGTTGTGTATAACACACCCAGTCTATGATATTTTCTCATAGTTGTCCAAATGGATGAAGACAATATTATAAATGCAAAAGTAAAGAAGAAACAGGATTGGTTCCAAATAGTTATCAATCGTATAATTTTTTCTCACAAGTTTCTTGAAGAGAGCAATATGTTACACGATAAAAGGGGTTCCATTGTCAAGTAAATTTGGAAAATTTTCATTAAACAAATATGACGAAGCTAAAATTTATTTATTTTTGTTTGACTTCTCCCCTATGGCTTCTCAGAAACTTTGATATTTATCATATGTTATATTTCCAGAGAGAGAGAGAGCATGGAGGTTTTTTCAGAACACATTTTGAAAAATCTGTGTCGAATGTCTTTCTGTGTCCTAAGGAGACAGGTGAGTCATTTACCCAGACTCTGAAACTCCAACTGGGCTCAGAAAATCTGAGCACTCAGAATCTGTTCTTCTCTTGACTTTTGTAGATATGGAAAGCCTAATTCCTTCAATTTTCTATTCTAAAGTCTATTGAACTGTTCAGCTTTATCCCTTTTACTTCCAATTATACTGAAGTATAATTGACACATAACATTAGTTTCAGGTGTATAGCATCGATGATTTTATTCATGTATATATATATATTGCAAAACAGTCTAGTTACCACAATAAGTCTAGTTAATATGCATCACCACACATTTTTACTTTTAAACTGTGAATGAAGACATCTGATCACAACTGATATTTTTCCACAGTGATAATCTACATACTAGAAATAGCACTTAACACATTGGCCGAAGTGTGTCATCTTCTACATAATGCAATGCCCGAATAAAGAAACTTTTCAGAGGTACTATTTATTTCTTAAATTTGCATTGCTTGTCATTTTTCCATTCTCTTAAGTTCTCTGTCATCCTGGAAAAGAACAAATGTATGACTGGATGAGATAATGTGTTATGACTCTACAATATCTTTGGTCCTGATTTGCAAATTTCCCTCAGTATTGCAAGAGGAGAAATTGGTCTTCACTGGTAATTGCTTAGTAAATAAAGACTTCCTTCTCTGGTATGAACTCTTTTCATGCAAATAAAATTGCTCTATTTGGGCAATGAATCAGAATCTTTAAAGTTACTAAAGCATTACTATTAATTTTGCCTATTCCAAGATTATTTCCATTACAATAGAGTCTAGCATTTCACAAAGAGTTCTACTTCCTGAGCTGTATGCTGTCCAACACTCCTCAAATTCTCAGCAGCACAGATTGTAAGAATAGATCAGGTTCTTCCTAGATAAAGTGTCTGTGAGCATGGCTTCACACAGACAGTTTCAATAGTCAGCTATTCTGCAGAAATGTTTAAATCTCCCCTGTTGCCCCCTTTAATGTTTCAGGGCCTCACACCTAAACTGGTCTTCCTGCCTTTTAACCTTCTCCCCTCAGAGCCAATCTGTACATTGCAGCAAAGTTATAAGCAAAGAGCTGATCATGGAATCCTCCCACTTAAACAAAATGGCTACCTGTTATCTACTGAGCAACCATTTATCAAAGGTCTGCTTACCTCCCCCAAATCACCCAGGCTTTTATTTCTTTGGTGTCATTAAGGAAAGAAATAAACTCCTACTCCAAACCCAGCTCAGAAATCTTTGTGTTTTTGTTTTGTTTTTCATTACTTATTCAGCCAAAATTTTTGAGTTCCTATTATTTACATTTACACATTGAATATTCATTCAATGCCCCTTTTGTGCCAGGCGCTATTGAAAACATTAAGGATATATAAGAGAACCAGTTTCATAGAGTTTAGATTTTAGATTCTACTGAGGATAGTAAGACAATAAGTGAAATATATGTGAAGTACATGATATATTATAAGGTAATAAGTACTGTAGATGAAAGAAAAGGAAAGGGGCTAGAGTGTACCAGAAACTGTATAAGGGTTGGCTTAATTATAAGTAACACAGTTAGGATAGACTACTCAAGAAGCTAACATTTCAGCAAATGCTTTCAGAGTCTGGGCCTGAGAAGGTGAAACTAAATGTGGATCTCTAGGTGAAAGTCTTCCGGGGCAGAAGGAAGAGCCAGTGTGGAAGTCTTTGGTTGGGAGAAGGCCTGATGTGTCTGAAGGATAATAAGATCAGTAAGATCATTGTTCCTTGATCAGAATGAATAAGGGAACTTATAAGATCCAAGAAATAAAGCAGGTCCAGGTGATATAGTACCTATAGGCTATTAAAGGATTTGGCTTTTATGCTGAGTGAGATGGTGAGGTGCATCCAACCAGAAGATACAAACCTGGGTGTTAGAGCCAGGAGTAAAAAGCTTTTCCAGGCATCTTTCCATTTGATACTCTTAATACTTTGAGTACACATTAGTTGAAGCTTTCTGTTTCTCAAAACTGGTATCTTGAAAAAGATTCTCTATGCTTGATACATATGGATTGTGTAAGGAATTTACTGAACAGCTCTACTAGTTAACACATTATTTATTAAGGACAATTTACCTTAATAATTAATATCAAAACATGCTAAAAACCAGATACCTGTAAATCTAATTAGATACCTGTAAATCAACTGGATGATGAAAAATTGTTTGAAGCATTCTAGTTAGTTCATTTTGTCTGCAGTATTTCCCTGCTAGATAGCATACTCTGTTAGGACTAATTACACAACAATTCCAAAGCAGTTTTCACTGAATTAAGTTCCTACAAAATGGTTTGTTATGAAATCTAAGTGATATTTTTGGTTCTAAATTATTCTAACCTCACAAATATGACCAAAACACATTATCTAATATTTTGACCTGTAAACACAAAATTGCCATTTTAGAAAACTCAGGGGAATATTCACAAACTAATTTATTTTTCACTTGTCCTATTATAACTAATGGCGTATGAGTCTGATACTTGACAGCACAAAAGAAATCTATTTGTAAGTCTGAACATTCTTCATTTTTATGTTTTAATTGAGGAATAAAAAGAAAAGAAATAAGAAACACTCCTCCCTCAGGATTGAAAACAATGAAGCATTTAAAGTAACATTCAGTAATTAACTTTGGGGTGACCATTTCTGAAGACATGTTTCTAATCATTTTTCATTTATGGAAACAGATGTCTGTAATACCTAACATTTGCACTTGAGTTTCTTATTTGGTTAAATCATATATTTAGCCAGAGTTCTTAGCAAGAGAATATATGCTATGTTCTCATTGATCCTATCAAGTTCACACCAACCCAAGAAAATAAGACCAGTTAATGGCACTGAAAGTATTGCAGTGAACAGACTAAATTGTCTTGCTTCATAGAATTTATCTTTTAATTAAGGGATAAAGAATAAATTAAATAAAAGCCATAAGTTAATTATACAGAGTGCTAGTTTGTTAGTACATTATCAATTATGAAATTTTAGTGAAGGTTCTTCCAGGAATTGTTTGCTTTCCTAGGGAGAGCTAAAGAACTGTAAATGGATTTTTAAAATGGTTCAGAGTCTTTCCTTAGTAGCTCAGAAGTGAAAGCGTTAGTCTCTCAGACATGTCAGACTCTTTGAGGCCCTATGAACTGCAGCCTGCCAGGCTCCTCTGTCTGTGGAATTCTTCAGGCAAAAATATTGGAGTGAGTAGCCATTCCCTTCCCTGGAGATCTTTCTGACCCAGTGGTCAAATTCGGGTCTCCTGCATTGCAGGCAGATTCTTTACCATCTGAGATACCAGGAAGCCCTTCCTTAGCCTGAGTCCCCTAAAAATAGAGTCTGAAGCAAAGGCTTCTGTGTGTTAATCTAGTACACAGTATAGTCCTTGGGAGCAGGAATGAGAAAGGGTGAAGTAGAAAAGGAGAGAGAGAGAACAAATATGGGGGTCTGTTTCCTAACTGGCTATTTTAGGATATCAACAGCACTTGATTTCTCCCTTTTGTGAAGTTAGCTTCTAAGACGCTACTTAAATAACTGCTCCATGGACAGCTCCTCACTGAGAAGTACATGGAAAGAATGATCCAGAGGCTTCCCGATTCCACTGGCCTAAGTTTTGCTTGGAATTTATGAGTTGGTGTTGACAGGGAAGCCACAGATCTGGAGACGAGAGGCTCATAGAATGAGTGTGTGGCAGGGCTTTGTCACACGTGTGATACACATGTCACATGTGTGTCATGTGTCTGCATGAGGATAGTGGGAAATATATGAAATTAGTCACCAGGAAAAGTGAAGCAAGAGACAGACAAGCCCATAGTGGTCTGAGCTGGCACTTAGACAATGCTTGAGATGGCCTTCAACCCTACTTTAGGTAAAGCAGAAAAAGATTTTATATATTTAAGTATCTTGTGCAAGTCAAAGTCGCTCAGTCATGTCCAACTTTTGTGACAACTTCTTGCAACGTATAGGCCATGGAATTCTCCAAGCCAGAATACTGGAGTGGATAGCCTTTCCCTTCTCCAGGGGATCTTCCCAACCCAGGGATCGAACCCAGGCCTCCCGCATTGCAGGCCGATTCTTTACAAGCTGAGCCACAAGGGAAGCCCAGTAATAATGGAGTGGGTAGCCTATCCCTTCTCCAGCGGATCTTACCAACCCAGGAGTCAAACCAGGGTCTCCTGGATTGCAGGTGGATTCTTTACCAATTGAGCTATCAGGGAAGCCCAGACAAGCATTCTGTAAATTGCGCCAAACAAAGAAAATTTAAAACCATGGATCTGTCTCAAGACTTAATTATTTACAGATGAAGAAATTGAGGTCTTACCAATAACTTGCCATTGGTAAGTCAATGAAACTCAGTATTGAGTTCTGCTGAAGAGTACATAACTTGGGGTTTACTGACAGAGTATCCTTCATAAGTATCCTCTATTACTTAGATAGGTTAAGTGCCTTCTATAAGACACACGGATCATATGTAAAAAAGGAATATTAACACATATCTGATTCTTCAAAAATAAGTGAAGTCTCAGATGTTTTGATTCATATAATTCATATTTTAGTCAATAGGCAAATGGGCATACTAATGTGGCTTGTAATTAAAACTTTTGGATTGAAAGATTTTATGAATTGTGTAGGAAGACCAATATTTATCCTTTTCACCAAAATGAAGTGTTTTCTTCTATCCCCAACTAGATGGGAGCTCCCTTTATTACACTTTGCTCATATGCTTATTTGGCCCTTACTTACTGAAAATAGCTATTTTGAAGGTTTCACCCTTTCTTTCAGTTTGTAAGCACTTGTACCCTGGAGGAAAAAGGAGCTGGATTTGGCAATAGATGATACAAGAATAAGTCTCTGTACATATATTCATGCTGCCTACTTGAGTAGATTAAGCCACATTGTTTCCCTAAAGCTCATTCTCTTTATATATAATAAATATTTCACTATATGCAATACCCTCAACAGAAAGGTTTTATCCAGATCCCATTAATTAAACTATGGAAAGTATTTGTAATGTACTGTTTAAATACTATTTCAATGATTACTTAGCCTGAAAAGTATTCCATATTATGAATGAATTTTTTATGTCATATATCTAGACAAATATTTAAACAATTTTTAGAGAGATTAGGCATTGATTTCTGAAAACATTGGGTGCATTCAGGGTGATATGACCATAGACTAGAAATTTAGTTCTGGACCAGTTGTTGATTGAAATTTTATCTGGACAAAGTGGAATAAAGTCTAAATTTAAAATTCTTGAAATATTTTCAAATACCTTCCATGGTACAGACATTAAAGCCTCAATTTAATTTAATTGTGTGCCATTTTATGTTTTGATAAACTTTATCAAATGCTTGGCAGAATTAAATAAATATTTTTAAGATAACATGAAATATTTCTTGAATAACTTTGAAAACTCAATAAAGCAATTTGATCCTGATGTTAAAATTAAAAAGTATGTTTTAAGATTAAATCTTGAATCGTCTTTACATGCAGGTTATTTATAGTGGATTTTGCAAGCAATCTACTTACTATTAAAAGAAAATAACATATGTATTCATAAAGTATCTATAAACATTTCAACATGAAAGTAAATATTATAGCTTGGGGATGGGGCAGTCATACCCCGAGACTTGTGGGATCTTTTTTCCCACATCAGGGCTTGAATCCAGGGCCAAGCTAGTGAAAGTATAAAATCTAGCCACTGGATGACCAAGAGATTCCATATATTAACAATCTTAAAATAGATCACCTTTGCCAAATATATTGTACTCCAGATCTGGTTCTTTTGCAAGATAATATTTTTTTTCATACATTTACTTTTTTATTACCCAATTTGATGCCTGAATAATTTTTGGTCATATGCAATATGCACAAGTATTCTCATCATTTCTGAAAACAGGGGGGGATAACTAATATAAACCTGAATATCAATATATAAGTAGAAGTTTGATGATAACAAAGAGATGACCAAAGCATTTTTGCTTTTAAAACAAAAATTCTCATACAAAAATTTTTGTAAGTCATTGTGGTCCCAAAAGGAATCATGAAGCTGAAGGATGGAAGATTTTGTGCCACACAGAATCGTAATTTAATGGTTGTTTGTCCTTGGATGACATTGCTTACTTAGTCTCTGAGCCACAATTTCCTCATTTGTGATATTAAATGAATCAGGAAATGTGAACAAGTTTCATGAACTGGAACACACTGTGCAAAATATAGAATTACATTCAACAAAATTCACACTGCTGGCATAACACATACACTAAGATGAAAAGGATCAATAGGTTCCAAGAAACCTCTGAAACAAAATGCACATATAGAAAGGCAATAAATTTATCAAAAGGAAAAAAAAACCAACTATTTAATAATTACAACCATAAAATATTTGGTGTAAATGGCACTGCATTTTCTTGATAATGTTCTTAAAATATATATTCTGATAGACTAGGTAAATGTTTCTTTGCTAATAGTTGATCTGTACTTCAAGGCAAATAAAAAGTCAATTGGATTATACTTTCTCCCTTCTACTTTTTTATAAGTTTCAGTCATTGGCAACTGATTTTTCATTGTCATCTGTCAATGAATTAGAAATTACAGAATAAAATGATGGCCTTAAATCTAAACAATTGACAGATGTACTAGACACCAGAGCTTTCATATCTGGTTGGTAGGGCAATGTACAAAGAATTGCTAGCTAATAAGTGTCCCAAAAATGATATTTTGACAATTTGGGAAAACCTCATTTATCTTTGAAGTATCAACATTCATTACCTACACATGATTAATTAAACATTTATTAAACATCCACTACCTGAATAGTATTATTAAACATTGAAAGGAAAGATAAATATAATCAACATCTCATGCCTAAGGAAATTTCTAGTCTAGAATCAAGGACAGAAAAACAGACCCATGACTACAATATTAGGAGATAACTGCCATAAGAGAAATACTATATTAGCTCATTTACAAAAAAAAAAAAAAGTCATAAAAGAAGGTATCTGTAAGTAAATCACATAATTCTATTCATTATGTTTAAACTTGTCAAAATGGTCTTAAACAAATATACATACATGTATGTGTGTGTATATATATATATTGCCCATAATAGCATTTAATGCCAAAATTAGCTATTGATGACTCTGCTGCTTAGATACCTGAGAATTTTAATAATTATTTATTTAGATCAATGCAATAATGTTGAGAATTTGAGAGAAGAAGGAAGTGGATTCAAGAAGAATAAACTAAGAAGACATAAATATTCATTATTCTCATGTCAATTTATCTCCCACCCCATAACTTAGATGAATATGTGTGTGTGTGTGTGTGTGCGTGCATGCTCACTACATAGTATGTAAGGACTATTTTCCCACTAAATCCATAAATCAATCTCTGCCCATTTCTTTTGGCTTCCTTTTATTTTTGAGTGATGAGAGGTCCTGTTTAGTCTTACCACTTCAGGTGTGCTTTGAAGCCCCCTTTCTAAGTTTCTCATGGAATTTGTTCTTTTGATTATATCCTATATCTTAAATGAAGTATCCACAGACATTTTTTTGTAAAGGGCCAGATGGTGAATGCTTTAGGCTTTGTGACCCATTGGACCTCTGTTGCAGTTATTCAACACTGCATTGGGGCATGAAAGCAGCCATAGGCCATGTGTAAATTAATTAGTTTGGCTGAATTACAATAAAACTTCATTTGCAAAAATGGATGGCAATGTGGATTTAACCCACTGATAGTAGTTGATCACCTACCTTAAGTGATAAGTTTCTCTTTTACTGGGTTATTTTTATTTTTCTCAGGTAAAACAAAGACTTATTTCCAGCCAAATACTGGGCTATTTTTAACTGCACCAAAATCCATTCTAATATCACCGATCGTAAGCTCAAAAAAGGCAATTCTGTTAAAAAAAAAAAATAACTTCCCTCCAATTTGAAAAACATAGTTTTATAAACACGTTAAAAGTCAAATTTGAATTTAAAATTGTTGGTCTGTTTGAAGTTCCACATCAGAAATGATGGTAGAGAGAAAAATACTTTTCCATCCCCTTTCATTTCTCAATCCCTCCTTTTCTCACTGAGGGGCACAGATTCACCACTCCTCATACTTAGTAGAGGATGGTTTACTCTCAGGAGAATCAAGGAGTCTTCTGTAAGTTCTGGAGCAGGTATGGGGACACATGACTAGAAATCCAGAGTCCCCGAAATCCAGAGTGTGATGAGAAGGGATAGCGTGATCCATGACTGGACATATCTATCCTCTTGGCTACATGGTGTCTCCTTACACAGTAGGGAAATGTAAGGCCAAGGAAGGGCCGGAGTTGGGACTGCTGAAACACAGGCCCAGGACAAGGCCCTTCTTTATGGGGTTCAGATACACTAATAAGTCCAAGAGAATATCTGTGTTTCAATTAGAGAAACATATTAATTTTCACCTTCAGCTATGAGTTTAACTCTATATCCCCAAGTTCACAAGTCCTAACCCCCAAAATATGACCTTATTTGGAAATAGAGTCACTGCAGGTATAATTTGTTAAGATGAGGTCACACTGGAGTAGTATGGATCCCTAATCTAATCTAACTGGTATACTTGGAAAAAGGGAAAATTGAGGCACAAATATAGACACAGGGAGAAGTCATGTGAAAATGAAGGCAGAGTTCAGTGTGATTCTCCTAAGTGTCAAAGAATGAAAAAGATTGCCAGAAAACTATCAGAAGCTAGACAAGTGTAAGGGAATAGGTGCTCAGACTCCTCAGAAACAACCAACTCTGATGATGTCCTGCTTTTGGACTTCTAGCCTCTGGCAGTGGGAGATAATAAATCTGTTGTTCAAGCCATTCAGTTTTTGGTGCTTTGTCATGGTAACCCTAGTAAACTAACATATCTTCAAAAAGCCTTTCTTCTTTCTTTATTTATTTTAATTGGGGGTAATTGCTTTACAATAGTGTGATCAACATGAAGCAGCTGCAGGTATACATATGTCACCTCCCTCTTGAATCACCCTCCCACCTCACACCCCACTCCACCCCTCTAGGTTGTCACAGAGTAGTGGATTCAGCCTCCTGTGTCATACAACAAATTCCCACTGGCTATCTATTTTACATATCATAATGCATATCTTTCAATGCTACTCTTCCAATTCATCCCACTCTCTCCTTCCCCGACTCCCCCCCCCACCCCCGGTCCACAAGTCTGCTCTCTATGTCTGCATCTCTATTTCTAAATGACATATAGTTTCATCAGTACCAGTTTTCTAGATTCCACATACATGCATTCATATTGGATGCTTATTTTTCTTTTTCTGACTTACTTCACTCTGTATAACAGGATCTTCCCAACCCAGAGATCGAACCCAGGTCTCCTGCATTGCAGGCAAATTCTTTACCAGCTGAGCCACAAGGAAGCCCAAGAATATGGAATGGGAAGCCTATCCCTTCTTCAGCAGATCTTCCCAACTCAGGAATCAAGCCAGGGTCTCCTGCATTTCAGGCAGATTCTTTACCAAATGAACTATCAGGGAAGCCCCTAAGTTCACCCACCTCACTACAACTGACTTAAATTAATTCCTCTTTGTTGTTTATTAATATTCCACTGTATATATGTAGCATAGCTTCTTTATCCATTCATCTGTTGATGAATGTCTAGGCTGTTTCCATGTCTTGGCTATTGTAAACAGCATTGCGATGAACACTGAGGTACAAGTGTCTTTTATTTTATTTATTTATTTTTTTTTCTTTCTTTCTTTTTTTTTTTTTTTTATTAGTTGGGGGCTATTACTTCACAACATTTCAGTGGGTTTTGTCATACATTGATATGAATCAGCCATGGATTTACACGTATTCCCCATCCCGATCCCCGCTCCCACCTCCCTCTCCACCCGATTCCTCTGGGTCTTCCCAGTGCACCAGGCCCGAGCACTTGTCTCATGCATCCCACCTGGGCTGGTGATCTGTTTCACCATAGATAGTATACATGCTGTTCTTTTGAAATATCCCACCCTCACATTCTCCCACAGAGTTCAAAAGTCTGTTCTGTATTTCTGTGTCTCTTTTTCTGTTTTGCATATAGGGTTATCGTTACCATCTTTCTAAAGTCCATATATATGTGTTAGTATGCTGTAATGTTCTTTATCTTTCTGGCTTACTTCACTCTGTATAATGGGCTCCAGTTCATCCATCTCATTAGAACTGGTTCAAATGAATTCTTTTTAATGGCTGAGTAATATTCCATGGTGTATATGTACCACAGCTTCCTTATCCATTCATCTGCTGATGGGCATCTAGGTTGCTTCCATGTCCTGGCTATTATAAACAGTGCTGCGATGAACATTGGGGTGCACGTGTCTCTTTCAGATCTGGTTTCCTCAGTGTGTATGCCCAGAAGTGGGATTGCTGGGTCATATGGCAGTTCTATTTCCAGTTTTTTAAGAAATCTCCACAATTTGTATGGAAATACAAAAAACCTCGAATAGCCAAAGTAATCTTGAGAAAGAAGAATGGAACTGGAGGAATCAACCTGCCTGACTTCAGACTCTACTACAAAGCCACAGTCATCAAGACAGTATGGTACTGGCACAAAGACAGAAATATAGATCAATGGAACAGAATAGAAAGCCCAGAGATAAATCCACAAACCTATGGACACCTTATCTTCGACAAAGGAGGCAAGGATATACAATGGAAAAAAGACAACCTCTTTAACAAGTGGTGCTGGGAATAACTGGTCAACCACTTGTAAAAGAATGAAACTAGAACACTTTCTACACCAAAACACAAAAATAAACTCAAAATGGATTAAAGATCTAAATGTAAGACCAGAAACTATAAAACTCCTAGAGGAGAACATAGGCAAAACACTCTCCGACATAAATCACAGCAAGATCCTCTATGACCCACCTCCCAGAATATTGGAAATAAAAGCAAAACTAAACAAATGGGACCCAATGAAACTTAAAAGCTTTTGCACTACAAAGGAAACTATAAGTAAGGTGAAAAGACAGCCCTCAGATTGGGAGAAAATAATAGCAAATGAAGAAACAGACAAAGGATTAATCTCAAAAATATACAAGCAACTCCTGCAGCTCAATTCCAGAAAAATAAATGACCCAATCAAAACATGGGCCAAAGAACTAAACAGACATTTCTCCAAAGAAGACATACAGATGGCTAACAAACACATGAAAAGATGCTCAACATCACTCATTATTAGAGAAATGCAAATCAAAACCACAATGAGGTACCATTACACGCCAGTCAGGATGGCTGCTATCCAAAAGTCTACAAGCAATAAATGCTGGAGAGGGTGTGGAGAAAAGGGAACCCTCTTACACTGTTGGTGGGAATGCAAACTAGTACAGCCGCTATGGAAAACAAGTGTCTTTTAGAATTGTGGTTTTCTCAGTGTATATGTCCAGTAGTGCTATTGCTGGGTCATATGGTAGGCTACAGGACTAGGAAAGGTCAGTTTTCATTCCAATCCCCAAAAAAGGCAATGGTTCATTGCAAGGACAGATTCTGAAACTCCAATACTTTGGCCACTTGATACAAGGAGTTGACTCATTGGAAAACACCTGGACCCTGGGAAAGATTAAGGGCAGGAAGAGAAGTGGGTGACAGACAAATAGATGATTGGATGGCATCATTGACTCAATGGATATGATTTTGAGCCAACTCCAGGCATAGTGAAGGACAAGGCAAGCCTGGTGTGCTGCAGTCTATGAGTCGCAAAAATGTCAGACACAACTTAATGACTGAACAACAACGTCAATGGTAGTTTATTCCTAGTTTTAAAGGAATCTCCATGCTGTTCTCCACAGTGGCTGTATTAATTTACATTCCCATCAACAGTGTGAGAAGGTTCCACTTTCTCCACACCCTCTCCAGCATTTACTGTTTGTGGATTTTTGTTTGTAGATTTTTTTGATATTGGCCGTTCTGTTGTGAGGTGATATTTCATTGTAGTTTTGATTTGCATTTCTCTAAAAATAAGCAATATTAAGCACTTTTCATGTGTTTCTTAGCCATGTGTTTGTCGTCTTCAGATAAATGTCTATTTAAGTCATCTATCCATTTTTTGATTGGGTTGTTTGTTTTCCTAATGTTGAGCTGCTTATATATTTTAGAGATTAATCCTTTTTCAGTTGTTTAATTTGCAATTATTTTCTCCCACTTTGAGGGTTTCTTTTCATTTTGTTATTTATTGTCTTTGCTGTGCAAAGGCTTTTAAGTTTAACTAGATCACATTTTTTAAATTTTGTTTTTATTTCCTTTACTGTAGGAGGTGAGTCAGAGAGGGTCTTGCTGTAATTTATGTCAAATAGTGTTCTGCTTATGTTTTCCTCTAGGAGTTTTATAGTTTCTGATCTTACATTTAGGTTTTTAATCGATTTTGAGTTTATCTCTGTGTTTTGATAGACAGTGCATGAAGAACTATGGACAGAGGTTTTGTAACATTGTACAGGAGGCAGTGATAGAAACTATCACAAAGAAAAATAAATGCAAGAAGGCAAAATGGTTGTCTTAGGAGACCTTACAAATACCTGAGAAAAGAAGAGAAATGAAAGACAAAACAGAAAGGGAAAGATATACCCAACTGAATGCAGAATTCCGAGAAGAGAAAAGAGAAATAAGAAAACTTCTTAAGTGAACAATGCAAAGAAATAAAGAAAAACAATAGAATGGGAAAGACTAGAAATCTCTTCAAGAAAATTGGAGATACCACGGTAACATTTCATGCAAAGATGTGCACAATAAAGGACAGGTCCAGCAAGGACCTAAAAAAAGCAGGAGATATTAAGAACAGATGACAAGAATACACAAAAGAACTGTCAAAAAAAAAAAGTCTTAATGTCTAGAATAACGACCATAGTGTGGTCACAAATCTAGAGACAGACATCCTGGAAAAGAAAGTCAGTGGGCCTTAGGAAGCATTACTATGACCAAAGCTAGTGGAGGTGATAGACCAACTGATGTATTTAAAATCCTAAAAGATGATAGTGTTAAATTGCTGCACTCAATATGACAGCAAATTTGGAAAATTCAGGAATGGCCATAGGACTGAAAAAGATCAGTTTTCATTCCAATCCCAAAGAAGGGCAATACCAAAGAATGTTCAAATGACCATACAACTGAACTCATTTCACATGCTAGCAAGGTAATGCTCAAAATCCTCCAGGCTAGGATTCAACAGTACATGAATCAAGAACTTCTAGATATACAAACTGGATTTAGAAGACACAGAGGCACATGAGATCAAATTGCTAACATCCATTGGATCATAGAAAAAGCCAGAGAATTCAATAAAAACATCTACTTCTCCTTCATTGGCTATGCTAAGGCTTTTGACTGTGTGGATCACAAGAAACTGTGAAAAATTCTTACAGAGATGGAAGTACCAGACCATCTTACCTGCCTCTTGAGAAACATGTAGAAACAGTTAGAATCAGACACGGAAAAATGGACTGGTTCAAAATTGGGAAAGGAGTGAGTCAAGGCTGTATATTGTCACCCTGTTTATTTAACTTATATGCAGAGTACATCATAAGAAATGCCAGGCTGGATGAAGCACAAGCTGGAGTCAAGATTGCCGGGAGAAATATCAATAACCTCAGATATGCAGAAGATAACACCCTAATGGCAGAAAGTGAAGAGGAACTAAAGAGCCTCTTGATGAAGGTGAAAGAGGAGGTGAAAAATCTGACTTAAAACTCAATATCAAAAAGCTAAGACTATAGCATCTGGTTCCATCACCTCATGGCAAATAGATAGGGAAAAAATGAAAACAGTGGCAGGTTTTATCTTCTTGGGCTCCAAAATCACTATGGATGGTGACTGCAGCAATGAAATTTAAAAAAAAAAAAAATGCTTGTTCCTTGGAAGAAAAACTATGAGAAAATTTGACAGCATATTAAAAAAAACAGAGACATCACTTTGATGAACAATGTTCATATAGTCAAAACTATGATTTTTCCAGTAGTCATGTATGGATGTGAGAGTTGGACCATAAAAAAGGCTGAGCGGTGAAGCACTGATACTTTCTAATTGTTCTGGAGAAGACTCTCAAAAGTCCTTTGAACAATAAGGAGATCAAACCAGTCAATTCTAAAGGAAATCAATTCTGAAAATTCATTGGTAGGACTGATGCTGAAGCTGAAGCTCCAATACTTTGGCCGCCTGATTCAAAGAGCTGATTGATTGGAAAGAATCCCAATGCTGGGAAAGATTTAGGGCAGGAGGTGATGGGGTAATGGAGGATGAGACGGTTGGAAGACTTCACCAACTCAATGGACATAATTTTGAGCAAACTCTGGAAGATAGTGAAAGACAGGGATGCCTGATATGTTCCAGTTCTTGGGAGGGCAAAAAGTTTTATGTGACTGAACAACAGTCATGTCCAACAACTGAACAACAACATGATTTAGGGAGTTTTCTAATTTCATTGTTTTACACATATTTGTCCAGATTTTCCAGCACCACTTATCGAAGAGGCTATCTTTTCTCCATTGCATATTCTTGTCTCCTTTGTCAAAGATAAGATGCCCATAGGAGCATGGGTATATTCCTGGGTTTTCTATCTTGTCCATTGGCCTATATTTTAGTTTCTGTGCCTGTCCCACACTGTCTTGATATCTGTAGCTTTGTAGTATAGTCTGAAGTCAGGAAACGAATCCTCAAGCTCCATTTTTCTTTCTCTAGAATGCTTTAGCTATTTGGGGTCTTCTGTGTTTCTATACACATTGTGAAATTTTTGTTCTAGTTCTTTCTAAAATACCATTGGTAATTTGATAGGGATAGCACTGATTCTGTTTATTGCTTTGGGAGTATAGTAATTTGCACAGCACTGATTCTTCATGGTATATCTCTCAAGCCTTTTATGTCATCTTTGATTTCTTTCACCAGTGTCTTACAGTTTTGTTTTTTTTTTTTTTTTGTATACAGTTTCACCAACTCAATGGGAGACAGTGAAGGACAGGGAAGTCTGTTGTGCTGCAGTCCAAGGGGTCACAAAGAGTCAGACATGACTTAGTGACTCAACAACAAGAATTATAGCCTCAAAGAGCTTTTCTTCTCAAGTGTTTCTAACTGGTTACTTTCTGTGTAGTTTTATAAACTAAAATATTATATAGTAATGCCTTATTTTTCCTTTGGAAATATCACAAATTGTAATTATTTCTTATAAACTCATTTTTTAATTATATAGCAATTTCAGAGTTGACTGCCCTATGGGAAACAAATAAAAGTAGAGTAAATTATAGAATGGGCTCCCTAGGTGACTCAGGGGTAAAGAATCCACTTCAATGCAAGAGATTCAGGTTGGATCCCTGTGCCAAGAAGATGCCCCTGGAAGAATAAATAGCAACCCACTTCAGTATTCTTCCCAGGATAATCCTGTGGACAGAAGGGCCTGGCGGGCCACAGTTCATTGGGTCTTAAAGAGTCGGGCATGATTGAGTGACTAAGCAGACACACACACACACACACACACACACAAGATATTGAATATGCATAATGTTTGGGTAACAATTTGAAATGAGGTGGTCAGCAGAGTACTCTTTTAAGGAACTGACATCTGAACAAAAATATGAAAGAGGTGACTTTGTTATCTTTTTTTTTTTTTTTTTCCTGAGGGTAAAGGATTCCAAAGTGACAGACACAGAAGTTGAGACCCTATGGTAGGAATCTGCATCTACATTGAAAAAATAGCAGGGAAACCAGTGTTGTCAAGGGAAAATAATGAGCAGGAGCATACTAAGAGATATGTTCAGAGAGGTAATAGGATAGTTGGAGAAAAGCCTGATCATTGGGGAAAAAAAAAAATGAAGACCATATTAGTGTTGCAAAAATCTTAATAATAACTTAAACTTCTTTTACTTTAGAAAGAAAGTGAGGACAGAGATATCAAGATCTCAAAATCACATGGACAATTAGACCCATTACTGGAATCTGTCTGGCAGAAGCAGGCACTCTCTGCTATACCGGTGAATATAGTGCTTCTAAAGCAGAGGTTCTCAAGTGGAGTATTCATCGGAATCACCTATACCACTTATTAAAACAGAGAATGTTCACCTCCATCTCCATCATTTCTGATTCATTAGTTTTAATTTGAGTCCTGAGTATCTGAATTCCTAATAAGTTTCCAAGTCATTCTGATACTGATGATCTGGAGATCTCACATGGTGAGAACACATACTATGCCAGCAATACAACCAAAATTATGCATTGCAATTTCTTACCAAATTGCATTCAGTCATTTAGATCAATCATAATTTCATGGAAATGCTAAGAATTGCTTTCATGTTCTGTATCATTATGATATATTGTCCTTTTAGGATTGTTTTTCTAGACCTTGTAGCATCTATTTTTCTATCTGACTTCTTTATTATCTTTCTATTTTCCCAACTGCTTGTCTTCAGTTTCCTTTTAGAAAAAGTTTTTGGATCAGACTTTGGACCCAAGAATTAGAGATGTTTTTAAATTCTATGGAAAATACACCAGGATGGAAGTGTACAACCATTTTTGTTTTCTACAATAGAGTATATCATACCTCTTCCCCTCAATATTAGACAATATTCATCTCTGTATGGATTTTTATATCATTATATAAAGCCATAGCAGGCAAACCTCAATAGACGAGATAGAAAAAAAGAGTCCTGAGAATTAATATCAATGTCAAGAGAGAAAACAACTTCAAACAAATCTGGCCAAATGGTTTTCCCAGGTTCTTAGGCAGTTTCCAATTTTCTTGGTTAGACCTTTTAGAGGGCTTTTCTGACTTTCTTCCACACTAAAATCTAGAAAGTCAGAGGTTAAAAAAAAAAAAAAAGTAATCTGAGTAAATTAAATTTAGAAAATATTTGTCTAAGGGGCAGCCAATATATTAATAAATGCTGTTATTTATACTTTCTAATCATATTTAGAACCTGTATTTCTGTCTTCCTATACACCTTGCTGCCTTTATAATATTTTTCTTAGATATCGCCATGTCTCCCCTATGGCTTCAGTTAAGTACTTCTTTGAGAGGCCCAATATGCATACTGTTCTCAATTTGTTTTTCAAAACTGAATATGTTTTCAATCCAGTTGTTTAATTGAGGTCCTTCAGCAGTCCCCTAGAATATAACAGATAAAATCCCAAATTATCAGGCTTTGTGCCGTGATGTGCTTGAAATCTGTTTACCTCTTCAGTTTCAATATTGCCTCTCCCTCCTTGAAATGAAAATTAGTCAATCTGAACTAGTTCTGTATTCCTGAGTATACCATATGCTGTTTAATACTACAGGCCTTTTGTATAGCTGTTTACCCTCCCTGGAATACCCTCCCTCTTCTCATCTTCTGGTAATATCAGGACATCTTGAAAAGCCACTGTTCCACATTCTATAGATCAAAACTAGTCACAATGTTGACTAAAAATCTAGGGAGTTACAGAAATAAATCTCAAAACTCTGTATAAAAAGAGTGTTGTGATTATGAAGAAGAATCTGATTCTGTATTTTTAATAGGATATGTTTTAATAGTCAAAGTGATCAGTAATTTTAATACAATTTTTTAGCATGACTACATGAAAAATGTGGATTCGTTCAGCAGAGAAGCCATTGATGTTCTAAAGGTCATATTAAAAGAAATTATATCAATCTTCTTCCATATTTGATCTATTTTTATAACAAGTAAAATCTAGTTATAAATTGCTTCCTTTAAAAATATTCTACTTGTGGAGTGCACAATAACTATTTTTGATGCTAAAAAATTAGCGAATAAGCATCTTTTGTATACAATCTACTTTTACTTGAGTTTCTTCCAAAATATTTATCATGATTTTATAGATAAAATTATCCCTGGTGAACCACATTATGGATACTGAATCCCAAGTGAAGAAGATAGTTTAGCCTCTTAGACAATACCATTTAGATAGAAAAAAATGCTATAATTTAAACTGAATCTTAACATTCTGCTTCTAATATATAAAAGGGATGATACCACACTTACTCCTTATTTTTGAGATTTTGGCTGAAACTTTCTATTTTGGTTGCAAGAGTTGAAATTAGCTGTCTGAACTTTTTAATTCTATGTGTGAAGTATTCATCTTTCAAAATGCATATACCTTCTTTCTTGAGATATTCATAGCTGTAGAACAAGAGCTTCCCATGGGAGTATGTTTTTATCTAAGCTAACTTAAGTAAACTAAATTGTAGAGTGTTTCTGTGTGCTCTGTACTCAGTTTGCTTAGATAGATTTCTAGTCCACTTCCAAAATCAAAGTCATAAATAGCTCATAATGGGAAAATTCAGGTGATTAAGCCTTATCAAATATTTAGCCAATAGCATGTTGATGAACTGCATGCTTTAAGGGAGTTGTTCTGAACCAAAGATTAAAATTTGATTTTGCTGTGATAAGTGGAAATTCTACAAAATTCAATATTGAGACTACATGATCAATTTGAGCAATATTTAGTAGAAGTGATTTTGCATATCATTTTTGAAAATAGATTAGAACAGAAATGTGCAGTCTGTCTTTGCATTTACTGCTATTCAGCATTTCCTGAACACCCACTATAGGCTAAGAAATGTATAATAAAATAAGCATCCACAGCTTTAGCTACATACAAATGTAGAACTCAGTGAGATATAGAGAGTTTAAAGAAAAATATTATTTCTTTAATAGAAAATATGATTTTTAGTGTAATTTCTGCACTATTTGTGTGTGTGTGTGTGCATTTTGTACCCTCTATTAAACTCTTTGATATATGGGTCAGGAAAAGATAATATATGGAACTAAAGATGAGAATAACCATTAAAAAATACATAGGCCAGAGAGACAATTAAGAATAGATATAAATACAAATTTTTGATGCATCAACTATCAACAAGGGTTAAAAGCACTGGGGTAAATGGGATTTACAGGAAACAGTGAGTACTATAAGAGAAGAAAGCCATTAAAGAAAAAGTCTGATGAAGACCAACACATAAGAGACTGTGAGAGAAATAGAATCACAGACAAAATGAAGATGAACAGCCACAGGAAGACAGAAATCAAGGTGACATACTGTCATTGAAGGAAGGGCATCAAGGTGGATGACAATAGTTAACAGTGGATTGCATTAATATTAGTCTACAGTCAAGCTAAATAAAAAGTGTTCACTTTAACAATAGAGAGTTGGTTGATAAATTGGTACGGTTTTAGTGGAATCTTTGCCTATAGTATATTATTAACAAGAGGTGTGGGAGACTGAATAACATTGTTATAACTGAGAAAGTAAACTTCATCCAAGAGTTAAGAGATAAAGTAGCAGCTAAAATCCAGTGTGAAATAATGGGAAGTTTTCATTTTTGTTCTAAGGTGGGAGAAAATGAGCATATTTAACATCTGAGGGAAAGATTCAGTAGTGACAGCTTCCTGAAGAGAGTGTATAATTGACAATTAGAACACCTTAAAGTATAAGAAGTGGAGACACTGATGGAAAAGCCAGAGGAATGATGCAAGAAAAGACTCGGATAAAGGAAATTCTGGCACAAGTATATATAATACTGTTTGGAACCTGATACCTTTTATTCACAACGTTGAGAGCAACAGGAGAGCTGGAGGGATAGGAGCTATCGTCAAAAATGAAGCACAACTGAAAGGGAAAAAGAATTTCCTTAATAATGATGAAGGCGAAGCTAAGAATGAAGGCCATGGAATTTTACTGGTGAGAATTTACAACACCATGTGATTGTTTTTGCCAGCTGATATCATGGCAATTATTCCATTAGCTTTTACCAATAGTATTTTAAAGACAGATATGTGGAGAGTAATACAACTTAAGTCCAGTTTTCCAGCTGTCTTCATGTATTCATATCTGCTCTGTCCTAGGTTTTAATTTTGCTAGGCTTTTTATGCCCTATCACCATAGACTACTTAAACTTTTAAATAGGAAAGGCACTTTATTTTTCCAGAACTTGGTAACTAATTATCTCTTGATACTATCATCACCAAGGATGATTTTGACTGAAGTTCTTCTATCTTTTGCTTTAATCTACAGCAGTTATATATGTAACATAGTTTAGTTTGGGTGTGTGTGGAAGAATTTACTATTATAATGTGTCATTTGGAACTGAAACATACAACAGTATAGAAGAAGGAGTCATTCATAGGTCATCTTACAATAGGGAGACAGAACATTACAACAAGTCATAGGTTTTTGGACAATACAGAAAAATCTTCAGAATAGTCATAGAATTGTTGTGTGTGTGTGTTTATAAGTGAGATAGAAAACAGGAGAAATTATCTATCAACTATAATACATAGCAAATAATTTAATTTTTTCAATTAATTTTTTTTTACAGTGGGAAATATTTTTAAATTTTTTTTTGACAAAAAATAAATGAGTTTGGATTCAAGCAGTGATGACATTTTGTTTTTCAGTGGCTAGGCATAAAACATCAGGCCAAAACAGCATCCATTTATTCCTAGAATTTTTAGGTAACTCAGTTCTTTATTCCATTTCAAAGGTGGCAAACCAATATACTTATCCACCTCTAAAATTTATCTCTGGGGAAAAATTGTCTGTATATAATGCACTGCAGACTATACATGGTACTAATAAATAATACCTAATAATTCAGATTTAAAATCTTGGAATTATCTACGACTTTTTGTACTTCCTTGAATCTCATATCTAATTTCTCTCCAAACTCTACCTTAATTTATATAACAGTTTCACACACTACTGCCATTCTAATTTGAACCTAAATAACTTCATACTTAAACTACTATAAAAGCTTCTTGAGGGATTTCCTTAGAAGCAGCTCATCTACCTACCCTCTCTTACATATAACAATCAGATTAATTGGCTAAAATGCTTGTTCAAAAAAATTACTCTTCTGTTTAAAAGACTTGATTATCCATTCAGTTCAGTTCAGTCGCTCAGTCGTGTCTGACTTTTTGCGACCCCATGAATTGCAGCATGCCAGGCCTCCTGGTCCATCACCAACACCCAGAGTTTACTCAAACTTATGTCCATCGAGTCGGTGATGCCATCTAACCATCTCATCCTCTGTCGTCCCCTTCTCCTCCTGCCCCCAACCCTCCCAGCATCAGGGTCTTTTCCAATGAGTCAACTCTTCGCATGAGGTGGCCAAAGTATTGGAGTTTCAGCTTCAACATCAGTCCTTCCAATGAACACCCAGGACTGATCTGCTTTAGGATGGACTGGTTGGATCTCCTTGCAGTCCAAGGGACTCTCAAGAGTCTTCTCCAACAACATAGTTCAAAAGCATCAATTCTTTGGCACTCAGCTTTCTTTATAGTCCAACTCTCACATCCATACATGACCACTGGAAAAACCATAGACTTGACTAGACGGACCTTTGTTGGCAAAGTAATGTCTCTGCTTTTTAGTATGCTATCTAGGCTGGTCATAACTTTCCTTCCAAGGAGTAAGTGTCTTTTAATTTTATGGCTGCAGTCACCCATCTGCTGGGATTTTGGAGACCCCAAAAATAAAGTCTGACACTGTTTCCACTGTTTCCCCATCTATTTGCCATGAAGTGATGGGACCAGATGCCATGATCTTAGTTTTCTGAATGTTGAGCTTTAAGCCAACTTTTTCCCTCTCCTCTTTCACTTTCATCAAGAGGCTCTTTAGTTCCTCTTCACTCTCTGCCATAAGGGTGGTATCATCTGCATATCTGAGGTTATTGATATTTCTCCTGGAAATCTTGATTCCAGCTTGTGCTTCCTCCAGCCCAGCGTTTTTCATGATGTACTCTGCATATAAGTGAAATGAGCAGGGTGACAATATACAGCCTTGACATACTTCTTTTCCTAAATTTGAAATCTTGAAGATAGTTACAAAATTAAAATTTTTAGCATGTATGGGAGAAAAATGAGGCCTACAGAGAGGAAGTTAAATTGCTCTTATGTACAAGAACTCTGAAAGGTAGTGTGTATAAGCATTGAGTAAAATATATAAAATCCTTAAACTCACAGAACTTACACAAAAGTGTGGAAAACAAGAAATAAATTAAAGCACATGACTAGAAAATGTGATGACAAAGTTTGACTACTGTTACAAAAAAAATAAATTTTGGCAGTGGGAGGGGTCATAGTGTGTGAGCATGTATGTTGGATGTTGATGTGATTTTAGAAACTGGTCAGTGACAGCCATTCTGAAGAGGTGACTTTTGAGGGAAAAAACAATGAGAGCCTGCAGATAGCTATGAATATTAGGGGAAAGAGCATTTCTGCTGAAAAAATAAAGTACAAATACTGAATTAGGGACATGATTTACCTGTTTGAAGAACAGCAAAATGGCCAGTGTGCCTAGAATGGATGAAGCTTGAGGGGGAAGTGGTTGGAGAGAAAAGCAATTGGTTAGAGATTATGCAGTTAAATCATTGCAAAGACTTACTTTTATTAATATTTTACATTTGACAGCATGCCAGTGGATGATTTTAATCGGTTGGTGACATAATCAGATTTACCTTTTAAATAGGGTAATAGACTATGAGAGGCAAAATGGGAGCTGAGCTGAAAGGTAGTTGTGATATGGTGATGCTGAGAAGTGGCTATATTTTGGCAGAACAGATTTTCTATTAGACTGTATGTAGAGTGTGACAGAAAGAGAAGAGTCAGGAGGGAATCCCAGGTTTAGGGCCTTGAGCAAATGGATGTGGAGAAACTGCAGAAGGATCAGGCCTGTGGGCATAATTTAAGATTTTTAATTTTGGCCAAGTTTGAATAAAACATCCATCAAACATCTAATTGGAAGTATTCAGCAGGTAGTTGGGTGATTTGAGAGAAATTAGATTTTGGATCTCTCAGTACAGCAAAACCATTTAGTTGTTTATATCAGGAATCCCCCCCCACCACCCCCATCTGTGGAAAAACTGTCTTCCATGAAACCTGTCCCTGATGCCAAAATGTTGGGTGCTACAGGTCTATACGATATCCGTTTATGGTTCTACTTTACTAGTAGAATGCCCTTATTACCAAGAATAATAATATGCATTTCTAACTTCTTTTGCAGTTCAGGGTGTTCAACAGGGTATTCCCATAAATTCTTGGGTGAGACGTCCAAGAAGACCCTTTGAGGGAGCTAATTTATCCAGCAATCTTATTTCTGTGACTTTTCTTACCTATCTTCTCCCCAAAGAAGATCCAGCAAGAGTAGGTCCAACAGCCTGACTGATTGTAAGGATGAGAAAAAACAAACAAAAAAAAATACTGTTATTAGAGCCAGAGTCACAGATGCTCATTAATTACTATTAGGCTTTTTTTTTTTAATATGAGAGAAAATTATTCATCTTACCTAAGCCACTTGTTGTGGTGAATTGTAGTTTGTGAGAAGTTTAAGCCAGCCACAACACATTTAAAGTCACATGGTTGCATGAGATGAACAAGGAGTGGATCTAAGTAAGATAAAAAAAAGATGAGGACAAGCCTTGATGCACAGCGATATATTCTAACACTGAACACTGAGGTGGAGCAGAGGGAAGCTCAAGGCGAAGAAACCTGATTATCGACCACTGAATTTAGGATTAGTGACATGGAGGACAGTTTCCACTGAGGACAAAGGAGTGGCAGGAAAGCAGTACTTCTTGAAGATCAAGTGCATATATACATATATACATACATATCAGTTCAGGCACTCAGTCATGCCCCTCTCTTTGTGACCCCATGGACTGCAGCACGCTAGGCCTCCCTGTCCATCAGCAACTCCTGGAGCTTGCTCAAACTCATGCCCGTCGAGTCAGTGATGCCATCCAACCACCTCAACCTCTGTCGTCCGCTTTTCCTCATGATGCTTTTAATGGACACACAGATTTTCAAATTTATTATCATATGGATGTGTCATAAATTATTATATATATGTATATATATATATATATATATATATATATATATATATATGTAATTATCTGTGCTAAGATTATTTTTTTTAAATTGAAAGATCTCATGAGGAATAAGTGGTCCCAACAGAGACTTTATCTGAGGGACTTATAGACCCCTATTTACAATTTCTAATCTCTGTCTTGTTTGGTTTACTTCTTTGCTGTAGTCTCAACAATTTTATAAGTGTCAGAAGAAGGATATGACAATTAAAAGAAAAGAAGAAAAAGAAAAACTGGAAAAAGCAAAGTTAAGATCTTATATATACCATTATTATTCTAAAATTTCAAATTTAGAGATTAGACATTTTTTATGGCATTAAATGTATTACTAAAACATGCTTTTAATGGACACACAATTTTTTTAATTTATTATATGAATGTATCATAAATTGTATTTAGCTTAAACTAGAATATTTGTAAGAGAAGAAGTGAAGGAAAGAGTGAAGAAGAAAGATATGTGACATGTTGGCCATTCTAAGATCAATGTGTCATACAATTCCTGCTAGAATTCCGTGTGCCTTATACATAGTTTATTGAATTTAGAAGATATCATTAACTACAAAGCTGTGCTAAATGATTTGCTAATTTAGGGTACTTATTTCTAGGTTTAAATGAATATTTTTCCTATTTTAATAGAACTTAGTACAATGCAAGTACTCGTAGAAAAGTCAAATTAGCATTGTCTCTTATTTTGTCAAGAAAGTCCGATAGAGTAGTTTTAGAATTCTGTTCCTCATCTAAAATATACTTATCAGATAAGGCAGAAAATTCATCATTTAGAAAACGAAAATACACAGGGAGCCTCATGAAGGTGAGAAGGTGATATCGTGTAGTTTATGCTTGAGAAGTCTTTCCCACTCACATAGGTCATTTCAGAAAATTAAACCCCGCTGCATTATTTCCCCAAAATCCTCCAATCTGCAAGTTAGGATACACACCCAACCTCTTTCTTATCCCTTCTCATTAACTAGAGGTAATATTTTTCACTCTATTTTCTGACCTGCTCTCTTAACCCATGGTATCACATGTTTTCATATTATACTTCACCTATCTCTTATCTTTAAACTGTTGAACACGTGTAAGTCACATTTGGGCTTACACGTGGCTCTGTGGCAAAGAATCCCCCTGTCAATGCAGGAGATGAGGGTTTGATCCCAAGGTTGGGAAGATCCCCTCTCCTAGAAAAGAGAATGGCAACCTACTCCAGTATTCTTGCCTGGGAAATCTCATGGACAGATGAGGCTACTAGGCTATTGTCCATATGATTGAAAAGAGTTGGACACGACTGTTGTTAAACAACAACAAAAGTCACATTACCACACTGAAGTTTCCTCACTAAAGCATGGCAGGCCTCATTATTCATGGATATGAAAAATGGGGTTTTGTTGTTCACATTAGTGTTTCTTGCCTTTTTCACGGTGTTCTCACAGCAAGAATACTGGGGTGGTTTGCCATCCCTGCCTCCAGGGGACCACGTCTTGTCAGAATGCTTCACTGTGACCCGTCTGTCTTGGATGACCCTGCACAGGATGGGCCATGACTCAGAGCTTCACTGTTATGCAAACTCCTTCACCATAACAAGGTTATGATCTACCCTGAATATTCAGTGGAAGGACTGACGCTAAAGCTGAAGCTCCAATATCTTGGCCACCTGATGTGAAGAGCCAACTCACTGGAAAAGAGTCTGACTCTGGGAAAGATTGAAGGCAAAAGGAGAAGGGGATAGCAGAGGATGATGGTTAGAAAGCATCACTAACTCAATGGACAGGAATTTAAGCAAACTCCGGGAGATAATGAAGGACAGGGAAGCCTGGTATGCTGCAGTCCCTTGGGGTCACAAGGAGTCAGACATAACTAAACAACTGAATAACAATTAATGTTTCTATTTATTTTTCACTGCTTATTATTCAGATGTTTATAGGAAAAAACTCCACATCATAACCCATGAAATAATATTTTACTAAGAATCTATAAATTACTCTTTCCAAGTAAAAGAAAGTATCAGCCATTCTCAAAGATTTTATTTTATTTTTTAAGTTCATTTACCATAAGAGAGACAGACAGAGACAGATAGGATGGATGGCAAGGGATTAACGCCATTTTTTGCCAGGTTTTCTCCATGAAAAGTCTCTGAAAATCATCATTATGTGTTTTTTTTTTTTATGCAAGCAATTCCTAGTTGTGCCTAAATATGCCAGAATATTATTAGAAATGTTAAATATTAAATAATTTTGTCATTTTTCTGAATAATTTAGTAGCTGATAAGATCATTAATTTTATTAGTAGAATAATGTACCTTATTGGTTCTTTTTGATAGTTTACATTCGTTTTTTTTCCCCCTATGCTTTAGCTCCTCGCTTTTAAGAACACTCTAATTGGATGGGTACTTTTTTTTTTCTCTGTCTTTTTTTAAATGAAAGAACCCTATTTTCTAGTGTATGTGTGTGTGTGTGTGTGTGTGTGTGTGTGTAAGGCAACAGAACCTAATTAACACAGGGGATTCACCAAGTAATGTATAACACATTCCGATGATAAATTTTTGAAATGTCCATGTACTCACTGAAAGAAAGTGCGTGCTTTAAACATTAAACCACTTAATGTTATGGAATGTAGTATCCTATTTTATGACATAAAAACAGCTTACAAAATGGTATTTTAATAGGGTTACATGTTTGTAGTTAATATGTAGATTTA
Source organism: Cervus canadensis (assembly GCF_019320065.1). Lineage (NCBI taxonomy): Eukaryota > Metazoa > Chordata > Mammalia > Artiodactyla > Cervidae > Cervus > Cervus canadensis. The sequence goes on from NC_057412.1 coordinate 43,783,276, forward strand.
AAAAAAAATCTACTAGGAAGCAATGCTCACTCAAATGTTTTACAAAATTTTTAATTTTGCACAGTGTAGAAGCACTACTTTTGAATTAAAAAACCTTATTAAATGATATATAAAATTAAACATAAAATAATTCAAAGGAGCACATAGTTTTGGATCATTTGATTTTAAAAATGACAATCCTTACTATCTCTGAGTCTGATCATATGGGTTTGATTTTTTTTACATACAGAGCAGAATATTGAATTCCCAGAGATTAAGGTTGAAATGCATGTGCAGACAGTACAAGCCCAGAGACATTTGTTTCCTTAGGCACCCCTGCGTCTGCTGCCAAGATGGTGTCAAGCCAGCGTTTTGGAGTAAAGTCCATACATCACCTTCAAATGATGATGTCATATGTGCACTTGGTCTCACTAATCCAGCCTCTGACTAATTATATTAAGCTTCAGTGAACCATGGAAATGTTATATACATGAGATGGCACTCTCAGAGATACACACTGACTTCACATCGGCAATGGATAAACAAGGCCCCAGTCTCAGGGCACCATATGGAGTAATGAAATGCTACTTGGGATGTGGTGAAGCAGAGGCTGAATTAGGCATTCATGAAGCATGACTGATTCATCCATGTAGAGACAAATCTTATTTTGAGCCCATATTTTACTTTTCCCTAAGTGTCTGAAAATCAGAGAGTGTGAAAAAATGCTCCTGAGAATTGAAATTCAATGTAGAAAATGGTATAATAAATAAAACTCCATGCAACCCATGGACAATTTTGATCATACAGAGCATTCTTGCTAATGGCTCCAAAGATTTAAGACCCAAGCCATGAAAAAAGCATTTTCTAGTAAGGGCTCTTGGCTTTGATACTCCGTTTCCTCCCCAGGCTGACATAGTCCTAATTTACTGATGGTCAGGAATTCATGATGCATAGTTCCACTTCATGTATCAGTCTCTAATTAACAGGAGGAACTGTCTAGGAGTAAAAAGTCTTGTAAGCCTGAATTTTTACTTTTTCTTTTTGTTGACTGGAAACCTAAAACGTGTATTTATTTAGTGCTTCATGAAACAAATTAACTTAATAATTTGGAGTTCTGTTTGAAGGTGAATTTATTTCATCATTGTAACAGACATATGATAGGTAGTTTTATTATAAATTTCTGTTCATTTTACTTTGAATTTAGTAAGACTCTTCTCCATTGGATGAAGTTCTAAAATACTATCTCTTTTTATTAAGAACTTTTCCAGAAATAAAATACCTTTACTCAAAAATTTATAATTTTTAGCCTGCCAAGTATCTTGCAATAATGCTGATGCTTATTTACAACAAAAATGTCTAATTGGGGAATAAATAATTGCCTGCTCTTATTATGTTGAACACTTTCCTTCAAAAAGTTTATATTTCTGGTATATTCAGGATATTTAAGAAAGTTGACAAACAGATTAGATATTGTTATCACATGAAAAGGATCTATTTTAATTAGAACATTTTGTACACATGTTACAAAATTCAGACATAGTAATCCCTGAAACTCTGTTTTATTGAGCACCTAATAGTTCATACACTGAGCAGGAACTTTATATTTAATATATAAATATATAACATCTGTTAATAGAACTCTGCCAATGGAGGTATTTTTCTATTTTAAGTTTGAGATTTGGAGTTTTGCTAGTATTTATTGAGTATTTAAGAGTTTTACAATCTTTGTTGACTTGAAATTACAACAAAGTAGTACCTTACAGATAAGAAAATTGAGAATCAGAGGACTTTAATTGGGTTTCCAATGTCACACAGTTAGTAAGTGGTAGAGATGTTAGCCAAATTCTCTATGTCTCATTCTTTTTTTTTTTCCAGCAGTGAGTCTTCCTTTCATGGATTTCCTTCTTCAATATTATTTATGAACATCCTAGCAGAGTGTATGAAGTCGTGAAGAAAGACCACACTACTTCTGTTTGTGCTGACATACTATGTAGAAGAGCACCTTATAAACAATAAGACTTCAGTGAAAGTTAATTAAGTCTAAGGTAACATTATGAATCAGGAATTTATATGATTAATCATCTCCAAACATACTGAGCACTAGTCACTTAACAGACCCATCCCAAAGGATCATTTTGTTGGGCCTACACAGTCTCTGTACATGAGGCTTGGTGTGTGCATGTTTGTGTGCACCCACGCATGTGCATGTATTTACAACTTGAATGAGTTCCAAAGTAATTTCATACAAATTTGTGCAAACACTGTCTTTCCAGGTTTTCTTTGTTAACTCTCAGCCCATCTTTCCCCATGACAACAATTTGCTATAGATAAGCAGCTGACTTGTTTTCAGGGAACACCTGCTCTCCAGTTCACCACCGTCCCCACATCTTGTAACCTTTAGGTTACCCTTCTGGTCCTATAGGTAACTGCTTTAGTGATTTTCTGCTGTGCAGTTGTTTAAAGCTATGTATTCCCTAAACTGATATAACAGCAGAAATTAAAAAAAAAAAAAAACCCACAATCACACTGTTTCACTATTACGTTGTGATATGTAATATTTGTGTTTAAGGGGCACAATTTTATGTTATACTTGACATTATCATAAAATAGTAAGAAATTAACATTAAAGCTGATCTTTTTAATAAGGTACTGTGTCCAGACTTCCACAAGAGGTAGGAGAAAAGACAATGCTAGTAGAAAGTCACTTTTATTTTGAATAAATTATGACTAAGCTTTTACGTGTGGTTGTGTTGAGACAGCAAATGCAATCTGCTGTAGAGAAGGCTTTTGTGCATGCTGCTGCTGCTGCTAAATCGTTTCAGTCGTGTCCGACTCTGTGCGACCCCACAGACGGCAGCCCACCAGGCTCCCCCGTCCCTGGGATTCTCCAGGTAACAACACTGGAGTGGGTTGCCATTTCCTTCTCCAATGCATGAAAGTGAAAAGTGAAAGTGAAGTCGCTCAGTCCTGTCAGACTCTTCGCGACCCGATGGGCTGCAGCCCACCAGGCTCCTCCGTCCGTGGGATTTTCCAGGCAAGAGCACTGGAGTGGGTGCCATGGCCTTCCCCTCTTGTGCGTGAGTAGGACGCCAAGAATGGCAGTGGGGAGCCACGAGAGGGACAGATAGACGCTCGCAAAATGGCAACAGCTGCTCTACCCTTCTCCAGGCCACAGAGCATACCAGAAGGTGTTTGATTTTTTGCAATATATTCTGACAATGATGGACCTCTGAATATTTAAACTCCTGATATATACCATTTCTTAGGCTTGAAGATTCCCTTTTGTTGTTTGAATAGAGATAACTTGCCTTCTAGAACAGAAACTTAACATTAGATAACCTTGTTTCAACTTTTACTTGAAGAGATGACTAAAACACGGTTTCAGTTTGCAAATGAAATTTACTGTCTAAATATTCCAGACACAGAAGATTATTCAAATGTTAACCTAGGTATATATAAATTTTGAGTGACACATTTTAATAACTGAAATGTTTCAAAATCTCAAGTCTTGAAAAAAGATTAGAAGGGATTAGCAAGGATATTTTTTTTTTCCTTTGCTCTGTCATCACCTAGATAGGCACAAAGACACGGTTCATGTAAAAGCCCATGAAAGCTTAAAATGAAGGGAGGGTTGTTTCATGAGGCTCTGCAAAGTAGCTATATAGAAAAGTATGTTATTTAGCTTTATTAAATAGCATATATTATAGATTGCAGGATTAGATTTTATATGAAGGCATTCTCTTCTCCAGTGTAGATCTATCTTCATTAGAACTAGCAGGGTGCTTAATTTACTGGAATTGATAAAGGTAGTGATAATGATATAATGTAGGGACAAATATCTTAAAACACACACACACACACATACACACACACACACACAAAACTCTCATGCTTGCTATTCAGGTAGCAAAGAAGTTTAACCAAGTTTGGTATTGTTCTAAGAAAAGTCACACATGTAAGTATTGTAGACTTCTTTCTTTCCTTTGGAATCACTCTTACGATAATTGAAAAAGCTATGTTCATGCACTAGCCAAGCCATGTCAGCTTTCTGGACTTCATCTGCCCGTAAATAAATGGTAATAAACATACATTCCTGGTCTAAATCAGATGGCAGGATTCACAGAGCTGGCATAATCCCTTAAAAATTTAGCTGTACAAACTGCATTTTCAATAGTCAATGAATGTAGCCAGTTTTAAAAAAAAGATACGTTTTTATTCTGAATTTTGTGATGGCTTCACACACATTTAAAATCATAGATTTAAGACTGAACTGGTGTAAAATTTTATTTTATTTTTTTAGAAACTACCTTTGCCTTTTTCTAGTAGTACCCCACAAGCACAATTAGACATAACCCAGATTTTCCTTGTGCTGCTTATCAATTCTTTCTTTCAGTTAGAAGCCTGAAGTAAATGCAATGTGCAAAATCCGAAAAAACAAAACAAAAAAAAACATTATTTGCAGAAAAAATGTAGTGTTTGTAACAGAGAACTAAAGAAATAGACAAACTCCTTAAACCCTAAAGTTCTAACTGGACAGCATAGACTGAATTATTATTCCCAAAGTGTCTGTATGTCTAGTGTTTTGTACTTAGTAGGTACTCAGTAAATACCTATGAAATGAGTGAACAAATAAATGAAAAAAGAATACACCTTTTTACTTCTCTATAGATGGAACTACACCATAGAACAAGTTTCATTGATTTGAAAATAACAAACATCTTAAGTATTCTGTTTTGAGTTCTGAGAGGAAAATAACAGAAAATGTGATCCATGCCCTCAATATCTTACCTGTAGAAAGATGACATAAATACTTGCAAACATGAATACCTCCTCCATAATGATCCACTTAGGAGTTCTGAAAAGTAACTGTAGAAATATTATTTGACAGTATACAATTTACTGCCAGTGACTGACTGTCTGAGTTATCAGTTTAGGCTAGATTGGTCATGGGAAGCTTTTAAAGTATCAGTAATGGATTATTAGTTTTGAAGAATGGACATAGTAAGTCTAAAAGAAAAGAACAGGGAATGCCATTCTGGTTGAGAGAATGGCAATCAAAAGTGAAATTTTTAAATAAAGAACCAGTTATGTTTTGGAGACTCAACAAATCAGTCTAGGAGATGAGTACTGGTTGATAAAGCGAAGGATAAGAATAGAAACAGCCAGGTTGAACCTTAAATAAAAGCTTATAGAAACACTCATTTCTTATATTTGGTTTGGACTTGAAAGCAGGATATACTGAAATGTCATTATTAGCACCCAGTCTTTGTCCCAAATTCATTGTATCACTTTGTTCCTTCTCCCTTTCCCCATTATTTTCTAAAATTGTCTATGCTCAATTTTATTTCAAAAGTAAACCCAGAAGCAGAGTATTAGCATTGTACACTCAAGAAAAATAAGAAGATTCCATTATGGATGTAAATAACTAGCTAATGTAATCCAGTCACCTTGGGCAAATTCAGTAATATTCTAAGCTATTCTATATATATTAATTTGTTTTCAGTCTTTCCCCTTAAAAAGCACTAATAAAAAAAATCAGGATTTTTTTTCTGATGGTTTCTTCTTTGTTTGTGTTATGTTGAAGATTTGCTTGTATATCAAGAAATATTTAAAGTATTTGCCAACATGTAGGTGCTTCTAAAAGGATTCAAAGCCACTAGAATCATCTATTAAAATGAGTCCTAGACAATTCAAGTGGCTTTGAAACTTTGTCATGAATCTTCAAAAATTTCTGGCAAATAGCTGATTGTCAGCTATAAGGAATTTCAATCTTTGCATATATATTGCCGTTATAAAATTATTATAAAATAGAATGTCAGCTGTCCTGTATAGATACTACACATATGCACATAAAAGTGATTGATAAGTTGACTGATTTAAATTTTAGTTAGAATTTTGTCTCAATGAAATTATGAGGTAGATTCAGATGATTGTTGGCTTCTGAATTACCAGGTCTTTCCCTAATAGTCCTAGCTCAAGTTTAATGTACTATGGCATCAACCCTGGGCCTTGGCTCTTATTTTAACTCTTGAACTAACTCTTACTTCTGCCGAACGTGTGCTTGTCAATAAGTTATTCCTTCTATTGGACCAAGTCTTTCCTTCTGTTGTTTCATAGCATTTTTCTTAAACTGCTCTAAATTCCCACATGCATTTTCATATAGTATGTGCAAAGATTTTGTGTACTGTATTTTCTTATGTTAGGGTTGCTTGTGCAAGATTCTTTTTTTTTTTTGTCCAAATTAAATTACGAAATCTCTTTCAGGGAAGAAAATAAGTTTTCTCTGCATTGTTAAGTTTCCAACAATTTGTTTAAAATGACAAAAAATAACTTAGTTTCTTTAATTTTTCTTAATTCCTTAACCAGTTAATGTTGTCCGTATTACTAAGATCTTTGTTGTTTTCCAGCATTGCAAGAAGTGCAATTTGCTACTACTTTGACCATTTACATGTACATATATATGACTTTCCTATGCTTTAGAATATAAAACTCGTGAGGTCAGAAACCATGTTGTCTTTCCACCCTTGTTTACCTTTTCACATTTAAATCTTGTAAAGCATAACTTCGTTCTGCACAGGGCCTCATAAGCTGTTGATTGATTTCAATTAAACATATAAATGTTAAAAAAAGAAAGAAAAAATAACAGAGGTATCCTAAAGTTTTAAAGGGAATGAGGAAGATTAATAAATAGCCAGACAATTGTGGCAAGTGTTATAATTCAGGTGACACAGCCCAGTACCACACAATTCATAGCACACATTCCCATCAGTAATTGTGCATTAGAAGGAAAGATGGAAGGACAGAAAGAAAGAGAAAAGGGATGGGTTAAAGAAGAGGGCTTTCCTTATTTTGGTATTTACAAACCATAAAATTTTAAATTTACCAACTATATTTTAGTAAGTTATTAGTTTTTGCCCATGATTTTGCCACAAAATATGATATGCACATATACATATTAAATTTTTCATAACGTTTAAGAAATTATTGAATTGCTGGCATGACAATCCCAAGACCACTTCAAGCAAAGTACAGCATTTCTAGTATTATTATAATTAATGTTTTCTCTTAATCCATAGAGAGTATCACATCTTCTTGAAACTACTCCAGGGTAATTCTCAATTCAAATAAGCTTTACAAAAATATACATTATTTTGATTTTTTTCCTTATAAAATCCACAGATGTTTGAAAAACTGGTGAAGACATTGTTTGTATCTGTAATTGCTTTGTTGCACTGACAATGTAGGTTAGTTTGACAAACATGCATTGTTCATCTACATGGTACCTTCATGCCCAAAGTTGCAGAACTTCCATTCAATAAAAAGACAAGTACCCATTCTCAAGGATTTCACTCTATATAGGTTGCTGTTATCTGGTTGTAATTGCAGATTTCTTTCTTCCTCTTTCTCCTCCTCATTTTTCTTTCTACTCTCCTTCCTCTCCTGCTCCCTACTCACAGCCTTTTACTTCTTTATCTTTTCCTTGTAGTTTCGTGTATATCTAATTATCTGGGAAAGTGAGAACTAGATTCCTCTACCAAACATGAGTACTTTAAGTTGACAGTCTCATTTTCAGTGAAAGATCTGAAGAATTATAGCAGCTGGTAACTTATTTTACTCAAGAATTTAAAGCTTTAGCTATCTAAAGTTTCCTATTACTACACGCCCTAAGATATTAATGTGTAAATTATAAGTGACCTAAGAGACACCCTCGTAGAAGGCAATGGCAACCCACTCCAGTACTCTTGTCTGGAAAAGACCACGGACAGAGGAGCCTGGTAGGCTTCAGTCTATGAGGTCAGGAAGAGCTGGACACGACTAAGTGGCTTCCCTTTCACTTTTCACTTTCATGCATTGGAGAAGGAAATGGCAGCCCACTCCAGTGTTCTTGCCTGGAGAATCCCAGGGAGGGCGGAGCCTGGTGGGCTGCCGTCTGTGGGGTCTCACAGAGTCGGACACGACTGAAGCGACTCAGCGGCAGCGGCAGCAGCAAGAGAGCCCCTATTTACCATCATTTCCCAATGTGATCTTAGGGAAAGCTCAGAAGTGCACTGTGTGTGTATGTGTAAATACCCACCTTCTTGATGTGCTCAGATTTGTATACACCCGTGCAAGTTCACCGTGTGAGGATACAACATGAAGGTTGCAATCGAGAACGGGGTTCTCACCAGAATCAAACCATGCTGGCACCCAGATTTGGGCTGTCAGACCCCAAAACGATGAGAAATGAACTTCTGTTGTTTATGATCCACCTGGCCTGAGATATTTTGCTCTAACAGTACACGTGGACTGAGACAGCCCCTCTCACAGGTGGTAACCTGTGCGCTGTAATCTGTGCTCCAGAGTGAAGCGGCCTGAGGCTTCTAACGCTAGAAGTCAAAACCAGAGAGTGACGTAGGTGGGCGCCACAGATGCTGGACTTGCAAGAGCTGCCAGAAATCCTGCCTATGTCTTTCAGCTGAACCAGCTGTGAAACTGTAAACTAAATGAGTAAAGACAGTATTCTCAAGTTGACACAGAACATACATTTTATAATTTTTGTTCTCATTAAAGAGGAAATTTTGTCTATTATATATACATTATATATAATATATATACATTATATATAAATTACATTGCTTAAATTATATCCATTATACATCCATTATATATAATGTATATTATATTTACATTATATAAATGTTATATATAACATTTATATAATGTTTCTGCAGCATACAATATATATATGTCTGTGTCATATATATGTCTGGTCTGTGTCACTTAGAGCAGAGAAAGTGCCAAATAGACCTGACTGAGAAGTAGTATAAAAATACGTGTAAGTACTATTACAGCATACTAACACATATATATGGAATTTAGAAAGATGGTAATGATAACCCTATATGCAAAACAGAAAAAGAGACACAGAAATACAGAACAGACTTTTGAACTCTGTGGGAGAATGTGAGGGTGGGATATTTCAAAAGAACAGCATGTATACTATCTATGGTGAAACAGATCACCAGCCCAGGTGGGATGCATGAGACAAGTGCTCGGGCCTGGTGCACTGGGAAGACCCAGAGGAATCGGGTGGAGAGGGAGGTGGGAGGGGGGATCGGGATGGGGAATACGTGTAACTCTATGGCTGATTCATATCAATGTATGACAAAACCCACTGAAATGTTGTGAAGTAATTAGCCTCCAACTAATAAAAATAAATAAATAAATAAATAAAATAAAATTATGGTAAAAATACGTGTAAGTATTGCAATGCTCTTTCAACAGCTTTTCCTATAGTTCATCCACCTTGGCTAGTATTGAAGTCTCTAACATGTGTCAGTAATTTAAAAATCCACAGCAGCTTGCAGAAACAAAATAAACATTCTATCATTCTCTCTTGTTATAATACATACCACAAACCTTTCCATCATAAACTTAACTTTACTCAAAGTCTTACTATATATGAACTCAATTTACTATAGTTTGTCAAATATACATCCATTCTAAATTATTGTGTAAGCATTCAATGTTTGATGTAATACGAGACTAAGCAACAACGTATCTTGCAATGTATATTATCAAAAGTAGAGAAAAAATAGATAACTTTTTACTAACATTGTGAGAGATAGTGGTCATGAGATAGTAAGTAAGCAAAATTCTCAGTAAACATTAATCTTTATCACTAATGAAATAATGTAAAATGCTTTTATTTTTAATCCCTTAATTTAGCATGCAATCTATGTTTCTGTTCTCTTTAAGCATATATAAGTGATATCTATCTATCTATCTGAACCTTCATGGTTTTATCTTTAAAAATAATAATATTAATACAAAAGATAGAGGACCTCTATTGTGTCAGGAACTATTTTAACTACATTAAAACATACTTAACTGCTTAATACTTTCAAGCACTTCTTGATATACATACTATTTTCATTTCCATTGTTTCCTGTTTTGGAAATTAAAGCACAGAAAGATGGAGCTTTTCCCTCCAAATCATGAAGCAAACATGCACCAGATCTAGACCAGATGTCCCAGCTCTGAAATTGTTAGGTTGTTGTTCTTAACAGGTTAGTACCATTGACTATTCATCCATCACACAGAAGCTTTATGAAGAATATTAATCACAAATGCTGCACTTAGCACAAAGAAGAACAAAAATAAGAATTTTATAAATGTAGATCCATCACTATGAAAACTTACAGAAAGAGACTTCATTGTACTTCAGAAGAAAATCTGTATTTTCTTCATACATACCAAGATTTGAGTACCAGTATCCCAAGTGGCACTAGTGGTAAAGAATCTGCCTGTCAATGCAGGAGACATAAGAGACACGGGTTCAAGCCCTGGGTCAGAAGAATGCCCTGGAAAATGGCATGGAAACCCACTCCAATATTCTTGCCTGGAGAATCCATCCCATGGACAGAGGATTCTGGCAGGCTACAGTCCACAAGGTCTCAGAAAGTCAAATCGATAGAAGTGACTTAACGCAGCACAGTGCATAGTTAATAACATGGCAAATATTCCTGAAGCCTCTGACATAACTCAGACACTCTGGCAGACAGTCTAACTGATATACCCTGCTGTACTGAAGCACCACTGGAATCCCACAAGTTATTTTCTAACAATCATATTTTATGGGTAGATTAAGGTTCATGGAGATTATTCAGGAGTCTTTTAAAGTGACACGCCCAGTTAACTATGCCATTGTAATAAAAACCTAGATTTTCTAACTCCACAGAGACATTTGAGAACTACTGAAATGACAAGGAATAGAGCTGAAGGTCTTATAAGTCCCTCACTAGCCCCACTTCTTATCACAGTAGCCAATTAATGACAAAATGAGACTTCTGTATTTTCCCTAACAATTTTATTTCTTTTTATGAAATTTATATGTACTTGGTAATATATTTTATCATTTTTTAATTAGAATGAAAACCATGAAAGAGGGAAGTTTATTTTGTTCAAGGAATATTTATCCATGAATAAGAACTTAAGAAAATTATATTTAGGCAAGAAGTACCTCAGTGTTAACTACGAATATAGAAATTTTAACACTTCCTTTCATTTAAAAACAACCTTAGTGCTCTGGCTAATGTCTACTTGGGAAAGAAAACTCTGCTTCATAAGGTAAGCAAAATTTTCTTAAAACTAATATTTTATATTAAAATGAATGCATCATAATTAATTAATTAATTATCATGCAGTAGAATAAGTGAAGGCATTCTAATATTTGGAGGACAAATATCAGATGCCCAGAAAGATAAGACTATTTTGCTTTTTCACTTTGCATCTCATAGAAAATGATACAAAAAAGCACACAATAGGACAACAATCTGCCAACACACACCTGTTATTTAAAAGCAGACAACTTAGAGATGGACAATACCAATTTTGGAGGCTATACACAGAAATGAGGGAGTTTTCAAGGAATATAAATAGAGAAAAATGAGGTTTACGAGAGTCACATTAAATAATTACAAACATGACCAGTTTCTTAACTCTCCTTTTGTGTACACTTTTAAAATGTACTTTACTATTCTCCATCAATAATGGAATATATTTCCCTTTTTTTTGAATCTGAGCTAGTCTGTGGCTTACAGCAAAAGTGGTGATGTGTGAGTTACAAACTGAGGCTTCAAGAGTGCTTACACGGTTTCATTTACTCTTTTACAAAGCTTCCTCAACTCGTGAACAACAGGAAGCCTGAACTGGCTGATGAAGAAGAAAAGTCACATGGATCAGAGTCACCCTGGATGGCCCATCCCAGACCCCAGGGATGTGAGTGATCCCAGCCAAGATTACTAATGACTCAGCAAACTCACCGGTTGACCATAAGTGACTGAGCATGAACAACAGAGAACCATCTAGCCTGGGCCTGAATAGAAAAATAGCCTATCTGACCTGCAGACTAATAAGTAAACAAATGTTGCTGTTTTTATCCATTGAGTTTTGGAGGATCATTTATTACATGGAGTTATTGCTGTAATTAATAACTGATTCACCAGCAAAACATCACTAAAAGTTGTTATCTTAGTGTTCTAAATCTGTCATTAACAGATAAGGTGAATATAAATGAATTACTTACCTTTTACTTCTTAATTTTTACAATGTCAAAAAAAAGGTATGGAGACTTGTTCAGATGACTTCTAAAACCTTTTTTTCTCATATTTTAGGGTTCTAGGAAATTGAGGAACTTGAATTCTAGAATGCAATCTATAAACTAAGCCTTTAAAAAAAATAAACTTTTGTCTCTTAAAAATAGTGATTAGAGAAACTATTTCATTATTAACATATTGTTTCTCATTTCTATTGTTTATAAATAAAAGCAATAAAAAATTAGTATTGAAGGTGGAAGATATTTGCCAGTAAAAACATTAAAAGACTCTAAAAGTGAATGAGCTGTTTGCCCAGCCAGGGGAAGAACAAAATCAAATTAAAATATTGGAAGTACATTCAACTGCTTATGGATGCAAAAAGAAGCATCCAGGCAAACAAAATCAAAGCCCCCAAAGATTATATAAATATATTTGGCTCTTATAGACAGCAAACAAATATGTAGAATTATAAAAATGATAATATCGGTATTCTAAAAATATAGTGAAGAGTCATATATGTTTTATAGGAGACAGCATATTAACATAATATCATTCTGGCTCCTGGATAAGAGGAACTCCTATATCTTAAAGAAAGTGAATTGTAATGCATATTTATCTGAGTCATATTTTTAAAAGTAAATTCACAATACCCTCTAAGCATTGGTATCAAGTGAAAGGGATAGACTGAGAACTATAACAAAGGTAATTGTAACTTCCTCTTACAGACTTTCAGTTAAACTAAGTGACCAAATAGCTAGTTTAACAGATAAAATTATTTTAGGGCAGAGATTACTGGGTGATGATTCTACCTCTCCATGATAAGGTTTTTACATTTTTATAAGATTTTATAATATCTTAACCTAAAGGAATAAACACCTATGGGAGAAATCAGTTAAAACTGAAATTTTGGGATATTTTTCTTTCCACACCATGATGAGCCTCATTATGGAGAAACATCTACCTATATGCAGAAAATAATATGAATAGAAACAAAGTTGATTTTGCACTTTAATTATATTGATTGATAAAATAACTCATGAACCTTTTTCCTAATTATTTGCACTCTCTGAGGTCTGGACAATGACTAAGCCATATAATTCTATCTGCTGTTTCTTTCAGCATCTGCACATCACTAATCTACCTTATTCTTTCTTCCAAATCAAACTTTTCTTCCTTATTCTTTTTAGAGAAACTAATTGTTCAACTACTCAAGGGGTGTGTGTGTGTGTGTATGTATACAACATATAGCACTAGCATATAGGTAATATATAATTATGTAGATTTAAAAAAATATATATCTATACACATATAAAATTTAGAAGCAGGAAAAAATTCAAACTGCCTTTAACAATAAGCTCATCTTGAGGCCCAGAAATAGAGCAGACTTCAATCTTTGAATCAGTCAGTGGTCCAACAATGTTATGATCGTGGCTTCATTTGCTGGGAGTCATCCACTGGCAAGGCTGGTTCCCCTCTGCTCATAAATCACTGGAATGGCAGTGGGACTAGATTCTTTTTTACTATTTTCCCTGTGATTGGGTTTGGTTCAGGTGTTCAAACATGACTTAAAATTTCCGCCAGGTGGGTAACAAATGCTGATTAAGAATAGGTTTTGAACCTATCATAGGGTTTGGAATTCCTATAATTAAATAAACTGTAAAAAAAAAAACTCAGGTACTGTGGATGGTATGCTCTTTCCTGACACATATAGACTGCATTTTTAACAAGCAGATGATTGAACAAAGTTGAAGTTTTGTCGTGAAGGAGGAAGGTGAGGATGGATGATGAGGCAGACAAACAACTGTTGCCATAAAAATATTTATCTTACAGAGTCTGAGGAAAGACAGTATAAGTGTTTTCAAATATTGAACAATAGCAGCCTGGAAATTGATAATATACAATTAAAATTATATCCCATTTCCAGAGAGATGAGCATGATTATCATACAAAGAAGAATCATTACACTAAACTAAATGGTTGTACTAACTGATCTATATTTTTAGGCAAATTAAATTTTTCATGACTTCCTATAAGGATATTTAAGTAACTGTATATTACTAAAACATTAGCTTAAAATTTCTTAGATTCAAAATTAAGATAGACTATCCAGACAAGATAGACATAAATCCATGTGAAATTATTGTTACATATATGCTTACACATCTGTGATTACACTGCCAATAACACTTGAATCATTACATATGCCACTCTCAATTATTATTTCTCACTTTAGTTAAATCAACAGATAACTTGTTTACATCACAAGCCAAGTGGGATTTATCCAGGTATACAAGACTAACTCAACATGTAAAAATCAATTAAGTAATCTATCACATCAATAAACAAAAAAATCAATTAAGTAATCTATCACATCAATAAACAAAAAAATCAATTAAGTAATCTATCACATCAATAAACAAAAAATCAATTAAGTAATCTATCACATCAATAAACAAAAAAATCAAGTAATCTATCACATCAATAAACAAAAAAATCAATTAAGTAATCTATCACATCAATAAACAAAAAAATCAAGTAATCTATCACATCAATAAATGAAAAAAGAAATACAGCATGATAGTATCAATAGATGCAAAATACTGTACCTACTTATGACAAAATATCTCAGTAACCTAGATGTAGAGAAGTTTCTCAACTTGATAAAGAATATGTACAGAAGAACTATGACTAACATAATACTTAATGGTAACACTTAATGGGAAACTTGAATCTTTTCTACTAAGGTCAGAAACAAGATCAGAATGTCCCCTCTCACTACAGCTTTTCAGCATTTTACTGAAAGTCCTAGCTAATACAATAAAAAAAGAAAGAAATTAAAGATATATAGGTTGTAAATGAAAAACAAAACCAGCTTTGTTCACAGATGACATAACCTTCTATGTAGAAAATTTGAAAGAACTGACCAAAAGAGCAAACAAACTTCTGACTCTAATAAGCAACTAGAGTCAAGTTTTAGAATACAAGGTTAAAACACGGAAATCAATTGTTTTCTTATATGACAAACAAGTAGAATTTGAAATTAAAAACACAATTTAATTTACATTGGCATACCTAAAATGAAATACTTAGATAAACATCTCACAATATATGTGCAAGATCTTGATGAGGGAAACTACAATACTCAGATGAACAAAATTGAAGAAGTAAGTAAACAGATATATTCCAGGCTTATGGATAGAAAGTCAATATTATTATGATATTTGTTTTTAGCAATATGATCTGTAGATTCCATACAATTTCAGTCAAAGTTTCATAAACAAAACGAAAAGGAGAACCCTCAGAGTGGGAGAATATATTTGCAAATGAAGAAACTGACAAGGGATTAATCTCCAAAATATATAAACAGCTTATGCAATTCAATATCAAAAAACAAATAATCAAAAAATGGGCAGAAAATCTAAATGGACATTTCTTCAAGGAAGACATACAGATGGCAAAAAAGCACATAAAAGATGCTCAGTATCACTAATTATTAGAGAAATGCAAATCAAAACTATATATAATGAGTTTTCACACTGGTCAGAATGGCAATCCTCAAAAAATCTACAAGTAATAAATGCTGGAAAAGGTGTGAAGAAAAGGGAACCCTTCTACTATTTTGGTGTGGATGTAAATTGGTATAAATACTATGGAGAACAGTGTAAAGCTTCCTTAGAAAGCTAAATATAGAACTACCATATGACCCAGCAATTTCATTCATAGTCATACATCAGAGAAAACTATAATTTGAAAAGCTATATGCACTCCAATTGCAGCACTAGTTACAATAACCAGGATATGCGAGCAGCCTAAGAGTCCAATAACATAGGAATGAATGCAGAAGATGTGGTCCAATGAAATATTACTCAGCCAGAAAAAAAGAATGAAATAAGGCTATCTGCAACAAAATGGATGTAATAATTAGATGCTGTCATACTGAGGAATTAAGTCAGATACAGAAATACAAATATTATATCATGATATTGATTATTGTGGAAACCAAAAAAAGGGTACAGATGAACTTTATAAAACAGAGGTAGAATCACAAATGAAGAAAACAAACTAATGGTGGCTAGAGAATTTGGGGGGAGGGATAAATTGGGAGATGGTGTTGAAAACACTTCCTACTTTACATATAGTAGGTAACTAATAAGAAGCTGCTCAGGGAACTCAACGCTCTCTAATGGCCTAATGGGAAAAGAATTAAAAAAAAAAAGATTGCATAAACCTGTATGTATAACTGATTCACTCTGCTGTATGCCTGAAACTAACACAATATTGTAACTATTCCAATAAAAATTTTTTAAAAAATCTAGCAGGTTATGCTGTGGTTATCAACAAATGATTATAAAGCTTATATAAAGAATCAAAGACTCTACAAAGCATGAAAGGGGAAACAAGTTGTACTTTAAGACTTGTTATGAAAGCTTCAGTCATCAAGACAACATTGTTTTGACAAAAGAGTTTATTGACAGAATGATGAAACAGAATAAATAGCCAAGCAATTTACCTACACAAATATAGTCAACTGATCTTTGACAAAGGGGTAAAAAGTAAAACTACAAAATAATCTTTTCAACAAATGGTTCTGGAACAACTGGACAGTTTTCATTCAAAAAATGAATTCAGTTACAGATCTTACAGCCTTCACAAAAAATAGTTTAAAAAGGATCACAAGACCTAAATGTAAAACCCAAAAGTATGAAATTTTTAGAAGATAACATAGAAAACCTAGATGACCTTTAGTGTATATCTCAGTTATTGCCAATCATATATACCTTGTCACAGGGCTTGCCAAATACTAGACATTTATCTCTTGTATGTGCGAACATCTGCAAAAATTAATGAGTGACTGCAAAAAAAAAAAAAAAAAGGCTGGGGGGCAGAGGATGTGGTAAAGCATTTAAAATATTTTATCTGGGTGACTGGAAAAGTTAATACAAGATTATTTTCATTATTTCCATATGAGAAAAGAGATAATTTCTCTGAAGTTTCCAGTTTCTCAAACTGTTCCCATAACTGTCAGAAAATAAAGCTATGCAGGCTTCTTAATCTGGACGCTATGCTGTGGCATCGTGTCAGCACTACTTTCAGATTATGGGCTGTGACCAAAGCACAACAGCCACAGCAAGGATAAATCTTCTTTAGAAGACAAAAGAGGTTTGAGAAGAGAGGTGGGAGAAGAGTTCAGTAAATCACAAGGTCTTAGTGATTCTTAGGCACGTATGTTATAGAAAATAAAGAAAATCCTGTTTAATGTTACCAATCCCCGATGAAAATATTTGCATAGCAAAAATTATACAAATATGACATTGAAAGGTTTGTATTTAGCTTTAGAAAGAAAAAAAATTATACCAAATAAATACCTAATTTATATTACAAATTAATTTAAATGGCCCTGGCTTTTAAAATATGTATGTTGATATATACCCAGTTTATAATAACATTATAAAAGCTCAATGTAATCACATATAAATATAGCAAGGACTGTATGTTTGTTTTTAGAAATAATTTAGATGTGGCCATTCCACAACTATACTTTAAAGCAATCATCACTCTTCATATGGATTATTAAATCTCCTGATTGACTCCATTTTTTAAAAATTTTTCTCTCATACACCCAATTCTCCAGAGAACAGCAAAAGTGAAACTTTTAAAATGTAACTCTTATTATGCATTTCCTGTGAAAAAAAGCATTTAGTGGCTTCCTGACTAATTTAATACAAAATCTAGAATATTGATTGTCACTTTTAAGGTCCTACATTGTTTCTAAGTTTGGTTATAAAAATTTTATAGCATGTGTTACTAATGAATGTCTTTTAACAACCTGAAATTATTTTCTCCATAAGATGCAAGGTAGAAATTGACTGCTTTCTAAAATACCTATAGTTGTCTCATAACATTAAAAAATTATTATTTTCCACAATTAATCTAAATCTTCAAGGCCCCTGTGTAATAAATCAAATTTCCAAAATGACTTTTATGTATTCCAAGACTTTCTTCATTTTTCCATTGATGGATCTATCTAATCCTTCAAAAATAATAATGCATCCATCTCAAAATCTCGAAATAACTGATTTCTGACAAAGAAATTCTCCCAACCTTTTTTTGCTCAAAATTATTCTGATTTTCTTGGTTTATTTTGTTCAGACTAGTTTTACAATTTAGAATCAGTTTGAAATTTTAAAAAATCTTGATAGAATTTAAATTAGGTTGGTTCATATAGATAAACTTCGAGAAAAGACTTTTAAAAAATTGCTTCATGTTTACAAACAAGTCATATCTTGAATCTTTTTAAATATTTTTATTAAAATTAATTTTCCCATAATTTGTGATGAACTTTTAAAATGCATGTGTTGCTATGGTATATGATATTATTCAGAATTTATTGCTGGTATATAATAAGGGAATTCAATTTTGTATACATGTTCCATAAAGCAACAGTACTAACATTTATTACTTTTAACATGTTTATTTATATAGTGTATTTTTTCAATGTTAACGTTTATATATTTGTTTAAAAATGTCATATCACTCTTAATGATATTAACAATTACTACTGGTTTTATTGTGATCTCATGTCAAGTTCAAATTTTTCCAACTGTGTCAAATTTTTTTTGAAAAACGGTTTCTTGCAGTTAAGATCCAAACAAACTCTACATACTTCCTTCCTTTTTACTCTTTGGTTATTGTTAGGCTGAAACAACAAGTAACGCAGTTGCTCTGAATTCTAAAATTGTCTAGTTACATGGTGTTATGTAACTCATCCTTCTATAACTTATGTTTCTTGTACACTGGAAGTTAGTTCTTACCTTACTGTTGTTTTAGTCGCTAAGTCGTGCCCACCTCTTTTGTGACCCTAAGGACTGGAGCCTGCCAGGCTCCTCTGTCCATGGGATTTTCCAGGCAAGAATACTGGACTGGGTTGCCATTTCCTTCTCCAGGGGATTTTCCTCGCCCAGGGATCGAACCCACATCTTCTACACTGCAGACAGATTCTTAACTGCTGAGCCACTGGGTAAGATATCTAGATTCTATTTTTTTGGTCAAGTATCTTCAGTCCAGTCGCTCAGTCGTGTCCGACTCTTTGCGACTCCATGAACCGCAGCACAACAGGCCTCCCTGTCCATCACCAACTCCCGGAGTTTACTCAAACTCATGCCCATCGAGTCGGTGATGCCATCTAGCCATCTCATCCTCTGTCATCCCCTTCTCCTCCTGCCCTCAATCCCTCCCAGCATCAGGGTCTTTTCCAATGAGTCAACTCTTCGCATCAGGTGGCCAAAGTATTGGAGTTTCAGCTTCAGCTCAGTCTTTCCAATGAACACCCAGGACTTATCTCCTTTAGGATGGACTGGTTGGATCTCCTTGAAGTCCAAGGGACTCTCAAGAGTCTTCTCCAACACCACAGTTCAAAAGCATCAATTTTTCAGCACTCAGCTTTCTTCACAATCCAACTCTCACATCCATACATGACCACTGGAAAAACCATAGCCTTGACCAGACGGACCTTTGTTGGCAAAGTAATGTCTCTGCTTTTTAATATGCTATCTAGGTTGGTCATAACTTTCCTTCTTACATGTGCGATTATAAGTACTTCATATTGCATCACTTTAGGAAATAATGTCTAAGTGTTCCAGTCTTAGTCATGCTAAGAATGGTCATTAAGCTAAGCTCTCAGTAGGAGTTGTAAAATAATTATTTTCTCATAGTGTATATTTGGTTACTTTGAAATTTAATTTCTATAGGAAGGACAGGATGAAATGTGTGATTGTTTCTTTCATTGATAATTTTCAGAATAAGAAGTAGATATCTACTTAACCTTTAATTGTGATCATTGAAGGTTATATAAATTTTCTTGGAACAATAACCTTTTCTGAATAATTTTCATTATAAATGCATAGATTGTATATGCAACAGTTCAAACAGTTGAGTTAATTATTATTCTTGTTCAATTTATTCTGTTTTTTGTCAGAGACCTATTTAATGTTCCTGAAATTTTGTTATTGATGTACTATATACAGTATATACTAGAGATACAGTATATTTTACATATATTTATTTTATATTATATATTTTCTATATATATTTATATTATAGTATATATATATTATATCTATCAATAAAAAATATTCAGGTTGTAAGCATCTCAATCAATTTTGATAAATGCATATGCTTATATACCTCATAATACTATCAAGACACTGAAAAAGTCTATCACTCAGTAATATTCCAACTTCCAGTCAATCCCTTACCATAAGCAACTGGATGTAATTTCTACTTAGGTTAGTTTGACTATTCTATAATATCAATTAAATGGTATCATATAATAGGTACTATTTTTATTTGGCTACTTTTATTCAGCATAATATTCTTTGAGATTAATCAATGTTGTTGGCATGAGATAAAAGTTGAATATTTTCTCCTCATAAAGAAATTATCTTAAGTCATGATTAGTTGTTTTTCTGACAGGTTAAAAATTATTGTATATATGTGGTATTCCTCTGTACTTCTGATATTCCTATATCAGTATATTTGTCTGTCAAAGTTTCCACAGAGCTGAAGAGAAGGGAGTAGGAGTAGTTGAAGGAAACATAAAGTTTGCTGACTGTGTTCTAATTTGCAGTTTTCTGATAAAATATGTGGCTGAATTCTGAATTTTTTGTATTTGGAATATTTGAATCTTTTCAAATTCTATTTGCCTTCTGTATACCTTCCTTGGTGCGTTGTCTGTTTAGATTCTGTGCCCAGTTTTTAATTGGGTTGCTTGTTTTTGAATCATTGAATTTTTATAGTTCTTCATACATTTTTGCTAATAGCCTTTTATGAGATGTGTCTTTTGCAAATGTGTTCTCCAAGCCTATTGCTTGTCTTTTCACCCTCTCAACAGTGTCTTTTACAGCAAAGAGTTTTTAGTTTTCATGAAATACAACTTACCAATTTTTCTTCCAAAAATTTTTCATCCGGTATTGTTTCTAAAAAATTATTGCCAAATCCAAGGTTACCTAGATTCTTCTATGTTATCTTCTAGGAGTTTTATAGTTTTGCACTCTACATTTAGCCCTATGACCTGTTCTGAATTAATTTTGGTGTGACAGGTATAGAGCATAGTTTTGTTTTTTTTCATTTATTTTTATTAGTTGGAGGCTAATTACTTCACAACATTGCAGTGGGTTTCGTCATACATTGACATGAATCAGCCATGGAGTTACATGTATTCCCCATCCATAGAGCATAGTTTTATTTTTTTAAACAAGTATGCTTTAAAAATTGAAATGTCATCATCACTCATCATTTCTCTGTTTTTACCTCTCCCAGGCCACATACGTACACACACACACACACACACACACATACAGAGGCAACCCACTGTGGGATTACAAGATATCACATTGTAAATTCCTCTAACAAATCTCTGTCTTTGCATGCCATTCACTTTAATCTTCATTTAGCTCTTGTAACACACTTCTCTTGTGTACTCTAGGTCCTTTTACTCATAATTCAAAATATTCTCTATACCTCTATTCCTTGAGCTATTTAAACCTTCTTTCTTCAGGTAGGAGCACAGTTATTTCCCATGGAAAGTTGTTGTCAATTTTTTGTTGGTGCCTCCCCAATTCATTCACCCAATATACTCAAATACCCAAGTACTTCTCATAAATAGAGTATACACACAAATGTATACACTCACATGTGTGTGTGTGTGTGTGTGTTATCTTTCAGTTTTGTCCGGCTCTGAGACTGCAACGGACTGTAGCCTGCCAGGCTCCTCTGTCCATGGAATTTCTCATGCTAGAATACTGGAGTGGGTAGCCAGGGGATCTTCCTGACCCAGGGATGGAACCCGGGTCTCTCTCATTGCAGGCAGATTCTTTACCGTCTGAGCCGCCAGGGAAGCCCATATATATACATGTTAGGGGCTACTGTAAATTATGAGACAAACATAGGGATAGGTTATCCACTTCAGTAAAAGTTTTGTACTCTATATTCCACAAAATGAGTGATTAGGCTGTGATTATGACATGAAAACATCTCATACAGCTCCAGGTATATAGTTATTAAATTCTCACAAGACACGCACACATACACACAACAGATAGGTTTATAGACCATGTGCTGTGTGGTGTGGAGCTGTCTCTTCAGGCATGTCTGACTCTTCACGACCCTGTGGACTGTAGCCAGCCAGGCTGTTATGTTCATGGGATTCTCCAGACCAGAATGCTGGAGTGGGTTGCCATTTCCTCCTTCAGCAGATCTTCCTGATGGAGGGGTCAAACCTGCATCTCTTACGTCTCATTGATTGGCAGGTGGGTTCTTTACCACTAGCACCACCAGGGAAGCCCTTATAGAACACAGAAAAGCTGCATTTTCAGTATGCAATAAAAATTGTATTTCACAAAATGTACAAGACTTTTGCATCTACCAGCATGGTTATAGTGATGGCTTCACAAATTTCCTTTACTTTTATACAATGGTCCATAACCTGAATTCATTTATCTTCAGGTGCTGGGCAACTAAAGCTACAGATCTCAATCTATGATATATATTAAGCAATTCAACTTTTTATAGCAATTTTATAACTTTTCTCTGCTTCTTGGGAACACTTGTGGCACTGTATGGGTTACAATGTGTTATTTCATGTTCAGGGTACTACATTATATACGATGAAAACTACACAAGAACCATGAGAGATCATTATTTCCATGATATTCAATTTACTGGAGAAATGAACTACTCACATGGAGATGACTAAAATCATATGTCCATTTTAAGCTGACACTGGGATTCCCTCTTGGCTCAGATGGTGAAGAGACCGGCTGCAATGGGGGGAGACCTGGGTTCGATCCCCTGGCCGGGAAGAG
Source organism: Cervus canadensis (assembly GCF_019320065.1). Lineage (NCBI taxonomy): Eukaryota > Metazoa > Chordata > Mammalia > Artiodactyla > Cervidae > Cervus > Cervus canadensis. The sequence goes on from NC_057412.1 coordinate 43,806,194, forward strand.
TGCCTGGAGAAGGAAATAGCAACCCACTCCAGTATTATCTCCTGGATAATCCCATGGACAGAGGAGTCTGGCAGACTGCAGTCCATGGGGTAGCAAAGAGTCGGACACAACTAAAGCGACTTAGTGACTTAGCATGCAGGCACGGCAACATTTGGGCTCACTGAAATAACAACAGTAAGTAACTATGAAATTATTACAAGAATAGAGCACATAATAGTGTTAATTTTATGTAGCTATGATGACTACTGTTCCCATTTCTCTTAACTGGGAATAGTGCCATGCATAGTCTCTGTGAGCATAAGTTCTGATAAATGTCAACCTTTTATAATGGATTATTGTATATTTTAATGTAGTGAATGATAAAATAGATTAATATCTGCATGTATTTTATTCTTTCATGACATAATTTTTTTTTTCAGTATTTCTAGCTTATACAGCCTATAAGATTTTTCAGATTGTCTAGTTTCCAAAATTTTCTCTAATCTTTTTGGGAAAAAATTGATGTAAAAGTGAACCTACACAATTCAAGGGCTTCCCTGGTGGCTCAGAGGTTAAAGCATCTGCCTGCCATGCAGGAGACCTGGGTTTGATCCCTGGGTTGGGAAGATCCCCTGGAGGAGGAAATGGAAACCCACTCCAGTATTCTTGCCTGGAGAATCCCATGGATGGAGGAGCCTGATCCTCCATGGAGGAGTCCACGGGGTCGCAAAGATTCGGATAGACTGAGCGACTTCACTTTCACTTTCACACAATTCAAACCCATACTGATCAAGAATCAACTGTATATTATTCTACACATTTAAACACAACTTTGAAAAATATTTTAGTAATATGAAAAAATATTTAATATCTAAGTTTTTCATCTAGCTATAAAAATATGAGTGAAGAGATATTGAGAAACAATGCCTTTGCAAAGCCTTACATCTATACCTTAAAAGAATAAATAATGGAAAATTTCTGGGAGCAAAACAGAAATAATTAAGAGGCCAGAGGTATACTAAGCACAATGAATGCCAAAATACCAGTCTCTACTTCGCCTTTTGACAGAAACTTAAATTTAGGAATTAAACCTAAATTGTAAGAAGTTAAATTTTATTTATTCTATCAAATATGTTCCATTAAATTAAAGTACTACTAGGAGATTCCAGAAAGATCCCTTTAGAGTGTTAATCACCATCCAATGTCACTTCCTCAGTACACAAATATAAATATTTAAGTAAAAAGAAAAGTACTAAGCATTTTCTAAAATACATAGCGAAGGATCAGTTCAGTTCAGTTCATTCACTCGTGTCTGACTCTTTGAGACCCCATGGACTGCAGCATGCCAGGCTTCCCTGTCCACCACCAGCCCTCAGATCTTGCTCAAACTCATGTCCATCGAGCCGGTGATGTTATCCAGCCACCTCATCTGCCGTCCTCTTCTCCTCCTGCCTTCAGTCTTTCCCAGCATCAGGGACTTTTCCAATGAGTCAGTTCTTCGCATCAGGTGACCAAAGTATTGGAGCTTCAGTTTCAGCATCACTTTGTCCAATGAATATTCAGGACTGATTTCCTTTAGGATGGACTGGTTGGATCTCCTTGCAGTCCAAGGGACTCTCAAGAATCTTCTCCAACACCACAGTTCAAAAGCGTCAATTCTTCAGTGCTCAGCTTTCTTTATAGTCCAACTCTCACATCAATATATGACTACTGGAAAAGTCATAGCTTTGACTAGACAGACTATACAAAGTTTAAGAAATTGGTAAGTTATTTTCAGAATTCAAGTCTATTGAAAACAGTGAGAGAATCACAGATGAATTCACTATAGGGATCTAGTTAAAATATAAAACGTTGGACAGTGATGCCAATTGATATGTACTAGAGAAAAACAATGTTAAAGACTGAATTTCTTGTAGACTGAAGATTGAATAAATGATGTTAGATCAGCTTGTGTTTCTGTTCAGAGAAGGAAATGGAAGAAGTGTCTTTTTTCCTGAGACATAATGTATAAATTCCAAGAGAAATCATGGTGAACACCCTACAAGGAATCAACTGAAATTTCTAAAACAGAAATGCATTTGATCTTTACAGTTACTATTCATTTATTCAGGTACAATTAGGGTAAAATGAGCAAAAAATAAACAAACATGATGACAATAATATCTAAATAAAATTGCATAATTGTTATGTGCTAGTCACTAAGGTAAGTTATCTTATGTCATATTGTACTTTGATGTGTACACTTTCATTATCACAATTTTTCCTATGAGGAATCTGTGACTTAGAAAATTTAAACAAATTATCAATGTCCACAGATTTGAACCTAGATTTTCTGACTCTGGAAGCATTTCATATCTGCTTATTAATATTTTAAATAACAAATATTGCTTATATAAAATTACAAAGAATACAGGAATGTTTATCTGAGGTTTTCTATATTCAAATTTTGCTTTTCAGAAATATTAATAATTGAATTTAACAGTCTTTTTTAAACTCTCCAGTAAGCTAACACATCTATCTATCTATACCCTCACGAAATCAGCATCCTGTTTTATATATCAGTGCACCAGAATTTTCCATTCTAAGATATTGTAATTGTATAACTATTTTGTAAAATGTAAATTGTTAAGATTAAAAAACTCATATATCAAAATATAAAGTTCCAGAGCTATACTAAAACATACATATATATTTTTAATTTAGTCTTTTTTTCTTCATTGGTTCCCTACTTAGTTCCAAATTTTTATTTATAATTATATTTAATAGTGATTTTGTGTTTATTTAGCTGAATTTTGTCATTTGGTAATTTTTTAAACTACTTATTTCTCAGAGAAGAGGCTCTTGTGTAATTGAAAATGTCTTTCTTCTACCAATATAAAATAAAAAACAAAAACATAAAATTCAAATTGTACTCCATTTCCTCTCCATCCAATCCTATAATTCTCTGTTCCCTGAAAATGAATATCAGTATGGAAAAGGCCAACTTCAGAGTGTTATTATACTTGTCAGGTGTCGTTCTGCTTTTGTCTGCTTACGATTAGTCAGTTTCATTTCAACTGAAGTTCAGAACTTTAAAATATATATCTCAGCATAAATCCCTATATGTGAATTTTTTTTGGTTTTTAACATATCTGTTCAATAAGTAATTAATTTGATAATTTTATTCAGTGTAATTTCAGTGATTCTTCTCTTTATTTTATATCATAGAATCAGCTACTCTATGTGTATTGAATTTCTTTGGTATTTCTATGTTGCTTCATGAGATGTAGTGTAGCATAAGTGTTAATCATCTCTACTCTGATAAAGGTCTGAATAGGTTTCAATGGCAGTTTCATAATTTAGTTGCTGTGTAACCACAGGATAATTTACTTAATCTTTTAGCCTCAGTTAATCCACTGATTTTATCATCTGTAATGTGGAAATACCAAGGTAATTTTCCTCTGAATATTTTTGTAATAATTAAATAAGTTGATATATGTAAGGTTCTTATAACAGAGCCAACAAATGGTCATACTATGTAGGAGCTAGTCATTAACATTTCTGTTCTTTGCTTCATCATTTATTTTTTTCTGTAGTGACTTTTATTCGCTTATCTTTCTCCCTGTATTCTACTTACTCCTTCAAATATCTTCATACAAATCATTGCTTTTAGTAATCTGTATCCTAATATCAATATTTTACAACTTATATAGTGGTTTATTATTATTTTTAATTTGCTGAGATCTGACAGGGCAAAATGATTTTTTCTATCTATAAAAATCTATAGGAGACTCTTTAACTTCTTGTTGCTTCTATATTTGCAAAAACAGGTCTTTTTTAACTAATTTGTTTTAGACTGTTGGAGAAGCATTTGTGTAAATGTTTATGTAAAATATTCTTATGTTTCTCAGGCTGAAATTTATAAATCCGCCATACTTTTAAAATTATTCTTTCCTTTAATGTCTCTTTGATATGTGACATTAGCAGCTATGGTGAGGAACAAGGACACTGCAGAGAAACTAAGCCACAACTCCACAAACCTAGTCATCCTATTTTTACAAAGAATTCTCTGAAGGTATTTATTATAAGAAAAAACAATTTTACTCAGCAAACAAAATCTATTCATAAATGCAGATGAAATGTTTTCCTTTGTTTCTTCTTTTTGATCATTTTGAAAGATTTCAAGTGTAGGAGTTGAGAAAGCCTTGGGTCCATCATATTTTATTTAGTTGTTTAAAACACTTTTCCCTTTCACAAAACAATACTGAAAAGCAACATTTTCAAGTGTTTGACTAGTACAAGTAATAAGAAGGCCTTGATCATTATTTTGGATCTAGTATCATAAGGACCTGTCATTTTTTCAGATGGAAATAAATGGTTTAATCTAGTGCTATGTTTTAATCTGCAATAAGATAAAAACTTATAAATATTTACAGAACAATTAGTTTGGAGATTGTCCTATGATGAATCAGGGTACATAAATGTGTATATATACATATATATATATGTATATATATATACAGACAGACACACATATGTATGCATACACACACACATGTATTAATGTAAATGGAAATGTACTTGTTTTTCTCTATTCCTGGTCTCAGGGACCAGCATGTGTGAAGTATTTATTGGTCTCACAGGAATAGTCTTGAGTATCTGTAATTCTTTTTTTTTTTAACACATAGTAATATATAGCCAGGATTCTCCAGATAAATAGAAAGAAAGTAATGTGTATATATCTATATATAGGTATATATACCTATATCCATATCTGTGTGCACATATATTGCTAAAAAGAAATTTACTCAGGATTATAGAGGGTGGCAAGTACAAAATTAGTGAGATGGATACTAGGTAGAACTGTTAAACTATAGTTTTAGTCCAAAGGTTGGCAGACTGGAGATCCTGTCAAGCCAATGTTCCAGGTCAAATCTGAAGGTTATGCCGTAAAGCTAGGAGTAACCAAGGTTGCAGATGCAGTCCAAAGTTAGTCTACTAAAGAAACCCTTTCTTGCTTAAGGGAAGCCAGTCTTTTAATTCTACTCAGGCACTCAACTGATTGGAATGAGGCCTACTCATATTATGGAGAGCAATCCATACTTTCGAGTGCTTTGTTCAAAAGTTACTGATTTATATGTTAATCTAATGCAAAACTTCTCTGAGAGAAATACCCAAAGTAACATTTGATAAAATATCTGGGCACCCCATGACCCAGACATGGACACACAAAATTAGCCATCACAATCTCAGGGATTGAAATGAATTCTCAGTTAATGAGAGCCCTAATAATTAATATTTGCTTTTTCATCAATCATAAGTCAATAAAAGGATGTAAGAAAAAATAAAATCCCTTTCTTTCTAAAACATGAGCATACATTCAATTTTTTTTTCTTTTTAAGGAATAAATAAAAATATAAAGTCTGTGTATAGACCTCAGCCCATTTACAAATAGTCCTTCTGAAAACTGGCAGTTACATTCTGCCCACGTGGGAGTAAAATCCATCCCATAAAGAGATAACAACTTATATGTAGACAGCTTCAAAAAGACATTCCCTTCAATTGCTTAAAAAATTAAGCCATTGAATCTTTTATTCAAAATCAACATGTTCTTTATTAAATTTGTTGTGTTTGACTCACTATTTTCCAAATTCAGAACTTGATTAAAAATAAAATTATCATATCTGAAGCCCTGGAGGAAGGTTTTCTTTTATCTTTAAATCCCATCTGTTAATTTTCAGACAATTTAGCCAATTTGCAAATGAACTAGTTTTGAGATGTATTTTTTTAACATTATGAAATAAAAACACTGCTGATTGTCATTTCTTTCTATCATATCTATGATTTATTACTATTCAATCAATTGTATCAATTGAACTGATGTCGAGTTGGCAGCTAAAACATGGCATTCTATTCCCAGAATTTGGTACCAGAAATATTTGGATAAAGTCACTTGAAATGTCTTTCAATCAGCTCTTTTGAGGTTCATTTTTCAAACATTCCAATGAGATATTCAGAGAATGAGGTGTTAATAAGACATTGTGCTCTTTGTAAACTCTTACATAGTACTGAACACTTGTCTAAGTACTTATTATTTGAATTATATATCGATATATAGTAACACTTCATTCTCACAGTAAATCTATGAACTATGTATGGTCTCATGCCCATTTTAAAGACTAAGAGAATGAGGTACAGAAGGCTAATTACCGTTCCTAAGTTCACTGTGGTAGTAAGAGATGGAAGCAGGATTCATATACCTGTAGTCCGACTGCTCAGTCTGTGGTCTCGATCACTTCAGTTTACTACTTCTCCACCAAAGGTACTCATGCGACATTGCTATCAGCTCATATTCAATATTAATAAAGAGCTTGCTTAGTATGGCTTCCTTAGTCAGGCTTCCCTGGTAGCTCAAAGGGTAAAGAACCTTCCCGCAATGCAGGAGACTCGGGTTCAATCCCTGGGTTGGGAAGATCATCACTTAGTATGGCAAAGATAAAGATACACAAAAATAAAGATGCCTACATGGCAAAAATAAAAATGTATATCCATATATAACAAGGGCATGCAAAATAGAACCTGAGAGAAATTATGTCATAGGCACCATGAGAATGGAAGTGTAATATCATCAAGGGATAGCAAGGACATGGTAAAATCAGAACATTTATACATTTTTGACAGAGATGTAAAATAGTGTGGCTATTGTTAAAAAAGCAAAACAAAACAAAAACCTAAACAATTTGCCTGCCTATTAAAATTAGATATCATTTACCTTCTGTGTCTGCCTTTGACATCTGACCAGCAGTCCCACCCTTAGCTATATGGCCTAGAGAAATTTGCATTTGCTGGACTTATTTTCCAATTTTCTCCATCAAACTTTCAGTGTAATAAAATTCAGGAGGAATTTCTTTTGGTAGAGGGTGCCAGAAATAGTCATTTCAGAAGTTTCCAGGTGGTATTTTCTGGAAGACAGATTGTGGCTCACTTCCCTAGTATATACAAAAGACTGCGAACAGCTTTGGTATCTCCTAATGTGCTTGGACATTTGACTCATTCTGGAACCTTGTATCAGGACCTTTTTCTCTAACTCTAGCCTTCTACTTAACACTGACACAAATGCTGCCTTTCTAACTCCACTCATGTTCTTTTAAAAATGTCTTCTCTTAACTTTACACCTAAGACAGCCTGTCTACAGGATCAAAAAGCAGTGTGTTCTGTGGTAAAAGGATGATTTTTTAAAAATTTTATTAGATAATACTTAATATTTCCAAGCCATGTGCTCATTAATGAAATAACTTAATGAAATATTTTAAAAGTAACTTTTGTGTGGAAAATTTAAGCATTTTCCAATAACCTCATGCATGTTTATAGTGACAAAATTAAAATAAAGAATGAAAGGGATGAAGTATTACAGATAACAAAGTGGGAAGTAAGCATCACACTTACTGGATTATATATATAAATGTGTGTGTGTGTGTGTGTGTGTGTGTGTGTGTGTGTGTGTGTGGTTTCCCAATGGCACAGCAGAAAGGAATCTGCCTACAATGAAGGAGATGAGGAAACGATCCTTGGGTTGAGAAGATGCCCTGGAGAAGGAAAGGACAACCCACTCCATTATTCTTGTCTGGGAAATCCCATAGTCAGAGGAGCCTGGTGAGCTACAGTCCAGTGATGCAGAGTTGGGCACATCTTAAAGACTAAATAGAAACAAAAAATATGTGTGTGTGTGTGTGTATGTGTATGTGAATATACACATGAAATATTACTCAGCCATTACAAAGAATAAAATAATGCCATTTGCAGCAACATAGATGGAACTAGAGACAATCATACTAAGAGAAATAAGATAGAAAGGCAAAAACCATAGGGTATTATTTATATGTGGAATGTAAAATATAACACAAACATAACTACAAAACAAAAATAGATTCACAGACACACAGAACAGACTTGCGGTTGTCAAATGGGGAAGGATGAGGAAGAGAAGCCTTGGCAGTTTGGGATTAGCAGATAAAAACTATTATATATAGGATGGATAAAGAAGATCCTACTGTATAGCACAAGAACGATATTCAATATCCTGTGATAAACCATAATGGAAAGTAGTATGAAAAATAATCAATATATATGTATAATTCCAGAAGAACATCTACTTCTGCTTCATTGACTACACTGAAGCCTTTGACTGTGTGGATCACAACAAACTGTGGGAAATACTTAAAGAGATGGGAATACCAGATCACCTTACCTGCCTCCTGAGAAACCTATATGCAGGTCAGAAAAGAACAGTTAGAACCAGACATGGAACAATGGACTGGTTCAAAACTGGGAGAGGAGTACATCAAGGTTGTATATTGTCACCCTGCTTATTTAACGTCTATGCAGAGTACATCATGTGAAATGCCAGGCTAGATGAAGCACAAGCTGGAATCAAGATTGCTGGGAGAACTACCAGTAACCTCAGATATGCAAATGACATCACCTTTATGGCAGAATGTTAAGAGATACTAAAGAGCCTCTTGATGAAGGTGAAAGAGCAGAGTGAAGAAACTGGCTTAAAACTCAACATTCAAAAAGTGAAGATCATGGCATCCGGTCCCCACACTTCGGAAATAGATGGGGAAACAGTGGAAACAGTGTCAGACTTTATTTTCTTGGGCTCCAAAATCACTGCAGATGGCGACTGCAGCCATGAAATTAAAACGCACTAGCTCCTTGGAAGCAAAGCTAAGACAAACTTAGACAGCATATTAAAAAGCAGAGACATTACTTTGCCAACAAAGGTCCATATGGTCAAAGCTATGGTTTTTCCAGTAGCCATGTGTGGATGTGAGAGTTGGACTATTAAGAAGGCTGAGCACCGAAAGATTGATGCTTTTGAACTGTGGTGTTGGAGAAGACTCTTGAGAGTCCCTTGGATTGCAAGGAGATCCAACCAGTCCATCCCAAAGGAGATCAGTCCTGGGTGTTCATTGGAAGGACTGAGGCTGAAGCTGAAGTTCCAATATTTTGGCCACCTGATGCAAAGAGTTGACTCATTGGAAAAGACCCTGATGACGGGAAAGACTGAATGCTGGGGAGTAGAGGGCGACAGCAGAAGACAAGACGGTTGGATGGCATCACCGACTCAATGGACATGAGTTTGAGCACGTTCTGGGAGGTGGTGAAGGACAGAGAAGCCTGGTGTGCTGCAGTCCACGGATTCTCAGAGTCAGACGCGGCTGAGGGACAGAGCAAGAGCAACAATACGTGTAACTGAATCACTCTGCTCTGCAGCAGAAATTAACACAACATCGTAAATCAACTGCACGTCAATAACATTTTTTAAAAAGACAAAACTTATTGGCTAAATGAGTACAAGGTTTATTACAAGGAAGAGTTCGTTTTATATTCAGCACATCATATGTTTTATTTTCCTGGGTATAGACTGGAAAATAGTAGGTCAGAGCTTTATTATGTGCCTTCCAGAACTCATGAAAACTTTAAAGTTTCAGTAAGTGGGCATAACATACAAGTGACTTAATTATGCCATGCGGTATACGTTATTCCGACGTTCAATCTTTCATAACTTAGGTTGAAACAAAAACAGTACATGAGAGAATAATTGATGGTAAAGGGAAAGACAGACGTGTGATAAAGTAAGCATGCCAATAGCTAGGGAGTGGATATATGGGTTATCATTATACAATTATTCTAACTTTTCTGGATGTTTGAAATTTTCAGAACAAAATGTTGTAGCAAAAGGGAATTCACAGCATTTAAAATGGTTGAAATTGCCTTTGTTTTAACTGACATCCTGAAAGATAACATGCCTGTAGAGAAGGTCTGAAAGAGCATGCTGCTGACAATGAGATGACCTCCTTTCAGGGAGCAGGAGAAAAAACAATGAAAATTAATTTATGTCTCTTATATTCATGATTGCCTGTAAAGATCACAGATATTATAAGCCATCCTTGGGTATGTATTTGGGTATGTACTAGGGTAAAGAAAGTTCAAACAGTTTAAGTTAATAAGCAGACTTTACAAACATCAATGAATGTGAATGAATTATTTGACCAAAATTTTGATTGAATTTAAGGCTTTGCAGTCATCAATTAAGGCATATTCCATCTATTGTAAAGATTCTTTGCCTGTTTAAAATATATTTACATTTTATGCTGTCATCTATTGCCCTCTAAATCATTCTTGCAAATCATAACCGGGCATTTTGCCTATAGTATATGATTACACTAGGAGGTTCAACTTATATTTTGCCTAAAATAATAAATACAGTTATGTATCCTAAAAGTGAAAAAAAAATGAAAAGGATAGGAAAGGAATCTACCTAAATAAAGAGAAAAGCACAAGAGTGAGGAAGGGAGGAAAGATGAAAGGAAGAAGGTAAAATAAATATTAGATTCTCCCTAGAATGAATGGAAATGGCAAATTTCAGTAATGTTTAGCTGGACTTAATGGTTTCATTTTGGGTACATATTCAATTTGAGACTCCAACTCTGTGCTGAGTATCTTTATATTTCCTTATCTTTCTTCTCCCACACTTCCCATTAAAATGTTTTTTAAAAGTTGATTTTGAATATCAGGCAAAACGTAGTATTCTACAGTGATAGGCCAAGTCATTTGGCTCCCAGATGATTCTCTTTGTCAGCCTGTTTTTCTTGCACATTGTCTCATGACATTTGATCTCTCTCTTTTTGTTACTTTACAAGCTATCAGCTGAATTAACTGGGGCTGTTGCAACTCTTCTCTTAGCACAATCAGGGCTTTCTCTCCTTGCCTTTTCAACCCCTACTTTAAGAATTACTAGGCACACCTGCATCTTAATAGTGCAGATTCTCTAAAATCCATGAGGTGTGTGCCTCATGCCATCCCTGACTTCAGCAGTGACCCTGTAACTAGTTATGCGATCACCTCACTAATCACCAAATCTACACTAAAGCAGGTGCATAGATTTTCAATTATCATTGCTTTTACATAGAAGAATGATGTCATTCTTAAGCCACACAGATTCCTAGGCGCCCGACAGGCATGCTTCGTTCTGCACGAAACACTCTGATGCTGTTTCTTCCAGGATCTCATGTAAGATCACATGCCCATCTGCTTTATTCTTTCCTCTTAATATGAGGATTTTCTCTTCTCAGTGATCTCCACTTTCCCTTTCTGGATCAAAGCTTAGAAGCAAAAAGTTATGAAGGTCTGCTTTTCTGATAGATATAAATAGTTGTTTTGTTTTTGTTTAACCTGCCAAAGCTCTCTCTACTTACCTTACCAGCAAGGGTCCTTTTCTCCTTTTGTTTCTAAGCAGAATCCACCCATCTTCTCTATGGAGTGACAGTGTATCAAGGTCTTGTTTTAAGTGTAGGAAGATGGTAAAGGAGGAAAAAATGCTGAAGGAAATATATCTAGGGATGTCACGTAAGTATTAATGCTACCATTAAATTATTTACATTATGCTATATGCCATTATTTATAAAAATGAAGGCAAACAATTTATAAATGTCCTTTAACAAAACTATTATGTGTCAATCTTATTTATTTTCTACATCTTCACATCAAAAGAGTGTAGAATGCAGAGCATGTCAACTTAAATTATCAATAAACACATATACTAATTCAAAAGTAACACAATATTATCTTCTTACATTGCTGACAAAATCCAAAGTCAAATCTATGAATTTCAGTATATGGTTGATCACTGCTTTCTTATCAACAAACATGGTATACTTTCCATTAAAACATATACTTACTAAAGTTGCTTATGAGTTTGTTCTATGATTCAGCAATTCTTTCAGGGATATATCCAAGGAAAATGCAGGCATGTGGTGATCAAAGGACATGTACAAATTTGTCTTATCAGCTTTATTCCTGATGTTCAAAACTGGAAATAACTCAAATGTGGATGAGTGATAAAAATGGGGTCTACACCACAATCTGAGGGATCTCATAGGTATGTTCAGAGAAATTAAAACACCTCATTGCTGTGAGAATCCATTTATGTGAAGTTCAAAAACATATAAAGCTAATTTATGGTCATAAATAGAACATGCATTACTTCTAACATGCCAAGGAAAAACATTAACAAGTCTTTTTGTGATGCTAGGTATGTTCCAAATCTTGACAATTAATAGCTACATGAGTATCTATCTATATATATATATAAATTTATCAAAGAATATACTTATCAATTAATAAATTTTCACACTTCACTATACTAATATTTTATTCCTCTTCTCATATATATATATATATACATATACACACACACACATATATATATGTATATATATGCAAGCAATAAGTTTTAAGCTGATGTGTTTCTGCAGGAATGGTAAATTACAGAGGATTTCATGACAAAACATTAACCTTCTGGAAAGGGTTAACCAGCATTTAAAGCATAATCATATTAGTGTCTATAATCAACAATATATTAAAATAACTATGCAATAAGTGATGCAAAGCAGAGGGCTATCAGTATGGAAGAGTTTCTCCTCTTTGGGGCTCAGGAAACATCATCCAATGGACAAACACACTTGGGGCCATCTTTTAAATATAATAGATGTTTATACAGGTGCATTAAGAAAAGAGCATATAATGTAGCAATGAACAACACCTCTAGGAAGCACACGGTTTAAGTTTATTATAAATATTTAACACATATAATGAATACCAGAAAGTAAAGTGGAATGTATGTATGTATGTAGGTCACAGGCATATTATAAAATAACACATTTCATGTTATATCATTGGAAAAAACATGTCCATACATATTTTATAAATGAAGTAGCACAAATATTATTATCATTTTCCCTCCTTCACTACAGAATTTATAGTAAGGGTGTTACTTACAAATATAGTAAAATATTAATAGCAGTAAGGATAATGAATGCAGGAAAATACAAAATTTTTTTTTAACTTCATAAGAATGTAAGCAATTGACCCTCTCAGGATTGCAAGAAAATACCTATATCTTTTCTAAAATAGATTTCTTCATTTCTACATCCAGATCAAGAACAGTCCCTAGCTAGGATCTGGTGAGAAGTACTGACCGCTGCTGTAGACAATGTTTATGTCCTGCCAGAGTTCTCATGTTGAAGCCTAATCTCCAGTGTGATGGGATTTGAAGCTGAGGCTCTTGGGAGATGACTTGGTCATGAGGGCAGAGCCTCCATTAGGGATTAGTGACCTTATGAAAGAGAACATAGAGAGCTCCTTCGTGCCATCTGCCACGTGGCAGACACATGCCATGAGAACACAGCAAAAGACAGCCATCTGAGAATCAGGATGTGGGCTCTAACCAGACATCAGATATGCTGAAGCCTTGATCTTGGATTTAGACTCCAGAATCATGAGAAATAAATGTTTGTTTTTGACATCACTCAGTTTATGGTATTTTTGTCATAACATCCCAAATGAATTAATATGACTGCTTAAACTAAGAGAGACCTATTGACTGGACTTTTCTTTAGACTGTTGAATATGACTCTCAAATTTCTAGGCAGATTCTATTCAGTAACAAATTTGTGGGGCCAAAAACCTCCAAATGTTGAGACAGGTAGGACTTCGCTTTCCGTGGAGTTCCTACAATAATAACAGCATGTTAATTCAGCAATTGAGAAGTCCCATTTCTACTCTGTCTGATCTGCCTTCTTCCCTCTTGCGTCAGTCTCTAACTTGTTACCATTATCCATTATCCCCGTCTCTCTCCCACCCTCTCTCCAGCACACAAACACATACACACATATTTCAGCAGTATAACTATCATTTGATATTTGCTCAACACATCTAAAACTACCGTTTAGTCTCAAAAGTTAAATTTAACTTCTTTCTTTAAAGTAAACATATTTATTGAAAAATTATCATTTTTTTCCTTTGAGTTAGAAATAGTCTCTTAAAATAATGGCTTACTGAGATAATTTAATAAATGATCGACACTAGAAGTATGATTCTTAGGTGTGAAAGTGTTAGTTGCTCAGTCATGTCTGACTCTTTGTGACCCCATGGACTGTAGCCTGTCTGGTTCCTCTGTCCATGGAATCCTCCAGGCAAGAATACTGGAGTGAGTAGTCATTCCCTTTTCCAGGGGAATCTTTCTGACCTCAGAGTTGAACCCTGGTTTCCTGCACTGCAGGCAGATTCTTTACTGTCTGAGCCACCAGAATATGAATAGTGCTGCGGCAATTCAGCTATTTGTGAACAGTTCTTTTTTTTTTTTAATTAATTACTTTTTGGAGGCTAATTACTTTACAATATTGTATTGGTTTTGCCATACATTGACATGAATCCTCCACGGGTGTACATGTGTTCCCCATCCTGAACCCACCTCCTACCTCCCTCCCCATCCCATCCCTCTTAATTAGCATTCTCAGTCTGATCTAAAAGCAGTAACAGCAACTCATTTTCTTTTTTAGAGTCTGAAAAGATATTGCAGGACACTTTGAACATAGGTGATTTGAAATGCCTTATTAACATGGCCACAGGTTAATACTAGGGGGGAAAAAAAGCAAGAATCATTGACATTGATGATGACAATGCTTTCGTTATTTCTGTTACCTTAATTTGGACTATACTATCTTCCCATGTGGATCTAAGTTTTCGAGCCTTGAAGTCTATAAAACTGTTGGACTCTACAAAATGCGCAAAATTATAAATATAAAAGTGGGTGCATGCCTTGAAAGGGACAGTACCAGAGAGAGATCTTAAAGCTTAAATTTTGTTAGATTAAGAACAAATTCATCTCAGTACTCCAACAAAAATCTGAACAACTCATTTCTGACTACACACAAAATTGTGCTAAGGCTTTCTTACATTTCCTCTGGTCAAAAAATTTTGAGAAAACTTGTAAACTAATAATACACTCCATTTTTTGACAGATGTCTCCTGATCACTAAGAATTTGAGTCTAATATTTTTAAGGTGAAATAATGTGTATTTAATTTTGTCTCCTAGACTTATACATATCCATGTCCTTACTATTCATTTTATTTTAAAAAGTACCTTTTCTACATATTTCAATAATCACAGATTATTGTGATATATTTCCTTTCAAATGACTTTTTACTTATTATTCTTAGTTTGTGTATGACCTCTACCCATTATCATTTTTATTGAAAACTGTCACATATTTTGCTTTTAACACATAGCACATTCTATTTATTTGTCCACTTTCTTGACACATGAACTCTTGACCTTATATAAAACAAGATTCCTAGAGTGATTATTTGGCTTCACTATGTGAGAGAGTCTGGAAGAAAAAAATAAAAAAGACATTCTCTTCTAGTTGGTTTTGAAATTTTGTTTGCTTGCCTCTCTATCTCTTCTACATTCAAAAAATGGCTTCATTCTTTCCCTGAACATTACATCAAATCAACTTCAGGCAAAAGCTGTTTCTGAATTGAAGCTGAACTGGGTTCTTCTACTTGTCTATATTATAATATTTTATTCAAAATTGCTCAGAAGAGAGGATTGAGCTAGCTTCCTTTATAATAAGCCAATACTCAGCCTTTTAGCTTATTATTGATGGTACTTTTTCATTTTTCTTTGTTATCCCAACCATTATTCAAAAGACATGCAAGAAGTTCTTATAGCTGGAAACACAGATAGTCTCTCACTTACAAGCTACTAACTGCGCTAATGTGCCCTTTATCGTGAATCATATCAAATTCTCACTAAAAATCAACAATGATTGCAACAAAAATAAACCACAGAATCCAGAAAGTAGCTATCTTGAGGCACATTGAAGGTCTCCACATGACTTATTTTTTATTCACATATATTTATAAATATATGAAAATGAAAAAAATGAAAACCTTAGCAAAAACAGATCTTAGTATATACTGGTCAAATATCTTGGCAGTATAACATTTTTTTTTTTGCAATGTTTTAATAATGCAAAAGTGACATTTAAAATAAATTTTTAAGATGGATGTGGTATTTTGTACTAAATAAATCCTCAATAATCTCACTACCTATGCAAAATCAACAACATTTGTAAAGGTTAAACAGATTTCTTTGGTAAATGTTAAATTACATTGATCTCATTTCAATTTATTTAATGCAATTCACTGAGTAAGTATAATTAAGCATTATTTATTTCACAGAATTGGATAATGGAGAATCTCTATAATGCAGATCCTCTATCATAAAGGAGATTATTATTTTTTGAGAAAATAACACACAAATCAAAAATAAAATAAAAATTTGAACAATATTTTACAGACTTGAAAAGTATATATTTTTAATCATGTGCTACACAATGTGTTAGAGGACTTTAAATCGCCAATAAGAAGGATAATTCAAAGAAACTGATGTGACAAAATTTTGGAATATCTGTGCTAAAATACAAAAGCTATATCTGGTATGAAAACAGATTTTTGGATTCATGTACACACATAGCATACTAATTCTACTTTAATTGAGATATAATTGACATATACCACTCTGTAAGTTTAAGGCATATGATCATTTGCTACATTTATATTTTGCAATACAAATTCCACTGTAGCATTAATTAACGTCTCCATCAGGTCACATGATAATTTGTTTTTGTGGTGAGAATATTTAAGATATTATATCAGCAATTTAAGATATATAATAGAGTATTATTAACTATAATTACAATACCATACGTTAGATGTCCAGAACTAATCAATAAACTTACCCTCTAAGAACTCTTTCTTCAGGGTCACATAGGTTTGGGTTTGCTGTTTTTTTCATTTACATTTGTTTTTTGAGATATTTTTAAATTTATCTTTTGTTTTCTTCTTTGATTCATTGGTTGTTTAAAAGTGTATTGTTAAGTTTTCATGTTTGTAAATTTTCCAGTTTTTCTCTTAATGTTGATTACTAGTTTTATACTATTGTGTTTGAAAAAAGACACGGTATGATTTCAATCTTCTTAAATTAAGACTTTTTAAGACCTATCATCCGATCAATACTTGTGCATATTCTGTATGCATGTGAAAAGAATTGTGTATTCTGCTCCTGTTAAATAGGATGTTATCTGTATATCTAATAGGCTTATTTATTGAAGGCAAAAGGAGAAGAGGGTGGCAGCAGATGAGGTGATTGGATAACATCATGGACTCAATGGGCAGGAATATGAGCAAACTCCGGGAGACACAGAAGGACAGGGAAGCCTGGTGTGGTGCAGTCCGTGGGGTTGCAGAGTCAGACACGAACTAGAGATTGAACAACAACAATGATTCAGGTATATTTTTCCCTTGTATTTATGTCAGGGTTTCCCAGGTGGCGCTAGTGGTAAAGAACTCGCCTGCCAATAGAGGAGACACAGGTTCGATCTCCAGGTCTGGAAGATCCACTGGAGGAGCGCATGGCAACCCACTCCAGTATCCTTGACTGGAGAATCTCATGGGCAGAGGAGCCTGGCGGGCTACAGTACTTTGGGTCGCAAGGAGTAGGACAGGACTGAAGCGACTTAGCATGCATGCATGCAGGATGATCCAGCCATTGCTGGAAATGGAGTATTGAAGTTCCTTACTGTTTTTGTCCTGTTGCCTGTTTCTCCCTTCAGATCTACTTGTATTTGCTTAGTATATTTAGGTACTCTGAAGTTGGATGTATATATTTAAACAGTTTATACATCTTGAGTTTGTTCCTTTTCTCATTACATGATGACTTTTGTTTCTTGTTACCGTTTTTAGCTTAAGGTCTATATATATATGTGTGTGTGTGTGTGTATATATATATATATTTTTTTTTTTTTCTGATATAAGTGTAAGTAACCTCACTCTCTTTTGTTTCTGCTTGCATGAACACCCTTTCCATCTCTTTACTTTGAGCTTATGGTTGTCCTTAAATATTAAGTGAATCTCATGCAGGCAGCACATAGCTCAGTCTTCTCTGTTTAATTTACCCACTCAGATGTTTTATGACTCTAGATGGGTGAAATAATGTCATTTATATTTATAGTAATTATTGGTATGTAAGGACTTACTAATGCCATCTTATTAACTGTTTTCTGGCTGTTTTGTAGTTCTAATATTCCATTTTTCTTCTTTTGCTGCCTAACGTTGTGGGTTGGCGGTGTGTTATGATTTCTTTCTCTTTCTCTTTTGTGAATCTAATAGAAGGTTTTGCTTTTTCATTACCATGATGCTTATATAAAACACCTTGTTGATATAACAGTTTATTTTATACAGTTAGTGACTCAACTTTGGACTCATACAAAAACTACTGCTTCTTTTCCTACCTTATGTTTTTAATGCCACAATTTACATTGTGTATTAATTAAATTATAGTATATTTTAATACTCTTCTTTAACTTTTGCACTATAGTTAAGAGGTTAACACCCTGTTATATTGTAGAATAGAGTTTTC
The DNA here is from genome assembly GCF_019320065.1 of Cervus canadensis. Classification (NCBI taxonomy): domain Eukaryota; kingdom Metazoa; phylum Chordata; class Mammalia; order Artiodactyla; family Cervidae; genus Cervus; species Cervus canadensis. The sequence goes on from NC_057412.1 coordinate 43,824,484, forward strand.
TGAATCAGACTATACGTTACTATATATTGTGTGTGCTCAGTCACTCAGCTGTGTCTGACTCTTTGTGACTTCATGGACTGTAGCCTTCGACTCCTTTGTCCATGGGATTTCCCAGGCAAGAACACTGGAGTGGCTTGCCATTTCCTTCTCCATATTTACTTTTACCAATATGCTTTATTATTTCATACATTTTCAGGTCACTAATTAGTGTCTTTTATTTCAGTGTGAAGAACTCCCTTTAGCATTTCTTCTAAAGCAGGACCAGTAGTGACAAACTCCTTCAGCTTTTGTTTGTCTGGGAAAGATTTTAATTTTTTTTTCCTTTCTGAAGCATAACTTTGCCAGATAGAGTATTCTTGGCACCTTTTTTTCTGCCCCACCCCCACCCCTTTGAGGACTTTGAACATATTTTTTCACTCTATACTAGCCTCTAAGATTTTTTTTTACTTTTATTCTGAGCATTCCACTGATAGCCTAATGAGGGTTTCTTTGAAGCTTACAAACTTTTTATCCCTTTCTGCTTTTAAGATTTTTTCTTTGTCTTTGATTTTTGACAATTTCATTATAATTTGTCTTTGAGAAGAGTTTTATTTTTTTTTTAAATAATGAGATAATCCATTAATTTCATTAACTTTCATGTCCAAATCTTTGCCTGGGTTTGGGAAATTCTCAGTCATTTGAGGATACAGCAAGAAGGTTGTTATACATAAACCAGTAATAGGGCCTTCATAAGAAACCAAACCTTGCCAGACCTATTTCTTGGATTTTCAGCCTCCAGAATTCTGAGACAAGGAAACATCTGCCAAGTCACTCATTCCATGGCATTCTGTTATGGCAGCCTAAATTGACTAACCCAAGAGTACCAAGAAAACAACTTAGCTTCTATATGCATTGTGTTTGAATTGTGAACAAACCCATTTTGGTAACATGTGTAAAACTTATTAATGTGATAGAAAAATCTTTCACTGGTAAGATTATCAGTTCAGTTCAGTTCATTTGCTCAGTCATGTCCGACTCTTTGTGACCCCATGAAATTCAACACACCAGGCCTCCCTGTCCATCAACAATTCCTGGAGCCTACCCAAACTCATGTCGGTTATGCCATCCAAACATCTCATCCTCTATCATCCCCTTTCCCTCCTGCCCCAAACTTTCCCAGCATTAGGGTCTTTTCAAATGAGTCAGCTCTTTGCACCAGGTGGCCAAAGTATTTAAGTTTCAGCTTCAGCATCAGTCCTTCCAATGAACACCCAGGACTGATCTCCCTTAGGATGGACTGGTTCTATCTCCTTGAGGACCAAGGGACTCTCAAGAGTCTTCTCCATCACCACAGTTCAAAAGCATCAATTCTTTGGTGCTCAGCTTTCTTTATAGTCCAACTCTCACATCCATATGTGACTACTGGAAAAACCATAGCCTTGAATAGATAGACCTTTGTTGGCAAAGTAATGTCTCTGCTTTTTAATATGCTATCTAGGTTGGTCATAACTTTCATTCCAAAGGGTAAGTGTCTTTTAATTTCATGGCTGCAATCACTATCTGCAATGATTTTCAAGCCCCCAAAAATAAAGTTAGCCACTGTTTCCACTATTTCCCCATCTATTTGCCATGAAGTGATGGAACCAGATGCCATGATCTTAGTTTTCTGAATGTTGAGCTTTAAGCCAACTTTTTCACTCCCCTCTTTCACTTTCATGGAGAGGCTCTTTAGTTCTTCACTTTCTGCCATAAGGGTGGTGTCATCTGCATATCTTAGGTAAAATTATCAATGACTTCCAAAAATGGCATCATTATGCCACAACTGTATTTATTATTATATATGATAAATTATGGTCTTCCCAGGTGGCACTAATGGTAAAAACCCCACTGGCCAATGCAGGTGGTAAAAAACCCACTCAAAATGCGTGTTCGATCCCTGAGTCAGAAAGATCCTCTGGAGAAGGAAATGACAACCCAAACCGGTATTCTTGCCTGGAGAATCCCAGACAGAGAAGTCTGGTGGGCTACAGCCCATAGGATCACAAAGAGTTGGACCAAACTGAAGCAACTTAGCATGTGAGTAGGATAAATTATATATTTTATATTCAATATGAAATAAAATAGTTTCATTCAGACATTTCTATTATTTGAGCTTATTTTTACTGTGATTTTCTTTTCTTTTTTTAATATGGGTGATTTCAAAGAACAGAATGTATGTATGGATATTGAAAACAGTACAAATATGTTATGTAATTACACAAGATTAAGAGCTAGAAAACAGTCCAGCTTAATGTCAGACTACTACAACCTGATTCACTGAAGACATAGAACTGATGATTAATCTGTGTTTGGAAAAAAAATTAAGACCCTTTTAGATTTGAGGCTAATTTTATTTGTGATAAAGTAATAATAAATCATCTAGGGGCCAAAATAATTTTAAAATCCTGCTTCAAGAAACAGTAGAAATCCATGCTAAAATCTGCTCAAATTGGAATTATACTCATATGATTTTCAGATATTCAGAAAATGGTAATATTAACTGATATCATTGTTCTCATGCTTTGGTCTCTAATTTCAATTTTAAATTTTATAATAGCATTTTTAAAATTAGTTTTTCAAAAACTATCAAATTCAACCATGCATCTTTAAAATAAGCTACTGTATTATTTAGGGACTTGAATATTTCCAAAAACTGATTTTTTTGGACTAAGTGTAGAAATGTGAGAGAAAACATTTTTGATCCATTTAAACTATCACTGATTTATTCTTGGCCCCAGTTACATGTGTGCAAAGGACAAACAGAAGTCTGGTTAAGGAGAGGTATTGCCTTTTTCAATGAGACCGATTCACAGACTTCCTACCTGCCTACCCCCCAACTCATGCTTTTCTTGTCCAGGGAATTTGAGTCAATATGAGTCATATCCTATCATCCAGCAGGGTGATTGCAATAAAGCTAGAAGCCTCACCCATGATTAGATAATGTTTGGGGGAAACTTTATTATCCACTGACCCTGCAAATAATGGCATAGAATGCAGAATAAGAGTCCTGGCAGCCTGTGCCATAGCTCCTGAAACGATCTGTTAGCTCAGAGAAAAATGTATGCTGCTGGGCTTAGCTCTGTGCGCTTTTTCCCTCTTCTCTCCACATCCACCATTTCAAAAACTTAGGTCAAATTCCAGTGCAAAGCATATTAAACACATTTCAAGGTATTTCACTTGTTTGCTTTTTAAATTCCAAGACAATGTCAAAGTAATAATTTTATTTTACTTTGATTCTTTTCTAAGAAAAGCTATATAATTTTCTTTCACCAATATCATACAACCACAGATAGCTAAACACACAAGGAAAAATATAAAAACTATATTTGTCCCAACAAGGGAATCAGTTTATTAGCTTTCTTTCAGATCACTTTTCTTAGAATCACATATCATCATTATAAATGAGATAAGAACAGGAAAACAATATGTTAAGGATGTCTGAGGAGTCTAAATAGTGTGAATCTAGACAGCAGCAGTGATAAAATTTCTACTTTCTTCTATGATTGCAGAAGAAATGCATGTTACTAGTTGTACTTCCCAAGTAAAAAAGACCAGTTCAACAGAAAGTATTACATAAAAAAGGATGATCTTCTCAGCAGAGAACAAGATGGTGGAGGAGTAGGTGGTTGTGGAGTACATCTCTCTCCATGGATACATCAGGAATACACTTTCAGACACAGAAGTGCATGCAGAACACCCACTGAGAGCCGACAGGGATACTTGATCAGTGGAAAAGATTATATAGAACCACGCAAAACTTGGTAGGACAAAGGAACTAGGGGAAAAAAAACAGGAGTGTTAGTAGGACTGGACCTGCCCTCGGCGGGTGGGGAACTGAAGCAGGGGTCCGATCCCCACAGCAGGGCAATTGTCTGAGTCAGAGGAGAAACATTTAAGGCTGAGAGTGAAACACCTGATTTGTGGCAGACTCCTCTAAACAAAAAATAAAGCAAAAATACAAACTCAATCAACGGCAGACAGGATTACCACCTCACTCAGCCTTGCCCATCAGAGGAAAAACAAACAAAAACAAACAAAACCAGCACAAATCTCACCCTATATGAAGCTGACACAAACCACTGGACCAACCTTAGGAGGGCAGAAACCAAAACGAAGAAAGAATTCAACCTTCTTCAAGGAAAGAATTCAAATTTCCTTGAAGTCTGGGAAAAGGAGACCTCAAACACAATAACTTAAAAAAAAAAAAAAAAAGAAAAGGCAGAGAAATACTGCAAAAATGAAAGAGCAAATTAGAAACACAGAAGTCCAAATAAAATAAAGAGGAAATAGGAAAATTACCTGAAGGAATTCAGAATAATGGTAGTAAAGGTGATCAAAAACCTTGAAAACAAAATGGAGAAAATGTAAGAGTCAATTAACAAAGACCTGGAAGAATTAAAGAATAAACATACAGAGAAAAACAACACAATTACTGAAATTAAAAATACCCTACAAAGAATCAATAGCAGAATATCTGAAGCAGAAAAATGAATCAGTGAGCTGGAAGATAAAATGGTGGAAATAACTTCTGAAGAGCAGAATAAAGCAAAAAAGAATGAAAAGAACTGAGGATAATCTCAGAGACCTCTGGGACCATATAAAACACACCAACATTTGAATTATAGGGGTCTCAGGAGAAGAAGAGAGAAAGAAAGCATATGAGAAAAATTTTCAAGAGATTGTAGTTGAAAATTTCCCCAAAATGGAAAAGGAAATAGCCAATCAAGTCCAACAAGCACAAAGAGTCACATACAGGAAAAACCCAAAGAGAAACACACCAAGACACATACTAATGAAACTAACAAAGAAAAAACACAAATAAAGAATATTAAAAGCAGCAAGGGAGAAGCAACAAGTAACATACAAGGGAAACCCCATACGCTCAACAGCTGATCTTTCAGTAGAAACTCTGCAGGCCAGAGGGAATGGCAGGGTATATTTAAACTACTGAAAGGGAAAAATCTACAATCAAGATTTCTGTACCCAGCAAGGATCTCATTCAAAATTGATGGAGAAATAAAAAGCTTTTTAGACAAGCAAAAGTTAAGAGAACACAGTACCATCAAACAAGCTTTACAACAAATGTTAAATGGACTTCTATAGTCAAAAAATATAACAGAAGAAAAAAGATCTACAAAACCAACCCCAAATAATTAGGAAAATGGCAATAGGAACATATATATTGATAATTACTTTAAAAGTAAATGGACTAAATACTCCAACTAAAAGACACAGATTGACTGAATGGATATAAAAACAGGACCGATATATATGCCGTCTAGAAGAAACCCACTTCAGACCTCAAGACACATATAGATTGAAAGTGAGAGGATGGAAAAATATATTCCATGCAAATGGGAAGCAAAAGAAAGCTGGAGTAGCAATCCTCATATCAGGAAAAGTAGACCTTAAAATAAAGAAGATTACAAGAGATAAGGAAGACTACTACATAATGATCAAGGGATCAATCAAAGAGGAAGACATAACAATTGTAATATCTATGCACCCAACATAGGAGTACCTCAATACATAAGACAAACACTAACACACATAAAAGGAAAAACTGCAAGTAACACGATAATAGGAGGAGACTAACACCCCACTCACACCAATGGACAGATCATCAAAACAGAAAATTAATAAGGAAACACAAGTATTAAATGATGCATTAGGTGAGATGGATCTCATTGATATCTTCAGGACATGCCATCCAAATGCAGAAGAATACACCTTCATTTCAAGCGCACATGGAACATTCTCCAGAATAGACCACTTCTTGGGTCACAAATCAAATCTCAGTAAATTTAAGAAAATTGAAATCATATCAAACATCTTCTCTGACCACAACATTATGAGACTAGATAACAATTACAAGAAAAAAACTGAAAGAAACACAAACACATGAAGATTAAACAACATGTTTCTAAATAACCAACAGGTTAGTGAAGAAATTAAAAGGGAAATAAAAAAGTTTCTAGAAACAAATGATAATGAGAACATGATAACTCAAGACCTATGGGATGCAGTGAAGCAGTTCTAAGAGGGAAGTTTATTGCAATACAATCTTAACTCAAGAGACAAGAAAAACATTGAAGAGACAACTTACCTTTACACTTAAAGCAACTGGAAAAAGGAGAACAAAAAAATACTCAAAAATTAGTAGAAGGAAAGAAATCATAAAGATTGGAGCAGAAATAAATGAAAGAAACAAGAGTAAAGATTAATAAAACTAAAAGTTGGTTCTTTGAGAAGATAAACAAAACTGACAAGTCCTTAGCCAGATTCATCAAGAAAAAATAGAGAGAAGAATCAAATTAACAAAATTAGAAATGAAAAAGGAGAGGTTACAAAGACAGTGCATAAATACAAAAGATTATAAGAAACTATTATGAAAAAGTATATGGCAGTAAAAAGGATACCCTGAAAGAAATGCACAGATTTTTAGGAAAGTTCAGTCTTCCAAGAATGAACCAAGAAGAAATAGAAATTATGAACAACCCAATTACAAGCACTGAAATTGAAGCTGTGATCAAAAATCTCCCAAAAACCAAAAGCTCAGGATGAACTGGCTTCACAGGAGAATTCTACCAAACATTCAGAGAAGAGTTAATGCCTATCCTTCTAAAACTCCTCAGAAAATTGCAGAGGAAGAAAAACTTCAAAATTCATTCTAAGAGGCTGCCATCACCCTGATAACAAAGCCAGACAAAACCACCAAAAAAGAAAACTACATGCCAATATCACTGATGAACATAGATGCAAAAATCCTCAAGAAAATTTTAGCAAAGAGAATTCAGCAAGACATCAAAAAGCTCATACGCCATGAACAAGTTGGGTTTATTCCAGGAATGCAAGGATTCTTCAGTATATACAAATCAATCAATGTGATACACCATATTAACAAAGTGAAAGATAAAAACCATATGATCATCTCAACAGAGGTGGAAGAAGCATTTGACAAAATTTAACCCCTCTTTATGTTTAAAACTCTTCAAAAAATGGGCATAGAAGTAACCTACCTCAACATAATAAATAGGTTTACATATATGTAAACCTACAGCAAACATTATTCTCAATGTTGAAACATTCCTGGAATGTTTCTTGATCCTTTATCAATTTGTAACCACTCAGTTGTTCCATGTCCAGTTCTAATAGTTGCTTCCTGACCTGCATTCAGATTTCTCAGGAGGCAGATAAAGTGTTCTGGTATTCTCATCTCTTAAAGAATTTTCCACAGTTTGCTGTGATCCACACAGTCAAAGTCTTTGGCATAGTCAATAAAGCAGAAATAGATGCTTTTCTGGAACTGTCTTGCTTTTTGAATGATCCAAAGGATGTTAGCAATTTGGATCTCTGGTTTCTCTCCCTTTTCTAAATCCTGCTTGAACATCTGGAAGTTCACTGTTCATCTACTGTTGAAGCCTGGCTTAGAGAATTTGAGCATTATTTGCTAGCGTATGAGATAAGTGCAATAGTGTGGTCGGTTGCACATTCTTTGGCATTGTTTTTCTTTGGGATTGGAATTAAAACTGACCTTTTCCTGTCCTATGGCCATTGCTGAGTTTTCCAAATGTGCTGGCATATTGAGTGCAGCACTTTCACAGCATCATCTTTTAGGACTTGAAATAGCTCAACTGGAATTTCATCACCTCCACTAACTTTGTTCATAGTGATGTTTCCTAAAGCTCACTAGACTTCGCATTCCAGGATGTCTGGTTCTAGGTAACTGATCACACCATTGTGATTATCTGGGTCATGAAGATCTTTTTTGTATAGTTCTGTGTATTCTTGCCACCTCTTCTTAATATCTTCTGCTTCTATTAAGTCCATACCATTTCTGTCTTTATTGTGCCCATCTTTACATGAAATGTTCCCTTGGTATCTCTAATTTTCTTGAAGAGATCTCTAGTCTTTCCCATTCTATTGTTTTCCTCTATGCTTTGCATTGATTACTGAGAAAGGCTTTCTTATGTCTCCTTGCTATTCTTCAGAACTCTGCATTCAAATGGGTATATCTTTCCTTTTCTCCTTTGTCTTTCATGTCTTTTCTTTTCTCAGACATTTGTAAGGCCCCCTCAGACAACCATTTTGTCTTTTGCATTTCTTTTTCTTGGGGATGGTCTTGATCACTGCCTCCTGTGTAATGTCATGAACCTGTGTTCATAGTTCTTCAGGCACTCTATCAAATCTAATCCCTTGAATCTATTTGTAATTTCCACTGTATAATTGTAAGGGATTTGATTTAGGTCATATCTTAATGGTCTAGTTGTGTTCCCTACTTTCTTCAATTTAAGTCTGAATTTGGCAATAAGGAGTTCATGATCTGAGCCACAGTCAGCTCCCGGTCTTGTTTTTGTTGACTGTATAGAGTTTCTCCATCCATGGCTGCAAAGAATAAAACCAATCTGATTTCAGTATTGACCATCTGGTGATGTCCTTATGTTGAGTCTTCTCTTTTGTTGGTGGAAGAGCGTGCTTTCTATGATTTCTTTCCTTCTACTAATTTTGGATTTTGTTGTTGTTGTTCTTTTTCCAGTTTCTTTAGGTTGTGTATTCCATGTTTTACTTGTTTCTCAAGGTAGGATTGTATTGTTATAAACTTCCCTCTTAGAACTGCTTTTGCTGCTTCCCATAGGTTTTGAGTTGTCGTGTTTTCATTGTCATTTTTTTCTAGAAATATTTGGATTTCCCTTTTGATTTCTTCAGTAACCCGTTGGTTATTTAGAAACATGCTGTTTAATCTCCATGTGTTTGTGTTTCCTAGTTGTTGTTTTTTTTTTCCCTTGTAATTGATATCTAGTCTCATAGTGTTGAGGTCGGAGAAGATGCTTGATATAATTTCAATTTTCTTAAATTTATTGAGGTTTGATTTGTGATCCAAGATATAATCTATCCTGGAGAATGTTCCATGTGCAATTGAAATGAAGGTGTATTCTTCTGCATTTGGATGGCATGCCCTGAAGATATCAATGAGATCCATCTCATCTAATGCATCATTTAATACTTGTGTTTCCTTATTAGTTTTCTGTTTTGATGATCTGTCCATTGGTGTGAGTGGGGTGTTAGTCTCCTCCTATTATCGTGTTACTGTCAATTTCTTCTTTTATGTGTGTTAGTGTTTGTCTTATGTATTGAGGTGCTCCTATGTTGGGTGCATAGATATTTACAATTGTTATGTCTTCCTCTTTGATTGATCCCTTGATCATTATGTAGTAGTCTTCCTTATCTCTTGTAATCTTCTTTATTTTAAGGTCTACTTTTCCTGATATGAGGATTGCTACTCCAGCTTTCTTTTGCTTCCCATTTGCATGGAATATATTTTTCCATCCTCTCACTTTCAATCTATATGTGTCTTGAAGTCTGAAGTGGGTTTCTTGTCACAGCATATATATGGGTCTTGTTTTTTTATCCCTTCAGCAAGTATGTGTCTTTAGTTGGAGCATTTAGTCCATTTACTTTTAAAGTACTTATTGACATATGTGTTCCTATTGCCATTTTCCTAATTATTTGGGGTTGATTTTGTAGATCTTTTTTCTTCTGTTGCATTTCTCGATTGTTGAAGCCCTTTTAAAATTTGTTGTACATCTTGTTTGATGGTACTGAATTCTCTTAACTTTTGCTTGTCTGAAAAGCTTTTTATTTCTCCTTGAATTTTGAATGAGACCTTTGCCAGGAACTATAGTCTTGGTTGTTTATTTTTCCCTTTCAGTAGTTTAAATATACCCTGCCATTCCCTCTGGCCTGCAGAGTTTCTACTGAAAGGTCAGCTGTTAGTATATGGGGTTTCCCTTGTATGTTACTTGTTGTTTCTCCCTTGCCACTTTTAATATTTTTTCTTTGTGCTTAGTCTTTGTTAGTTTGATTAGTATGTGTCTTGGCATGTTTCTCCTTGGGTTTATCCTGTATGGGACTCTTCATACCGCTTGAATTTAATTGACTCTTTCTTTTTCCATATTGTGGAAATTTTCAAATCTAATCTCTTCAAAAATTTTCTCATACCCTTTCTTTTCCTCTTCTTCTTTTGGGACCCCTATAATTTAAATGTTGGTGCATGTGATATAGTCCCAGAGGTCTCTGAGGTTATCCTTAGTTCTTTTCATTCTTTTTACCTTATTCTGCTCTTAAGAAGTTATTTCTACCATTTTATCTTCCAGCTCACTGATTTGTTCTTCTGCTTCAGATATTCTGCCATTGATTCATTCTAGAGTATTTTTAATTTCAGTAGTTGTGTTGTTTGTCTATATTTATCCTTTAATTCTTCTTAGCATTTATTAATTGATTCTTGCATTTTCCCCATTTTGTTTTCATGGTTTTGGATCATCTTTACTATCATTATTCTGAATGCTTTCTCAGGTAGTTTGCCTATTTCCTCTTCATTTATTTGGAATTTCCGTGTTCCTAATTTGTTCCTTCATTTGTGTAGTGTTTCTCTGCCTTTTCATTATTATTATTATTTTAACTTAATACGTTTCAGGTCTCCTTTTCCCAGGCTTCAAGGTTGAATTCTTTCTTCCTTTTGGTTTCTGCCCTCCTAAGGTTGGTCCATTGGTTTGTGTCAGCTTTGCATAGGGTGAGGTTTGAGCTGAGTGTTTGTTTGTTTTTCCTCTGATGGGCAAGGCTGAGTGAGGTGGGCATCCTGTCTGCTGATGGTTTGGTTTGTATTTTCATTTTTTTGTTGTTGTTTAGATGAGGGCTCCTGCATAAGGCACTACCAGTGGTTGGGTGATTCTGGGTCTTACATTCAGGTGGTTTCCTTTCTGTAATTTCTCACTATTTAAGATTAGTTCTAGAGTTAGTTCTCTGGTTGTCTAGGGCCTTGGGGTCAGTGCTCCCACTCCAAATGCTCAGGGCTTGATCTCTCTCTAAAGACCAGCCTACATCCAATCTACCAAGAAGAATTTCACCTGAAATGAAAGGACCTTTACTCAAGTTCCAAAAGCAATGCACAAGAACACAACGGAGATCTCTGACTCAGCGGAAACTCGGTATGCCTGCCACGTGGATAGGCCTCCTTGGATTGCAGCAGATGACTAGAGGGTCTGTCCTTGGCTTTGGTCAGCAGAACTCTGGTGTTTATTAACATTTATTTTTATTTCTATCAGGTACTCAAAACTTACACAATCTCTTCTAACAGAAACAAGACATTTATACAAGTTAGTTCATGGAAATGGACTTGTGCAGAGAGATACGAGTCTTCATAAAAGTGTTTCTATTTTAATATAAAAAAGAAGAGAGTGTTTGACAGAATAACAACAAAAATAATCATGGGATTTCAGAAATTACAAAGGGACAGATGTGGATGACAAATATTCAGGCTCATTTCAAATCTCCCCTCAGTTTCTTGTGGATACTGCCTCAGCCTAAGAGTATGTCACAACTCAGTGAAGAAAGTGGTGTAAGTTTTTTGACATGTTAGCAGCAGCACTCCATCCCATTTATTTGGGTCCATCATATAGTCAAAGCTTTGCAATTTTTGATTGCTGAGAATAACTACAACATGGTCATGACTAAGAGGAAATCACTTACATTGCAATCAATTCTGCTTCAGTACATGCCTTAGTAAATATTGCAACCTGAAAGCTGTCCTTCATCCCTAGTTTTTCTGGTCATTATTTACAATGAAGCCAACCAAGCACTGTTGAGACTGAATGTTAGATAGACGGTGTCCCCTTCCTTTAGTACGAGCTGTTTTATACACAATTGTGAAAATGCTAGCTTTGACTTCAGGGCTTTTCTGCTTTCATAATCATATTTGGTATCTCTCTGCAACCTATACTGCCTGTAAGCCACGCTGCTACCTAAAACTAACTGCCAGGTAATACAAGATTTAATAAACTAATTCAAGTTCAAGCATCAATATTTCAAAATGGTTAATAATATATACATATTTTGAATAATGGTTAATATTTTAACCAAAAGAAATACATCTTATATGTCATTACATTCTTTTTCCTGAAACTATATTTAAGCAATAACAACTTTTTCACATCACTTACGTCAGCATTTTCCAACTCCAGTGTGCATTCGGGTTCTATCACTTAGAAGGATTTATAAAATACTGATCACGGGGCTCCTCTAGAGACTGATTTGGTACACATGAGAGTAAGGACTTTGGAGTCTGTGTTTACAAAGAACAGCCAGGATTGAAGACAGCTGATTAAATCACATCTTTGAACAGCAGCAGCTTAGACTGTATGAATTTAAGATTGGTGTGGGTGATTTGATTCGTTTTCTACAAAGTGATTTGATATGAATTTGCTTTATTGCATATTTGGGTAAATTCAGGAGATTCTGCATGTTGAATTAATAATAAGTAAGATGAGGCAATAGTGGATCATCTCATTTCTATGGTGTTACATGTTTGGTCAATGATTTCACCTTCCATCAATGTCCATAGTTTCTCTATTGAAATAGGTCATTGCCGTTATGCTATTGCAGAAAGGTATATGCCTCTAAATGGATTAATATATGCTTTAAAAAAAAAGTTTTTAGCATGAGAATATCAGATTCTCAGATGTGATTTTAGGGAGAAAACATATTGGTAAAAATGCTTATGTATTAATCTTTTAAGCTATGGTTTTATAGTGTTCATTAGACATACATTTTCAAATAGTGTTGCATATTTGTGTGCTATCCAATCTCTTTATAGAAGATTCACATAGGTATTCACTAGAGAGTAATAGGTAGTTAAATTTTTTCCCACCCTCCACTCTCCACCTTAATTCAAGGTCTTGTGGAAATTGTGGTTCATTAGACCACAACAAGTTTACATAGATGTGTTTATTCTAATCAATGTATCTGAGAAAAGTCACACACCAAGAAACAGATGGCATCCTGGATTTTAGGCAACCGCAGTAGTTTAGGAAATGCTTTATTTAACTTTCAATGTACCTGCTCCTACAGAATCCAAAGAATTTTTGATTGTTTTAATTCTGTTCACAGTTGAGTATCGTTGTATTATTCTTTAAGGATTCAGTTTGTTCTCTCTGCTCACCTGTATCATAATCAGCTATTTGCTGTAGCTAGAGAAATCTCAAAACAGGTGTTTGAAAATGCTGCTATTTTCCATTTGGCTTCCAAAAGGAGAACAATACAAACAGTCGTTTCCCCCAGCTTTGGCTCTGCACCAGCGAGAAAGGGCCATAACAGAAGCAATCGCTCAGAGAGAAAGTGACATGTCTTCTCTCTTCTGGGAAAGCTATGGGGCACTTGAAAGATGACTTGTTTGTGGGATAAACACTGCAAAAAGGGAATAATCAGAACTCAGCTCTCATTATTATTAGGATGGGGAACAGGATAAGGAGCAGGTGGAAAGACATTATGAATTGTACATAACATTAAAATACATATGTTTAATGACACCATTTTTAAGGGGCTTTTATATCTTTTCTTTTTTTTTTATATCAGTCTGCAGAAGAGGAAAAAACTCAGGTTATCCAGTATCCCTTGCACTCAACTTTTGTATGAATCTTCAAATATCTGTTCTATTTATTTGATCCCTTCCCAGCTCCGGAATTGGTTTCTCTTGATTTGTAATATTCATCCTCAAAATATTTCATGATCATATCCATAACTTACTTACTCTAACTAAAATATTGCTCTCCCTTGAAGGCACTTATATTCCCAGCTGCTTTCTCAAATTCTGGCAGTTTTTATTTATTCCTTCCACAACCACAACACAACTGAGTCTAGAAATAAGGCAGGTGATCTCCTTCACTCCTTTTCCATGCTTAATTCTCAGCAGTTTGCTAAAACTGTTCTTGCCAAGTACACCTTTGTCTTCGTTTTTTAAAAATCCACTATTATTCTTCATGTTTATGATTAGTTTTCATCTTTATTGATTTAAAAAAAAGGTGACACTGGATCCAGTAGATGATTCTCATCTTGGATTTACTTTCTTCACATTTCATTGAGAAAACCACTCTCTCCCCCGGCCCCCCCACTACATCACTAGTGAACCCTTATTAGTTTCTCCTGATGATCTCTTCTCTTCTCTTTGACATTTGTTGACATTCCATGGGAACTTACAGTTATCCTTGGAGCAATGCTCGACTTCTTTCTCAAACCCTAGTTCATCATAAGATCCTCTTAGCTCTACTCACAAATATCTCAATATGGTCTTCAGTGCCACTTCCCTATTCTCAACTTCTCTTACCCAGATCAGTGCAATAGGTACAGCCTAGAAGTCTAATTATTTCCACTTTCATCTCTTGAATAAGTTACAGACTGATTTAGAGAGAAATATTTAATTCTGTGATTGTAAAACCTGAGAAGAATAGATCCTATATGACAGTCTTAATTTTCTATTTTAATATTAAAGAAAGGCTGGAAAAAGCAACAGGTATCTTTAAAAAAACTTAGCTGCATCTGAGAAGACCATGTATCTGTTCACAATTATCAGCAGAGAAAAAAAAAAAAAAAACTCTACCTCTCTTTCCCTTTCTGACCATAAATTATAAGGTCACTAATTACATAGTAAATCTCTAGCTATCATACCTCATTTTTTGTATTAGCTTGTATTCCATAGTTCCCATATGTAATAGGAGAGACTATTACATTCAAAGTACTGTAAGTGGCTATGCCTCTAAAATACGGAATTTGGAAAGAGTTAGATAATCATAGAACTTGATATTGACTGAATTATACTTCCACCAGAACCATGCCATCAGAAAGGGAGTTATCTTTAAGCTCATAATCTAACCAGTATTGACAGCAGTTTCCCATTTTGATGCTGTAAAGTAATGTGGATTCCTGCGTGGCACTGTGCTTAGTCATTCAGTCATAACAGAGTCTTTGCAACTCCATGGGCTGTAGCCTGCCAGACCCCTCAATCCAATGGGGATTCTCTAGGCAAGAATACTGGAGTGGGTTGCCATGCACTCCTCCAAGGGATGCTTACCTACCCAGGGATAGAACCCAAGTCTTCCACTTTGCAGGTGGATTCTTTACCATCTGAGTCACCAGGGAAGCCCAAGGATATGGGAGTGGGTGGCCTATTTCTTCTTCATGGGAAATTCCAGACCCAGGAATTGAACCAGGGTCTCCCAAATTGCAGGTGGATTCATTACCAGCTGAGCTATCCAGGAAGCCCAATGTGGGTTGCTAGCAAAAACAAGACTGGGAGTTGACTGTGGCTCAGATCCTAACTCTGTATTGCAAAATTCAGACTTAAATAGAAGAAAATAGGGAAAACCACTAGACTGTTCAGGTAGGACCTAAATAAAATCCAATAAAATTATACAGAGGAAGTGACAAACAGATTCAAGGAATTAAATCTGATAGACAGAGTGTCTGAAGAATTATGGACTAAGGTACCTAATGTACCTGGAGACTGTGATCAAAACCATCTTCAAGAAAAGAAAATGTAGAAAGACAAATGTGTTGTCTGAGGAGACCTTACAAATAGCTGAGAAAAGAAGAGAAGCAAAAAAGAAAAGGAAAGATACATCCATTTGAATCAACAACAAGTGAAGTTGCTCGTGTCTGACTCTTTGTGACCCCATGGACCATAGCCCACCAGGCTCCTCCGTCCATGGAATTTTCTAGGCAAGAGTACTGGAGTGGGTTGCCATTTCCTTCTACAGGGGATCTTCCCAACCCAAGGATCGAACCTGGGTGTCCCACATCGTGGGCAGATGCTTTACCCTCTGAGCCATCAGGGAATGCGAATAGTTCCAAAGAATAGCAAGGAAAGATAAGAAAGCCTTCTTAAGTGGTCAAAGTAAAGAAATAGAGGAAAACAATAGAATGAGAAAGACTAGAGCTCTCTTCAAGAAAATTAGAGATACCAAGGGAACATTTCATGCAAAGATGGGCACAGTTAAGGACAGAAATGGTGTGGGCCTAAAAGAAGCAGAAGATATTAAGAAGAGGTGGTAAGAAGACACAGAACTGTACAAAAAAACATCTTCATGGCCTAGATAACCTTGATGGTCTGATCACTCACTTATAGCCAGACATCCTGGAGTGTGAATTCAAGTGGGCCTTAGGAAGGATCACTATGAACAAAGTTAGTGGAGGTGATAGAATTCCAGTTGAGTTATTTCAAATCCTAAAAGATGATGCTGTGAACGTGCTGAACACAATATACCAGCAAATTTGGAAAACTCAGCAGTGGCCACAGAACTGGAAAAGGCCAGTTTTCATTCCAATCCCAAAGAAAGGCGATGACAAAGAATGTTCCAACTACTGCATAACTGCACTCATCTCACACGCTAGCAAAGTAATGGTCAAATTTCTCCAAGCCAGGCTTCAACAGTAGATAAACCATGAACTTTCAGATGTTGAAGCTGGATTTAGAAAAGGCAGAGGAACCAGGATCAAATAGCCATGATCCGTTGGATCATAGAAAAAGCAAGAGAGTTCCAGAAAAACATCTATTTCTGCTTTATTGATTATGCCAAAGCCTTTGACTGTGTGGATCACAACAAACTGTGGATAATTCTTCAAAAAATGGCAATATCAGACCATCTTACCTGCTTCTTGAAAAATATGTATGCAGGTCAAGAAGCCACAGTTAGAACCAGACATGGAACAATGGACTGGTTCCAAATTGGGAAAGGAGTTCATCAAGACTGTATATCATCATCCTGCTTATTTAACTTATATGCAGAGTATATCATGGAAAATGCAAGGCTGGGTAAAGCACAAGCTGGAATCAAGATTGCTGGGAAAAACATCAATATCCTCAGATATGCAGATGATACCATCCTTATGGCAGAAAGCGAAGAGGAAATAAAGAGCCTCTTGATGAAAGTGAAAGAGAAGAGGGAAAAAGCTTGCTTAAAACTCAAAATTCAAGAAATGAAAATCATGGCATCTGGTCCCATCACTTCATGGCAAATAGATTTGAAAACAATGGAAACAATGATAGACTTTATTTTGGGGGGCTCCAAAATCACTGCAGATGGTGACTAAAGCCATGAAATTAAAAGATGCTTACTCCTTGGAAGAAAAGATATGACCAACCTGGATAGCATGTTAAAAAGCAGAGACATTGCTTTGCCCACAAAGGTCTGTCTAGTCAAATCTATGTAGTCATATAGGGATATGAGAGTTGCACCATATAAAAAGGCTGAGTGCCAAAGAATTCATGTTTTTGATCTGCGATATTGGAGATATTGGAGTCCCTTGTACTGCAAGGGGATCAAAGCAATCAATCCTAAAGGAAATCAACTGGGAGTGCTCATTGGTGGGACTGATGCTGAAGCTGAAGCTCCAATTCTTTGGTCATCTGGTGTGTAGAGCTGACTCATTAGAAAAGACCCAGATGCTGGTAAAGATTGAAGGTAATAAAATATTGGATGGCAGAGCATGAGATTGTTGGATGGCATCGCCAACTAGATGGACATGTTTGAGCAAACTCCAGGAGTTAATGATGTAAGGAAGCCTGGCGTGCTGCAGCCCATGGGGTTGCAAAGAGTCGGATATGACTGAGTGATAGAACTGAACTGATAATGACTGAAACTCTCTACGGAGCTTACAGACAACACATTGATGATAAACTTTCACTCATTTAAATTTTAACCCCCTGAAATTAAAAGTACTCACAGGGAGGGGGGATCGGGATGGGGAATACATGTAAATCCATGGCTGATTCATGTCAATGTATGACAAAAACCACTACAATATTGTAAAGTAATTAGCCTCCAACTAATAAAATTAAATGGGAAAAAAAAAAAAAAAGTACTCACAGTTTGGTATGCTTTGCTATATACGTTTGTCTCTTCTTGAGGAAAAAAAAAAAGAATTAAATACTATAAATGTACAAGCTATGCTTTCTTGAAAATTAAAAATCAAATCATATTAAACACACCACTATAAAGATTGATTTTTAAAATTTAACAGCAAGCCATAGATATGTCTCTGATACATCCATAAAGATCTAACCCACTTTTAAAACCGTCTGTACTATTTTCTATTATGAATGGATCATATATTATTTATTCATTCCTGGATTACAGAACATTCAGGTTTTTCCAGGCATTTGCACCTTCAAAAATTCTGTTAATAGAGCTTCCCTTGGTGGCTCAGTGGTAAAGAATCTGCCTGCCAATGCAGGAGAAACAGGTTCAATCCCTGGTCCGGGAATATCCCACGTGCCCCAGAGCAACTAAGCCTGTGTGCCACAACTATTGAAATTGTAGAATATAGCCTGGGAGCTGCAACTACTGAGCTCACATGTTGCACCTACTGAAGTCCAAGGGTCCTAGATTCAGTGCCCCGTGGAACAGAAGCTGCTGCAATGAGAATATCATGCACCGCGCCAGAGAGTAGCCCCTGCTCACCACAACTAGAGAAAAGCCCATGCAGCCACAGAGACTCAACACAACCAAAAATAAAGAAATGAAATTTTAAAATAATTCTGTTATAAATATATATAAATAGATGAATTGATAAAGTAGATAGCTGTATAGAGTAGATAAGATTAAATATGAATATAGATATTTTATTAGCTTCTTATCTATAACAGCCTCTATTTATTTGAACTTATGCAAAATATTGAATAGATTTTAATGTTCATATTTTCATTGCATTAATTTGACTATAGCTAAACTTTTTCCACTCATAGCATAATTTAATTGTTTAAACCAAGACCATCAGCAGCACTTTTACTTAAAATTTATTTCTAATAAAATACATTGATAAAATCACCTTAATATAAAAAAAAAAGGCAAAAATGTTAACCTGCTATCACTCCTCTGAAAGTGTTTGGTATTTTAATGTGCGATGTCTACTTTGCATTATAGACACCAACACATTTAACTGAAATATAAGTGGCTACTCAGCTGGCAAAGTTCCTAAATAATGTAGTTTTCAAAAAAGCAGAAATCAGCAAAGAAAATTTAGTTAAAATTCATTTTAAACTTTAAATCATTTCTTGAGGACAAGGAAATTAGGGTGGAAACAATTTAATCCATGGAAAGTATCTTTAAAACTTTTCTCAAAATCTTACCCACTCAATTTTCTCTACATATTGAAGTTTTTCTCCTCAGAGTTTAACAACCATACAGGAAGTCTGTTATCCAGTTCATGCGGCTCTTTTCTTTCGTATCACATTGCTTTTTCTCAAACGCTGAAATTTCCATCCTATTCTGAAGCAAGCTCCCCTCTTTGTTCCTTTTTCTTATTGTTCCTAATTAGTTACACAAAATACCTAAGAATATGTCGAGGAGGAAAGCAGATGCTGAGAACACTCGCAGGTCAATAATCTTTTTTTCCAGTCATACTGATCTTAGAAGTCTTTAGCTGTTTGTCGCATTATTCTGAAGATTTTCTGATGATGGTTGATTTTATTAGAAGGGTGATTTTATATAGGAGGGTGATCACCTCAAAAGTGATTCAGTTATTATATTCAAGTATTTTTCATCTAGGCTCTTCTTAAGTAGAGAGATGTATTGAATTTTCTTACAAATTAAAGAAACATCATAAACATGTTTCTTTAGTTAATAAATATGTTTCCATAGTCTAATATCAGTAACCCAATATAGTATAGATATTACGACAGAAAGTTTGTCAGATGCTTATGGATGGTGGAACAATTAGCACATCAGTTATTTAGTCCTTTTACTTTATGTTTCTATCATAAAAGAGTAACATTTAAATATTATTTATTTATGAATACAGATATGAAAATGTTACTCTTGATGAAAGTTTGGTAAAAAGTTAAACATTTTCTCTTATATATGACAGACAAAAATGACTAATAAATCGAGTCATTTGTTCCAATAAGTAGACTAATTGACATAAGTTTGAAACTAATTAATAATAATAGGTTAGTAAGTCAACAGTTTGAAAATAACTACTTAAACATAATCATATGCAATCATGATGCAGCCATTTTATCATTAGATATAAAAGTTATACCTGACCATTTTCTTAACATAGTCTGCTCTTTATATATATTAACCCTCTGTAAAAAACATTAAATATTTTAAAAAATATATTAAATAATGTTTCAAAAATATTTCAGACTCTTAGACTGGATATAATAAAACTGATACTATTCTCGAGAGTGTAGGTTCACATACAATTACGGAACAAAGTAGAAACAGATTTTATTCATTTCATTAATTCTTAAGGAATTTTAATTGGTAAATTAGTTATTCAACTAATATTGATTAATTGGAACTTCTTTGATAAATGAGACAATCTTACAAAAATATTGATACTGGATGAAATAAAAGATTATTGAATAAGTTATGATTGATGAAGGTGATCCTTCTTAGAAACTCAATAGTTTTCTGCTCTTAGGTAATTTTATTTTAAATGGAACTTTGAGTTTTATGGGTAATGTATAGAATAAGAATACAGTCAATAAGTCAAGGTATTAGAAAATGCAATTCCATAACTACTTATTGAACATCCACCTTTAAGGCTGTCCACTAGGCATGTCATAATCTTTTGACAAAATGCTAGGTAAAGGAAGGCTTAAACTGAACCTTTTAAAAAAAAATGATTATTTTTAATTGGAGGATAATTGCTTTACAATATTGTGTTGGTTTCTGCCATATATCAACATGAATCAGTCATTGGCATACATATGTCCTCACCCTCTTGAACTGATAACCTTTTAAAATTGTTACTATGCCATCCAAAAAGCCCTTTCTCAAAGGAATAATGGGGAATCTAACATGTAGATAATAAAGACAACATTTCTGTGTTTGTTATATATTTATAAATTTTCTGTTGTTTAACATGGGGAAGCAAATAGTTTTCTTCTCCCATTCTAGGGTCCCTGTCTGGCCTGAAAATTAAACCAACAAAGAGAGATTAAACAGGAAAATAGCACACACACACAAAAATATCAATATAAATTTTATATAGTATGTGAGCTTTTGGGAAATAAAGACCCAAAGAAACAGTAAAACCTGGGTATTTTAATGCTAGGTTTGACAAAGAAGAAGAGTATGAGGTAGGTGAAGTAAACTGGGAAACTCAGGGCTGTTTGTTCACGTTTCTCAGGATCCTTCTGAGTCCAGAGATAACGATTCTCTTCTCCTCTGCATATACAGAGGGCATATATCACATGAGGGCCTTATGATTGGCTTCAGAAGAGAAGGACAGAGTGACAGTTAGAACAGCCTTCCTTCCCAGACTTCTCACGTTATCCAATGCTCCCAAAGCAGGAGGCCTACGTTTGATCCCTAGTCAGGAAACTAGATCCTTCAAGCTGCAACTAACAGTTCACAGGCCACAACTAAAGATTCCACATGCTGCAGCTAAGACCTGGCACAGCCAAAATAAATAAATATATATATTTTAAAGATAATACTTTCCTTCTTCTGCCATTTTTTTTTTCCAGATTCTTTCAGCTGAAAATATTCAATATTCCAAGCTGCTATATTTTTGGGTGGCATGTCCAAAATTCCATCACTAGGTACTGGAGATGATTCCAGAAATATGACCTAATTTACCCTGTTACACTTTGTTGTTTTCTATAAGAGATTCTATCATAAGCCATTTATTCCTTAATATAATTTAAAAAAGCACTGGAGGTGATATGTGGTTGACGTGGCCATTGTGGTTAAGTGGTATTAAGAAGCAGCATGAATAAAATACAACCACTAAACCCTCACTGTGGAGTATGGCATGATAGTTCATCTTTGGATTTTATGCCACCTGTCAGCATTTACTTTATTCATTGTAGCTTGTGCTACCCATTAAAGCATCATTAAAATAAATTCTATGAAAAAGCACACTCATCTTTGCCTCTGATTACAAAGAGTGAAGACTGTATTTCAATGCTGATTTTAAATATTTGTATCATAATTGGACACAAGCTGCTCTGAACATCTGCTTGTTATCAAGAACAAGAATGACGTATCTCTTGCTCTAGATTCGTTTAATGGACAAATTCAGAAATGATGCCCACAATATGCTGAGACTTTGAGACAGACCATTCAGTTTTTACAAGAATGAGTTGCAGGAACTTAAGTGAGAAAAAAGATGCTGCCTCCAGAAGATATAGACAGTTTCATTCTGCAAAGTTATCATTCATAAAGAAATTTTTATTTTGAATCTTTTAGTCTAAGGTATAACATTTTTTAATTAAAATTTTGTTGGCCTAAATACCCAGGTGCATAACCACTCATTATTCATATCTTCTGAATCCATTAAAGTTGTCATTAGTAATAATATATCCTTGTTTATTTTTCATCAATTTTCCCAATATCTCAAACATTCATTTTTCATTAATTTAATAAGTCATCACTTGTTACTTAAGATGCATACTAATAAAAAAAAAAACTAACTGTATATTACACAAAGATTTACTCCATCACCTGGTGCTGATTTAGAATTTTTTAAGCAAAACATTTTAAACTATCAACAAATTAATTCATTTCTTTATTCAAAACATATTTATTGAACATTTTTTACATATCTGACAGACATGTTAGGCGTGAGAGAGTCTGCGCTGAGCA
The DNA here is from genome assembly GCF_019320065.1 of Cervus canadensis. Lineage (NCBI taxonomy): Eukaryota > Metazoa > Chordata > Mammalia > Artiodactyla > Cervidae > Cervus > Cervus canadensis. The sequence continues at coordinate 43,846,926 of NC_057412.1, forward strand.
AAGAGATATGAACCTGTTTCTATAAGGATAAGAGAAAAAATTAATTGAGTAATCACTAAATGATGTATAAAACCAACTGCTATGTATTATGATGGAAAGAGCTCAATCCTATGAGATTACTGACTTAAACTTGGAGGTCATGTAAGACACCTCTGCATAATTAAAACTTAAGCTGAGGTCTGAAGGATGTTAGTGAAAGAGAAGGAAAAAGACCAGAGGTGGTGTAAGAATTTTTCAGATGCAGAACAACATGGGCAGCAATTATAGGGTAGAAGAGAACTCACCACCCTATAGGAATGAAAAGCAGGCCCATGTGGCTGGAGCATGTGGTGCCAAGAGGGAGATGTTGAGATGAAGATGGAGAAGTAGACAAGGGGTATGTTAAACTATGATCATGTTGAAGATACAGGTCTTAATTTTTCAAGCCATAGAGATTATTGGTTTAAAAAGGGATATAACAACCCTATATGCAAAACAGAAAAAGAGACACAGAAGTACAGAACAGACTTTTGAACTCTGTGGGAGAAGGTGAGGGTGGGATGTTTCGAAAGAACAGCATGTATACTATTTATGGTGAAACAGATCACCAGCCCAGGTGGGATGCATGAGACAAGTGCTCGGGCCTGGTGCACTGGGAAGACCCAGAGGAATCAGGTGGAGAGGGAGGTGGGAGGGGGGATCGGGATGGGGAATACATGTAAATCTATGGCTGATTCATATCCATGTATGACAAAACCCACTGAAAAAATAAATAAATAAATAAATAAAGGAAAAAAAAAATAAAAATAAAAAGGGATATAATTTTATATTTAAACTTTGTTAATATACGGGTTTCCTTCATCGCTCAGTTGGTAGATTCTGCCTACAATGCAGGAGACCGGGTTCAATTCCTGGGTTGGGAAATTCCCTTGGAGAAGGAAATGAAAACCCACTCCAGTATTCTTGCCTGGAGAATCCCATGGACAGAGGAGTCTGACAGGCTACAGTGTGTGGGGTCACAAGAGTTGGACACCACTCGGCAACTAAACTAGTACTCAGTTCAGTTCAGTTGCTCAGTCCAATTCTTGTGCATTACTGGTAAGAATGTAAAATGGTGCAGCCACTAGAAAACCGTTTGGTACCTCAAAAAGTATCAGTCATACATTGACATGAATCAGCCATGGATTTACATGTATTCCCCATCCCGACCCCCCTCCCACCTCCCTCTCTACCCGATCCCTCTGGGTCTTCCCAGTGCACCAGGACCGAGCACTTGTCTCATGCATCCAACCTGGGCTGGTGATCTGTTTCACCCTTGATAATATACATGTTTCGATGCTGTTCTCTCGAAACATCCCACCCTTGCCTTCTCCCCCAGAGTCCAAATATGACAAAAACCACTACAATATTGTAAAGTAATTAGCCTCCAACTAATAAAAATAAATGAAAAAAAAAAAGTATCAGTCAGTTCAGTTCAGCCACTCAATCTGTCCGACTCCTTGTGACCCCATGTACTGCAGCACCCCAGGCTTCCCTGTTGATCACCAACTCCCCCAGCTTGCTCAAACCCATGTCCATCTAGTTGCTGATGCCATCCAACCACCTCATCCTCTGTCATCCCCTTCTCCTGCCTTCAATCTTTCCCAGCATCAGGGTCTTTTCCAAGGAGTCAGTTCTCTGCATCAGGTGCCCAAAGCATTGCAGCTTCAACTTCAGTGTCAGTCCTGCCAATGAACATTTAGGACTGATTTCCTTTAGGACTGATTGGTTTGATTTCCTTGCAGTCCAAGGGACTCTCAAGAGTTTTATCCAACATCACCATTGAAAAGCACCAATTCTTCACCACTCAGCTTTCTTTATAGTCCAACTCTCACATCCATACATGACTACTGGAAAAACCACACCTATGACTAGACGGACCTTTGTTGGCAAAGTAATGTCTCTGCTTTTGAGTATGCTCTCTAGGTTGTCATAGTTTTTCTTCCAAGAAGCAAGCATATTCTAATTTCATGGCTACAGTTACCATCTGCAGTGGTTTTGGAGCCCCCCAAAATAAAATCTGTCACTGTTTCCATTGTTTCCCCATCTATTTGCCATGAAGTAATGGGACTGGATGCCATAATCTTCATTTTTTGAATGCTGAGTTTTAAGCTAGCTTGCCTGTGAGTGTCCCAGACTTGCCTGTGAGTGTTTTCTTGGGTTCCAAAATCACTGCAGACAGTAACTGCAGACATGAAATTAAAAGATGCTTGCTCCTTGGAAGAAAAGTTATGACCAACCTAGAAGGTATGTTAAAAAGCGGAAACATTACTTAGCCAACAAAGTTCTGTCTAGTCAAAGCTCTGGTTTTTCCAGTAGTCATGTAAGGATGTGAGAGTTGGACTATAAAGAATTGAGGGCTGAAGAATCAACGCTTTTAAACTGTGGTGCTGGAGAAGACTCTTGAGAGTCACTTGGAGATCAAAGAGATCCAACCAGTCCATCTGGAAGGAAATCAGTTCTGAATATTCACTGGAAGGACTGATGCTGAAGCTGAATCTCCAATATTTTGGTCACCTGATGCTAAGAAGTGACTCAGCTGAAAAGACTCTGATGATGCTGGGAAATATTGGAGGCAGGAGGAGAAGAGGACAACAGAGGATGAGATGGTTGGATGGTATCACCGACTCAATGAACGTGAGTTTGAATAAACACTGGGAGTTGGTGATGGACAGGCAGGCCTGGAGTGCTGCAGTCCATAGGGTCACAAAGAGTCAGAAATGACTGAGCAGCTATACTGAACTGAACTGAAGTTTTCACAGTCTCAGTATTGAGGCTGTATAGTCTCTGATTTCTGGGTCTCAAAGTCTCATGATCCACATATAATCTTGAGTTCTAGCAGATTATAAATCTAGCATCCTTGTGGTCTTACAGTCTCAAAGTCCAACTTATTTGTATTCTCAGTGAATAAAGGTAGATTAAATTAGTTTTACAATGTTTGTTTAAAAGGCCCTCCTGGAGGAAAAGGCCTGAACTCATTTTTTAAATCTCTGAAAAGTGAGGTAAGCTGTCTAACTGAAGCTGCAATGAAAGCTAAACCCAATTCAAACTTCAGTACTATCAAAGATAATAACCCAGTAGAGGCAGAAAAAATTGAGAACTGAGCTGAAATTCAAAGAGCTTTTCCTCTTATTTCCTGGTGTTTATATTTTAAAGCCCTGCTTAAACTGCCACTCAGCCTCAAACAAGATGGACTACTAATAGACACACCATGACCAGTACCCTTATTCTAGGTTTTAGAGGAAAGAAGTTTGACACATACAAATATGTGCACTCATATTTTTATGTGTACATATATATTGTATGTATATATGTACACATATAGTATATATATATATATGACTTAAAATTCAATATTAAATAAACTAAGATTATGGCATCTGGTTCCATCAATTCATGTCAAATAGATGGGAAAAAGTGTTAAGCAATGACAGACTGTCTCTTCTAAAGCTCTAAAATCACTGCAGATGGTTACTGCAGGCAGGAAATTTGAGGACACTTGCTTCTTGGAAAGAAAATTATGACAAACCTAGATAGCATATTAAAAAACACAGATATCACTTTGCTGACAAAGTTCCATGTACTCAAAACTATGATTTTTCCAGTAGTCATTTACAGATGTACCATAAAGATGTACATAAAGATGTACCATACAGATGTACCATACAGATGTATCAATTATGTACAGTTAGACCACAAAGAAGACAGAGTGTTGAAGAATTCATGCTTTCAAACTGTGGTGCTGGAGAAGACTCTAGAGAGCCCCTTGGACTGCAAGGAGGTCAAATCAGTCAATCAATCCTGAATACTCACTGGAAGAACTGATGCTGAAGCTGAAGCTCCAATACTTTGGCAACCTAATTTGAAGAGCCAACTTATTGGAAAAGACCCTGATGCTGGGAAAGACTGAAGGCAGGAGGAGAAGGGGACAATAGAGGATGAGATGGTTGAATGGCATGACCAGTTCAATGGACATGAACTTGGGCAAACTCTAGAAGATAGTGAGGGACAGGGAGGCCTGGTGTGCTGCAGTCTATGGAGGCACAAAAAGTGGGCACAACTTAGCGACTGAACAAAAACAATACGTATAATAGTTTGTGATCGATAGTAAAATAAAAGTCAACCAGAGACACAGATATATCTATTACCTTAATTTTGCAAAATCATTATCACCTGGCTTCCACAAGGCATTCTCCTGACTACAGTCATACTCTGATACCTGGGAATTGGCACAATCTCAGAACCAATGTCCAGTTGTCTATTCCCAGTACACATTCATATTTGTAGGTGGACCTTGAAAAATTTCCCTGGTGGCTCAGATAGTAAAGTGTCTGCCTACAATGCAGGAGACCCAGGTTCGATCCCTGGGTCAGGAAGATCCTCTGGAGAAGGAAATGGCAGCCCATTCCAGTACTCTTGCCTGGAGAATCCTGTGGAAACAGTAGCGTGGTAGACTACAGTCCATGGGGTCGCAAAGAGTTGGACACGAATGAGCGACTTACTTTCACTTTGACCAATTTAGTGAATGTTGGTGGAAAATTAAAGAATACATTTATGGCACTTTAAAAAGTTGTTTCTTGTCCCCCACCCCCCAAGATATTTCCCATCACTCCAGGGGCCAATTCTATAAAGTGATTCTGATCACTAAGTAGATTCAAGTCTTTGATTATCCTTTGGGGTGACTCACTTCAGAAGTCGGTTCAAAGATAATTTCAACTTCATACTTTCAGTTTTACAATCAAGCAACCCTTTAGTAGGTTTATCATATATATTTCACTCCTAGTAAAAACATAATCAATTCAGTTCAGTTCAGTCACTCAGTCGTGTCCGACTCCTCATGACACCATGAACCGCAGCACGCCAGGCCTCCCTGTCCATCACCAACTCACACAGTTTACCCAAACTAATGTCCATTGAGTCGGTTATGCCATCCAACCATCTCATCCTCTGTCTTCCCCTTCTCCTCCTGCCCTCAATCTTTCCCAGTATCAGCGTCTTTTCAAATGAGTCAGCTCTTCCCATCAGGTGGCCAAAGTATTGGAGCTTCAGCTTCAATGTCAGTCCTTCCAATGAACACCCAGGACTGATCTCCTTCAGGATGGACTGGTTGGATCTCGTTGCAGTGCAAGGGACTCTCAAGAGTCTTCTCCAATACCACAGTTCAAAAGCATCAATTCTTTGGTGCTCAGCTTTCTTTATAGTCCAACTCTCACATCCATACATGACCACTGGAAAAACCATAGCCTTGACCAGATGGACCTTTATTGACAAAGAAATGTCTCTACTTTTTAATATACTGTCTAGGTTGGTCATAACTTTCCTTCCAAGGAATAAGCAACTTTTAATTTCATGGCTACAATCACTATCTGCAGTGATTATGGATTCCAAAAATATAAAGCCAGACACCTTTTCCACTGTTTACCCATCTATTTGCCATGAAGTGATGGGACTGGATGCCATGATCCAGTTTTCTGAATGTTTCTGATATTAGTTTTCTAAATGTTCAGCTTTAAGCCAACTTCTTCACTCTCCTTGTTCACTTTCATCAAGAGGTTCTTTAGTTCTTCTTCACTTTCTGCCATAAGGGTGGTGTCATCTGCATGTCTGAGGTTATTGGTATTTCTCCTGGTAATCTTTATTCCAGCTTGAGCTTCTTTCAACCCAGCATTTCTCATGATGTACTCTGCATATAAGTTAAATAAGCAGAGTGACAATATCCAGCCTTGACATACTCCTTGATATCCTATTTGGAACCAGTCTGTTTTTCCATGTCCAGTTCTAACTGTTGCTTCCTGACTTGCATACAGGTTTCTCAAGAGTCAGGTCAGGTGGTTCAGTATTCCCATCTCTTTTAGAATTTTCCACAGTTTATTGTGATCCACACAGTAAAAGTCTTTTGCATAGTCAACAAAACAGAAATAAATGTTTTTCTGGAACTCTCTTGCTGTTTTGATGATCCAGTGGATGTTGGCAATTTGATCTCTGGTTCCTCTGCCTTTTCTAAAATCAGCTTGAATATCTGGAAGTTCACAGTTCATGTATTGCTGAAGCCTATCTTGGAGAACTTTGAGTATTTCTTTACTAGCATATGAGAAGAGTGCAATTGTGCAGTAGTTTGAGCATTCTTTGGTATTCCCTTTCTTGGGGACTGGAATGAAAATTGATCTTTTCCAGTCCTGTGGCCACTGCTGAGTTTTTCAAATTTGCTGGCATATTGAGTGCAGCATTTTCACAGCATCATCTTTTAGGATTTGAAATAGCTCAACTGGAATTCCATCGCCTCCACTAGCTTTGTTTGTAGTGATGCCCTAAGGCCCACTTGACTTCACATTCCAGGATGTCTGGCTCTAGGTGAGTGATCACACCATCGTGATTATCTGGGTCATGAAGATCTTTTTTGTACTGTTCTTCTGTGTATTCTTGCCACCTCTTCTTAATATCTTCTGCTCCTGTTAGGTCCATACAATTTCTGTCCTTTATTGTGCCCATCTTTGCATGAAATGTTCCCTTGGTATCTCTAATTTTCTTGACGAGATTTCTAGTCTTTCTCATTCTATTGCTTTGCTCTATTTCTTTGCATTGATCGTTGAGGAAGGCTTTCTTATTTCTCCTTGCTATTCTTTGGAACTCTGCATTCAGTGGATATAGCTTTCCTTTTATCTTTTGCTTTTTGCTTCTCTTCTTTTCACAGCTATTTGTAAGGCCTCCTCAGACAACCATTTTGCTTTTTTGCATTTCTTTTTCTTGGGGATTGTCTTGATCCCAGTCTCCTGTACAATGTCACAAACCTCTGTCCATAGTTCATCAGGCTCTCTGTCTATCAAATCTAATCCCTTGAATCTGTCACTTCCACTGTATAATTATAAGGGATTTGATCGAGGTCATACCTGAATGGTCTAGTGGTTTTCCTCACTCTTCCATTTAAGTCTGAATTTGGCAATAAGGAGTTCATGGTCTGAGCTACAGTCAGTTCCCAGTCTTGTTTTTGCTGACTGTATAGAGCTTCTCCATCTTTGGCTGCAAAGAATATAATCAATCTGATTTCAGTGTTGACCATCTGGTGTTGTCCATTTGTACAGTCTTCTCTTGTGTTGTTGGAAGAGGGTGTTTGCTATGACCGGTGCGTTCTTTTGGCAAAACTCTATTAGCCTTTGCCCTGCTTCATTCCGTACTCCAAGGCCAAATTTGCCTGTTACTCCAGGTGTTTCTTGACTCTCTACTTTTGCATTCCAGTCCCCTATAATGAAAAGGACATCTTTTTTGGGTGTTAGTTTTAGAAGGTCTTGTAGATCTTCATAGAATCATTCAACTTCAGCTTCTTCAATGTTACTGGTCATGGCATAGACTTGGATTACCGTGATATTGAATGGTTTGCCTTGGAAATGAACAGAGATCTTTCTACCGTTTTTGAGATTGCATCCAAGTACTGCATTTCAGACTCTTTTGTTGACTATGAGGGCTACTCCATTTCTTCTAAGGAATCCTGCCCACAATAGTAGGTGTAATGGTCATCTGAGTTAAATTCACCCATGGCAGTCCTTCTTAGCTCGCTGATTTCTAGAATGTCGGTGTTCACTCTTGCCATCTCCTGTTTGTCCACTTCAATTTGCCTTGATTCATGGACCTAACATCCCAGGTTCCTATGCAATGTTACTCTTTACAGCATCAGACCTTGCTTCCATCACCAGTCACATCCACAACTGGGTATTGTTTTTGCTTTGTCTCCATCCCTTCATTCTTTTTGGAGTTATTTCTCCACTGATCTCCAGTAGCATATTGGGCACCTACCGACCTGGGGAGCTCATCTTTCAGTATCCTATCATTTTGCCCTTTCATACTCTTCATGGGGTTCTCAAGGCAAGAATGCTGAAGTGGTTTGCCATTCCCTTCTCCAGTGAACCACCATCTGTCAGACCTCTCCACCATGGCCGGTCCGTCTTGGGTGGCCCCACATGGCATGGCTTAGTTTCATTGAGTTAGACAAGGCTGTGGTCCATGAGATCAGATTGGGTAGTTTTCTTGACTGTAGTTTCAGTCTGTCTGGTCTCTGATGCCCTCTCACAACACCTACCGTCTTAGTTGGATTTCTCTGACCTTGGACGTGGGTTATCTCTTCACGGCTGCTCCAGCAAAGCGCAGCTGCTGCTCCTGACCTTGGACGAGAGGTATCTCCTCACGGCCGCCCTCCTGACCTTGGACATGGGTCATAATCAGTCAGGTAAGAGCAAAAATGAATGCTTGTAAAAGTATTATATTTACCAGTATCTTGAAGATACCTATTATGATTGTTAGACTCATTAGTAAATGGTGGTAAAGCGCTAATACTTGTCCTCTGGAACTATATAACCTTGCTTATAATGAAATATCCCATTTCAATAGTAATATTCATACTTTTGCTTCCATCTTGCTGAGGACAGCTACAGAAACAATATCTTGCTGCAAGGGAGTGACTCCTGGATCTTCTTGGGACCTATTTAACATATATATAAGCACAAGACAATTTCCTTCAAGAAGACTCTCAGCCTGCCTTTGGATGCTTTTCTTTTCATTATACAATTAGATTTTTCAAATCTCTACTTCATTAAGTGAAGTATACTGCCAGGTCCAGTTTTCTTGCCAAACAGCTGAGCAATCTGTTAGACTTTCTCCCAGAATCTGTGGCAAGTATACCCATACTAATGTGTTTGACTTAATTTAAATTTGTGTTTCTTTTTACTTGTTCTAACACCACTAAAATTATTTGTATACATAGTTATCAGGTCACTTCCTGTATTAATTCACAACATTTTACAATTACTTTGCTGTGTAAGCTTTTATCTCCTGGGTAAGCTTTTCTACTTGTATATTCAGAGTATATTTGAACCTGAATTACTTGAATTTTATTTGAATCTGGGTAAGATTTTCTGCTTGTACTTTTAGAGTACACTTGGTTCCTGGTGGCTTAGATGGTAAAGAATCTTCCTGCAATGTGGGAGATCTGGGTTTGATCCCTGTGTTGGGAGGATTCCCTGGAGGAGAGCATGGCAACCTACTCCAGTTTTCTTGCCTGGAGAATCCCCACAAACAGAGGAGGCTGGTGGGCTGCAGTCTATGGGGTCACAAAGAGTCGGACATGACTGAGTGATTAAGCACATGAATCTGAAACTAGTTAATTTTTCTAAAGGAAATGAGAAGTGGTAGAGTTTATCCCTTGGGAAATTTGGAATCAACTTTCTAAAACAAAATAGCAATTAAAAAGAAAAATAAGAACAACAGTAACAATAAAACACTGCACGGAGTGAGGTCTAAACCTGGCAGGAATAAACTTCTCAAACAAAAAATTAGGGATTTTGGCTAATAAGGACAAAATTATTGGAAGGACTAGAGGAGGAGGGTCTTATTTTCAAATTCCATGACTATCTTCCAGAATGGACTCACCAGGGAAGCAACTCTGACTACCAGTTTGAATTCTTGAGAAATGTCTATACTTAAAAATGCAATACAGAATTTAATCAAGAAGCCATTGCTACCGCTCTATCTTTGGATAACCAGAAAGCTGGAGAGTAGACACTGAAACATAGTCACAGAGGATTGTCATGTTCACAAAAATTTTCTTACAAAAAGGAAAAATCAAAACATGTCCAAAGAAGCAAGTAGAAGGCTTCCTGTTTTCATTTACCTCTACTTTTCAAATTCCAGATGCATTTATAGATAGAATCACTTAATAGATAGAACTACTTAATAGATAGAACTTAATTTACTCTTGCAAAAGAATGGAATGATGGCTAAGTTACACAACCCAGAGTGCCCACCATACTACACAAGAAAAATCAAAGCATCCTGTCAGATAATTGCAATGATAATTAGAAAACGTAGCTATATACACAGGTGTGTGCATGTGTGCTAAGTCGCTTCAATCATGTCCATCTCTTTGCATCCCAATGGCCTGTAGGCCACCAGGCTCCTCTGTCCGTAGAATTCTCCAGGCAAGAATAGTGGACTGAGTTGTCATGCCCTCCTCCAGGGAATCTTCCTGATCCAGGGATTAAAACCAAATCTTCTGTGACTCTTGCATTCCAGGTGGATTATTTGATGCTGAACCACTGGGGAAGCCCCACAGAGGTGTAGTCATACATATTTATATGAAGACTTTCTAATTTGTAGCCACGTACTATAGTGTCAAATGGTTTGCTCCTAAAGATATTTTGCATAGATAGAAATCATTTAGGCATAATCATGAAGAACACTCCTTTGATGTATGTCAATAATTCATTGCTATGCCACTAATGGGAAGACGGATGGATGAGTACTGTGACTTCAGCTGGCGGCCTGTTGTGTAACTTGCGATTAAGCCTTAACTTCATTCATAGTAGAGAAGTGCTGTGCTTAGTCATGTCCAGCTCTGCAATTCCATGGACTGCAGCCCATCAGGCTCCTCTGTCCATGGAATTTCCCAGGCAAGAATACTGGAGAGGGTTGCCATTCCTTCTCTAGGGGATCTTCCTGACCCGGGGATTGAAACTGTGTCTCCTGTGTCTCCTGCATTTGCAGGCAGATTCTTCACCACTGTGCCACGTGGGTGTATTCCAATTCCACATTACTGTATAAAAGGGCAACTGGAAATGCAACCTTTAAACTGATATAATTACAGAGCTGGTCACAAATAAGCTATAATGCATAAATATTTATGATATCTAATATTCTTCTATGCTTTTTAGTCAGAATTTTTATTTATTTACTCATCTAGGCATCATTTTGGGTTGGTGACGTCTCCATTTTAATGAGAGAAGAGTTGGCCTTTTATACTTAGTGATGTAAATTGTTACCTATAAAGTGGAATTTGAATAGCTATAACTGACCTCTAGACAAATGTTTCCTACCAAATCTCTTACAGTTCCTAAGCTTCTGGTTGTTAGCATCACTTCCTAAAACTTAGCTAGATTGATACAGCTGGAGGGGTAGGTTATTGATTTTTTCTATAAAAGCTGTTGCAGTTTAAGAGATCTCAGGATCTCAAAAAACAAATTAACTACTAGTAAAATTAGGAATGATGAAGGTCAGGATTCTGGTCTTGTCTGGAATGAGAAAGGTGTTTTTAGTAGAGAACTGTTCCCAACATAGCAAAGTGTTATGGGCTCCAGTAATCATGTTTAAGTCCTAAATTCTAGGACCTCAGAATGTGACTGTATTTGGAGAAAAGGTCTTTAAAGAAGTAATTAAGTTAAAGTGAGGTATTATATTGGGCCTTGGTCCAATATGACTCATGTCCTCATAAGAAGAAGAAATTAGGATACAGGTGACAGAAGGAACACTATGTTAAGACATAATAAGCAGCTCATCTATAAGTCAAGGAACGAAGCCTCAGAGCAAACCTTCAGTAACCTTAACCTCAGACTTCTAGCCTCCAAAATTGTGAGAAAATGGATTTCTATATTTAAACTACCTAGCCTGTGGTACTTTGTTATAGTAGCTTTAAGACACCTACAAGGGAATGCCAGGTACCTTGGTTAGGATGCGCGTGCTCAGTCGCTCAATCCTGTCTGACTCTTTGCGACCCCATGGACTGCAGCCCACCAGGCTCCCCTGTCCATGGGGAATCTCCAGGCAAGAATACTGGAGTGGGTTGCATGCTCTCCTCCAGGGGATCTTCCCAATCCAAGGATCGAATCCAGGTCTCCCACACTGCAGGCAGATTCTTTACCAGCGGAGCCACCGGGGAAGCCCTGGTTAGGATAGGATTGAATATAATGTTAAGAATATTTTTGTTCTTAAATTAGTAGCTGAAAGGGTCTCAAAGAGAAACACTGAGCTTGCTTTGTTGCTGTTTTTGTCACTAAGCTGTGTTCACCTCTGAGACTCCATGGACTGCAGCACGCCAGGCTCTTCGGTCCTCCACTCTCTTCTGGAGTTTACTCAGACTCAAGTCCATTGAGTCGGTGATGCTATCTAATCCTCTCATCTTCTGCCACCCGTGTATCCTTTTCACCTTCAATCTTTCCCAGCATCAAGGTCTTTTCCAATGAGTCCACTCTTCTCATCAAATGGCCAATGTATTGGACCTTCAGGTTCAGCAAGTCTTTCCAATGAATATTTAGGGTTGATTTCCCTCAAAAGTAACTGGTTTGATCTCCTTGCAGTCCAAGTGATGCTCATGAGTCTTCTCCAGCACCACATTTTGAAAGCATCAGTTCTTCAGTGTTCAATATTCTTTATGGCCCAACTCTTGCATCTGTACATGACTAATGGAAAAACCATAGCTTTAGCATAACTTTAAGTGTGCTTACTCTAGAACTGTTTGCTCAGGAACTGTATTTAATGCACAGTATAGCCTACAGTTACTGAGAGTTCATTCAACATATTATATCACATTTAAGAGAATTTCAACACTATTATCATTGTGGTTTCTACTATGAAGATCTGGATTTACCAATGCACACACATACGCCATCACTCACTCACCCTGGTTCATACAAGTACAGATGGATTAGCCTGAGAGCTATTGATAAAAATGTTAGGCTTCAAGTCTATCATGTGCTCACATCTTTTCAAGTCTCTGCACTTAATTTTGTGTCTGTAAGTTTGCATTACTCCAAGAATTAGAATCCCCATCCCCAAAGTAGTGTGTTCCCTCTGTGCATTTGTGTGTGTGTGTTCTGCCAATAAAAACTACAAAGATGGCTGGTGTTTACATACTCCATCTCTACGTTATCAATGGACGACTTCCTAATAATAAGGACCATACCATATACTTTCCAAAAAGCCTATCAGATTATCTGACCTACAACACCATTCTACAAATATTTGTTAGTGAAAGGGAGAGGAGAAAGGAAGACAGCATAATAAAAAGAAAAATAAATGTATTTTTTCCAAAATAAAGGTGCTATAGATTTTTAAGTCTAAAAAAAAAGGAAAAGAATTAGAAGAATGCAGCAGCATAAAGTTAAGTTTTAAACGTACTATTTGAACAAGATGATCTCATTATGAATGGAGATTATATAGTCTCACTTATGACACTGAGGTTTTAAATTGTTTACTTTTAATAAGCACAAAAATCAATCTACTGAATTTATTTTGTCCAGTTACTATTATTTCATATTTAAATATTAGGCAGATTTCATTGATATACACTTAAAAAATCAATTTTTATGTGTCTTTACAATATGATAGAACATTTCTTCAGGAAAGTGTTAAAGATATCCACTAGTTCCAGTGAGGCCTGCTTCTGTGTGCACTTTATATGATTTTGTCATCACTTGAGAAAGCTTCAAAGAGACATAGATCTAAATTCAGGAGATCATTAATGGAAACCAAACCCAGCTTATTGTGTTACAGTCATAAAACTTATGTTCAAATTACAGCTACATCCTTTATAATTCAACTAATAAGTTAGGTGAGGAGACAACCACATAGTTCAGCTTTGATACAGTTTGTATTTCCTGAAGCATAATAAAGAACAGACAGCAAAATAGGATATCAGCTGTCAAGGTGACTGAAAAAAAATGACATGTAAAAGTTTTATATCTGTAGAATTATCTGTTTTCATTGCCTGATCGCTCTGCAGACCATGGGGTCGCAAAGAGTCAGACACAACTGAGAGACTGAACAACAAAATGATCTCTGAAATTAAAATGTTGCACATTTGGATATTTCAAAATGATGTAACCTTAATTTATTAGCATATGGGAACAAGAATCAGAATAAAGCATGGTCATTTACCAACAGTGCTATTGGCTGTGCTGACATCTTTTTTCTCCCTTCTCTATGCTTCTGATATATAGGGATGATAAGAAGAAAGGAGATGGTCATTAGCATATTCATTTACTTTATTAATGTGATTTAGAAGCAATGGTTTAAAATACTGGGGTCATATATATCTTCTTACCTTTCAGACCCATACTTAGTTTTCAAACAAAGTTGAACTAGATGATCTCTAATTAACTGTACTAACTGTATTTATTTTTCAGTAAGGACCTTGCCACCAAAAGGGAACTTCATAGAAAAATTGGGAGGTAATAGGCAATATGATTATCCAGCCAATCCTTTTATCAGCCTGTAGGGTTGCACTTGGCCTTTGAATGTATGAAAGTGAATTACATACACACTGACACAAAAATACACAAACATTACTATTGTCTTTTTTTAGTTACTGTGCCTTTTTACAACATGATATATAATGGTGAATATTTTGGAGAATCATGAAATTCTCTGTCAGACCTCAATGGTTTAGAGTACCAGAGGGAGAATAAAGGGCATGAACTTACAGGCGGGGGGCAGCGGGGGAGCAGGAAGAGAGGGAAGGAAGGAGAGAGAGAGAAAAAGAGTGAGAGGAAACCGTTATGTCTTCTGACATACTGCACTGAATAGACTTGATTACCATAAAAGCAGAGCATCAGTTCACTTCAGTTCAGTCACTCAGTCGTGTCCGACCCTTTGCGACCCCATGAACCGCAGCACGCCGGGCCTCCGTGTCCATCACCAACTCCCAGAGTTTATCCAAACTCATGTCCATTAAGTCGCTGATGCTATCCAACCATCTCATCTTCTGTCATCCCCTTCTCCTCCTGCCCTCAATCTTTCCCAGAATAAGGGTCTTTTCAAATTAGTCAGCTCTTTGCATCAGGTAGCCAAAATATTGGAGCTTCAGCTTCAACATCAGTCCTTCCAATGAACACCCAGGACTGATCTCCTTTAGGATAACTGGTTGGATCTCCCTGCAGTCCAAGGGACTCTCAAGAGTCTTCTCCAACACCACAGTTCAAAAGCATCAATTCTTTGGTGCTCAGCTTTCTTTATAGTCCAACTCTCACATCCATACATGACCACTGGGAAAATCATAGCCTTGACTAGATGGACTTTTGTTGACAAAGTAATGTCTCTATTTTTTAATACGCTGTCTAGGTTGATCATAACTTTCCTTCCAAGGAGTAAGCATCTTTTAAAAGAAGGGCATAGGGGTCATCAAATCATTCAGAATGTGAAGTAATACAAAATGTGTGTCTAAATGGAAGCAAAAAACTTGGAGAGCATTTAAGGATGTTAATCTCTATAAATGTGCAAATTTCTAAACTCTGGGTAGGAAAACACAGGAGGAAAAAGTGTCAAAATGTTAAAGGAATAAAGGTTAACTAAATAGATACAGGGTTCTAGAGATGGACTTTATGAATGAGGTTGAGCACTGAAGAGTTGATACTTTCTAACTGTGGCTGTGGAGAAAACTCCTGAGAGTGCCTTGAACTGCAAGATCAAATCAGCCAATCCTAAAGAAAATCAACACTGAATATTCATTGGAAGGACTGATGCTTAAGCTGAAACTCCAACACTTTGGCCACGTGATGTGAAGAGCCGACTCATTAGAAAGATCCTGATGCAGGGAGAGACTGAAGGCAGGAGGAAAAGGGGATGGCATAACCAACTCAATGGACATGAGTTTGAGTGACCTCCGGGAGATGATGAAGGACAGGGAAGCCTGGGGTGCTGCAGTCTGTCAGACAGAGCTGAGCATTTAAACAGGGCTTCCCTGGTGGCTCAGTCTGTAAAGACTTTGCCTGCAGTGCAAGAGACTGGGCTAGATCCTGGGTCAGGAAGATCCGCTAGAGAAAGAAATGGCAACCCATGCTAGTATTCTTGCCTGGAGAATCCCATGGACAGAGGAGCCTGGAGGACTACAGTCCACAGGGTCTCAAAGAGTCTGATAAGACTGAAGCAACTTAGCACACATGTAAGCCATTTAACCAAGATGACATTATTGTCTATAGTCTATACATTAATACAAATGTGTGGATTACAAAATCACTCCTCTTGATTAATGAAGGTGCCTACCCCTTTAATTTAAACTTTACTTACCTGTATTAAGAGCAAAAAAACATTCTGAATTTAGCAGCTGCATGTAAGCTGCCATAGTATACAGAAAAACTTACACATTTTCCAAATCACTGCAATTAGATAGTTTCTCAGAAGAACATAACCTAAAATAAACTTTGTCTTTGAAAAAGAGAGCACAATTGGAAAAATATTTCAAAATATGTTTTTCATTAGGCAAGTGATAAAACATTACAGAATAGTTTAAATTTAATGACAGCTTAAATATAATTGTTGAAGAGCATTAAACCATTTATTTTTATTTGAGAAAAATTAATGTAGACAGTGTGAATTAATGCCTATGGACACTGACGCTATTATTAACACTTTAAGGAATTGAAGAATAATGATACTCCCATATAATGCGTACTAAATGAAGTTCATCACCTCATCTATTTGTTTAGGTGATGAACTCCATTTAGTACGCATTATATGGGAGTATCACTATTTGAATGTTATAGTTAAAAGAGTATAATTGCCCCCTTATTTTTTTTCACCAAGCTAGAGGTACAATTACAAACAAAGTGTAGACCTAAGTCCACTCAATATCCTTGCATGCTTTAGCTCTTTGTGAGTCTGTCACATTTACTATGAGAGAGTAAATGAGAGACTCACATATATTCTTTTCACCTAACTTATAAATCTCATCTCTAATTGGATTTGATTCTTTTAGGCTTATAGATCAGACTGACATAGCTGATTTTTTTCTTAAAAAGTGTATGCTTTTATAGGGATAATATTCCTAACATGGAACAATTCTTAAAAGATTTTAGAAGAATATGGTATCGGGTGGGAGTTGATGGGTGCCTCCATCCCAGCTAAAACAAAGAAACAGACAACAGGTATTCCCATTTTCTAATTTCTGGAACCTGCGAATCTGAACTTGAAAAAGGGACTTTGCAGATGGAAGTCAGCTAAAGATCTTGAGATGAAATCTCACTGGATTTGGGGCCTATCCAGTGACAGCTGCCCTAAGACCTTACAAGAAAACGGTACAGAGAGATTTTGGACACATAGACACTGAAGCAAATCATGTGACAATGGATGCAGAGCTTGAGTTATGCAGCCCCAAGCCAAGGGGCATCTGGAATCACTGGAAGTTGGAAGAGGCAGGAAAGGGTTTTCCTCTAGAGCCTCTGAGGGAGTATAGCCCTATTGACACCTTGATTCAGACTTCTGACCTCCAAAATTATTGGAAAGTAAGTTCCGTGGTTTTGTTTAAACTACCTTGTTTCTAGTAAATTGTTATAGCAACCCTAGGAAAAAATACAAAGGGTATTACTTAAAATGGAAATTTGTAAGAAATTATAAATCATTCTTTTTTTCCCCAAGATACTTTCAAAACATTTGCATATTTGCCCAAATATTGTCTTTTATTTGTCTGGGCTAAAATCTACATAATTCAAAGTTCTAGACAGAAAATTTGGCCATATTACAGAAAATGTACTTATTTATCTGTTACAAATAATATATGACATTTGTCTTTACTAATACACTGTATTTAAAAAATTGAACAAATGTTCATAGGGCATGCATGATCATATTTTGCACACAAAAATGGATATTTTAAGCCTAACTTCAAATGAGCATTAGACAGTTTCAACCCATGTGTGTAATAACCTGTTTTCATGCTTCTGAGAAAGCGGCTTATACTTAGAGAGTATCAACTCACAGCTGTTCCTCTCATAAAATTTTTGCTCTGCTGGAATAGACAGGGCTTTCTGAATGAAATTTGTTACACTCTACAAGCAATAGAGATCTCTCATCAATTGTTTCAAGTGGTCACATTTGATAAAACCAATTATAGCCTGAGCAGTGATGATCATTTCCTACCTAATAAAATAGAGTAAGTGAACATTACAACTCAACAACAATTTATAGCACTAGGCATAATCTGTGAGGTCAGAGGCGGGGGACATTTCTAACTTGGGATGATTAAGTATTCAGCTTGAGCCAAGGAATATCATTTATAAAGCCAAAATCAAGCAGCAATGTGAATGTTCTGAAAATGGAATCTTTCTTATATTCAGTGTAGTGTTTAATGGTTTCACAGGACTCTCCTGGGCAGTACTTCAGTAAAAACGCTTATTATATTTCATATCAGTTAAGGTACCTTACTTGTGATTTTTAAAAATAATTGTTTTAAACTTAATAGATTCTTCCACAGGCGTCACTTGAGACTGGAAGTTTACTGGTGTCCTCTGAGTTGATTTTATTGCTCTGGAATCAGTAAGAATTTTCTCTTAGGGAAATAGAATTTTGCACATGACATCGTTCTTCTTTTACAGAAATAATGTAGACATGTGCATGCTATTGGACAATTGAAATATGATGAAGTCAGTTTTCTTGTATCCACTGTCCCTGCATTGCATGCTTCTAGAGCAGTTCCTAGATTTTGAAAGATAGTTGTGTTTTTGCATAGTTGTTTATGTGGAGCTTGTTTCTAATATTTCTTTTTTCTTTATTGCTTGAATTTTGCTAGAATATGATCTCTTTTGACCCATTCAATCATTCTGTGAAGGGACATTTTAGAGCAACTATTATTATAACTCATTTTTTTCCAAATTTGTCAGTGAAGACTATGAGAAGTTTATGAACTGCCTAGTATATGATGAGACCAAAGTGAGGGCATCTCCACTCTGATGCTGTTTTAAATCCCACTCACTAGAGCATTCTGATAAGATGATAAAGGGTGTCTGGAGTTTAAACCAGAAACATGTAATGCCCAGGATTACCTCAAGGAATTTTTGCTAGTTACCTGAACCTACAGTAACCTGAACCAAAATTTTTATATATTATACTTTTAGATATCAGTATCTAGATTTTAAGATATACTTAGGGTATAACATTTCTAGTAAATCTGAATATAAGGCCACAAAACTAAAAAATAAACCAAAAATTAATCATACAGTATTGTGGTCAGGATAAGTTAGATTGTGTTGTGGTTAAAACAAACAAACAAAAAAGCAACAGAAACTTAGTGACATAAAACAACAAAGATTATTTCTCATTCACAAAATAACCTCAAATGCAAATAGATTTTGTGGAAGGGCAGAGGGGTTAGTGGAAATTATTCGTGTGGTCACCTAGAGATACGGGCTGACTGAAGCTTCATCTCAGCACATACTCCCATGATTGTCACGGCACAGAAAGAAAACAGTTAGAAGATGGCTACTCTGCAATTAAATACTTTGTCATGGAAGCGCTTTACATTATTTTTACCCCATATCCATTCGCCAGAATTCATAGCGTTCATTGTGTGCAAGCTCAGTCGTGTCGGACTCTTTGTGACCTCATAGACTGTAGCCTGCCAGGCCCCTCTGTCCATGGGATTTTCCAGGTAAGGATACTGGTGTCCTTTGCCAGATCTTCCTCCAGGGTATATTTCCCACCCAGGGATTGAACCCGCATCTCCTGAGTCTCCTTCATTGCAAGCGGGTTCTTTATCTGCTGAGCCACTGGAGAGACTTCACCACAATTAATCACACCTAATTTCAAAAAGAAGGCGGGTGCTTCCCTGGTAGCTTAGCTGGAAAAGAATCCACCTGCAATGTTGGAGATCCTGGTTCCATTCCTGCTTCGGAAAGATCCCCTGGTGGAGGACATGGCAACCCACTCCAGTATTCTTGCCTGGAGAAACCCCATGGTCAGAGGAGCTTGGGGGGCTATCCAGTCCATAAGGTCAGGAAGAGTCAGACACAACTAAACAATTAGGCACAATACAGCACAATTTCAAAGGGAGGGGAAAATACAATACTCAGGTGTGCCTGGAAGGGAGTGAAGCCAGATGTTAGAGAACATGTTGAAATGTGTGTCACAGGGGGAAAGGTAGACTTTTATTCATTTATTTATTTTAAAATTAGGGCTTATCTTTTGGAATATAACTGTGGATGGCTCAAAGTAAGATGCAGGGTTTGAGAAGTGAAAGAAGCTTTGGCATTTTATTGGGTCTATGTAGAAATTCAATGTAGAAATTTCTTCTAAAATCCTCTTCATGAATTCTCCTTGAATAATTCCAGCGATGATGTGTTAGCTATTTAACCTGTTAGCTGTTATTCTACTGGACAACTCTATTATTGAAGACTATTATGTTATTCGAGCCTGAAATCTATGAAACTGAAGTTCTCACTTATCAACCCTCATCCTGCCTTCTGAGCACCATCAGCTCAGTTCAGTTGCTCAGTCGTGTCCGACTCTTTGCAACCCCATAAATCGCAGCATGCCAGGCCTCCCTGTCCATCACCAACTCCTGTAGTTTACTCAAACTCATGTTGATTGAGTCAGTGATGCCATCCAACCATCTCATCCTCTGTCGTCCCCTTCTCCTCCCACCTTCAATCTTTCCCAGCATCAGGGTCTGAGCACCGTATAACACAACAAATTGACTTGACGAAATCCACAAAACTAGCTGAAGTAGAACTTAAGGAACTGCAGACTCTAGGGCTAACTCTTGACCACCAGATGACATGTACCCTACAAGGTTACAGCTGGCCCTTAGGATATAACATTTTATTTCTCTACCTCGTCAGGTGGTCTACACCCCTCATGTTGTTGTTAATTCCACAGGGGAACTCTAAGTTTGAAAATATAATTTATCATATCTTTATATTCTTAAAAATGCAATCCCAAAAGCACAATTAGATACCAATTACAATCAGCAGGATGGCTATCAAAAAAGAAACAAATAGTAACTGTCAATGATGACATGAGGAAATTGGAACCCTTGTGCATTGTTGATAAGACGTATAAAGCTGGTACACCCTTTGTGGAAAACAGTATGGTGGTTGCTCAAAATATTAAACATAGAATTATCTTATGATCCAGCAATTCTACTTCTGGATCTAAAGCTAAAATAAGAAATCTCCACACTGTTTTCCATAGCGGCTGTACTAGTTTGCATTCCCACCAACAGTGTAAGAGGGTTCCCTTTTCTCCACACCCTCTCCAGCATTTATGGCTTGTAGACTTTTGGATAGCAGCCATCCTGACTGGCGAGTAATGGTACCTCATTGTGGTTTTGATTTGCATTTCTCTAATAATGAGTGATGTTGAGCATCTTTTCATGTGTTTGTTAGCCATCTGTAAGTCTTCTTTGGAGAAATGTCTGTTTAGTTTTTTGGCCCATTTTTTGATTGGGTCATTTATTTTTCTGGAATTGAGCTGCAGGAGTTGCTTGTATATTTTTGAGATTAATCCTTTGTCTGTTTCTTCATTTGCTATTATTTTCTCCCAATCTGAGGGCTGTCTTTTCACCTTACTTATAGTTTCCTTTGTAGTGCAAAAGGTTTTAAGTTTCATTAGGTCCCATTTGTTTATTTTTGCTTTTATTTCCAATATTCTGGGAGGTGGGTCATAGAGGATCTGCTGTGATTTATGTCGGAGAGTGTTTTGCCTATGTTCTCCTCTAGGAGTTTATAGTTTCTGGTCTTACATTTAGATCTTTAATCCATTTTGAGTTTAATTTTTGTGTATGGTGTTAGAAAGTGTTTCTAGTTTCATTCTTTTACAAGTGGTTGACCAGTTTTCCCCAGCACCACTTGTTAAAGAGGTTGTCTTTTTCCATTGTATATCCTTGCCTCAAATAGAACTGCCATATGCCCAGCAATCCCACTTCTGGGCATACACACTGAGGAAACCAGATCTGAAAGAGACACGTGCACCCCAATGTTCATCGCAGCACTGTTTATAATAGCCAGGACATGGAAGCAACCTAGATGCCCATCAGCAGATGAATGGATAAGGAAGCTGTGGTACATATACACCATGGAATATTACTCAGCCGTTAAAAAGAATTCATTTGAACCAGTTCTAATGAGATGGATGAAACTGGAGCCCATTATACAGAGTGAAGTAAGCCAGAAAGATAAAGAACATTACAGCATACTAACACATATATATGGAATTTAGAAAGATGGTAACGATAACCCTATATGCAAAACAGAAAAAGAGACACAGAAATACAGAACAGACTTTTGAACTCTGTGGGAGAAGGTGAGGGTGGGATGTTTCAAAAGAACAGCATGTATACTATCTATGGTGAAACAGGTCACCAGCCCAGGTGGGATGCATGAGACAAGTGCTCCGGCCTGGTGCACTGGGAAGACCCAGAGGAATCGGGTGGAGAGGGAGGTGGGAGGGGGGATCGGGATGGGGAATACGTGTAAATCTATGGCTGATTCATATCAATGTATGACAAAAAAAAATAAACATATAAAAAAATAAAAAAAATAAAAAAAAAGAAAGCATGTTCTGGAGAGAATGCCAAAAAAAAATAAAAATAAAAAATAATAAAGCTAAAATAACATAAAGTGAGAACGTGAACAGTTATTTGTACATTCCTGTTCATAGAAACACTATTGGCAATATCTAAACGGAGAAATCTATTCAAATATCCATCAACAGATGAATGGATAAACAAAATGTGGTATATACACACCAATGGAATGTTATTCAGCCTTAAAAGACACATGGAAAATATATATATGCTACAATATGGATGAACCTTGAAGACATCATGCTAGTGAAATAAGCCAGAGACCAAAGGACATATATAGGGTTGATTCTACTTATACGAGGTATCTAAATTTGTCAGATTCATAAAATGGAAAGTAAAATGTTAGTCACCAGTAGCTGGTGGTCATGGAGAATGGGGAGTTACTGTTTGATATGTATAAGGTTTCAGTTTGTGAACATAAAAAGGTTGTAAAAATAGATGATGGGGATGGCTGCACATCACTGTGAATGTACTTAATATCACTAAACTATAGACTTAATAGTGGTTAAAATGGTAAAATTTTTGTTATGTATATATTTTACCACAATATAAAAGGAAAAAAAAAATGCAAGCCTGTTTCATACTTAAAGAATTTTTATGGTCTTAAGGAAATAATTTTCTAAGAGACTTAATTGATGTGTTTCATTCACATGTGCAAAATATACGTGTAATTAAATAGAGGTCCAAAGAATGTCAGTGTAAGATGAAGATCTGGTAAAAAAATAAAAATATGCTGTTTAATTCTAATCATTCTTGATCATAATTTAGCCTGTGAAATGGATCACCTATTGCTATACTACTTATAATATGCAAATAGTTATTTATATAGGATCTGCTAAAATTATGCATGGGTTTCTAAATTACCAACACATCCAGGAAATGATAGCAAGGATGAATTTTACTTATTATGTTCCTTACTTAGAGTCCATCAGTCCTGCACTATCTGTTAAATACGAAGACTCAATTCAGTTCAGTTGCTCAGTCGTGTCCGACTCTTTGTGACCCCATGCATCGCAACACACCAGGCCTCCCTGTCCATCACCAACTCCTGGAGTTTACTCAAACTCACGTCCATCGAGTCGGTGATGCCATCCAGCTGTCTCATCCTCTGTCGTCCCCTTCTCCTCCTGCCTCCAATCCCTCCCAGCATCAGGGTCTTTTCCAATGAGTCAACTCTTCGCATGAGGTGGCCAAAGTATTGGAGTTTCAGCTTCAGCATCAGTCTTCCCAATGAACATCCAGGATGGATCTCCTTTAGGATGGACTGGTTGGATCTCCTTGAAGTCCAAGGGACTCTCAAGCATCTTCTCCAACACCACAGTTCAAAAGCATCAATTTTTCGGTGCTCAGCTTTCTTCACAGTCCAAATCTCACATCTATCCATGACCACTGGAAAAACCATAGCCTTGACTAGACGGACCTTTGTTGGCAAAGTAATATCTCTGCTTTTTAATATGCTATCTAGGTTGGTTATAACTTTCCTTCCAAGGAGTAAGCGTCTTTTAATTTCATGGCTGCAATCAACATCTGCAGTGATTTTGGAGCCCCAAAAAATAAAGTCTAACACTGTTTCCACTGTTTCCCCATCTATTTCATGAAGACTCAACCTGACCCTAGTTCCAACTAAAAAAATGCCAACAATACTAATACTCCACCAAAATTACCAGCTCCAATCAGTACATTCAGCATTTCCTCTCTTGACTGAAATGAGCTGCTATTATTTATCTTCTTTCTCCAAACAGTGTATTTTCTTGGTGGTTCATTGTTTAAGAATTTTGAATCCAAGGAACAAACAACTTATAATCATTAGTCCATTTAGAGAACTGATGATCCATGTAACCTCCATTTGCCTGCATCTCTGGATTTCACTTTCAAAATCAAGTTCCCTGGTATTTTTGGATCAATGCCCGATAATACCTAGGAGATACTGCAGGTTTACTTCCAGACCACCTCAATAAAGAGAATATTGAATAAAATCAGTTATATAAGTTTCTTTTTGGGGGGATGGGTTCCCAGTGCAAATAAAGTTACGTTGGCATTATACTGGTTTATTAAGTGTGTAAATAGCATTATGTCTTAAAAAATATGCATACTTAATTAAAAAATGCTAAAAATGCTAATCATTGAAGGAACCTTCAGGAAGTCATAATCTTTTTGCTGGTCTTGTGTCTCTGTCGATGGCTGCTGAAGGTTGGGTGGTTTTGGAAATTTCTAAAAATAAGAGAACAATGAAGTTGGCCACATCAATTTACTCTTCTTTTCAGGAACAATTTCTCTGCAACATTCAATGCTGTTTGATAGCTTTTTACTCACTGTAGAACCTTTTTTTCCCCAAAACTGGAGTCAATCATATCAAAACCTGTCACTGTTTTATAAACTAAATTTATGTAATAGTCTAAATCCTTTGTTGTCATTTCAACAATCTTCACAGGATATTCACCAAAAATAGATTTAATCTCAAGAAATAAGTATCTTTGCTTACCCATAAGAAATGAGTCCTTGTCCATTTAAGGTTTATCATGAGATTTAAGCAAATCAGTCACATCCTTAGGTTCAACGTCTAATTCTGTTTCTCTGGCTATCTCCATTGGATGCATTTGCAGTTACTTCCTCCACTGAAATCTTGAACTCTTTGAAGTCATCTATGAGAACTGGAATTGACTTCTTCAAAATTCCTGTCAATGTTGATATTTTGACCTCTTTCCATGAATCACAAATATTCTCGATAGCATCTAGAGTAACAAATCCTCTCCAAGTTTTTAATGTACTTTATCCAGATACATCAGAAGAGTCACTATCTATGGCAGCTATGGCCAGAGGAATCTATTTATTTAATTAAAAGATCTGAAAGTCAAAATGACTCCTTGATCTAAGGGCTCCAGAATGGATGTTGTTTTTACAGGCATATTCAGTTCAGCTCAGTTCAGTCGCTCAGTTGGGTCCAATTCTTTGTGACTCCATGGACTGTAGCAACTGTCCATCACTAACTCCCAGAGTTTATTCAAACTCATGTCAATTGAGTCAATGATGCAATCTAATCATCTCATCCTCTGTTGTCTCCTTCTCCTTCTGCCTTCAGTCTTTCCCAGCATCAGGGACTTTTCAAATGAGTCAGTTCTTTGCATCAGGTGGCCAAAGTATTGGAGTTTCAGCTTCAGCATCAGTCCTTCCAACGCATATTCAGGACTGATTTCCTTTAGGATGGACTGGTTGGATCTCCAAGGGACTCTCAAGAGTCTTCTCCAATACCACAGCTCAACAACATCAATTCTTTGGTGCTCAGCTTTCTTTATAATCCAACTCTCACATCCATACATGACTACTGGAAAAAACATAGCTTTGACTAGATGCAAAGGCATGAGAATAGCATTAATTCATCACACGTCTCATTGGACTTCTTAGGTGAACAGATGCATTGTCAATGATTGATAGAATTTTGAAAGAAATATTTTTCTGTCTAATTAGTAGATCTGAACAGTAGGCTTAACATATTCAGTAAACTATGTTGTAAACAGACATGTTGTCATCCAGGCTGTGTTGGTCCATTTACAGAACACAGGAAGAGCTGATTCAGATTCAACATAATTCTTGAGGGTCCTAGAATGGTAAATAATCAGTGATTTCAGCTTAAAAGTCACCAGTTGCATTAGTGCATTAACTCTGACAGGAGTCAGTCTATTTTTCGAAGCTTTGAATCCAGGCATGGACTTCCCCTCTCTAGTTGTGAAAGTCCTAGATGGCATCACCTTCCGAAAGAAGGTTGTTTTGTCTGCATTCCAAATCTGTTGTTTAGTGTAGCCACCTTCATTAATTATTTTAGTTAAATCTTCTGATAACTTGCTGCAGCTTCTACACAGTACTTGCAGCTGCATCTTGCTGTTTGATGTTATAGGGATGGCTTCTCTCCTTAACCTCATGAGTCAACTTCTGCTAGCTTCAAATTTTCTTCTGCAACTCTCTCAGCCTTCACAGAATTGAAGAGTGTTGGGGGGCCTTGCTCAGGATAAAGCTTCAACTTAAAAGAATGTTTTGTCTATATTGATCTTTTATCCAGGCCAGTACAACTTTCTCCATGTGAGCAATGAGGTTTTTTTTTTTTTTTTTTTTTTTTTGCTTTCTTATCACTCTTGTGTTCATTGGAGCAGCATGTTAAATTCCCTCAAAAACTTCTCCTTTGCATCCATAGCTTGGTTAACAATTTGGTACAAGAAGCCAAGGTTTTGACATATCTTGGTTTTTGACATGCCTTCCTCAGGAAGTTTAACCATTTCTAGTTTTTGATATAATGAGAGATGTGTGACTTTCTTTCACTTTTACACTTAAAAGCCATTGGAGGGCTATTAGCTGGCCTAATTTCAGCGTTGCTGTAGCTCAGGGAACAGTGAAGCCTGAGGAGAGGGAGAGAGATGAGAGAAGGGTTGAGTACTCAGAACACACACATTCATTCATTAAGTTTGCCATGTATGCAGGTATGGGGTGTGGTCGGTCCCCTAAAAAAAATTAGTAACGTCAAAGATCATTGACCACAGGTCACCATAACAACTATAATCAAAGCAAGAAAAGTTTAAAATATTGTGAGATTTACCAGAGTGCGAGATAGAGACCCAGAGTGAGCAAACGCTGCAGGAAAAACAGCATGGGCAGACTTGCTGGATGCAGGGTTGCCACAAATATCTTTGTAAAAAATGCGATTTCTGCCAAGTGCAGCAAAGCAAAGTGCAATAAAACAAGGATTTGATTATTGGCAGAAGGAGAACAAATCTTTCCACTCTAAAACATGTGGGTAAAAAGTACCCCAAGGTAAAACAATGCTGCTAAAAAAGAAAACCTAAATCCACCAAATAAGATGTAAGAATAAAGTGGTAGTTTGGAGGGGAGTAAGCAAGGAGAATTTGAAGTGAGGACACAAAGATTGAGCCAGAATGAAGGGGGAAGGGGCCAAGGATAGTTGGTCTCTTGTGCTATTAATAAAGAAGTAAGTTCAGAAAAGAAAGATTGTAGAATTGATATAGGAATTATTAAATAAAGGTGTTTGGAATCAAGGGTTTTTTGCAAGTGAATCACACACATGATTTTTCTTTATTAGTTCCACCTCTTGAACGTTCAATATTTTACCTTTTCATTTTATTTTCATTATTTTATTTGTCTCTCCTTCCTGTTTCAGTCTTCTCTTTTTTATTCTCTCTTTTCTTTTGTTCTTTTAAAAATCTCCCTTTTATTTGCTTTTCACTCAACATTTTGCACTACTTTCTCCTTATACAAATTTTGAATTAATTCTATCCTCTACTTTCCACAAACATACTCGGTGACTCACTGATTATATTGTTTTTCTTTCCCTTGTCCATTACTCCATCCAGTCCCTTGTGGTGTATGGTAGCTCTTCACAAACATGGATATTTTTAAATAACACTTTGATTTGAACTTAACCTTAATGTTTATAATGCAACTGCTTTATAAGTGTAATTTTCAGTTTCACATAAGGAGTAAATAGTAAACAAACTTGATTATTTTTGTTTGTTGGTTGGTTTAGGTGTAACTTCACATTGGCTTGCCTGATGGCTCGGCAGTAAAGAATCTGCCTGACAATGCAGGAGACATGGGTTTGATCTCTGGGTCAGGAAGATCCCCTGGAGAAGGAAATGGCATTCCCACTCCAGTAGTCTTGTCTAGGAAATCATAAACTAAAAATTGGTGCTCATCAAGGGCATTTGCCATCTGCCTCTGCTGAGACTGAATCCTGTGCTGCTATAATTATTGACCTTTGAATCTCCCTGAAGAGGGTGGAGAAATGAGGAAGTGTGTGCTCCAGGGAACCTGGAGGAACAAGTCTTTTCAGATAGTTCAGTCACTCAGTCATGCCCGACTCTTCGTGATCCCGTGGATTAAAGCACGCCAGGCCTCCCTGTCCATCACCAACTCCTGCAGCTTGCTCAAACTCATGTCCATGGAGTCGGTGATGCCATCCAACCAGCTCATCCTCTGTCATCCCCTTCTCCTCCTCCCCTCAATCTTTCCCAGAATCAGGGTCTTTTCCAATGAGTCAGTTCTTCATATCAGGTGGAGAAAATATTGGAGCTTCAGCTTCAGGGTCAATCATTCCAATGAATATTCAGGATGATTTCCTTTAGGATTGACTGGTTTGATCTCCTTGCAGTTCAAGGGACTAGCAAGAGTCTTCTCCAACACCACAGTTAAAAGCATCAATTCTTTGGCACTCAGCTTTCTTTATGGTCCAACTCTCACATCCATCCATGGCTATAGGAAAAAACATAGCTTCAACTGTACAGACCTTTGTAATGTAATGTCTCTGCTTTTTATTATGTTTTCTAGGTCATAGCTTTTCATGTCATAGCTTTTCTTCCAAGGAGCAAGCTTTTTTTTTTTTTAATTTCATGGCTGCAGTCAATATCTGCAGTGATTTTAGAGTCCAATAAAATAAAGTCTGTTACTGACTCCATTGTTTCCCCATCTATTTGCCATAAAGTAATGGGACCAGATGTCATAATCTTAGTTTTCTTAATGTTTAGTTCTAAGCCAGCTTTTTCATTCTCTTCTTTCACTTTCATCAAGAGGCTCTTTAGTTCCTCTTCACTTACTGGCATAGGGGTGGTGTCATCTGCATGTCTGAGGTTGCTGATATTTCTCCTGGCAATCTTGATTCCAGCTTGTGCTTTATCCAGTCCAGCATTTCTCATGTACTCTGCATATAAGTTAAATAAGCAGGGTGACAATATACAGCCTTGACATACTCCTTTTCCAATTTGGAACTAGTCTGTTGTTCCATGTCCTGTTCTAACTGTTGCTTCTTGACCTGCACACAGATTTCTCAGGAGGTAAGGTGAAACAAATCTTTAAATAGTTAAATATTTTCAGGATCTGATTACATGATTCCAATACTTTCATCTCTTCATATCTCTGTTGTTTTTCAGTCGCTCAGTCATGTTCAACTCTTTGCAACCCCATGGACTGCAGCATGCCAGGCTTCCCTGTCCTTCACCATCTCCTGAAACTTGCTCAAACTCATGTCCATTGAGTTGATGATGCCATTCAACCATCTTGTCCTCTGTCGTCCCCTTCTCCTCCTGCCTTCAATCTTTCCCAGCATCAGGGCCTATTCTAATCCCTTATGATGACATCAGCTCCTCTTAATTAGCAGAAAATCTTTTGTAAAATAAGTGCTTGATTGTACTGAATTCCCTCATCACCAAAATTGTATATACTAACCTTCCCCTACTACCTCTTTGGGACAGTTTCTCAGAGCTATCTGAGGTGCTGTCTCCTATGCTGCAGTCCTCATTTTGGCCCCAACAAAACTTAACTTTCAACTCTCATACCATGCATATTTTTTAGTCCAAAAATCCCACTGACAGAGGTGCCTGGTCCAGGGGGCCTCAAAAGAGTTGGACATGACTTAGCAACTAGACAACAACAACAACCTCACAATGGGAATTTCATGAAAATTCAATTTAAATGAATTTATTCTATATTAGTTTTTGATAGCTACTATAACAATCTATCAGAAAGTTAACAAATTGAAGCAATCCAAATATATTATCTAACAGTTCTGTAGGTCAGAAGTCTGACATTGTCTTACCAGGCTAAAATCCAAGCATCAGCAGGCTACATTCTTTCTGGAGGCTCCAGTAGAGAATCCTTTCCTTGTGCATTCATATTTTTGACAAAATTCATTTTCCTACAGTTTTAGAACTGAGTTCCCCTTTTTCTTTCTGGGGTTCCCAGCTTCTACAGGTTATCCTCATTCCACTGCACACAGTATACTTCCTTCATTTTAAGAGCCATTAATGATGGTTCAAATCTCTCTCACACCCCAAATCTATTCTGTCTCTTCCTTCTATTGTTCTTGCTCTCTGACCTAATTTTCTCCCTTCCTCTTCCACTTTTAAGGACTCATGTGATTAAACTGGGCCAGCCATTATAATTCATGATAACTTCATAACCTTTCTTTAAATGTCTCAGGTTTCTCTGCTCTATTTATTTTCATCATAATTTTAATTTCAAGACAATATATGTAATCGTACCCAAAGACTTACAAGAATTGCCAGGCTCAGGAGAGCCGTGATTGTGTCACTCAGAATCAAAGAAAGAAGAATAGAGTTTTGAGGGAAAATTGTTGAAGGAATCCCAGATGCCATGGGTCAAGTTTTAGCAAGAATGAGAAAGCATTAAACTTCTAGGGCTATACAATTGTTCTAGATGGGCCTATTTCCAGGGCAGGAAAAGAGATGCGGATGTAGAGAATGCACAAGTGGACATGGCAGGAGGTGGGGGCAGGAGAGTGGGATGAATTGTGAGAGTAGGACTGACATATTACACATACATGTGTAAAACAGCCAGCCTGTGGGAAGCTGCTTTAAGGCAGAAAGAGCTCAGCTTGGTGCTCTGTGATGACCGAGAGGGGTGGGATGGGGCTGGACTGGGAGTGAAGTCCAAGAGGGAGGGGATATATGTATAAATCTAGCTGATTCACCTTAGTGTACAGCTGAAACTAATACAGCACTGTGACATGATTATACTAAAAAAACAAAAGAAAAGAAAGAAAAGAAACAAGAAGCCAAACAAACAAGAAAAACACCTAGGCCTAAACAGGAAACAAGAGTAATGAAGTTGCTGGAGTTTTGGGAGAGATGGAGATAGAGGCAAGTGCTGAGTAACCTAAGTTATATACTGATATTTGTGTTTGTAGTCAAACACAAATGCACTCAGAAATAGGATAACAGCATACTCAGGGAGTGGAGAAAAGAAATATCTCCACATCTCTCTCCTTCAGCACTCTGATCTTGCCAACTTTTCTCTCTAGCCAGACTTCCTATGGAAAACTAGAAGTACTGGAAAGTATGGTGATAGAAACTATGAAGGTCAAATAACTCCTCTACCCAAGGAATAGTGCAGTATAGTAGAGGGTGGAGATTAGATATATGTGAGGGTTGTGGACTAAAAGAAACAAACAAGGTTAACCCCACGTTGAGGATAGGTTGGCAAACTTTCTATACATGGCCAGAGGATAAGTATTCTAGCCTTTGTGGATAGCACAGTCTCTGTTGCAATTACTGAACTTTGGGTCTATAGGGAAGAAAGTAACTCTAGATAATACATAAACAATGGGTATGGCTGAGTTGCAAAAGAACTTTGTTTACAAAAACAGAAGGTTGGGCGGATTTGGCCCGTGGCCACAGTTTGTTGTATTGTTCAGTTGCTAAGTTGCGTCCAACTCTTTGCAACCGCTTGGATAGCAGCATGCCAAGCTTCCTGTGCTTCACTATTTCACGGAGTTTGCTCAAACTCATGTCCATTGAGTCAGTGATGCCATCCAACCATCTCATCGTCTGTCACTCCCCTTCTGCTCCTGCCCTCAATTTTTCCCAGCAGCAGGGTCTCTTCCACTCAGACTCTTTGCCTCAGACGGCTGAAGTATCGGAGCTATGGTTTCAGCATCAGTCCTTCCAATGAATATTCAGGGTTGATTTATTTTAGGATTGACTAGTTTGATCTCCTTGCTGTCCAAGAATCTCTCAAGAGTCTTCTTCAGCACCTCATCAATACTTTAGAGAAATAATTGATCGAGAGCATCAATTCTTTAGTACTAAGCCTTTTTTATCGTCCGACTCACATCAGAACATGACCACTGGAAAAACCATAGCTTTGACTAGATGGACCTCTGTTGGCATAGTGTTGGCTCTACTTTTTAATTCGCTATCTAGGTTTGTCATAGCTTTATCTTCCAAGTAGCAAGTATCTTTTCATTTCATGGCTGCAGTCACCGTCTGCAGTGATTTTGGTGCCCAAGGAAAAAAAAAATTGCCACTGGTTCCATTTTCTTCCCATCCATTTGCCATGAAGTGATAAGACCAGATGCCATGATCTTAATTTTTTTGAATGTTGTATTTAAGTCAGCTTTTTCACTCCCCTCTTTACCTTCATCAAGAGGCTCTTCAGTTCTTCGCTTTCTGCCATTAAGGTAGTATCATCTGCCTACCTGAGGTTGCTGATATTTCTCCCAGGAATCTTGATTCCAGCTTGTGAGTTATCCAGCCTGGTATTTTGCATGATGTACTCTGCATAGAAGTTAAATAAGAAGGGTGAAAATATACAGCCTTGATGTACTCATTTCCCAATTTTGAACCAGTCTGTTGTTTTATGTCAGGTTGTAACTCTTGTTTCTTGACCTACATACAGGCACCTAAGGAGGCAGGTAAAGTTATCTGGTATTTCTGTCTCTTTGAGAATTTTCCACAGTCTGCTGCAATCCACACAGTCAAAGTTTTTACCACAGTCAATGAAGTAGAATTTTCTGAAATTCTCTTGCTTTTTCTATGATCTAATGGATGTTGGCAATTCTATCTCTGGTTTCTCTGCCTTTTCTAAACCCAGCTTGTGCATCTGGAAGTTCTCATTTCATGTACTATTGAAGCCTAACTTGGAAGATTTTGAGCAATACCTTGCTAGCATGTGAAATGACCACAATTGTATGGCAATTTGAACATTTTTTGGCATTGCCCTACTTTGGGATTAGAATGAAAATTGACTTTTTCCAGTCTTGTGGCCACTGCTGAGTTTTCCAAATTTGCTAGCATATTGAGTGCAGCATTTTAACATCATCATCTTTTAGGATTTGAGATAGCTCAGCTAGAATTTCAGCACTTCCACTAGCTTTGTTCACAGTCATGCTTGGTAAGGCCCACTTGAATTCACACTCTAGGATGTCTGGCTCTAGGTGAGTGACCACACCACCATGGTTCTCCGGGTCATTACAACTTCTTTGTACAGTTCCTCTGTATATTCATCCACCTCTTCTTAATCTCTTCTGCTTCTGTTAGGTCCTTACTGTTTCTGTCCTTTATTGTGCCCATTTTTGCATGAAATTTTCTCTTGGTATCTCTAATTTTCTTCAAGAGATCTCTAGTCTTTCCCATTCTATTGTTCTCTTCTATTTCTTTGCACTGTTCACTCACGAAGACTTTCTTATCTCTCCTTGCTATAGTTGGAACTCTGTACTCAGTTGGGTTTATCCTTCCCTTTCTCCTTTGCCACTTGCCTCTCTTCTTTTCTCAGCTATTTGTAAGGCCTCCTCACACAGCCATTTTGCCTTCTTGCATTTCCTTTTCTTTGGGATGGTTTTGGTCATTACTTCCTGTACAATGTCTGAACCTCTGTCCATTGTTCTTCAAGTACTCTATCAGATCTAACCCCTTGAATCTATTTGTCTCTTCCAATGTGTAATCATAGACATTTGATTTAAGTTATAACTGAATGGCCTAAATGTTTTCCCTGCTTTCTTCAATTTAAGTCCAAATTTTTCAGTAAGGAGTCCATAGTTTAAAGACCCCTAAAATAAGGCATCAGGTTTGGAATGGTGGGAAGTGTTAAATCTTTGCTTCACAAATTCATAGCTTAGGCTGTTTGTTAACATCAAATATCTAATCTCTTTACTATCAACTAAAGATGACATTTCCCATCATTCTTCATATTGAGAAATGGCTACCCCAATGGGGTAGAAGTGATGTTTACAACTTAAACATGGCTTTCTAAAGAGAAAGAATGCGTCATCTGCTTCCTTTCTCCTGTTAGCTTGAATCTGGACCAAGAAAAGGTATTGATGATCCAACTTTCAAAACAAAGAGAAAAGCAATGTCCTAGAGTATAGTGGGAAAATAAGGCCTAGGAAGCCTGTGTTGTTAGCACCTTGGATCTCCCTTGCTGTCCTGTGGTTGGCTATTCTGACTTTAATAAATTTACATGAATGTGTCTCCTATTTAGGTAACAATTTTTTCCAAGTCTTGATTTTGCAATTAAAGTTTTGTCATGTGAGTTGTTTTTAAAACGAATTCTATAAAATAGGAGTATTATGGCCATGTAGTTTCTTGTGGAGCCTAAGTAGCCTTGTCAAGCCAACTGGAACATAACAGGCACTCAGTGAGATAGTCTAGAAAAAATGATATTAAGAATCCTTTATTGTATTAAGTGTTATAAGAAATACAAATTAAATATTGGAGACAATATAACGTAACTTGGGTATATGGCTCCATAATTATTCATTATGGGTCAGGTTTGCCACTGCAGCATATTTACCAATGTGTTTAACATGGTCGAGGTAAAGACATGAGAAGACAAATGATATATGTATAAATTTCCTTTCATCTCCATCTATTACATAATTTCTATAAATTTAAACAATCTCTTTGACTCAAATATTCCACTTGTAATAAAAGATAAATAAAGATATTTAGTGCCAGGTATGGTAGTTTGTGCTTTTATCTTGCCCAAGGGAAGATCTCAGAGACTTATATTCTGAAATCCAAGTTTGGGACATATCCCAGCTATTGACAAAGCAATTCATCATAAATCACTGTGGTAATGATATAGATGTTTTACTAAGCTACATTTATCCATATTTAGTGAGCATCTACTATATGCTAGCACTGTTCTTGATTTAAAGGTAAAGAGGAAAAGAAATGCAATAAGCTCTGTTTCAACAAATTCATAATCCAGCTAGTTAAAACATATTGAAGCAGTGAACTGGCATAAGTTCAAGGTTCCGACTATGCATTTGATTGTCATGCTTTCAGGTGACCCACTAGAATGAGGAAAAATGCAGTTGGTCATAAAATGGCATCTAAGTTAGACAGCAGCTGGTTCATTTTAGCAAAAGCTAATTTCAATAAAGTGGCAGAGGGAAATATACTCATATAAGAGACAAACTCCTTGTTTATTTTGATATGTAATCATTTAAAACCAATCCCAGTCTATATGTGGTTAAAAACCTAAATCTTCCATTTGAAGCAATTTGATGCAATAAAATGAATGGAGATTTCTTAAAAAAAAAAAAAAAAAAACACCTGGAAATAGAACTGCCATATGACCCAGCAATCCCACTCCTGGGCATATACACTGAGGAAACCAGATCTGAAAGAGACACGTGCACCCCAATGTTCATCGCAGCACTGTTTATAATAGCCAGGACATGGAAGCAACCTAGATGCCCATCAGCAGATGAATGGATAAGAAAGCTGTGGTACATATACACCATGGAATATTACTCAGCCATTAAAAAGAATTCATTTGAATCCGTTCTAATGAGATGGATGAAACTGGAGCCCATTATACAGAGTGAAGTAAGCCAAAAAGATAAAGACCAATACAATATACTAATGCATATATGTGGAATTTAGAAAGATGATAATGATAATCCTACATGCAAAGCAGAAAAAGAGACACAGATGTACAGAACAGACTTTTGGACTCTGTGGGAGAAGGCGAGGGTGGGATGTTTTGAGAGGACAGCATCGAAACATGTATGTTATCAAGGATGAAACAGATCACCAGCCCAGGTTGGATGCATGAGATAAGTGCTCGGGGCTGGTGCACTGGGAAGACCCAGAGGGATGGGGTGGGGGAGAGGTGGGAGGGGGGATCAGGATGGGGAATACATGTAAATCCATGGCTGATTCATGTCAATGTATGGCAAAAACCGCTACAATATTGTAAAGTAATTAGCCTCCAACTAATCAAAATAAATGGGAAAAAAATGTGTAAAAGAAAAAACGAAAACAAAACAAAAAAATAAAATAAAATGAATGTTGGACAGGTGACAGGGGATTAGATGTCAAGTCCTGAGGCCATCTAGTCCTTGACTCAGTGGGTGATTGGCAGCCATGCATTTACTTTCTTTGAACTTGTTTCCTCACTTGCAAAATGATAAGATGTTTGCTATATGAACTTCTGCCTTTCTTCTGCTCAACAACTTCATAAACCTTGGGATTTTAATACAAATGTAAATCTGAATGTTTTCCTCTGTTTAGGGATTCTCTTAAAGTATTTGCACCTTTGTTTATCTAACAAAATAGTGCTTTTATGCTTATATAGACTTTAATATTGGATTTGTAAACACAATTGAGACATTCTGAGATTGCTCTTTCTACACTGTTTGTTGAGTAAGATGAGAAAATAGGGAATGTTTTAAAAGGTTGAAGAAAATTCAGGAATATTAAAAAAAGAAAAAAATGATGGAGTGCCTTGATTCACCAATAATACGATAAGCAACTAGAGGTCAGGGACCCTGGCTTTTACTTCTTCTTATTCTCCATAAGGATGAGTATACTAATGGAAGTAATCAAATTTTAGTAGAGTATGAGCTATTTCATAGGATTAAGAACTACTAAAGATCACCTTTATAAAAGAGCAGGGGTTGAATTCTTAATAAAATACTTGTTTGCTTGTTTTTTTTAATAGACACCTACTGCCTGTCTCTAAGGTACGAGAAGACTGTCATTATGACATCTTTTGTCTTAACAGTTGGAAATACATTGACCAGATCTTTTAATATATTTCAAAAAGTTGGATCTTAAAGACTGGACCTAAATAGCAAAACTACATCACATCTTGCACTAGTTATCACTGTCTTATTTGAGGGAAACTGTTTGGAAGGGTTTATCTGGAACAGATGTAATCTTAACATTGAAAACTTTTCAACCTCATATAACCAGAAAATATGTTTGTTGATTAGCTTTACAAGTTATGTTCACTGTTATCAACTTGCATTTCTGATCATGATGTCTAGAGAGTAAAACCCTGTCATACAATTGCATCTGGAGTCCAAGAAGCTGAGAGTTGAGGTGGAAATTGCACTCAGAACCTCTAGGGTGATGATTCAATTCATTAACTGGAGAAATCCAGTGTAAGGCTGTACGTCATTGTTTTTTCTTCCAATGTGTGTCTTATAGTTGTTATAAGATTAGAACTAAAACAGTTCCTTAAAAACCACAAAACTGTGTGGGATTCAAGCTCAATTTTCAGTAGAATACATGTTAACTTGAAGATTAAATGAGAATTCAACATGTATTGGAAAAGCATTGTATAGCCTGTCAAACACTTATCTGTTTAAATTCCAAGTGACCCCTTTGTTCTTGAATTTGCCAATCCACATGAGGCCATGGTTAAAACTTATAAAGGGTTCAATTTAAATACTACATTAATGCAACATTAAGGTTGACATTTTTAATCATTAATAGTTCTGAGCCAAATAATTCAGAGTTACCTTTCACAGCCACTGTCACCAGGGCAAATTTATACCTCATTTATTTTCTAATAAATTCAGCACAAAGAATTGAACATATGAGCACAAACCAAAACAGTTTTTATCCTCAAGAGGAATGTAATTACCAGGACTTTTAAAATATAGTGCAAAGGAAAAAAACAATTTCACATTTATCAAGCTCATTTGTGAACTTAAATAAATCCAAAGAGCTGACATGTTGGGACCTGATTTCATTTCTTAAATTTACCAAATAATTCATAATATTTTTTGTAGTTTACTATGCTAGAATTAATGTTTAACTACAATGACAGAGGTTAAGTAATCCACGCTTTGGTTAATTTATAGTTGACTAGTTGACTGGTAAGATACAGGTATTTACATGGAAATAAAGAGGATTTGCATATGTTTATAATCTATTCTTGGAAGCATTGTGGGTGTGCTTAGTCACTTAGTTGTGTCAGACTCTCTGACCCCATGGACTCTAGCCCTCCAGGTTCCTCTGGCCATGGGGATTCTCCAGGCAAGGATACTGGAATACATGCCCTCCTCCAGGGGATCTTGCCAACGCAGGGATCAAACCCAGGCCTCCCACACTGCAGATGGATTCTTTACCATTTGAGCCCCCAGGGAAGCCCTTGGAAGCGTTAATTGCAGCGTACTGTGGCTACAGGTTAATTGCTGCCTTAGTTCTTTTGAATTGGTCATTAATATTTTCAAGTTGTTTGAAATAACCCATTTTCAGTCATTTTACCAAATATTATTGATTGTCTATCCATTATCCATTCTCCCCGTAATCCTTCCTAAATAATCTCTGATCCTTATGTAAGTATTTACCTTCTCCCAAGTAGCTTACATGTTTTAGACCTGCACTATGTAGTATGGTTACCATTAACTGTATTGGGTATTTAAATTTAAATTCATTAAAATTATATAAAATTGAAACATATTATGTACATTTCACACAAGAATAGTAGCTTAGTAACTGTCATATCACATGGACCACAGCCTTGTATAAGCCGGTGAAACTGTGAACCATGCCATGTAGGAACATCCAAGATGGGCGGGTCATGGTGGAGAGTATGACAAAATGTGGTCCACTGGAGAAGGGAATGCAAACCACTTCAGTATTCTTACACTGAGAATCCCATGGACAGTTCAAAAGGCAAAAAGAGAGGGCACTGAAAGGTGAACTCCCCAGGTCAGTAGGTGCCAAATACACTACTGGAGATGAGTGGAGAGATAACTCCAGAAAGAATGAAGGGATGGAGACAAAGCAAAAACAACACCCAGTTGTGCATGGGAATGGTGATAGAACTAAAGTTTGATGCTGTAAAGAGCAATATTTCATAGGAACCTGGAATGTTGGGTCCAGGAGTCAAGGCAAATCAGAAGTGATCACACAGGAACTGGCAAGACTGAACATCAACATTTTAGAAACCAGCAAACTAAAATGGACTGGAATGGATGAATTTAACTCAGATGACCAATATATCTACTATTGTGGGCAGGAATCCCTTAGAAGAAATGAAGTAGCCATTCTAGTCAACAAAAGAGTCTGAAATGCAGTACTTGGATGCAATCTCAAAAACGGCAGAATGATTTCTGTTTGTTTCCAAGGAAAACCATTCAATCACAGTAATCTAAGTCTATGCACAAATCAGTAATGCTGAAGAAGCTCATGGTGAACAGTTTTATGAAGATCTACAAGACCTTCTAGAACTAACACCCAAAAAAGATGTCCTTTTCACTATAGGGGACTGGAATGCAAAAGTTGGAAATCAAGAGATATCTGGACTAACAGGCACATTTGGCCTTGGAGTATAAAATGAAGCAGGGCAAAGGCTAACAGAGTTTTGCCAAGAGAATGCACTGGTCATAGAAAGCACACTTTTCCAACAACACAAGAGAAGACTCTACACATGGACATCACCAGATGGTCAATACTAAAATCAGATTGATTATATTCTTTGCAGCCAAAGATGGAGAAGCTCTATACAGTCAGCAAAAACAAGACCGGGAACTGACTGTGGCTCAGATCATGATCTCCTTGTTGCCATTCAGACTTAAATTGAAGAAAGTGGGGAAAACCACTAGACCATTGAGGTATGACCTAAATCAAACCCTTTATGACTATACAATAAAAGTGCCAAATAGATTCCAGGGATTAGATCTGATAGACATAGTGCCTAAAGAAGTATGGAGAGAGGTTCATGACATTATCCAGGAGGCAGTGATCAAGACCATCCCCAAGCGGTGGGGGGAATGCAAAAAGGCAAAATGGTTGTCTGAGAAGGCCTTACAAATAGCTGAGAAAAGAAGAGACACCAAAGGCAATTGAGAAAAGAAAAGATATACCCATTTGAATGCAGAGTTCCAAAATATAGCAAGTAGAGATAAGAAAGCCTTCCTCAGTGATCAATGCAAAGAAATAGAGCAAAACAATGGAATGGGAAAGACTAGAGATCTCTTCAAGAAAATTAGAGATACCAAGGGAGCATTTCATGCAAAGATGAGCACAATAAAGGACAGAAATAGTATCGACCTAACAAAAAGAAGAAGATACTAAGAAGAGGTGGCAAGAATACAAAGAACTATACAGAAAAGGTCTTCATGACCCAGATAACCATAAGGGCATTATCACTCACCTGGAGCCAGACATCCAGGAATGCGAAGTAAAGTGGGCCTTAGAAGCAACACTATTAACAAAGCTAGTAGAGGTGATGACATTCCAGTTGAGCTATTTCAAATCCTAAAAGATGATGCTGTGAAAGTGCTGCACTCAATATGCCAGCAAATTTGGAAAACTCAACAGGATCCACA
Organism: Cervus canadensis; assembly: GCF_019320065.1. NCBI lineage: Eukaryota > Metazoa > Chordata > Mammalia > Artiodactyla > Cervidae > Cervus > Cervus canadensis. Next base: position 43,886,927 of record NC_057412.1, read on the forward strand.
GGACTGGAAAAGGTCAGTTTTCATTCCAATCCCAAAGAAAGGAAAGGCCAGAGAATGTTCGGACTACCACACAATTTCATTAATCTCACATGTTAGGAAAGTGATGCTCAAAATTCTCCAAGCCAGGCTACAGCAGTATGTGAACCATAAATTTCCAGATATTTAAGCTGGATTTACAAAAGGCAGAGGAACCAGAGATCAAATTGCCAACGCGTGTTGGATCATTGAAAAAGCAAGAGAGTTCCAGAAAAAAATTTACTTCTGTTTTATTGACTATGCCAAAGCCTTTGACTGTGTGGATCACGACTAACTGTGGAAGGTTCCTCAAGAGATGGGAATACCAGACCACCTGACTTGCCTACTGAGAAACCTGTATGCAGGTCAGGAAGCAACAGTTAGAACTGGACATGGAACAACAGACTGGTTCCAAATTGGGAAAGGAGTACGTCAAAGCTGCATGTTGTCACACTGCTTATTTAATGTATATGCAGAGTACATAATGAGAAATGTCAGGCTCGATGAAGCATAAGCTGGAATCAAGATTTCCAGGAGAAATATCAATAGCCTCAGATATGTAGATGACACCACCCTTATGGCAGAAAGTGAAGAAGAACTAAATAGCCTCTTGATGAATGGGAAAGAGGAGAGTGACAAAGTTGGCTTAAAGCTCAACATTCAGAAAACTAAAATCATGGCATCCAGTCCCATCACTTTATGACAAAAAGATGGCGAGACAATGGAAACAGTGTCAGACTTTATTTTATTCGGCTTCAAGATCACTGCAGATGGTGACTGCTGCCATGAGATTAAAAGATGCTTGTTCCTTGGAAGAAAAGCTATGACCAACCTAGACAGCATATTCAAAAGCAGAGACATTACTTTGTCAACAAAGGTCTGTCTAGTCAAAATTATGGTTTTTCCAGTAGTCATGTATGGATGTGAGAGTTGGACTATAAAGAAAGCTGAGTGCTGAAGAATTGGTGCTTTTGAACTGTGGTGTTGGAGAAGACTCTTGAAAGTCCCTTGGACAGCAAGAAGATCCAACCAGCCTATCATAAAGGAAACCAGTCCTGAAAATTCATTGGAAGGACTGATGGTGAAGCTGAAACTCCAATACTTTGATCACCTGATGGAGAAAACTGACTCGTTTGTAACGACCCTGATGCTGGGAAAGATAGAATGCTGGAGAAGGGGACTACAGAGGATGAGATGGTTGCGTGGCATCACCAGCTCAATGGACATGGGTTTGAGTAAACTCCGGGCTTTGGTGATGGACAGGGAAGTCTGGTGTGCTACAGTCCATGGGGTTGCAAAGAGTCGGACATGATTGAGTGACTGAACTGAACCGACTGAACACCTTCTTGCCCTGGGATAGCCTTTGAAAGTGAATGCAGCCATTCACCACATCCTATTTTCCTAATATTAACATTTCTCATAATATCTCAGCATTTTACATTTGAACATAAAGGGCAGAAAAAACAGTATAATAATAATTTTTTTCATAAAAATTGAACAATATTCATGAGAAGGAAAACAACTGTCAGTTATATGTAGAAGCATCAGTGTGGAAAGCAATAAAACAATAAAAATGGCACTTCCAGGAAAGACAAATAGCATTATAGTTTTGAACTGATATTATGAGATAAAAGAAAACTGTAGAGTTGTATAAGTGTATTAACACACAAAATTGTAGCTACGGACAATTTAATGAAGGAGTAAGTTTGCAGTTTCCTAATTAATAGAATCAACCTGTAGTCTCAAGGTTTATTATTTAACTCAAAGTGGCTTTTTTCCCGTTTGAATTTCACCAAATAATTTCCAAACTCAGGGTTTATGTATGTGCTACCCGCCACTGAAATTCACAAATGGATCATATATTAATATATATGCATATATACATCAATACTTAATTTATAACACTTAACAGATAGTTTAATTGGCTTAAATCCCACTTAAATATGTTCACTCAATTAAATTATCTATTCCCCCTAAATTTCCTGCAGACAAGGAACTACTGATTTCCTTTTTCTCATCATGTGAATTGTACCTGTGTGCTGTTAAAGACCTGCTAGATAGAACTAGATGGAGACAAAATCAGGTAAATTTATTCTAAAAGCTGTCATATTTAAGGAAGTCTTTTATTGTTTTTCACTCTGAAGGATTTTTTCTGCTGTTTACAAGCCATAGAGGAGCAAAGTTGCATAAATTTTACATGCTAATTAAGAGTAAAATTATAATCATTTATATGCTTTTTCAATGCTGTTAGTATTTCATTATAATTGAATTAATAGTCCAAGATGCTACTTTCAGATTATGAATGAGAAACTCATCTGTACATTTTATTCTTACTCTGATTCACTAGTCCCATACTGTTGTTTATGTGGTATGAAGCTAATAATCTCACACTAATAATAATAATCTTAAACTAATAATCTGTACAGTAAATTCCTGAATATATAGTTACTCAGAGCAAGAGCATAATTATGATTGACTCCACCCCAGAAAATCCAAAATAACTGGATTCAAAGTTGTTTACCAAGAAATATATTACAAAATTGACAAATTAATACATATTGCAGTATCTTTTAAGAATTCCAAATAATTTTGAAATTTTTGTTTGCAGGAAAGCCATTTCTTCATGCATCATAGCTTTTGGTTAACTACAAGTGTTCTTTTACCCTCAGTTCTCCATTTTCTCAGGTTGCATTTTTGCACTATTTCAAGGGGATAGAGCCCATGAAGACAGACTAAATTTTGTCAAGTGAGCATAACCAATGACAGTTCATTTTGTAAACTTGTAAATATCCCTTCATTTTCAACATACTTGAATTGCTTTCAAGTTCCCAGGGGATGCTAGTGGTAAAGTACCCATCTGCTGATGCAGGAGACGCAGGTTCGATCCCTAGGTCGGGAAGATCCCCAGGAGGACATGGCAATCCACTCTAGTATTCTTGCCTGGAGAATCCCCACGGACAGGGGAGCCTGGCAGAATACAGTCCATAGGGTCACAAAGAGTCGTACATGACAGAAACGGCTTAGCACGGCACACACAGTTTGGCAATAGTTTTATACACACACACACACACACACAATATAGTTCCATATGTGTGTGTGTGTGTATTCCAAGCATTCTAGAACATAAGAGACATTATCATGAAAAGTTCCTGGAATTCAATAAATAAGATATCAGGTTACTTACATGGCAATCTAATTACCATAACTTTTGGACTTCACAAAGATAGGTGTTCTTAAAGTGCAAGGTATTTTAAAGCAGCTTCCCTGTGTGGCCAAGAGCTGTTCAATTTTCCCCTTTAAATGAAGTGGAGGGATGTTGATAGAACCTAAAATAATGTTCTCATCCTGTTTGATTTACTGTGTAATTTGAAGGCTGCCAGAGATTTGTTCAATGGACCTTGATGGATGTTTCTAATCATTGCTTTTTCTAGCTGTATCAAGGCCAAGGTCCACCAGATGTCAGTACAATATAAATAATCTGAATTCTCTTATTTAAAAGTCAAATATAGAAGACAAAAAGAGAAACTGCCAAAAAATAAAGCCATCTCATTGAATTTTAAAAGATTTACCTATACTAAGTTGTAGAAGTTGCAAAACTGATCAATGTATCATATTATTTTTAATAGTTTCATTTTAATAGTTCTTTGTTAAGGTAATCAGATAAATCTGATTTTGTATTTTTCCTCCTTCTTCCTGCCTCATTAATTTTCAGTGGTAGTTTTGCCAGATGACTTCCTTATTCACTGACCATTTTATAAATTAACATTTTATTTTTTTTTAATTTTCTCTTGGTATTTTTTTTTCTATGCTAGAAACAGTGTCAAATCATGACAGCAGCATATTCCCTAACACATTTCTTTTTTTAATTTGATGACAGTTAAATTAAAGGTAAATGGGAACATCTGCTGACAATGAGTTGAATCCTTGGATATTTAGGTATGCCAATAACTTTTTCATGTATTTTTGAAATTATACTTTTAGTTGCTGATGAGAAAGTTGTTAGTTTACATCATTAACACAAACATACCTACATACAGAGATATGTAAGGAAAAAAAAAAAAAAGATTCAATAGAAGTGAGTAAAAAATATAACCAAGCCAATCTTTGCCTCTCTTTGTTCATGGATTCTTTGTGTGAGAAGACCATTAAAAAGGTTTGCACCTTCATTTCAGTAACAAAGAACTTTCCTTCTCTCAGATTTGCCTTCTTTCTCTCCAATTTTTTTCTTTTACAATCCTGACACCTTTGTCTTACTCTACCAAGTGTGACTACTACATGAAGATGCATAGTGATGGAATGTAAGGACAAAGGAATGGACAGTCAATCCAATGTGTATGCTTCCAATTGTTCATCATAAATTTTTGCCAACCTTAGAGTAATGACATAGGCAGCATCTTCAGCTAGGGAGCTCAAACCCACATCTCTTATATCTCTATGGTTCCTACATTGGCAGGCATTTTTTTTTTTTTTACCACTAGCACCACCTGGGAAGCCCCCATTTCTTTAAAGAAATACCAGATTAGAGCTTTCCTCTACTACTTAGGTAATTCTTTCCTCACTTTGAGTATGCTCAAAAATACTTTTCTATTTCTTTATGTGCCAACATTTGCTTATTCTTTATATTGAAATACATGAAGTGTCTACTTTTTATGCCACATTTTGTCCATTTCATGAGTTTATATTCAAGTGAAAGGAATCAGTCACCATCCTGGAGGCTGGAGTTGTTGTGATATCATTCTCTAATGGAAATGGTCAACTTGCAAAATGTAAATGGATAAGATTTACTTAGTTATGGTGGGTTGAGTCCAATAATGTCAAGAAAGTTTACAGTTCAAGCTCCTGAGGAATGATGATCTAGATCCCATCAGTAAAGCCAGCCTAACTGGTGCCAGCAACACATGAAGGAAAAGCTGAACAATTTTCAAGAAAATACTAGTAAATAAAACTGATTAATCTATAGGAAAACTAAAAACAAATAGGATATTCCTTTTTAAATATATCACACTTGTTGAAAAGAATAAAAATCATGATTAAAAGGATTAAAATATATTTGATATGATTGAACATTTTTTCTTGATTTAAAAAAATATAGCAAATAAAAATAAATGGAAATTTCCTTAAAGGAAGGCAAAAACAAACAAAACACATACAGTAGTGATCCAAACCCTTTCCAAAGGTCAAAGAAAATAAAAGAATACCTGATATCATCATGATTCCTGTTGCAAAATTGTATCATACTAAGCAAAGTGAGTCAGACAAAAACTGATACCACTTATATGTGGAACCTAAAAAATGATATAAATGGACTTTTTTTTTTTTTTTACATAAAGGAAACAGATTCACCATCTTAGAAAACAAATTTAAGTTTACCAAAGGGGTAAGGTAGGGGATGGAATAAATTGCAAGCTGGGTATTAACATATGTACACTACCATATATAAAGTATGAATAAGGACCTACTGTGTAGCATAGGGAACTCTACTCAATACTCTCTAATAACCTATGTGGGGAAAAAATCTTGAAACGAATATATCATTATGTATAATTACATGTTTATCTATATGTATAACTATAACATATATGTATATGTATATAACAAAGTCACTTTTCTGTTCACTTGAAACTAACATAGCACTGTAAATTAACTCTGAAAAGTGAAAATGAAAGTGTTAGTTGCTAAGTTGTGTCCCACTGTTCCCAACCCTAGCCTGCCAGGCTCCTCTGTCTATGGGATTTCCCAGGTAGGAATATTGGAGTGACTTGCCATTTCCTCCTTTACGGGGTCTTCCCTACCTAGGGAGCAAGCCTGTGTCTCCTGCATTGGCAAGCAGAGTCTTTACCACTGAGCCACCAAGGAAGCCTGATTTAGTTAGTGTTAAGAGGCCAACAAAGGTCTGTCTGGTCAAGGCTATTTTTTTCCCAGTGGTCATGTATGGATGTGAGAGTTGGACTGTGAGGGAAGCTGAGCACCGAAAAATTGATGCTTTTGAACTGTGGTGTTGGAGAAGACTCTTGAGAGTCCCTAAGACTGCAAGGAGATCCAACCAGTCCATCCTAAAGGAGTTCAGTGCTGGGTGTTCATTGGAAGGACTGATGCCTGAGCTGAAGCTCCAATACTTTGGCCACCTCATGCAAAGAACTGACTCACTGGATAAGACCCTGATGCTGGGAGAGATTGCGGGCAGGAGGAGAAGGGGACGACAGAGGATGAGATGGCTGTATGGCATCACCGACTTGATGGGCATGAGTTTGAGTAAACTCCGGGAGTTTGTGATGGACAGGGAGGCCTGGTGTGCTGAGATTCATGGGGTCACAAAGAGTCGGACCCGACTGAGTGACTGAACTGAACTGAACTGAAGAGGCACCAAAATTAAATAACAGAGCAACCTTGTCTTCATTTACATTTTGCTCTAAAGAGGTAACCTGGAGATTTAAACATTGTATTGAACTTTTCTTTTCCCACCCCCTCAGTTGGCAAACCTTTTTCAAGTTCAAATTAAACAACTTATAAACTCTTACTGCATGACTCATATATCTACCTGGGGCTGTCATTCTATGGAGCATCAGGGAAAGGGCAAAGTATTATTTTCATGAAGTTTCATTTGAATATATAAGAGCCCCTACAGTGTGAAGACCTTTGAAAAATCCAAAAATAGATAGTACGTGCTTAGTGGAAAAAGTTAGGATTTGAAGCTGGTTGTACCTAAGGAAGGATTTGATTCTTTTTTTCCTTAAATTGTCCCCTGGGCTATTTTTAAATAGATGGTGCTTTTCTTTCATCTCTTCTAAGGCTTGCTGATTACTCTGTGTCTTCCTCTTGGAAGATGAAGAATTTAAGAACCTAGATGTAGTATAGCAAAGAGTTCAAAATCTATCATAATCAACCAACATATCTGAATGCATAAAGAAGAAAACTGCCACAAAAGGAAACCAAGGGAGAAGGTGGGACAGCAGTGTAAATTACACAGTAGTTTGCAAACTGATGGTGTCTAAAACAAGCCCAAGGCTTTATTGTAGCTTTGTCTTGAATGTCAAATATCTCCTATCTAGATCTAGCAGATTTCTTGACATGATTTTCTGCCAAAAAACAAAAATAAAACAGTTACTTTTAACTTTTCTATATCTTTGAGTATCTTTTAAAGTTACATGATGCAGTGGAATTTTTTCATTGATGAAATAACAGCCAGCTATGTTGCATGTGTTAATCTGTAATCCAGTTACCAGAATGGGAAGGGAAGTGAAGTGAAAAGTCGCTCAGTCGTGTCTGACTCTTTGCAACCCCAAGGACCGTAACCCACCAGGCTTCTCTGTACATGGGGATTCTCCAGGCAAGAATACTGGAGTGGTTTGCCATACTCTCCTTGAAAGGATCTTCCTTGGAAAGGAAAAGTGAACTAAAGGTGGAAAATAGTGACAAATATAGATATGCTGAATTGCTGAATAATCCTCAGGGAAAACACACATGTGTACACACACACACACACACACACACGCACTAAATAAATAGATAAATAATAAAGCAAACAAAAACATCCTTCAGTGCTGTACAGTGACAGTGGGTACCTAATCTGTTGAAAACTCTACCCTGTCCCTTACTCTGTAGGAACACATAATTACAACAGCTAAAGTTACAGTCACCCTGCTTATTTAACTTATATGCAGAGCACATCATGAGAAACGCTGGGCTGGAGGAAGCACAAGCTGGAATCAAGATTGCTGGGAGAAATATCAATAACCTCAGATATGCAGATGACACCACCCTTATGGTAGAGAGTGAAGAGGAACTAAAAAGCCTCTTGATGAAAGTGAAAGAGGAGAGTGAAAAAGTTGGCTTAAAGCTCAACATTCAGAAAACTAAGATCATGGCATCTAGTCCCATCACTTCAAGGCAAATAGATGGGGAAACAGTGGAAATGGTGAAAGATTTTGTTTTCTTGTTCTCCAAAATCCCAGCAGATGGTGATTGCAGCCATAAAATTAAAAGAGGCTAGCTCCTTGGAAGAAAAGTTATGATCAACCTAGACAGCTTATTAAAAAGCAGAGACATTACTTTGCTAACAAAAGTCCATCTAGTAAAAGCTATAGTTTTTCTATTAGTCATGTATGGATGTGAGAGTTGGACTATAAAGAAAGTTGAGTGCCAAAGAATTGATGCTTTTGAACTGTGGTGTTGGAGAAAACTCTTGAGAGTCCCTTGGACAGCAAGGAGATTCAACCAGTCCATCCTAAAGGAAATCAGTCCTGAATATTCATTGGAAGGACTGATGCTGAAGCTGAAACTCCAATACTTTGGCCACCTGATGCAAAGAGCTGAATCATTGGAAAGACCCTGGCTCTGGGAAAGATTGAAGGCAGGAGGAGAAGAGGATGACAGAGGATGAGATGGTTGGATGGTATCAGTGACTCAGTGGAGATGAGTTTGAATAAACTCCAGGAGTTGGTGATGGACAGGGAGGCCTGGCATGCTGCAGTCTGTGGGGTCGCAGAGTCAGACATGAATGAGTGACTGAACTGAAGTGAACTGAAAGTTACAGAAAAACAGAGTGAAATGTTTCAGTTTTTAGGAGTTGAGTACAAACAGCAGCTCTGACCTTTAAATCTCTAGTGACTAAGAGCAGTGTTTCATCCTAGAACAAATATTTAAAAAGATTAATAATCAATTAAAAAAAATACTGTAGGTTTCTGAATTGAGTGATCATTTACAACTAATAAATAAAAAGTCACATTTTTGCTTTTATCCACTTGCTTGACAGGTGTCCTGTAAAGGGTTTGGTGTGGCTGGAAATGGTATATAGAAAGCATTACGCTTTTAGAAGAAAAAAAAAATGTTTATTCATATTTCACATTACCATTTCCAAGCAACTTTTAATAACTGTTAAAGAGGGAAAATGCAGAAGTAAATGAACATAGGATATGCATCAGGGAAAGTTTATCACAGTGACTGAAAAAGCACTTTCAAGTTCATGGTTCTTTTTCAGTGTCAGAGTCTGCATGAAGCAACCACTGTTAGCCATTTGATGTCAAAGGACTGCAAAAAGGAGAGTGAGCCAGGGCCTTCGGGCCTAGAATAATTAGTGGTGATATATTTTGTGAACAAGGGTTATCAGAATAAAATAGTATGAAGCCCTCTCCTGCTGTATAATGCACACTAAGGATATATATATAGTCCATGACTGTAATAGAAAGAATATTTATAAAGAGTGAGGGCCCTTGCCAACCTCCAGGACCAAAAGCATGTAGGAATGGCTACTTGATTTTCCCTGATTGACAAGTTGCTGAAACCTAGAAACAAAATTAAATGGTAGACAGTCTTTAGGATTACTCTGGCAAATGCTTCTTTTAACCTGAAAGGAATACAGCCTTTAAACTATAATACATAAAATGCGTAGGTTATACAGTAAACCTATAAAGATAGAAACTTCCTTTTGATATGTTAGTTTGCTTTTTTTTTCCCTTTTATCCTAAGTTTGGCAAATAAAAAAGTTTATAATAGCTTTTAGATAATTAATATTTAGAGATTGCCAAAATCAACTTTATTATTATTGCTTTTCTTTCTTTCAAAATACAAAAGGTTGGGATTATCTAACAGCCATTCTAGGCAAGATAGTTTAAGACATAAGGAACGTCTTGTCAGTTTTGTAATTCTGAATAAGAGGACTGAGTTTGAGAAAGGAAATATCAAGAACTGAGAGGTAAGAACATAGTTGAGAAAATAAATCATAGTTTTTCAAGGTTAGGAGACAGTTATAGCCAAAATTTAAAAACCAAATTATAAGTAAAGCTTATTAGGAATTTAACTTTTTTCAAAAATAGAGAAAAGTTAAATTGATGTAAAAGACTGTCACACATAGAGGGAATTAACAAAGTATTTTCATAAGAAGAACTTGTGCAGTCTTGAAACAGAATAACTTTGTTGACTCACAGAAGGAAAATCCATTTTTTTTTCCCACTTTGTTTATCGTCCATGTAAAAATTTAGAGAAAAATTATTAATAAATTCATGCTTACACATAAACCCACTAATAAGCAGTTAATTGTGTTTAATATTTTAAGACATTTTGTTGTTTTTTAATTTCATTTTTATATTGATATTTATAAGCTTTTAAAATAATCTTAAGATCATTTTATGTATATGGCTAAACATATACAAATATATTTATATTTATATAAATATATAATAATATTAGAGCTTATACATTTATATTTGTAAGTTAACTTACTGACACAGTAAATAAAATAATATATACTTAAATATATAATCTTGAGTATAACAATTCTCTAAACTGCCACGCCACATTCATTTACTAATATAAATATTCATATCTTTCAGTAATTGTTATACATAGTATACTTACAATCATTATATTAATATCATCTTTATCAGAATAATTAATCTTTGTTTTTTCCTGGTACAAAGAAAAGACAATCTACTGATAGTTATGTATTTTTTATTTATATAGACATGTTTCATATCACCTTTACAAATTTAAAAATGGCAACAGTTCCTTCACAACCAACATTATCTGAACTCATTTAACCATTTGATGATCCCTAGCCATTTAAAAATGTGTAAGAGCCAATCTGGGGCTTCCCTGGAGGCTCAATGGTAATGGATCTGCTTGCCAATGCAGGAGACTTGGGTTCGATTCCTGGATCGATGAGTGAAAAGACAAATGTGTATCCATAAGTCACTTCAGTCATGTCCTACTCTTAGGGAGACCATGGACTGTAACCTGCCAGGCTCCTCTGTCCGCAGGATTCTCCAGGAAAAAAATACTGGAATGGGTCACCATGCCCTCATCCAGGGGATCTTTCCCACCCAGGGATCAAACTCATGTCTCCTGCATTGGCAGGTGGGTTCTTTACCACTAGCACCACCTGGAAAGCCTGAAAAGACAAACAATAGTCTTTAAATCAGAATCACTAACTCACTTTAAATTTTCAAAGATGCATATATTTATCATGTCTATTATATAAAAATGTTCTAATTTAGAAAGTCCTGTAATCCCAATACTGAATATATACCCTAAGGAAACTAAAATTCAAAAAGATACATGTACCCCAATGTTCCCTGCAATATTATTTACAATAGCCAGGACATTGAAGCAATCTAGATATCCTTAAAGAGCTAACATTTTTAAAGTTCAAGAAACAAAACTAATTGTTCTTATTCCTTTTAGAAATTCTTAGCATTCTATCTCTACAATTCTAGTATGAAAAATACTAGTAGCATTTTATTTGATTAATTTTCAAACTTTTCCAATAAATGATAAAAGGAAATACAATTGAAGAATGGGGATAGAGAAAGATAGAGATAGAAAAGTATAGATATATATGGAGAGGAGAGAAAAGATACAGAAAGGTGGAGAGAAACACAGAGAGAAAAAACTAATTATAGCTATGTTAAACAATGACCTGCAGCTTTGACCATGTTATCAAGCCAGAAGATTAAAAGGGCATTGCTCATTAATCTAGGAAGTATAATAGACTGAAGTGAGAGGGAAGGGTTCTCATATTAAAAAGTCTTTCAAACAGACAAAATGTGCTCATATATATTATTTGTAACTATATATGATATATATTTATTTATAATTTTTTTTCTAAGATGTGGTTCCTGATTTTTCTCAGTGAGATTATACCTAAGTTCAAATATTTGGTACTATTAGTTCCGTGACAAATAAGCATGCATAAAACCAGATGCTAGCCAGTAGATATATTAGAAAACCATGTGCTCCCAGTAGCTTCTATAGAAGCTGAGAAATAAAGAATCAGATCTCTCAAATGCTATTTCTCATGTTATACTAAGTTTAAGAGTTCTAAGAAGTAGAAGAAAGGAAGAGGAAATCATAAATAATGTCACCAGGCCAGTGAACCAGTGAAGTGGCTCAGTTGTGTCCATCTCTTTGCGATTCCATGGACTGTAGCCTACCAGGCTCCTCCATTCATGGAATTTTCCAGGCAAGAGTACTGGAGTGGGTTGCCATTTCCTTCTCCAGGGGATTTTCCCAACCCAGGTCTCCAACCCAGGTCTCCCACATTGCAGGCAGACACTTTACCATCTGAGCTACTGGGAAAGCCCATTATCACCAGACCAAATGTCATTAATTGATTAATCTTTTTCAGTGCTCAAACAAAACAAAGCAGATAATAAACATAGAATGGGATTTAGTTCAGACTCTGGATGGCATTCAGACTCTGGAATTCAGTAACCTTGCCAAGCCCCCTCTGGGAAGTGAAAGTACCGTCTATCTTGGGGAAAGTGGAGGATGTAACCACCACATTTTTTAGAGATCCTGCATAAGAACACCAGACAGTAAGCAAGAAAATGGAAAGTTTTACATCTACTAGGCCAGAAGATACATTAGGAAAAATCAGACTGCTTTAGATTTCTGATATTTTACAGAAATGTTGTAAACTCAAGGAATTAAGCAGGTGAAAAGGAGAAGAGAAAGAGAGAGTGTTGTGTGTGGGAAGAGAGAAATATTCTATGAATATTAGTTAATTGTCATCACTTCTTTGGAAGGTTGGTCTATGTGTAGTAAAGTGTACTTACAAGATCTGTTAAGCATTCTCAGTTCTAGAAGAAGCTAGCCTAAGAATAAGGTTGTGAAAAATACCTTCTGTTATCTAGAGTTTGTTAAGAAAATTGGCTGCAGAAAGATCTTAACTTTCTACATTCTTATTTTAGAGAGAAAATAGGGAACTTAAGAAATTTGCCAAGGTCATATCACTTGGAAATGCGAAGTAAAATTAAAATTTGGCTAGCAATGGGGCTAGCCAATAGAAGTTAGGTACTTAACAGATATATTTCCATTAAATCCATAAGCAGAGGAAGTAAAAGGCAGGAGTGAAAAGTAGGATACTAAGCTATGGGAAGATGGATTATCCAAAAAAAAAAAAAAGAAAAAAAAAAAACAGATCGAGGAAGGTTGGATTACAATACTATTCTACTGAACTAGAGTAATGATGTTGATTGGAACAAAACCCTGACTAAACATTCTCTTAGAATGTATCTGCCCACTCAATCCCAATAGGCATAACTTGTTTACAAAGAGGTTCCTGAAATCACTATCATTATTCTTATGCTAGAGCAAAAGCATAATGGTTTTGAAAATAGACATGTTCAACCCTGGGATAGTTTCATAAAAACTGGATAAACAGACTTGAATTGAATATTAAAAAGATTGAATACCAGATGAAAGAAGAACTCTAAGAGGGATGATATCAGTGCAGTAGGAAAGGATCAAGTCTTTCTAACCTGACAGCATCTCCAGAAATTGGACTGCCTGATGTTAGGGGCTAATTTGTGCTTAGTCATTCTGTGGTGTCCAGCTCTTTGTGACTTCACGGACTGTGGTCCACCAGGTTTCTCTGTCCATGGGATTCTCCAGGCAAGAATACTGGAATGGGTTGCCATTCCCTTCTGCAGGGGATCTTCCCGACCCAGGTATCAAGCCTGGTCTCCTTCATTGCAAGCGGATTCTTTACTATCTGAGCCAACAGGAAAGCCCAATAACTAATTCATGTTCTCCCCAAAATTCATATGTCGAAGTCTCAATTTCCAGGACCCTCAGAATAGAACCATATTGGGAGCCTTAGCCTTAACTGCCTTTAAAGTGGCAGTTAAGTTAAAATGAGACCGTTACAGTGAGCCTTGATCCAATGTCACTGATAACCTTACAGAAAAAGGAAATTTGTATACATGAGAAAGACACGGGGGATGCTCGTACACAGAGGAAATGCCGTGTGAGGACAGAGGGAGAAGGCAGCCTTTTGCAAGCCAAGAAGAGCAGCCGAAGGAGAAGCCACACCTACTTACACCCTGATGTTGGAGTCTAGCCCTCAGGACTGTGAGATGAATTTTTGTTGTTTGAGCCACCCATCCTTGGTATTTTGTCATGGCAGCTCTAGCAGATTACTATAGTGGGTGCCTCAGATTCTGTATCAGTACGAAGACTTCTTCAGCTGTTGCTTCCCCCCCCCCTCTCTTAGCCATGTTTCTGAGTCCCCAGATATATGTGTGTGTGTTTATTAGATAAACTCCACCAGAGAAATTTGTGTGTAAAGTTTCGTCTTTTACACCCATCTCCAAAGATCTTATCTTTCTAAATTTGAGGTAAAGCCCAGAAATCTGAAAATTTACCAGTACTTCACTCTGAGATTAGAGTACTAAGAACATACTTTTTGAGATCTACTTCCACCGATGGATGTATACATGGAAGGATATTCACATCTAGGAGACTATGTCTGCAGGCATTATCTAATGAGTTTGAAGCATGTACAGGAAAATTAGGAGGGAAGGTATTGCCTTTGTGCTCTCCTTTTAAAATCATAACTGCAGTGTTCCAGACACATTATTTTTTCATAATTGTATGATGTCCCAGTTTTATTCAGTTAATCAATTATACAGTGCATTGCTTTATTGTGCATAGATAGTTCATATGTTATGTCTTTCATGCTTGGATTTTTGTTCAGTTTACATATAGTTTCCTCATCACTATGATAGAAACATGGCTGGCGTCTCAGGTATATATATGCTGCGCAGTTACTCTGCATGAAAAAGGTTGCAACCCTTGGTTTAAAGCTCTGTCATTGTCATTTTGAAATTCATCAAAAATTTTTAACAAAGAGCTCTCATTTTCACTTTGCACTGGGGCTGCAAATCATGTAACTACTTCTGGGTAACAAACTAAGTTTATGACTTATGAGAAAGACTTCTATACCTCCTTTGGGTTTCATTTATGTTTTCAGTCTCAGAAACAGAGTTGAATAAAAGCCTCCATGACAGGAGTTACCCTTCACGTTTCATTGTCACTGATGAGAGGGAAAGTATAGCTGAAGAGGTATAGTCTTCCATGTGTTTTTCACATAATAGTGTTAGTGGTTCAGTCATATCCGACTCTTTGCAACCCCGTATATTGTAGCCGGCCAGGCTCCTCTGTCCATGGAATTCTCGAGACAAGCGTACTGGAGTGGGTTGCCATTCCCTTCTCCAGGGGATGTTCCCAACCCAGGGATTGAACCTGGGTCTCCTGCATTGCAAGCAGATTCTTTACCATCTGAACCACCAGGGAAGTCTTATTTTTTATCCTACATAGAAACCCTGGCTTTAAAAGCCATCAGGTAGATCTCGTATGACCCTCTTTCTTTATCTTTATCAACTATTTTAGAACGTTTTAACCACACGTTTATGGCACAGCTCATTTCTCATACTTAAAATATACTAAGGAAAATCATATTAGGAGTGTCACTCCTGCATTTCAAGCTACAAAACTTCTTTTATCCTTTGTTTTCCCTTCTTTGTTAAGCATAATTATGGAAAATAAGATTTTTATCTTTTCAAAATTACATGTTTAGAGAAGAATTAGAGTACCTCTTAAAACAGTTTTCAGTCCTTTTTTGTTCCTTCTCAATTCATACTTGTTATACCCTAAGAAACAGAATTATATATTATAATTTAGAGAAAATTACCTCCTACAAATCTGTATTCTATAAATTTAATTCCAGAGAGCCAATCAAGGCTTAAATATGGATTAAAATGTGTATATAGTAATGAGAGCTATGATTACAAAAATACCCAGTGTATATTTATATTTATTGTATGTCAGGAAGTTTTCTAAGTGCTTTACATGTATCAATACCTAGATCTTCACAAAAAACATTTTAGATAATGATACCAAATCACCAAGAAATACAGTCACTTGACCTGACACCTAGAGTTATTCATTTCACAGAGGAGACATGAAAACTACATTCAGTATTACTAAGTGTTAATAGGTAGAATATAAACAGAAAATTTGCAAACACTCTTGTTTTTTAATCAATAAAACTACCAACTTCTTTACACTCTGTTGTGCCTGCTTATGTCTTCTCAATGTAGCACCATGTAGTTTATTACTCAGAATAAAAGTATATCAATACTCACAATCAACTACAGCAAGATCTAAGCACCATATCTTGATGTCCTATGTTAATATTTTTAATAATTTATTGAATTAATGTTACTATAAGACAGTATGCCTCAATATGGGTTATTAGCACTTGAGGACTATTTGAAATAAAGGGCCATTTGGGGACTAAAGAGTGAAATGTCTGCAGTGTGTGGTCCTTTAAATGTATTAATATACTTAATAAGGGATAATTCTCAAAAACATCAAATTGAAACGTACACTAATTGAGCTCCATAAGCTTAACACTTATGTCACTGCCATTATTGAGCCTTAAGTGAAAGTGAAAGTGAAGTCACTTAGTCATGTCCAACTCTTTGCGACCCCATGGACTGTAGCCTACCAGGCTCCTCAGTCCATGAGATTTTCCAGGCAAGAATACTGGAGTGGGCTGCCATTTCCTTCTCCAGGGGATCTTTCTGACCCAGGGATCGAGTCTTAGGTGAATACAAATATGGAAAATAAAGTCTGTGTGTGTGTATCTGATGAGGATGACTTTATTCACCCTAACATCAGATCATATGGGGAAAGAAAGCTGAGACATTCCTGGGGTAGAATGTCCTGGTCCATATACAAGTTAACTCGGCTTTCAGCACGGTGGCCTTAGATCCCGGAAGCAGAGGGAGTCAAACTGGAGAAAAGAGAAAATAAGCTCTAGATCAGGGCCAGGATGATTTTGCAGATCTATAGGAATGAGTTGCTTCCTGACTTGCATGTAGGTTTCTCAAGAGGCAGGTCAGGTGGTCTGGTATTCCCATCTCTTTCAGAATTTTCCACAGTTTATTGTGATCCACACAGTCAAAGGTTTTGGCATAGTCAATAAAGCAGAAATAGATGTTTTTCTGAACTCTCTTGCTTTTTCGATGATCCAGTGGATGTTGGCAATTTGATCCCTGGTTCCTCTGCCTTTTCTAAAACCAGCTTGAACATCTGGAAGTTCACGGTTCACATATTGCTGAAGCCTGGCTTGGAGAATTTCGAGCATTACTTTACTAGAGTGTGAGATGAGTGTAATTGTACAGTAGTTCGAGCATTCTTTGGGATTGCCTTTCTTTGGGATTGGAATGAAAACTGACCTTCTCCAGTCTTATGGCCACTGTTGAGTTTTCCAAATTTGCCAGCATATTGAGTGCAACTCTTTCACAGCATCACCTTTCCCGATTTGAAATACTCCAATACTTTGGCTACCTCATGCGAAGAGTTGACTCATTGGAAAAGACCTTGATGCCAGGAAGGATTAGGGGCAGGAGGAGAAGGGGATGACAGAGGATGAGATGGCTGGATGACATCACTGACTCGATGGACAGCATCACCGACTCGATGGACATGAGTTTGGGTAAACTCCAGGAGTTGGTGATGGACAGGGAGGCCTGGTGTGCTGTGATTCATGGGGTCGCAAAGAGTCGGACACGACTGAGCGACTGAACTGAGTTGAACTGACTGATAGGAATGAGGCAACAAAGGAGAAATAAAGGTATGAATGAGAATGACCAGGAAGGCTAAAGAAAAATGAGCTTGCATGTCAGAGTGGAGATGTGGGTCATGGGAAATTATGGGCTAAGGTAGAGACCTGAGAAAAAGTTTTCAATGACTTCCATTGATGTAAGCTGAGCATACTTAAAAGTCTGTCACCAAACAGTAGTGAGCCGATTAGGGCAATAGGTGGATTGGTCCTATAAATAACTTTTTATATGAGTGACAAAATCTGGCATAAAATGGAACATGGGGTGTTATCTCCTCTGCCCGATTTCTTATGTATATATGGAGGCATCAACATTAGCCTTAAAAATATGATGTTATTATTTGAAATTCAACAGAAGTAAATAAGAATAGAAAAATTCATTTATTTACCTAGTCAACAAATATTTGCTGAGTACCTACTCTGCCAAGAGTGTTCTAGGCTCTGGTGATATAGCAATAAATTAGGAAGATAAAAATCCATGGTCTTGGAGACCTTACATCAGTTCTGACTGGCTAGAATGCTAGTCTAGAAGGGATCCTAGAGCCAAATTAGCTCTCCAGATGGGATGAGTCATGATCTTTAGCAATATCAGCCACACACAGGAAACATACCTGTATGTCTGCCTGTGCATCATGTCTGTGTTTTGCTGGGAGGTGGGCCTGACCAGAGATATTGACTGGCACTTGCTTATTCACAAATGAAGAGCAACAAGTTCTGAAATTTCTCCTCCCATCTGTCTCCTACTTGTAAATATGTTACATTTATCCTAGATTCCAAAGCTGAAGTAGGGGGAAAATCTCCCTAGGTAAAGCATTATAAATGACTAATTTGTGCAGGTGAATTGAAAAATGCTAAACTTATGCTGACAGATTTTGACATTTTAGAGTTATTGGTTCATCTCGATAAGAAGCAACATTTGGAAGATCTGGAATAAAATTCACTGCATTTGTTAGCTCACTAACTAGCAAATGCAAAGAACTAACTATATATTTTGATCAAACTCCTTTCAATCCATAGCATCCCATATCCAGTAGTGTATACAAATGAGGTCTTTTTGCTTTTCCAAATATTTTGACCCAGATGTTAACAATAGTGAAATAGTGTTAGTTGCTCAGTTGTTTCTGATTCTCTGTGACCCCATGGACTGTAACCACCCAAGCTCCTCTGTCTACTGGATTTCCCAGGCAAGAATACTGGAGTCAGTAGTCATTCCCTTCCCCAGTAATCTTCCTGACTCAGGGATCCAACTCCGGACTCATGCATTACAAGTGGATTTGTTACCCTCTGAGTTACCATACCCAGTGGCCAGTATATAAGCCACTAAATGCATGATTTTATACTACGGTACTTGTTGGAAAGCTTTATATAAATTAATCCACTCATTTTTAAAAATAACTCAGAGGGGTAGATACATGTCATACGATTATTGTGTTTCATAGATAAAGAAACTGAGGTACAGAGAGAATGAGGAATTTAACACATTTGTAGTTGGCAAGCATAAAAGCGAGGATATGAACCTCGTGTGGTTCTTGTATCCTCTCAGCAGTTTGCTATCTAAACACCACATTCCTGCTGCCTTTTCAATTTAAACCACCTTTACTTATCCTAGTTTTTAATGTCTTTAACCTACTTGTTGTTGATGAAAATGAAGAGAAAGGATAAATATATATATATATATATATATATATATATATATATATATAGAGAGAGAGAGAGAGAGAGAGAGAGCAATGAAATTGTTTAATCTATTCAACAAATATTTATTATGTGCCTACTAAGATGTACTAAGCATATTTTTGGTGCTTGGGATACAGTGAAGGGGGATATAAATCTAGGTCCCTACTTTTACAAGATATTCTAGTGTTCAAAACAGAAAGATAGATGATATTTTTGAGGTAGCAAACATTATTATGAATAAATAATATAAAATACTATATGAGTATTGAGGGCAGTAACAGGTTGTCGTCCAAGGAGCGGCTGCTGCGCGGGCACAGGAGGGCCGAGAGGAGCTACTCCACGTTGAGGTCAGGAGGGCGGCCGTGAGGAGATACCCCTCGTCCAAGGTAAGGAGCAGCAGTTGGGCTTTGCTGGAGCAGCCGTGAAGAGATACCCCACGTCCAAGGTCGGAGAAACCCAAGTAAGACGGTAGGTGTTGCGAGAGGGCATCAGAGGGCAGACACACTAAAACCATAATCACAGAAAACTGGCCAAATGGACCACAGTCTTGTCTAACTCAGTGAAACTAAGCCATGCCGTGTGGGGCCACCCAAGACGGTCGGGTCATGGTGGAGAGATCTGACAGAATGTGGTCCACTGGAGAAGGGAATGGCAAACCACTTCAGTATTCTTGCCTTGAGAACCCCATGAGCAGTATGACAAGGCAAAATGACAGGACACTGAAAGATGAACTCCCCAGGTCGGTAGGTGCCCAATATGCTACTGGAGATCAGTGGAGAAATAACTCCAGAAAGAATTAAGGGATGGAGCCAAAGACAAAACAATACCCAGTTGTGGATGTGACTGGTGATAGAAGCAAGGTCTGATGCTGTAAAGAGCAATATTGCATAGGAACCTGGAATGTTATGTCCATGAATCAAGGCAAATTGGAAGTGGTCAAACAGGAGATGGCAGGAGTGAACATCGACATTCTAGGAATCAGAGAACTAAAATGGACTGGAATGGGTGAATTTAACTCAGATGACCGTTATATCTACTAGTGTGGGCAGGAATCCCTTAGAAGAAATAGAGTAACCATCATGGTCAACAGGAGTCAGAAATGCAGTACTTAGATACAATCTCAACAGCATGTATACTATCTATGGTGAAACAGGTCACCAGCCCAGGTGGGATGCATGAGACAAGTGCTCCGGCCTGGTGCACTGGGAAGACCCAGAGGAATCGGGTGGAGAGGGAGGTGGGAGGGGGGATCGGGATGGGGAATACGTGTAAATCTATGACTGATTCATGTCAATGTATGACAAAACCCACTGAAAAAATAAATAAATAAATAAAAAGAAAAAGAAAAAAAAAATTACAGAATGATCTCTGTTCGTTTCCAAGGCAAACCATTCAATATCGCTGTAATCCAAGCCTATGCCCCAACCAGTAATGCTGAAGAAGCTGAAGTTGAATGGTTCTATGAAGATCTACAAGACCTTCTAGAACTAACACCCAGAAAAGATGTCCTGTTCATTATAGGGGACTGGAATGCAAAAGTAGGAAGTCAAGAAACACCTGGAGTAACAGGCAAATTTGGTCTTGGAGTACAGAATGAAGCAGACCAAAAGCTAATAGAGTTTTGCCAAAAGAACGCACCGGTCATAGCAAACACCCTCTTCCAACAACACAAGAGAAGACTCTACACATGGACATCACCAGACAGTCAACACCAAAATCAGATTGATTATATTCTTTGCAGCCAAAGATGGAGAAGCTCTATACAGTCAGCAAAAACAAGACCAGGAGCTGACTGTGGCTCAGATCATGAACTCCTTATTGCCAAATTCAGGCTTAAATTGAAGAAAGTAGGGAAAACCACTAGAGCATTCAGGTATGACCTAAATCAAATCCCTAACGATTATACAGTGGAAGTGAGAAATAGATTTAAGGGACTAGATCTGACAGACAGAGTGCATGATGAATTATGGACAGAGAGGTTTGTGACATTGTATAGGAGACAGGGATCAAGACCATCCCTATGGAAAAGAAATGCAAAAAGGCAAAATGGTTGTCTGAGGAGGCCTTACAAATAGCTGTGAAAAGAAGAGAAGTGAAAAGCAAAGGAGAAAAGGAAGATATACCCATTTTAATGGAGACTTCTAAAGAATAGGAAGAAAGCCTCGTTCAGTGAAAAATGCAAAGAAATAGAGGAAAACAACAGAATGGGAAAAACTAGTGATCTCTTCAAGAAAATTAGAGATACCAAGGGAATATTTCATGCAAAGATGAGCTCTATAAAGGACAGAAATGGTATGGACCTAACAAAAGTAGAAGATATTAAGAAGAGGTGGCAAGAATACACAGAAGAACTGTACAAAAATGATATTTTTGACCCAGATAATCATGATGGTGTGATCACTCACCTAGAGCCAGACATCCTGGAATGTGAAGTCAAGTGGGCTTTAGAAAGCATCACTACGAACAAAGCTAGTGGAGGTGATGGAATTCCAGTTGAGCTATTTCAAATCCTGAAAGATGATGCTGTGAAAGTGCTGCACTCAATATGTCAGCACATTTGGAAAACTCAGCAGTGGCCACAGGACTGGAAAAGGTCAGTGTTCATTCCAATCCCAAAGAAAGGCAATGCCAAAGAATGCTCAAACTACCGCACAATTGCACTCATCTCACACGCTAGTAAAGTAATGCTCAAAATTCTCTAGGTCAGGCTTCAGCAATACGTGAACTGTGAACTTCCAGATGTTCAAGCTGGTTTTAGAAAAGGCAGAGGAACCAGAGATCAAATTACCAACATCTGCTGGATCATCAAAAAAGCAAGAAAGTACCAGGAAAACATCTATTTCTGCTTTATTGACTATGCCAAAGCATTCAACTGTGTGGATCACAATAAACTGGGGAAAATTCTGAAAGAGATGGGAATACCAGACCACCTGATCTGCCTCTTGAGAAACCTATATGCAGGTCAGGAAGCAACAGTTAAAATCAGATATGGAAAAACAGACTGGTTCCAAATAGGAAGAGGAGTATGTCAAGGCTGTATATTGTCACCCTGCTTATTTAACTTATATGCAGAGTACATCATGAGTAATGCTGGGCTGGAATAAGCACTAGCTGGAATCAAGATTGCCAGGAGAAATATCAATAATCTCAGATATGCAGGTGACACTACCCTTATGGCAGAAAGTGAAGAGGAACTAAAAAACCTCGTGATGAAAGTGAAAGAGGAGAGTGAAAAAGTTGGCTTAAAGCTCAACATTCAGAAAACTAAGATCATGGCATCTGGTCCCATCACTTCATGGGAAATATATGGGGAAATATTGGAAGCAGTTCAGACTTTATTTTTTTGGGCCCCAAAATCACGCAGATGGTGACTGCAGCCATGAAATTAAAATATGTTTACTCCTTGGTCATGTATGGATGTGAGAGTTGGACTGTGAAGAAAGCTGAGCGCCAAAAAATTGATGCATTTGAGCTGTGGTGTTGGAGAAGACCCTTGAGAGTCCCTTGGACTGCAAGGAGATCCAACCAGTCCATCCTAAAGGAGATCAGTCCTGGGTGTTCATTGGAAGGACTGATGCTGAAGTTGAAACTCCAATACTTTGGCCACCTCATGCAAAGAGTTGACTCATTGGAAAAGACCCTGATGCTGGGAGGGATTGAGGGCAGGAGGTGAAGGGGATGACAGAGGATGAAATAGTTGGATGGCATCACTGACTCGATGGGCATGGGTTTGGGTGGACTCCGGGAGTTGGTGATGGACAAGGAGGCCTGGTGTGCTGCGATTTTTGGGGTCCAAAGAGTCAGACATGACTGAGCGACTGAAATGACTGACTGAAACAGGTTGTCACAGAAAAAGCCTTTCTGAGAGGTGTCACATGAAGTAAGTAAGTCATGAAAATACCTGCATAATTTCTTGATAGAAGGAAGAGCAGGTACAAAGACTATAAGGAATAATAAGGAAGACATTTGCAGAAAGAAGACAGTTTAAAATAATAGGACCTTATGATAAAGAAGTAGCCAAGAGCTATAATAAACACTTGGGCTTGTGGAGCATGATAACACTGAATTTTATTCTCATGTCAAACAAAATTATAGAGCAAAGAATCAAAAGCCCTCATCAAATCTGCTGGTGTGAAAGGCTGAAGTCTTGAGTAGAAGATGAAAAATCACTCACAGACCCTGCAGCTGGGAGTTGATTTGCCAGGTACCTTTGTGATTTTGTAGCCAGGTCTTATTTTTAAGGATATGAAGTCTTACTGGCTGAGAGCTTCAGCAAAATGGTTTAAATAAGGCTCATCACAGCCTACAGGGCATGTGTTTGAAAGACAGAAAAGTAGAGATTTAAATTTGTAAAACACCACAATACAGAAGTGTAAATAATAGAAGTTTTTGTTTAAGACATCCATATCTTTTCATACACTCTCCATATGTCCCATTCTTTCATAAACTCTTGTTCTAATTATCTGAAGTGAAAATGAAAGTGAAAGTTGCTCAGTCATGCGACCCCATGGACTATACAGTTCATGGAATTCTCCAGGCAAGAATACTGGAGTGGGTCGCCTTTCCCTTCTCCAGGGAATCTTCACAACCAGGGATTGAACACACGTAACCTGCCTTGCAGGCAGATTCTTTACCAGCTGAGCCACAAGAGAAACCCTGAGCATACAGCTTAAATTTTGGACATGGTTGTCAACTGTGATGACTATACATATTTGCCCCCAAAAGGAGGTCAATAAAAGATTCAGTTTCACTGTACTCTGTGAGTGCCATAGACAACTAAAAAGCAGAATATTTACTTTTAAAATGGTTATAGGTAGAATTACAATAAAACCTTTGAAAAGTGTCAGCCCCTCTACTGTACATATTGGCATCTTGGGGACATATCTGTAAAAAATCATAAAAAAAAAAAAGATGCTATTGGACTCCTACCCTAGTCCTACTCTGCCCTTGGATTTTTGTATTGACAAATCAAAATTTTAAAATAAATAATCCTAACTTCTATTAGGATTCTTCTAACTTCTATTAAAAAGGGTCTTTAAAAATAATACAGTATAGTTCAATGCACTATTGAACTTGGAAATATAAATAATTATAACTCATTGAATTTTTATCTAGAAACAACTGAGAAGACAGTATTCATTCAAACAGACTGTAGCCATTTCAGATAACTTAACTTCTTGTTTCACCAGAGTATGTCCAATGATTGTTAGAAGAGTGGTTTACTAGCTGCATGGATATTATTATGCACATGCTGCTTAGGTTGAGGCCACATCAGCAGTTTTTCTATAATCTCTTTTTTTTTCAGAGTTTTATGGGTGCAATAGTCAAACAAAAGGATATTGGATACGTAAACTGCTTCCAAAATCTTAGAGAAGAAATTGTGACTCAAGCTCCTTATTTCCTCTCTCCAGACATCTAACACAAGAGAGCAAAGGTAGCAGTAAATCGCAAACCAATCTGGGGGTACCAATAAAGGAGGCATAAAATCTGACTGCATATATAGCTCCACAAACACAAATCTGCCTTTAGATCTAAAGTTATGAATCATTTGTAGCAATAACAAAAGGTTTCTCTCTGATGGCGGTTGGTTTCCATCACCAAAGCAAAGCTAATAAAGAGTTTCTCAGGTCTGCATTTCATAAGCGCTACATGGCTGAGTCTTAAGTGAGAAGCATGATTTTTCATTCCTTTTCCATGGTCAAAGGCAGCTACAGAGAGAATTTTGCTACAGGCAATACCATGCAAGAAAGGAAAAAAAAAAGACAAAAAAATACAGTAAACATAATCTTCACGTTGACCATGTGGTGAGAAATTCTTTAATCACAACCACAATCTGATAAAAAAAAAAAAATTCCTCAAATAAAGCAGAAAACCCCCATGCAGATAAAAGCATTCAAAGTATATCATGACGTGAAACAGAAGCAAGGACCTTTTTCATCCCAGGTGATGATTAGTCCAAACCCAGCAGAAGAGCTATTCTACCAGGTGAAACTACAGCTAATTTTTATAGGATTGAGGTCATTCTTTGACCTTGTAGCTACAATCTGACCTATGATGAAACATTTAAAGACAAAAGAAGATCAATGTGAAGAGATGTGAAAGATAAAATAGACTAATTATTTATTCTCTCTGAAAAAAATGGTAAAGCTACATGTCTTGGTTAGATTAAGCCAAACAGATTTCTACAAAAGACCTTGTATGGGGAGCTGTGTAAAGCAAACTATTGCCAACGTAAGTCACTGGTGCTTAGAAGCGTAAGCCAAAGACCATCGATTCTCATTATTTGCATAGTTATGATTTATGAAGTTGCATGGAATTATGAACTAGGCAATATGAATCACTATCCCTAGGAAAAACAGAAAGTTAGGTACTTGTTGGGTCACAGTGTCAAATGATCAATACAAAACTTTATATCATGTGTGTTTCTGTTTAATGACAACTTATTTTAATATACTGTTGATCCATGAGCATTAAACTCATAGTCAATAGTACTATAGCTCCTGCTTGAGAGAAGCTCATCTTACATGTGTAGTTACTTTATCAGGCATGCCACAGTCTTCTTGAGCTTTGGGAAACTAGACAGCATTTCAGCAGTACACTTGTCAAGGCACTGTAAACAGCAAAATATCACCGGCATAGTGCACAAAAATACAGACAGTGGAGCACTTAACAGACTGCAGAAAGGACAGTGTTTACAGTATGAGAGCCGATGCAAGAAGGCAGAGCTGTGCCCCATTCAGGCTTGTGCGGCAACTCAAGCTTTTGGCCACTCTACATATGTGCATCTCTTCAAAAGACCTTAAGACTACTGTTGCTGAGGATACGAATAAACTTTAGCAAATGGGCTAATTCACAAGTATGGACTTTGGGAACGGAGAATCAACTGTATCCCAAAGGATTAGTTTACTAGAAAAGAAGAACTCGATGGAAAAGAAAAGAACTTTTCAAAATTTGTTCAGAAGGTTTAGCATCACCTGTATTATCATTCTAAAATCAATACTAATCACAAATTATTATTTAGTTACATTATATATGTTATTTAAAAGTAACCCCAAGTTGACTTTATTGACTTTCCTTTAAATTGTTCATTTTAAGTATGTGAACTATCTCTGCAGGCTATTGGTGGGCTAATTAAAAACACTTTTAACAGTTTACATAAATAAAAATATAATTGTCTCATGTCCGTGTGTCACATAATGAACTATTAAATGAAAAGTAAGAACCTGTTATACATACATATACAAATATATTATCAAAAAATAACTACTTCTTTTCTCCCAAAAGAGATCTTTCTTAACATAGCTTTTGAGTCAAATCTCCTAATTGCTAAGGCATAGTAGGTTATCAGCTAGATACACAAAATTTTGAGTTGCAGTGAAATCATATCCATTAGTGGTTGGGGATGGGTGACTGAGAGAAAACTCTAGTTATTTCTCCCCCAGTTTTTATCATTTTTGCTAGAGCTACTCCTAATAAAATAATACATTTAATGAGTAGTCTTTTGAAAAGTGATAATAAAAGGATCTTTATTTTCTAGTTTATTGCTAGTTTTAAAGTGAGCTATATATATGTTCTAAGTAAAAATAATGTGTTTTTCCATGTAAACATCACTTCAAGATAAAACCTCACCCTCTTCCTCCAACCAGATTTCCATCTCTAAAGATAACATAAAAATTCTACATAGTTCATGAACTGTCAGAAATTATAAGAGAAATTGTGTTCATTTTCAAAAGAAGTCAGCACCCAAAGGTTTTCTTTAGTCAGAAGCATGTGATAAGTTAGAAACCATGATGTGATTTTTAAATAAGCTTCTCAAATGTGTATTACAATGTGTATCATAGCCTGAGGAAACAGTATTTGATGGAACATCCTAAATACATATTTAAGCCGTGAAAGAAAAACAGCTTCTCGCAAGTAAATAAAGCAGTCTCTACCACCTTGGGTATCCAATTACCACAAAAGAATAAGAAGGAGAGGAATAAATTAATTGAAATAATTATACTCTCAATTGGGAATTCAAGGTCACAGACAGAGCTCTACCCTACTTTAAAGGCGAATAGCCAGCTGACTTCCTACTGAGAGTAGTTTATATTGGTCGTCAGGGTATCTTTAATATGGATAATGCCCTCGAGAGTTTACTGGACAAAAATCACCACATGAATCCAATCGGGATATTTAGTTCCTATACGTACATTGCACATTTGCTTAGTGCAGGGAGAAGCCATATTATAAAAAGCAAGCAACTAGGCAAGAACAAACAAGAGGTGTTATAAATAATAAGATTAAATCTCAACTGAAATGCACCTTTGATGTGTGATATTAGTCTAACATTAAATGCAATTTGCATTAAATAATAAATTATATTTCTTAAGCACCAGCATTCCTTTATAATTTATGTGAATGTCAACAATAAATATCTATTGTTATTTAAAGGAATCATCTCAAGAATATTAATTTCCTTGATGAAATACCATGTTCTTATCAACAATGAATTACAAGCCAGCTGTCAGCGTGAGCAGGGAAGGCTTAGGATATTTGTGATATAGTTTGGAGATTTTGTATATGAGACGATTTCTGCTCCCAAAGTATTTGTCAAACTACTATAACTGAGCTTCAGATTTCACCTTTGGGAATTCATTGGGTCTCTCTCAATAAATTGTCCATCTCCAAGAGTTATTTATTAAATTATGAGGAATCTTAAGAGTGATATCTGAAAACACAGGATTGATAACAAGCTGAGACTGTAATTCTACAGGAATTACACAGGGCATAAGTGCCTGGCAGGAATGGGTAACAGGAGAGTCTTCCGAAAAGAATTCATGGACTTTTAAACTCTGCCTAGACGCTGCAGAAATCTGTGAGTCTTGTTTTGAAATGTGGCCTACATATACAGTGGAAAAGTTACTAGATCACATGAACAATATTAAATAAGGATGTTCTAGGAAGAAGGGGGAGAAAGAAGTCCATGTGAATTTTCAAACTAAATTTTAAGAACACACTTTCATAAATATGTTGTTAAATTAAATTATATCCATGTCTTATCTTCTCAATTCCATTTTAATGTCTCAAAGAATTTTCCTTCTCTATTAACTACTTTGGCTGAAGCCATAAGAAATTAAAAACTAGAGTCTGAAGTCAGGCAGGTTGATTCCTCCAGTTCCATTCTTCCTTCTCAAGAGTACTTTGGCTATTCGAGGTTTTTTGTATTTCCATACAAATTGTGAAATTCTTTGGTCTAGTTCTGTGAAAAATACCGTTGGTAGCTTGATAGGGATTGCATTGAATCTACAGATTGCTTTAGGTAGAATAGCCATTTTGACAATATTGATTCTTCCAATCCATGAACACGGTATGTTTCTCCATCTGTTTGTGTCCTCTTTGATTTCTTTCATCAGTGTTTTATAGTTTTCTATGTATAGGTCTTTTGCTTTGGGTAGATATACTCCTAAGTACTTTATTCTTTTTGTTGCAATGGTGAATGGTATTGTTTCTTAATTTCTCTTTCTGTTTTTTCATTGTTAGTATATAGGAATGCAAGGGATTTCTGTGTGTTAATTTTATATCCTGCAACTTTACTATATTCATTGATTAGCTCTAGTAATTTTCTGGTAGAGTCTTTAGGGTTTTCTATGTAGAGGATCATGTCATCTGCAAACAGTGAGAGTTTCACTTCTTCTTTTCCTATCTGGATTCCTTTTACTTCTTTTTCTGCTCTGATTGCTGTGGCCAAAACTTCCAACACTATGTTGAACAGTAGTGGTGAGAGTGGGCACCCTTGTCTTGTTCCTGATTTAAGGGGAAATGCTTTCAATTTTTCACCATTGAGGGTGATGCTTGCTGTGGGTTTGTCATATATAGCTTTTATTATGTTGAGGTATGTTCCTTCTATTCCTGCTTTTTGGAGAGTTTTAATCATAAATGAGTGTTGAATTTTGTCAAAGGCTTTCTCTGCATCTATTGAGATAATCATATGGTTTTTATCTTTCAATTTGTTAATGTGGTGTATTACATTGATTGATTTGAGGATATTAAAGAATCCTTGCATTCCTGGGATAAAGCCCACTTGGTCGTGGTGTATGATTTTTTTAATATGTTGTTGGATTCTGTTTGCTAGAATTTTGTTAAGGATTTTTGCATCTATGTTCATCAGTGATATTGCCCTGTAGTTTTCTTTTTTTGTGGCATCTTTGTCTGGTTTTGGAATTAGGGTGATGGTGGCCTCATAGAATGAGTTTGGAAGCTTACCTTCATCTGCAATTTTCTGGAAGAGTTTGAGTAAGATAGGTGTTAGCTCTTCTCTAAATTTTTGGTAGAATTCAGCTGTGAAGCCATCTGGTCCTGGGCTTTTGTTTGCTGGGAGATTTTTGATTACAGTTTCGATTTCCTTGCTTGTGATGGGTCTGTTAAGATCTTCTATTTCTTCCTGGTTCAGTTTTGGAAAGTTATATTTTTCTAAGAATTTGTCCATTTCTTCCAAGTTGTCCATTTTATTGGCATAGAGCTGCTGGTAGTAGTCTCTTATGATCCTTTGTATTTCAGTGTTGTCTGTTGTGATCTCTCCATTTTCATTTCTAATTTTGTTAATTTGGTTCTTCTCTCTTTGTTTCTTAATGAGTCTTGCTAATGGTTTGTCAATTTTTTTTATTTTTTCAAAAAACCAGCTTTTAGCTTTGTTGATTTTTGCTATGGTCTCTTTAGTTTCTTTTGCATTTATTTCTGCCCTGATTTTTAAGATTTCTTTCCTTCTGCTAACTCTGGGGTTCTTCATTTCTTCCTTCTCTAATTGCTTTAGGTGTAGAGTTAGGTTATTTATTTGGTTTTTTTCTTGTTTAGAAAGCCCAGAGATAAATCCACGAACCTATGGACACCTTATCTTTGACAAAGGAGGCAAGGATATACAATGGAAAAAAGACAACCTCTTTAACAAGTGGTGCTGGGAAAACTGGTCAACCACTTGTAAAAGAATGAAACTAGAACACTTTCTAACACCATACACAAAAATAAACTCAAAATGGATTAAAGATCTAAATGTAAGACCAGAAACTATAAAACTCCTAGAGGAGAACATAGGCAAAACACTCTCCGACATAAATCACAGCAAGATCCTCTATGACCCACCTCCCAGAATATTGGAAATAAAAGCAAAACTAAACAAATGGGACCTAATGAAACTTAAAAGCTTTTGCACTACAAAGGAAACTATAAGTAAGGTGAAAAGACAGCCCTCAGATTGGGGGAAAATAATAGCAAATGAAGAAACAGACAAAGGATTAATCTCAAAAATATACAAGCAACTCCTGCAGCTCAATTTCAGAAAAATAAATGACCCAATCAAACAAATGGGCCAAAGAACTAAACAGGCATTTCTCCAAAGAAGACTTACAGATGGCTAACAAACACATGAAAAGATGCTCAACATCACTCATTATTAGAGAAATGCAAATCAAAACCACAATGAGGTACCATTACACGCCAGTCAGGATGGCTGCTATCCAAAAGTCTACAAGCCATAAATGCTGGAGAGGGTGTGGAGAAAAGGGGACCCTCTTACACTGTTGGTGGGAATGCAAACTAGTACAGCCGCTATGGAAAACAGTGTGGAGATTTCTTAAAAAACTGGAAATAGAACTGCCATATGACCCAGCAATCCCACTTCTGGGCATACGCACTGAGGAAACCAGATCTGAAAGAGACACGTGCACCCCAATGTTCATCGCAGCACTGTTTATAATAGCCAGGACATGGAAGCAACCTAGATGCCCATCAGCAGATGAATGGATAAGGAAGCTGTGGTACATATACACCATGGAATATTACTCAGCCGTTAAAAAGAATTCATTTGAATCAGTTCTAATGAGATGGATGAAACTGGAGCCCATTATACAGAGTGAAGTAAGCCAGAAAGATAAAGAACATTACAGCATACTAACACATATATATGGAATTTAGAAAGATGGTAACGATAACCCTATATGCAAAACAGAAAAAGAGACACAGAAATACAGAACAGACTTTTGAACTCTGTGGGAGAAGGTGAGGGTGGGATGTTTCAAAAGAACAGCATCTATACTATCTATAGTGAAACAGATCACCAGCCCAGGTGGGATGCATGAGACAAGTGCTCGGGCCTGGTGCACTGGGAAGACCCAGAGGAATCGGGTGGAGAGGGAGGTGGGAGGGGGGATCGGGATGGGGAATACGTGTAAATCTATGGCTGATTCATATCAATGTATGACAAAACCCACTGAAATGTTGTGAAGTAATTAGCCTCCAACTAATAAAAAAAAAAAAAAAGAAATAAAATCTTATTGGATAGTAAAAAAAAAAAAAAAAAAGAAATTAAAAACTAGAGCAGGAATGACCACAGTACTTTTCTTGGATTTAAAAGAGTAAGAGCTTCTTTTACCCACATGAGTCAAGTGAAGGAAACTGTGTTATTTAAAAAAAAAAAAAAAAAAAGTCATATTTTTCTCTGCAAAATTCCTTATTCCTACCTTCTCAAGGCAATTCTAACCTTACAAACAGCAAGTAAACATGTAGGCATAGTGAAAATTACTACACAATCCTCATGATCTCATTTGATTATTATAAACCATTGAGACTGGTTGGGCACACGTTTGGAGCCAAGAGAAAGCAAGTCTCTAAGTCAAATGTTTTGCCTAAGGTCACTTCATTCTTAGATTTAAAAAATAAATAGAATTCAAGGTTTCTTTCAGACCTGTTCTTTTTCTTCTAGGCAAAGCCTTATCGGTCCTCATAAGATGGCTGCTCTATCACTCTTTACGCATCCTCTGCCTGACCACTGCCTCAGGCTTAATGAACGGTCCCACCCCGCCGCCCCCGCCCCGCTCTGAGCTGACAGTTTAATCAGTAGCTTCCTGTGAGATAGGCCAGAGCCCCAGCTACTGTTCTAGCTCTCAGACCAAAATGGCTCCGGTACATCCAGTCATCAGCTGGAGATAGCAGCCCTTGCAACAGCTGCTAACCCAAAAGAGTTGTGTGGAAGCTGTTCCCGCAGTTCCCCCGGGCAACCAAGGAGTCTTCTGATGCTACGCCCTCTGTAACAGACAGCCTCCTCCTCCCATGGGTACCAAATATTGCAACTGTGTCCTATCTGCCATCTGTAGTACACACGGGATGTAGCTCAGGATCCTTGCCTCTGACTTGTGAGAGTCCCTGTCCGATGAATCACTGACGTTTCTGTCCCTGACTCTGGACTCTTTTTTTGGTCTCAGGATTGTGCAGGGCAGCCCAACACCATCACACTATATGGTCTCATTCATATGTTCTTACCAACCTAGGCTTCTTTTATCATTATTATCCAGTGGAGATAATTCCATCTCTTTTAATCATCTTTACTGTCTCTTTCTTTAGCGCCTAGCTTACCAGTGCTCCAATCCCATTTTCCTATTTAAGTAATAAATCAATCACTATGAAGAAGAAATAACAGTAAGAAAAATAGATACAAATCCCACTCACCTTCACTGTATTCATACACTGCTTGATCTGTACCCATCTGAGGCATGGAGGAAAGGCTATAAGAAATAAAGGATAATTTTGATAAACAAAAGATCACAAAAACAGGAAAAGAAAATTATTAGGACTCATGCTGGGTATAGACTAGTTTATTTTTATAGACTTTCAAAGTACTAAAAACCCTTATTTATTTAGTGAGTTATTTAAATTCCATTCAGCCAATTGAATAACAAAAAGCTGCCCAAGGCCACTGAAGATGAGATTCAGGACACTCATTAAGGGCAGCCTAGCTAAAAATATTTATAATGGATGTGAATTTAGACTCGGTCCCTGTCTGGTCCATGGCCCTGATTGTTTACACTGGCTTCTGCAAAACCTCCGCACCTCAGGGCCACACTTACCCTGATAATTACTCCTTTAAGTGCCTGAGAAGATCATGATTATCTTTTTCCACAGCATTTGGATGACTGTCTATATGTTTAGTTAATTGTTTCTTCCTTTTCTCAACAATAAAGTTTGTTAGTCAGATCTTTCGTCAGATAAAAAGACAAAGGAGGAGGTGGAGGTCACTGAAAAGTAGAGAGCAGTGAGCTTGTTCTGCATGCAGATACTCTGCTGAAGAAGTGATAGCTAGGGTACTCAAGCAGCTAAAATTTTGGATTGTTCCTGAATGACTGGACACATCCGAGGGAAGGAAAACACCTGTAACTCAAAGACTATTACTTGGTGCTGTGAAGATAGTTCTTATTATCGAAGGTTAATATAATGAACATATGCACATGCACACACACACACACACACACACACACACACACACACACACACACACACCCCGTACATAGTGAATGGCCAATTGCACAATAACAGTATCTCAACCTTTAAAAATACATTAACAAAGTATTACACTTATAAATAAAGCACTTATCTCCTTAGCCTAGCTCTGTTATTGCCACACTTTTTTTTTTTTCGGAGACACCACTTTTTTTGTTCCTTTCTTTATTTTCCTCCACCCTCAAAAATGGTAATTCAAAAAGTCTAGTTTTGAGTGAGGCAAGAAGAAAATAAAGCAAACATCAGGGGAAAAATAAATCAGAAGCCATTGATAGATTTTTCTCAAGTTGTTTTACATGTTTATAAGGTGTATTCTTTTACTAAATGATAAACTTTTTCTAGGCCAGACTTTGCTTTCTTTCTTTCTTCTTTTATTTATGTTTCTTTCTTTTCCTTTCTTTTTTTTTTTTTTTTTCTGTCTCTCTTTCTTAGATCTACCATAGGATTGAGTCCTGGACTGGGTGCAGATTAAACACTGGAAGAATACTTCACAAAAATCCCACAAAATAACAGCAACAAAAACCAGTAGAACAATTCACATATATTATATAGTGATTTCTTTTTTTTTTAATTTTTTATTTGCACTCTGAAAATTGAAGCTGTACAACTTTCTAAAATGTTGAATTGACAAAGCTTAATATGATACCACAGTAAATTAAATACTTCTAACATTTCCCCTGTTGGTGTTTATAGCAGAACATGGCTATGCTATTCAGGATAGAACTGCTCTATATAAACCACTGAGGAAAATCATCCCTTTGAAAAAATTTCAATAATTAATTCAGAAATGGCTGGTTACGAGTAAGAATGGAGTCAGGTACTTTGAAGTTTTGAGGATAGCTCCTAATGAGGTCGCTCAGTCTTCACTGAAGAAGAAGCCAGGTACAGTGAGACAACAAAGAGCTCTTATGCAGCGGGCGCCCTGACCGCCTTCTCTGTAGAGCGTGTCTCAAAGCCTGAAGGTCTCCACAATGTCGTCAGAGAGCAAGAGCGAATCAAGTGAAAGTGTGTTATATAAGAGGTGTTCTGCTGTTGTATATGATATCAAGATCTGCCAATATTTCTAGGCTCCAGTCTATTTTTTTAAAGGGCAGCAAGTGGTCCTGAATATATACTGATGAGATATATGTGGGTTGACATTTTAAAATTCAGGCAGAATAGCTGTACTATCATCTTAAATGCTGCTCAGTGTCTATAGGGCTTCCTCTAAATGCCATTGGAATGATACTTCTCAATTCCCTATGAGTCAAAATTAAGAAGAAAAACTACCAACATTTTCACACTAAACTAGCTTATGTCAGAAGATCCTTAAAGACAGGACTGAATATGTGAGATGGGAAAGCAAATTACATTTGACCCCAGTACCTTTGCTATTGCTTTTGGAATTCCTACTGCCATTTTTTATGGGGATATGTATTCAACTAGGCTCTTCAATTGCTCAATAACAAAGCCATCATTATCAAAGAATAAATGAGATGGTAAAAAGTCACAACAATATTTCAATATTCCATGATACAGACACAGTATTTTTGTAAAAAATATTTCCACACATTTTAAAATGGCATCAACTTCAACACCCCAACACACTTTACTATTTTAATTTTACAGAGAAGAAAAGTAAGATTCATTAGAGAATTTAACCAGGATACCTAGTGGCCTGTAACTGCCAACACACTGCTTACTTCCTGTAGGGAAACTCTTCAGTATGTTGGTCTGCTTGTTCCCTTAGTTAAAGAACAATGTATACCTCCAAAATGAGAGACTTGATACACAAATTCTTCTTCTTGGGCATCCTTAGGAGTGATCGTTTAAAGCAACTTAAACTGTGTTAAGACTTCCTTGGTGGCTTAGACAGTAAAGCGTCTGCCTACAAAGTGGGAGACCTGGGTTCAATCTCTGGGTTGGGAAGATCCTCTGGAGAAGGAAACTGTGTTAAAAAGTCTCCAATGAGGCAGAGCAGTAAAGAGAAGAGCACTCG
This sequence comes from Cervus canadensis, assembly GCF_019320065.1. Classification (NCBI taxonomy): domain Eukaryota; kingdom Metazoa; phylum Chordata; class Mammalia; order Artiodactyla; family Cervidae; genus Cervus; species Cervus canadensis. The sequence goes on from NC_057412.1 coordinate 43,922,311, forward strand.
CAGAGAGTGTTTTGGAAAAACATACTGAACTGCTCACATTTCAGAAGAAGAGCAGAAAGCTTCAACTTCACACCAATCCTGGGCTTGTAAGGATTTAGACTTGATGAGAAAAGATAATATAATATACAGCAATTCTAAGCATCCGTCAAGTTCTTGGTGGAAGTAAACATTCTAGAACAGCAAAGAACTGTTGAAGAAGCAGCTGCTCCTTTTAGACCATAGAAAAGTCTATAAAGTATTAGAAAAGAGAATCAAACAGAACTAATTTGCCTACCCACCCTCTTAGATGAGCTTCTGCTTGGGGACATAGGTGAATCTCTGTTAGAGCAAATATTCTACAAATACTCTGGTGGCGGACTATTTTGTTCAAGCACTTAAAATCAAAAGTAAGGAGAAGCAATCTGATAACAAGTTTTAAAAGCTGAGGAGTAATGAGGGCGTTCCTGGTTGTTCAGTGGTAAATAATCTGCCTGCCAATGCAGGAGATGCAAGAGATGTGGGTTTGAACCTTGGGTTGGGGAGATCCCCTGGAGAAGGAAATGGCATCCCACACCAGTATTCTTGCCTGGAAAATCCCATGGACAGAGGAGCCTGGTGTGCTACAGTCCATGGGGTCACAGAGTTGGACACGCATGAGCGACTGAGTGTGCATGCTCACTCACGACAGAACCAGGTTGTGAATTATCTTACTCTGCCTCTAAATAACTTGGAAAACAAGACTCATTATCTTCCAAGCAAATGCTTTATGATTCATATATGATCCCAGCAACAAGATTAAGTTTTCCAGAATTTGTAAAAAACTTCTCATACTGGGATATTGAACTAAATTTAAAAGATTGCTGGGTGTTTTTGAGCAGTATTACATTCAGAATTACAAACGGAAATGCCTGTACTTTATTTAATTTTAATGAGAAAAGTTCACATACACATAAAACAATAACAACAAATCTCCAGAAAAATATTGAACCATGCACTATTTAGCAAATAATAATGCACAGAACATAGTAGGAGAAGGTGATAGAAGTTAATAGATCTCTTTTCTCAATACCTCCCATGGTTTTAGTGACTTCTTTAGCGCCTACTGTCTTTAAAAAACACTAAGCTTTATCCTTGCTAGTTCATTTATATATTGATAGTTCTAGTCCTTAACATTTGGTCAGACACATGATGATTGCATAATGCTTAGCTGATGGATAATTGTGAAGCTGAGATGAGGAAAAGTAAAACAAAATAAAAGCACCAGCAATCATTCCCCACCTGTCAAAATCTTGGCCGCATCTCCTTCTCACAACCACCTAAGGTCTCACATCACCATTACCACCACAGCAGGAATGAATCTGCCCTATGCTTACAATCTTCTTCCTCTGCTTCATTTCTTTTTAAATCCAAGTTCTTTAATACCCTTCAGATAAGAAAAAAAAAAATCTAATTTAATACTTTAATAATCTCAGGAAAAAGGCTTCCTAATAAGAATTAATTGACCTTGTACCACACTTTAATAGGAGTATCTGTCATTTTGGATATCCAGTAGCCTTCATTACTTAGTTAATCATGAATTTTATACCCAGCAATTTTAGTAACTCACTGCATATTCCAGGGGAATTAGATGCCTGTCTAAGAGAAGACAACATTGACCCAACAGGTTTGTTTGGACTAAAAATAAATAAATAAAAAAAATACAATCTTGAGATTTCACTTTTAAAGATTGGATTTCTGGATTCTGGGGGCGGGGGGGGGGAAATGGTGTATCTGGTAACACTAGTCCTGAATTATATTAAATGGCAAAAATTAATTGGATATGAGTTTGGGACTTATCCTTCTAGTGTCTATGCTCTAATTTCTCTACAATCCCATTTACCTCCTTCATTTTATTTGTCAGCTGCTTTTTGTAGTCAGTTGACTTTATTACCTCCACCTACAAATAAAGAAAATAGGACTTCAGGAGTTGATTTTTAGGCTTAATTGGTTAGAAAAAAAATGGGAGTAAAATTAAAATAATTAAATGTAAAGTTTATGTGAATTATCATTGGATAGATATAAAGTAGAGATTCCTGTTCAAATAAATTAACAAAAAAGCTTAGTAAACATGTTCTAGGAAACACAGTTATTATAAGCTTTTTAAAGATTTCAGTCATATAGAGGCAAATAAATACTCCAAAAATCTGGCCTTTGGGTTGATGGTTTCAGTGAATATTTAATATAAAATTTAGACATGATATTTTAAATTTTGCTTTAACAGTACATATGTTTCACACAGTCTCTTTATATTTGAAAAGAATGTAATTCACCAAAGATTTATATATTTCTACATAATTCTTTACTTTGCAATACTTAAAGTAGCTTATTACTTTAAGTTATGACAGCATAAACTTATTGTCATAGTTATTAAGATGCTCAGAATCAATTTAGGCTGAAGCAGAGATATCTTCAATAACATTTTTGCACAGAGTATCTTTTTATATATATATATACATACATACTGCCTTTTTCAGCTAAGTAACCATAATAAGAAGCCTGTAAAATATAGCTGCAAAATAAAGAAGTTAAAGAGTCAGAAGCTTCCCAATTCAGTTCTTGCTCATGGAATTATTCAATTGAGTATTATCCCAATTGTTCAAAAATTCAGGATATACTGTTTTGGTTTTTTTAATTATAATGTTTTTAATTATACTGTTTTTTAATTATACTGAACCATTTCAACCCCCTCTTGAGATGAGATATTTCTAAAAAATGTTGTGAAATATTTTAAAACAATTGGAAACATGAAATGCTAAATATTTAAACTTTATGTTCCATCTTTTCCTTTTCAATAACTCTCCACCACACCCATTGACAAAAGTTAAGGTATAGGATAAAAAAGCTAAATGAGAGTAGATGAGCCACTTTGAAAAGGCTTGGCATCCACATTTTAGTATATTTCTAAATGTTACTGAATCACTTCAAAAATATTCATAGAGAGATCAATTTTCAAGTTCCTTCTGTTTTTATTTTTTTCATTTTTGTCACCTTTAAAGTCTGTATTAAAAATATTAAAGAATTCAGAAACTGTGATGGGACAAATATATCATTGGCATTAATCAAGATAGACTAAACATATTTTCTCATGATAATTTTTAATAAGCAGTGCACTTTGATGATATTCCTCCTGTATCTGGGTATTTGTCATTGTTGTTGTTGATTAGTCAGGTCCTGTCCTACACTTTGTGGCCCCCATGGACTGCTGCACGCCAGGCTTCCCTGTCCTTCACTATCTCCCAAGGTTTGATCAAATGTCCATTGAGTCCAGGATGCTATCTAAACATCTCATCTTCTGCTACCCTCTTATCTTTGTGCTTCCAATCTTTCCCAGCATCAGGATCTTTTCCAATGAGCTGCCTCTTCACATCAGGAGGCCAAAGTATTGGAGTTTCAGCTTCAGCATCAGTCCTTCCAATGAATATTCAGGACTGACCTCCTTTAGGATCAACTGGTTTAATCTCCTTGCTGTCCAAGGGACTCTCAAGAGTCTTCTCCAGCACCACAGTTGAAAAGCATTAATTCTCTGGCACTCAGCCTTCTTTATGGTCTAACTTTTATATCTGTGCATGACCACTGGAAAAACGGTAGTTCTGACTATATGGACTTTTGTCAGCAAAGAGATGTCTTTGCTTTTTAACACATGTCTAGGTTTGCCATAGCTTTTCTTCCATGGAGCAAGCATCTTTTAATTTCATGGCTGCAGTCATCATCCACAGTGACTCTAGAGCCCAGGAAAATAAAATCTGTCACTGTTTCCACTTTTTTCCCCTTCTATTTGCCATGAAGTGATGGGACCAGATGCCATGATCTTAGTCTTTTGAATGTTGAATTTTAAGCTAGCTTTTTCACCCTCCTCTTTCACTCTCATCAAGAAGCTCTTTAGTTCTTCTTCACTTTCTGGCATTAGAGTGGTATCATCTGCTCATTTGAGATTGTTGATATTTCTTCTGGCAATCCTGATTCCAGCTTTTGATTCATCCAGCCTGACATTCCACATATAAGTTAAGTAAGCAGGGTGACAATATACAACTTTTTATATTCCTTTCCCAATTTGAAACTAGTCAGTTGTTCCATGTAAGATTGTAACTACTTCTCCTTGACCCACATAGACATTTCTCAGGGAAAAAGTAAGGTGGTCTGCTATTCCCATCTCTGTAAGAATTTTCACAGTTTGTTGCCAGAGCACATCTGGGTAATGAGCCCTACCTATTTGCCAATTTGAGTTTGACATTTGCTTTATTTGTCTGTGCTATATGTTCATGATAAACCTTAGCATGCATTAGTCAAGGTATTATCTTTCAAGGAAATTTTATGAAGCTAACCATAGATATTTTCAATAAGAACACTAGGAAATAAAAAAGCAAAGTATCAATACTGATAAATCTCATTGGGCTTCCTAGGTGGTGCTAGTGATAAAGAATCTGCCTGCCAATGTAGAAGACATAAGAGATGCAAGAAATGTGGGTAGAATCCCTTGCCTATGTGTTGGGAAGATTCTCTGGAGTATGGAATGGCAACCCACTCCAGTATTCTTGCCTGGGAAAGTCCAGAGACAGAGGCGCCTGCCAGACTACTGTCCATGGGCCACAAAGAGTTGGACATGACTGAGCATATAGAACAAAAATCTCATTAAATATATAATGCAAAATGATTTTTAGAAATGACAAATAAAAAAAAAAAAAGAAATGACAAATATTCTGTGAACATTTAGAACAAATTCAGTCTCCTCTATCCACAATATTAGGAGATTTAAAATTAGACTGCATTTTATCACTATCATTGTAAACTGTGCTATTTGGCTTGTGGCGTATACTTAGATTGCTGTAAAATGTTCTTATTCAATTTATGTTTTACAACTGCTAACATGTAGGAAAATGGAGAAATACAATATAATTTCCACATAATGAAATGAAAGAATAAACAGTGATGGAAAGTTAGGGTGTTACTAACTTCAAATTTGCCTTCACATGAAGATGTGTGAAAAAGTCAGCATGCATTTTAGCAGGATAGACAGAAATGGGACTGGAATATGAGATATATTGATGGGTAATTTATCTTACCTTGGTCTACCTCTCCATTCCTATACTGCCATCAGAGTTCAGGCCATTATTACCTATTACCTGAAATATTTTAATAGCTTTTCAACTCATCTCATCAGTTCCAGTCACTTCCTGACTTAGTTCATTTCTTACATACTGCTATATTCAATATCCTGAAAAATATATTTGTATTCATGGCTCATCTTAGTTCAAAATCTGAAGGGGTTTCACTGTCCTAAACCTAGAATAGAAATTCTCAGGCTAAATCAAGTGTTTCAATATCCTGACAAAAATCTACTCTTCATCAATACTACTCAATATTTCAGGGACCTCACCTTTTAGGTCAATCTAATCATCCTGAAGTAATCACTCATACACTCATGACTGGAATGGCTTTCTCCACATCAAGGTGTGCACGTCCTACCTGTCACTTAGAGTTTGTTTAAAGTGACAAATCCCCTCTTACATGTTCCTAGAATCCACACCTCTTCTGGAAACAAACTTTCTCTCCTGTAGGTAGAGCTAGAGCTCTGCTGCCGGTATTTGGTAAAAGTGTTTTCTTCCTTAAAATCCACTTAGTGGGACTTCCCTGGTGGTACAGTGGATAACAATCTACCTGCCGACACAGGGAACACTGGTTCTGTCCCTGGTCGGGAAGATTCCACATGGGGTGGAGAAGCTAAGCCCATGTGCCCCGACTGAACCTGACCTCTAGAGCCTGTGCCCTGCAGAGAAGCCACTGGAATGAGAAGTCCGCATACCGCAACGAAGAGTACCCTTGCTCACTGCAACTAGAGAAAACCCTCACACAACAACTGCGACCCGGTGCAGCTGGAAATTAAATAAGTAGATAAAATTTAAAATTAGGAAAAAAAATTCATTCAGTCACAGATATCTATCAAGTAACGAGTACAAGAATGTTTACTTGAACCATTTTGTTTACATGTAAACTAAAACAGAAAACAAGACATTTATGGAAAATACTCAACAGGATACTTTCTATTTTATTAGGTAGTTAGTCAAGAGTATTTTCCTTTCCATGACTGGTTTATCACTATAAATTTCCATAGCACCTAATCTATTTTCTTGTACATAACAAATGCTCAACAAATCTTTGTTGAACTAGCAGATGGTCTTTTTAGCTCCTTCTTCATTTCTTTAAAAACTGTTACATTAATGAAATTAAGTATTGTGTTATTATGATTCATTTATGAAAATGTCCATTTGCATGGACACAGACCTGTGTATACTGTAATGTACAACTGATAATACTTTTACTTTCCAAGCTCAAAGAACAATTTTAAATATTCATAATTAATTAATTATTTCTGGTAATCAGAATAAATAATTTCTTCTTTTTTTGAAGAAAAAATTAAATGTACTATTTTCCTTTCAAAAGAGAAACTAACAAAACTGAAAGTATCTTAAGTACCTGATAATAAATACTGTCTTTTATTATACTTAACAAGGCAGCAGATGCTTCTGTTTCTATTCTATAGCCTTGTGCTGTATAAACCAATTAGCTCTGCATACAACTACAAATAAATTCCAATCATTAATTCAGCATATAAAATTATTACTTTCAAAGATATTCATTATCAAGTGAAGTTAATGATCAACTCTTTCCTACACAGAAAACATACAACAAATCAATATTCAACCATGACTGATGATGTCAATATATAACAAGCATACTGTTATAAAGAAATGCATCACTGAATTGTATTACCCCTTTGACACTCAAAACTGTGTGATGTTATAGTTAAAACCGTGTATGTTTTAATAAGCAGCCTCCAAATAATTGCGTTAGAATCAACTACATATTTAAGTTAAGGGTTAAAAGTCAACATAGAGAGGGTACAATTGCCTTCCCCAAAACTCAACAAAAAAATACTTGTGTTTATCATCCCCTAAACTATTTTCACAGCATTTTATGAAACATATGATGTGTTCAGTAATATTTTGGGTGTTCTAAAGGATACACAAAATGTATTGACAGATATTACCTTCAAGGATGTTGTAACTTAGTACACACATGAAGCAGATAGCATTTTACACTATTTGATTAAATGGTGAGGTAGAGTGCATGGATTTTATAGCTACTTAGTTTTAAGAAAGTTCCCAAAACAACTTGGAATAGTTCTGTGCAACTGAGTGAATTATTTGGAAATCTCAGGATTATTTATTCATGTTGTGTTTCCTAGAACATGTTTACCAAGGTTTCCATTTTCATAAAACTGTGCATTCTACATCTATTCAAAGATAATTATATAAAAATTATAAAAAATAATAATTATTATTACTAATATTTTTATACTTAAATTTTAAACAAAAAAAACAAAATAAAGATTTCTGATTTTGACTTCAGCCTGAAAAGTGCTTGGAAGTCACCACTCTTGGACGTTTTAGAGATTTTAGAGACAAATGCTGACTAGAAATCTAGAGAGACAGGCACATCCAAAGAGACACAACCAGGATATATATATTAGAATGGAAACTTCTGGAGACAGACTGTAGAAGACTTAAAATGCTAGTTTTGATGATCTGCCAGAGAGTGTGTGAACTGGTCACAGAATAAGAAATTTCTGAGAGCTGCTCTCTGAGCAGGGTCCCCACACTTCTGTGAGCTCCACAAAATTTCACAGAGAAGATCTCTTCAGTATTCCTTCTTGGCTCTGACAGGGGAAGGGAAGAGCAATCATGTGAAATATGCCTACAGCATGCTCCATAACAAAGGCTTACTCTCCAGGGCTGAAGGCTATGCCAGATCCTTATTCTGCTCAGTCTTTAACAAGTTGTGTCCAACTCTTACTGACCCCATGCACTGTAGCTCGCCAGGCTCCTCTGCCCATGAGATTGTTCAGGCAACAGTACTGCAATGGGTTGCCATGCCCTTCTTCAGGGGATCTTCTCAGCCCAGGGACTGAACCTGCATCTCTTGCGTCTCACGGAGTGGCATGCAAATTCTTTACCATTGAGCCACCCGGACCTTCTAACCTTTGTTATCTCACATAAGCGGAAAAAGATGCAGTGGGAAAATGCAGCCACCAGGCCAGGCAAGAGAGTAAGGGACTGGGGGGAAACAGCCGCAGCTCTTGAGAAACAGTTGTGAGGGTCAAAGGCCCACTAAGAAATGGAGATTTTAATTGGAGGACTATAAAACACTCCTCCTCACTTAACAACTTATTCCACACCAACAAGAGTCTCACTTTATAATAGTTTCAAGGCACAGACTGTCTTTAAGGAATATTCTCAGGGAAGCCCAAAGTCAAGAAGGGAGACAAGAATTAAAACACTACAGGCATCTCACGCTATCAGTTCAGTTCAGTCACTCAGTCGTGTCCGACTCTCTGCCACCCCATGGACTGCAGCTCGCCAGGCCTCCCTGCCCATCACCAACTCCCAGGGTTTACTCAAACTCATGTCTGTTGGTCCTTTAATGGACCGGAACCTGGTGGTAAGGAGTCCACGATAAGAAAGTAAGAGAGAGAAAGAGGCTGATATCCCCTGGTTTACCCGGGGAGCCAATAGAGTCCTGTTCTTAGGGCTTGCACCGCTGCACGTAGGCACCGGGCGCCCTCTCGAGTGGGTGAAGGCACAGGGCGCCTTCTCCAGAGGGTCTTAGAAGTCTGGGTGAGAAAGTGAGGTCAGTGGGCCTCCGTGCTCCAAGGAATTAGCCAGAAACAGAGAGAGAGAGAGAGAAAGACAGAAAGAAGGAATAGAAAGAAAGAAGAAAAGAGAAAGAAAGAAAGACACGGGGACCCAAGCTCTGATGGAGCAAAGGTATTTTAATCAACAAGGTTTGGGCATATATAAGGTAGTTATTCTCAGCAAAGATAAAGATTAAAATTCCAGATTTACAAAACATAACACAATCCCTATCAAAGAGAGAGTTGCAAACAATCACCTTTTACCATATGGTTCATAAAAAGGAAGAGGGCACTTATCACAGTAATGAGAAATGCCTGGATTCCTCAGCCCAGGGAAAGGCATGCCTCTCCTCCTAAGTCCTTAATATTCAGGAGTTAATAAGGGCCAGAGGGTTCCTCACAGATCCAAAACAGCACACAGGAAGCCTCTTGTTAAATGCTTCCTGACACGTGTCCATAGATAACACTAAACACAGACCAATGCCTAGCCATAGTAAAGTGAAGTCTTGCATTAAAATCCTATTTACTTCAGTATCTATTACCTGATGTAACACATACAACATTTAACAACAAAAAAGTCATGCCAAAAGGCGACAAAAATGTAGTCTGAAGAGACAACATAATCATCAGAGCCAGACTCAGATAATGACATGAATTTTGGAATGAGCAAATACAAAATTTAGAATAATCAAGAAAAATTTGTTAAAGTGCTATAATGGAAAAAGTAGATAGCAGATGCAAATGAATGAAAAATGTAAGCAGAGAAATGGACACTCTAATTAAATGTGAAAAGAAAATGCTGGAAATCAAAAACATTGTCACATCAATGAAGACTACCTTTGTTCAGCAAAGGCCAAAGGCCTAAAAAGACCAAAGAAATAATTAATGAGCTTGAAGACTGGTCAAAAGAAACTTTCCAACCTGAAATGCAAAAGGATTAACACGCATTTTTACACAAACTCATCCAGAACATAAAAGATGAAAAACTCTTTCCAAGTAATTTTGTGATGCTAGTATTTCCCTGACATAAAACCAGAAAAAGACAATAAAAAAATAGAAAGAAAATTTTAAAAAAAAGAAAAAAAAAAGAGGAAAATATATGTTAGGCCAGTATCTTTCATGAACTTTGATGGAATAATCCTCAAAAATTTATGAACAAACCAAATCCAAAATCTATAAAAATAATTATAAAACATGACAAGCTAGAATTTATTTTAGGTTTATCAGGCTGGATCAACAATTGGAAACAAATCAATGTAATCCACTACAATCAAATCAATTGACACTATGAAAGAACCTTTGACAAAATCCAACACATATTCATGATAAAAATATTCAAAAAATAGGAATTAAAGGGAACTTCCTCAACTTAGTAAAGAACAGCTATAGAAAACTGACAGCTGATATTTTTCATGGTGAATGACTGAATGATACCTTCAAGATTGAGAACAAGGCATAGATACCTGCACTCATCAATATTTTTTCACATAATACTGGAGATTCTAGCCACAGAAATAAGGTTAAATAAGTAAATAAAACCCATATTGATAGGAAATTAAAAAAAAAAAAACCTCTATATTTCCAGATGATATGATTGTCTACATAGAAAATTTGACTAAAGATTTTTAAAAAGTTCCTAGAAGCAGTGAGTGAGTTCAGCTAAGCTGCAGATTATAAAAGGAACACAGCAAAATCAACATTTTTATATACTGATAATTAAGTCTTCTCTGGTGGCTCAGTGGTAAAGAATCCACCTCCCAATGAAGAAAATTGGGTTCAATCCCTAGGTCAGGAAGATCCTCTGGAAAAGGACATGGCAACCATTCCAGTATTCTTGCCTAGGAAACTCCATGGTCAGAGGAACTCGGCAGGCTACAGTCCATAGGGTCACAAAGAGTCAGACACATCTTAGTGACTAAGAAACAGCATGCTAATAGTGAACATGCAGAAACTGAAGTGAAAAATCAATGTTGTTTATAAGTGCTCCAAAGAAAAGAAACACTTATATACTTACAAAACATGTGCAAGAAAAAAAAAAAAAAAACATATGTGAGGACCAAAGTCTAAATTACATTGATAAAAGAAATAAAGAGAATTATATTGAGTGAGCATATCATTCAGTAAGACACCAGCTTCACTTCAGTTCCTTTCCCAGCCTCCGAAGTCTAAAAACTCCCCAGATGATTTGCATTTGCAATAAATTTTGAAAACATCTCATTATTACTATCATCATTATTATCATCATTGTCATCATCATCTTTATCATATCATCATCATATAAATCCCTCAGTTTGGGGCCTTAGAGCGTCTACATAATTCTTTTTTTTTTTTCCTCATAAGTATTTTCTTAGAAGTAGAGATTACCCATACCCTGGGTCATTGCATCTCCAACTGAAGGTGCTTATGAAATAGGGAGTTTATTAGAATGAAGATGCTGGATCATTAGGTCTGGATGGGCCTGAGATTCTGCTGCCTTTTCAGTGTTTTAAAGGATCCAAGAGATTAACTGGATATCAGTTACCAGACTAGTTGCCTCACTGTAGGATAGAGTTACTTCAGAGTTCAATATTAGCCTCCACTGTATATAGGTTGGTCATTGAGTCATGCCTTACCCCAATCAGACTGGGTAGGATATAGTCTATGTTGTGAAGCTCATAAGTAAGCTCCAACTCTGCCACCATGACCAGTTTATAGATGAGCTCATTGAGAAAGTACTCGACATGACATGTCTCGAAAAAATACGGGTGCTTGACTACGTAATTAATGATGGCATCTTCTGCATAAAATGTAATCATTTATATATTTGCTTCAGTCATAAACATTCTCACTACCATTTTAAAACATTTTTTTAAAAATTTTTGATTAGCAGATAGTTGCTTTCCAGAGTCATGTTTCTGCCAAACAGCAATGTGAATCAGCTTTAAGTATACATATATCCACCACCCCTTGAGCCTCCCTTTCCCCCTCCCGATCTCACTCCTCTAGGTCCTCACAGATCACCAGGCTGGATTCCCTGTGTTATAAGCAGCTTCCCACAAGCCATCTATTTTACACACGGTAATGTATATAATTCAATGCTGCTGTCTCCATGTGTCCCACACTCTCCTTCCCCCACTGTGTCCACAAGTCCTTTTTCTACGTCTATGTCTCTATTCTTGCCCTGCAAATAGGTTCATCAGAACCATTTTGCTAGATTCCTTATATATGCTATTTTCTCAAGATTCATTCACGTATCTCTTCCTCTAAACAATTTGTTAACAATTCTCTAATTTTCACATTTATCATCGTACCAAAATTACTAGCCTGAGAAATGAAATATTTCCTCCCATATTAGTAAACAAGTATGTCAAGTCATCAGCAGTTGAAGCCCTTCAATATGAGCCAGTGAGCCCTAAGGGCACTCAGGAAAAAGAATTCCTGCTACCTAGCAGCCATGAGACCAGTCACTCCCTACGATGAGCACAAAGGGATCTCATGATGTGAAAAACACAGGATACTGACCGTGGACTGATGAGATGCACATGAAATAAAGTCTGTCACTGGTTCCACAGTTTCCCCATCTATTTGCCATTAAGTGATTGAACCAGATGCCATGATCTTAATTTTCTGAATGTTGGAGCTCTAAGCCAACTTTTTCACTCTCCTCTTTCACTTTCATCAAGAGGCAATTTTCTTACTGGCACCAGAAGATTGGGATGGGCCTGTGATCCAGTTGCCTTTTCTGTGTTTTAACAGACCCAATGTAATCAACTTGACATAATTTACTAGACTAGATAATTTTTATTTTATTGGTGTTTCTTTTATAGTTTCTAAATATTCTAAAAATATATATATATAACTAAAATATTGTTATCAAAACATAATATTTTAAAATATTAAATTATTTGAACTAGTAATCCCATCACTACAAATCTAACCTAATAAACAGAATGAAAAAATAAATTGTACATACAAATGTTCACTTGCAGTACTATTTTTACTAGATAAAAATAAAGAGCTCAAATACTTAGTAATATAGTATGGTTAAATATGTCCATATGCTAATATCTAGATTCTTAGACTATGTTATGTTACATGACAAGAGATAATTAAAGTGTAGGTAGAATTAGGTTTGCTATTCATGACCTTGAGGTAAGGAGAGTATCTTGGTTTGTCCAGGTAGGTTTAATGTAATCACAAGTGTCCTTTTAAGAGAAAGAGTGAGGCAAGAGGCCTGGATTCAGAAAGAGATTTCTTATGGCTTTGAAGATGGAGCAAGGGACCATACCAAAGAATGAAGGAGACCTCAAGCACCTGAAAAAGTTAAAGAAACATATTTTTGCCTAGATCCTCCAGAAAGAATGCAGCCTTGATGCATTCAATGATGGCACCTTGATTTCTAGCTCAAGGAAAGGCATTTAGGAGCTTTGATCTCTAGAACTGTAAGATAATAAATCTGTCTTGTTTTACACCACTAAGCAATAGGAAACAAACCTATCAGTTCCCCCCCCCCCCCCCAACCATTGCCAACTCATCATAGCAAACTCTTATGAGGATATAAGAATCAACTGAGGGAGGAATGGCAATGAGGCAAAAACAGTTACTGTGGAAAAGTGAGAAACTTTGCCATGCAATTTACTGGCGTTTTCATCATCACTTGAGGCTGATACAAAACATACCACTTCCTCTTGAAACTGAAAAACGCCATTTTCACAGAAATATATGACTTTGTGGGTTATAACTGATTAGTTAACATATGGCAAATAAATTATCTTGGATACTCAGTATTTCATGGATAGTAACCAATTCTTATTAAAAACTTGATAGAAAAACAAGAGCTAACCTCAAAGAATTATGTTTAATTGCAAAAGAAGTCAATTTACTTCAACTGTTCTTATTGGGACTTTACAGAACTCTATATTACAAGTTACCTGCTGTAATACCTGCAAACACCCTCTTCCAACAACACAAAAGAAGACTCTACACATGGACATCACCAGACGATCAATACTGAAATCAGATTGATGATATTCTTTGCAGCCAAAGATGGAGAAGCTCTATACAGTCAGCAAAAACAAGATCAGGAGCTGACTGTGGCTCAGATCACGAACTCCTTATTGCCAAATTCAGACATAAATTGAAGAAAATAGGAGAACCACTAGACCATCCAGGTATGATATGAATCAAATACCTTATGATTATATACAGTGGAAGTGACAAGTCAATTCAAGGGATTAGACCTGATAAACAGAGTGCGTGCGGAACTGTGGATGGAGGTTCATGACATTATACAGGAGGCAGTGATCAAGACAATCCCCAAGAATGAGAAATGCAAAAAGACAAAATTGTTGTCAGAGGAGACCTTACAAAGAGGTATGAGAAGAAGAGAAGTGAAAGGCAAAGGAGAAAAGGAAAGCTATTGCTATTTGAATGCAGAGTTCCAAAGAATAGAGAGGAGGGATAAGAAAGCCTTCCTTAGTGATAAATGCAAACAAATAAAGGAAAACAACAGAATGGGAAAGACTAGAGATCTCTTCAAGAAAATTAGGGATACCAGGGAGCATTTCATGCAAAGATGTGCACAATACAGGGCAGAAATGATATGGATTTAACAGAAGCAGAAGACATTAAGAAGAGATGGCAAGAATACAAGAAAAACTATACAAAAAAGATCTTCATGACCCAGATAATCACAATGGTGTGATCACTCACCCAGAGCCAGACATCCTGGAATGAGAAGTCAAGCGGGATTTAAGAAGCATCACTATGAACAAAGCTACTGGAGGTCATGAAATTCCAGTTGAGCTATTTCAAATCCTGAAAGATGATGCTGTGAAAGTGCTGCACTCAATATGTCAGCAAATTTGGAAAACTCAGCAGAGGCCACAAGACTGGAAAAGGTCAGTTTTCATTCCAATCCCAAAGAAAGGCAAGGCCAAAAAATGCTCAAACTACCACAAAATTACACATATCTCACATGCTAGCAAAGTAATGCTCAAAATTCTCCGTCAGGCTTCAACAGTATGTGAACAATTAACTTCCAGATGTTCAAGCTGGATTTATAAAAGTCAAAAGAACCAGAGATCAAATTGCCAACATCCATTAGATCATTGAAAAGCAAGAGAGTTCCAGAAAAATATCTACTTCTGCTTTATTGACAATGTCAAAGTCTTTGAATATGTGGATCACAACAAACTGTGGAAAATTCTTAAAGAGATGGGAATGCCAGACCAGCTGACTTGCCTCCTGAGAAATCTGTATGCAGGTTAAGAAGCAATAGTTAGAACTGGTCATTAAATGTACAACACAACACACACACACACACAGAGATAACTGGTCATGGAACAACAGAGTGGTTCCAAATAGGAAAAGCAGTACGTCAATGGTGTATATTGTCACCATGCTTATTTAAGTTACATGCAGAGTACACCATGAGAAATACTGGGCTGGATGAAGCACAACCTGGAATCAAGGTTACCAAGAGAAATATTAATAACCTCAGATATGCAGATAACACCACCCTTATGGCAGAAAGTGAAGAAAAACTTAACAGTCTTTTGATGAAAGTGAAAGAGGAGAGTGAAAAAGTTGGCTTAAAGCTCAACATTCAGAAAACTAAGATCATGGCATCTGGTTTCATCACTTCATGGCAAATAGATGGGGAACCAGTGGAACCAGTGAAAGACTTTATTTTATTAGGCTCCAAAATCACTACAGATGGTTACTGCAGCCATGAAATTAAAAGACACTTGCTCCTTGGAAGAAAAGCTATGACCAACCTAGACAGCATATTAAAAAGCAGAGGCATTATTTTGATAACAAAGGTCTGTCTAGTAAAATATGGTTTTTCTAGTAGTCATACACATCAGTTACAGTTGGACTAGAAAGAAAGAATTGAGCGCTGAAGAATTGATGTTTTTGACCTGTGGTATTGGAGAAGACTCTTGAGAGTCCCTTGGACACCTAGGAGATCAAACCAGTCAATCCTAAAGGAAATCAGTCCTGAATGTTCATTGGAAGGGCTAATGTTGAAGCTGAAACTCCAATACTTTGGCCACCTGATGCAAAGAGTTGACTCATTGGAAAAGACCCTGATGCTGGGAAAGATTGAAGGCAGGAGGAGACGGGGACGACAGAGGATGAGATTGTTAGATGGCATCACCAACTCAACGGACATGAGTTTGAGTAAACGCTGGGAGTTGGTGATGAACAGGGAAGCCTGGCATGCTGCGGTCCATGGGGTTGCAAAGAGTCGGACATGATTGAGCTACTAAACTGAACTGAACAAGCTGTTTTAGCAAAGAAAGATGAAGCATAAGAGAAACCACCATATACCATTTTGATTCCTTGTGCTATGTGTGTGCGCTCAGTGGCTCAGCCATGTCTGACTCTTTGTGATCCCATGGACTGAGGCCTTCCATCTTCTTCTGTCCATGGGATTTTCCAGGCAAGAGTACTGGAGTGGGTTGCCATGCCTACCTCCAGGGGATCTTTGGAACTCAGAAACCTAACCTTCCTCTCTTGAGTTTCATGCATAAGCAGGTGGATTCTTTACCACTGTGCCACCTGCCTAGCATTTCTGTCCAGCAACCTGGATTTGGACAGTAAGTTTTCCTCACTCATTAGAAAGCATTGGGAATTAGGGGGTAGATTGTGTGGTTGGACGGGTCTCAGGTAAAACTCCTTTTCCTGCACACATAAATAAATTATTAGATATTGATAGAAATATTCAGAAGACACTTGAAAATCCCATTACATACTTTTTATTTTCATGAAACTTGCTCATCACAATTACTTTGTTTCATGATCACCAACACAATGGAAATCATTAAAAGGACTTGTCAGGATGGCAATAAAGTTGAAGCTACATATATTAACACAGGGAATGTTGTTGGTTTGTGTTTAAAGCATCCATAAGCAAATTTAAGTTTCTGTTTTTGAAGTAGCAATAAAAAGAAGTATACATATTTCCTGGTGTTCTAAACATTTCTGAGTTAGAATAATGTTAAAAAAAGAAAAATCTAGGTATTTTATAAAAGCCAGCAAGTTCATATCATAAAGCTAAACAAAATAATCCTTAGAGGAAACAACAGAATCTAAAAAGGAAGTAAAATTTTATAAACTATTTAGATAGTTTCTTAGGATGCATTTCAGTGTTCAGAAAAGGCAAGCAGTGCCTTGATATCATCTGGCATATTTTTGAATACTAGGGTAATAATGATAAATTATATGTGTGAGTACATAAATATAATTTTAAAAATATATGTGCTACTTTGAAATTAGACCTCTCTTGCTTTATTTACCTCTTTCATGACTAGAATGTGTTGTCTAATTTTGAATGAATGCCCTTAAGAGCAAGACTGCCCTTCTTAAAGGTTTGCCATGCCATGAAAAAAAGAATCACCTCAGTAAATTAGAACTATTAGTAATTATAAATTACTGAATAGTTGATGAGTGATAAATCTTTGCTTCTTCACTTTATTTTAACTCATTATATTCCTATCAAAACTTCAAGTGATTATTTGCTTATTTGCAAAGATTTAAATCAATAGCTCTTGAATAAAAACATTTGTTTCACACCACAGCCATTTCTAATCTTAAATCTATTTGGTTTACCTGAGTCATAATAATTATTAGATTTATCAAAAGTCTATTACAGCAGGATTTTAAAAATATTCTGCAAATCTTCTGTAACTTCAAAGTGAAGATCAGCAACCATCATTCACGGAAAGGCTGAGTGACTTCTACACTAGGGAGAAACACATTTTATGCCAGGAATTATGAATAGCTTAATGCCAATGACTGAGCATGCAGACACACAGTATGAAGAATGGAAGTCTGACTCTGTGAGGCTTTTCTTTCCCTGTACTCAGTTATGTCCAGCTCTTTGGGACCCCATGGACTGTAGTCTGCCAAGCTCCTTTGTCCACAGAATTTTTCAGGCAAGAATACTCAAGTTGCCATTTCCTACCCTAGGGGATCTTCCTGACCCAGTGATCCAAACCGTATCTCCTGCATTGGCAGGCCGATTCTTTACCAGAGCGCCTCCTGGGAATCCCTTAGACCCAGTGAAAAATGCAAAAAGTATTAATAATAACTCTGTGGTTTAAGGAGAAAATAGAACAGTGTAGATGGTGTTAAAGATAAAACAACCAAAAAATTATTAACCAGGACTTTCTTGATTTTCCCACATGGGAGGTTTTAACAAAGAATAAGCTGCACAGGTGACAACAGGTTGGATAGAAACATATTACAGCTCAAACACGCAAAAAAGCTAGAGTCAATTCTTAAATGTAAGGCATGTAGATACGTACACAGTGATGGAGAGAGGCTTCCTATCAAAGACAACATCAAAATGGCTGATAAAGACGTGACAGTGTGCTCAACATTAGTAATCATGGGAATGCAAAACAAGATCATGAGGCACCACATCATATCAACCAGAAAAGACTAATGAAAGAATATACAAAATGTTAGAGAAGTTTTTGGGGCATCTGGAATGCTTATACATGGCTAGAAGTGTAAATCTGTACGTTAGAAAATTTTGGTACTAAAGTTGAACATATACACACACTTTGCTGAGCAATTCCTTTTTTAGAGTTCCCTGAACAAAGTGTCACAGTATGGGCTTAAATGACAAAAGATTTGTTTATTTTTTATTTTTTCTTTTGTGTCTAGAGGCTAGAAGTTCAAGATTGACATTTTGGTAGACCTGCTTTCTTCTGAGATCCATTAGGAAGAATCTGTCTGGGATTCCAAGCCAGGCTTTAAGATGGTCATCTTCTCCATGTCTTTACTTTGTTTTCCTTCCGCCTATGTCTGTGTCCAAACTGCCTCTTCTTATGAAGACACCAGTTATATTTGATTAGGACTCACCGGTAAAACCTGATTCTAAACTAATCACCTCTGTAAAGATCCTATCTCTAAATAGCTACATTCTGAGGTACTAGAAGTTAGGACGACTTCAACACATGTATTTTGAAGAAGGGGATAAATAATTCAGTCCATAATGATACTCAACAGAAATGCCTATCTATTTATCAATATCTATATATAATCCTGCACAAACTGTTTATTGTAGTACTATTTGTAGTATCTCCAAAATATAATTTATCTGAATGAGCATAACAAACAGAATGAGCAAGTGAATTTTGACATATTTATATAATGAGCTACTATATAGCAATTAGAACATATGAATCAGTTTAGTTCAGTTCAATCGCTCAGTCGTGTCCGACTCTCTGCGACCCCATGAACCGCAGCATTCCAGGCCTCCCTGTCTATCAGCAACTCCCAGAGTCCACACAAACCCATGTCCATCAAGTTGGTGATGCCATCCAACCATCTCAACCTCTGTCGTCCCCTTCTCCTCCCACCCTCAATCTTTCCCAGTATCAGGGAAATAAAAAATAAAGTCCCCCAAAATAAAGTCAGCCACTGTTTCCACTGTTTCCCTATCTATCTGCCATGAGGTGATGGGACCAGATGCCATGATCTTAGTTTTCTGAATATTGATCTTTAAGCCAACTTTTTCACTCTCCTCTTTCACTTTCATCAAGAGGCTCTTTAGTTCTTCATTTTCTGCCATAAGGGTGGTGTCATCTGCATATCTGAGGTTATTGATATTTCTCCTGGCAATCTTGATTCCATTTTGTGCTTCCTCCAGCCCAGCGTTTCTCGTGATGGACTCTGCATATAAGTTAAATAAGCAGGGTGACAATATACAGCCTTGACGTACTCCTTTTCCTATTTGGAACCACTCTGTTGTTCCATGTCCAGTTCTAACTGTTGCTGCCTGACCTGCATAAAGGTTTCTCAAGAAACAGGTCAGGTGGTCTGGTATTCCCATCTCTTTCAGAATTTTCCTCAGTTTATTGTGATCCACACAGTCAAAGGCTTTAGCATAGTCAATAAAGCAGAAATAGATGTTTTCTGGAACTCTCTTGCTTTTTTGATGATCCAGCGGATGCTGGCAATTTGATATCTGGTTCCTCTGCCTTTTCTGAAACCAACTTGAACATCTGGAAATTCATGGTTCACGTATTGCTGAAGCCTGGCTTGGAGAATTGTAAGCATTACTTTACTAGCGTGTGAGATGAGTGCAATTGTGCGGTAGTTCGAGCATTCTTTGGCATTGCCTTTCTTTGGGATTGGAATGAAAACTGACCTTTTCCAGCCCTGTGGCCACTGCTGAGTTTTCCATGTTTGCTGGCATATTGAGTGCATCACTTTCACAGTGTCATTTTTCAAGAACATATGAATAGAACTTTCAAACCGAAAGGAGCCAACATAAAGAAGTACACAACCACATGATTTTATTTATGTGATTTTATTTATTTTATTTATAAGAACAGGCAAAACTAATTTAAAATGTTAAAAGCCAGGATAAGCATTTCTCTTGGTGAGGGTGTTAAGAAAGGATTGTGGCTGGAGGAACCATGAGGGGACTTCTGAGATCCTGGTTAGATTGCTGTTTTGTTGTTTTAATATGTTTGTCCAGTTTGTGAAAAATCACTAGACTCTTTACTTAAGAATCCCACACATTATTGAAAATTTTTTATACTATAATAAGATTTTTTAAAAACAGAATAAATAAATCTACTGGTTGACTGAAACTATTGATGTTGATTTTAATAACAAGACAGAGTATTTTGAAATATTTTAGGGGAGACTAAGGTAATGATTTAAGAAACACACAGAAATTAAATCTTGATGAACCATTTCATATTCCATCCCATGCCCTTAACTAGATTTATGATGCTGAGAAAATCTTTTTAACACTGAAACACTGATGTCTCCCCCTAAATTAATGATTTCTATAGTAATATCTTTAGAAATCTTCTTTCAACATTAGAATTCTTACATTCTTAATAATTTAGGGACTGAATTGCTGAAATTGGAGAAAACATCATATTTAAACATTTAATTTAAAAAAAGGATAAGTTTCCTGACAGTTAAGATAACAATGTATTTCCCACTTTACTGTCATTGAAATATAAGGATTAAGTTCAGGCTTAGAATTATGGCTAATTATAGGATTATCTTTTTGGTCATTAATTTTGTATATGTTTCCAGAGGAAATTTATGTAAAAACAATTAAGATAGCAAAGCTTTCTTAATTATTATTTAATAATTTTAAGAGTTCCAATAAAGAGTTTCAGTATTGATAATTAAAAATATTGGCAATTATTTTTGAAAAATGTATATTCTTATAGGAAACTTTGGGACTATTACCAAAACACATGAAATAAAGAGAAATATCAATTAAATATAGCTTCAGACCATCCCAAATGCCAGGTAAAAAGAAAAGCATGCAGTGAGCGGCTGAGGATTATGAATAGCACCGAAAGAGGGCTGCTGTCAAAGACTGACACAGTTAAATTAACTAAAAATAATGGTGGGTTTTAGTGTGAGGGTAATGAATCAGAAATATTTCCAGTCAATCAAAGTCTGAAGGAAAATGAAACAAAACAGAAATCATACCAGTGTGTAAAGCAAATGTCAGCATCTGCAGGCCCTTATATTTTTTTTTTGTTTGTTTGTTTTTTTTTTTTTAATTTTTTTATTAGTTGGAGGCTAATTACTTCACAACATTTCAGTGGGTTTTATCAATGCAGGCCCTTATATTGAGTGATTCCCGTAGCTAATAAGAAATAGGAAACTATGACTCATGAGTTGCCTCACACACTGCACAGCAAAACTGAAAATGAAGCAGCTATGTTGAGATTTTGCATTCAGTACCCTTCCAGCAATATTTTACATTGAAATCTGGTATAAAAATAATATCTGTGTCACAAAACAAGAAAAAGTATTAGGAAGACACATGAACTGAAGTTACCCTTAAGCGGCAATTGCCTGATATTGCTACATTTGCTTTCCAGAAATATTCATAGAATACAATTGATGTTGAATCCATCAAGATTATTGTGTTTGAAGACAAGTGGAGAGGGAGAATATGGAATATGATAATAATGAACAGCTTTCTAGCTCTAAATGCAAGCAGAGGTTTAAGTGCTTCACACTTCATTTGAGTGGTCATGCAGTAACCTTTTCAAACATGATGACAAATAACCTCACAGTTGGGCAATAATGTTGCCGTGTGAAAAATGCCAAAACACTTAAGAAATAAAACCTATTTCTCATCTTTCAAGTCCTTATTTTTTCCCACCTTTTAACTTCAGTTTACCATTTATATGTTAAAGTATTTTAAAAAAGGAAGAATAGCAGTGTAACTATTCTAATGGCTTAAAAAGATATATACAATATTAATTTTTGAGAGAAAGAGAAGAACTTACAGTCATATAGATGTAAACATTCAAAAATATTTTATTTTACTCCTTATTATATCTTAATTATTTTATACTGTTTTTGAAGCATAGCATTTGTCCTCAGATAGATCATTTAATTTTTCTTACATGATTTTATCACTATGCAATTAGCTCAGTAATACTAGCTTTAGAAATTATATGAAGAATAAAGATTGAATGGGATAAAAATCACTGGAAAAAACTGTCATTTGACTAGCAGTCATAATACTAGGGGATTGCTAGAATGAGTTCAACTCACACCAATTCAGAGTTGATATTCACTTGTGACACATTAGGATATTAAACCTATTCAATATTTTGTTTTGTTTTATTCTTTAAAGATTAATATTTCACTAAATAGCAATCTTAGGTTATTTAGGGTACTAAAGGTAACCTAAAACCTTTAGTAAAGGCTTACCAAAGGTTAAGTGAGGTTAACTTAAACTTTCCTTAAACAGGTTTAAGGTTACTAAAGCAGTTTTTGCTACATAATGGGGGAAAATCACTTTTTATACTTTGCTCATTACTCCCACTGCTTAACCATATATTACTCAACCAGCAGTAGATCTGTGTAGATTCCATTGTCCAGAAGAAATTGTTATAGGATGCAAAAGTCCACTGAGCCATGTTCTCAGCCTTTTTATAATAGTGAAGTAAATGATAGTCTATAGCGGTAATTAACAATTAACTGCTGTAGTATATTACATTGCCCTTGGTTAAAAAGTGATTGATCAAAATGTAGAAAGACATGGAAGATGTTTCAGGGAACAGCTGAGAATGAATCTTTCCACCTTCAAATAGACTCATTCACCATTCTTTATTGTCAATAACTATTCATTAAAAGGGCTTCCCGGGTGGCTCAGCAGGTAAAGAAGCTGTGTGCAATTCAGGAGACCCGGGTTCAATCCCTGGGGTGGGAAGATCCCCTGGAGAAGGGAAAGGCTACCCACCCCAGTATTCTGGCCTGGAGAATTAGGGTTAGAGTTAGGGTTAGGTTTAGGTTTAGGTGCTTCCCTGGTGGCTCAGATGGTAAAGTGTTTGCCTGCAATGCGGGAGACCCGGGTTCAATCCCTGGGGTGGGAAGATTCCCTGGAGAAGGAAATGACAACCCACTCCAGTACTCTTGCCTGGAAAATTCCATGGACTGAGGAGCCTGGTAGGCTACAGTCCATGGGGTTGCAATAGAGCTGGACACGACTGAGCGACTTTACTTCCCTTCCTCCATGGTCCATGGGGCTGCAAAGAGTCAGACAGGACTGAGCAACTTTCGCTTCACTTCACATTTATTAAAAACCTACAATGCTCCAATTTTTCTGCTTTGTTGTTGTTGTTGTTCTTAGAACCATCAGCAAATAGATACATATTATTCTCCTTTAATTATATTTCTTAGTGAAAGAAGACATAAAGTAGGTACAAAATAAGGAAATTATAGTGTATGTTAGCTGTTGATCCATGTTATGTTAACAACAACAACAACAACAAAATAGATAAGGGAAAGGGAAACTGGGAGTGCAAGGCGGTCCAAGGTAGAGGAGAAAGTTGTAATTTTAAACTGCTTGGTCAAAGCAGTCTCAGTAGTAATTTAGCTCTGAGCAGACTTGATAACAGGCAAAGGTGTTACCAATGCAAATACCTGAGACAGAATTGTCCTATAAAAGGAAAGAGCCAATATAAAATTCTAAAGTCAGAGCATGTCTTCTGGGTTTAAGGAATAACAAACAGACTTGAAGAAGCAGGAGATCAAGAGATGAGATGTTCTGGTAATGGCAGCCTGCTCATAAACAAACTGCTAAGGCATTGTCAGTTCAGTTCGGTAGTTCAGTCATGTCTGATTCAGTGACCCCATGTACCGCAGCATGCCAGGCCTCCCTGTCCATCACCAACTCCCGGAGTCCACCCAAACCCATGTCCATTGAGTTGGTGATGCCATCCAACCATCTCATCCCCTGCTATCCCCTTCTCCTCCTGCCCTCAATCTTTCCCAGTATCAGGGTCTTTTCAAATGAGTTAGCTCTGCACATCAGGTGGCCAAAGTATTGGAGTTTCAGCTTCAGCATCAGTCCTTCCAATGAACACCCAGGAATGATCTCCTTTAGGATGGACTGGTTGGATCTCCTTGCAGTCCAAGGGACTCTCAAGAGTCTTCTCCAACACCACAGTTCAAAGTCACCAATTCTTCAGCACTCAGCTTTCTTTATAGTCCAACTCTCACATCCATACATGACCACTGGAAAAACCACAGCCTTGACCAGACAGACCTTTGTTGACAAAGTGATGTCTCAGTTTTTTAATATGCTGTCTAGGTTGGTCATAACTTTCCTTCCAAGGAGCAAGCATCTTTTAATTTCATGACTACAATCACCATCTGCAGTGACTTTGGATTCCCCCCAAATAAAGTCAGCCACTCTTTCCACTGTTTTCCCATCTATTTGCCACGAAGTGATGGGACAAAATGCCATGATCTTAATTTTCTGAATGTTGAGCTTTAAGCCAACTTTTTCACTCTCCACTTTACTTTCATCAAGAGGCTCTTTCATTCTTCTTCACTTTCTTCCATAAGGGTTGTGTCATCTGCATATCTGAGGTTATTGATATTTCTCCTGGCAATCTTGATCCCAGCTTGTGCTTCATCCATCCTAGTGTTTCTCATGATGTACTCTGCATATAATTTAAGTAATCAGGGTGACAATATACAGCCTTGATGTACTCCTTTTCCTATTGGAACCAGTCTGTTGTTCCATGTCCACTTCTAGCTGTTGCTTCCTGACCTGCATACAGGTTTCTCAAGAGGCAGGTCAGGTGGTCTGGTATTCCCATCTCCTTCAGAATTTTCCACAGTTTATTGTGATCCACACAGTCAAAGGCTTTGGCAAAGGCAATGTATTGATTAATTTTATGCATCACGTTGACTAGGTCATGTTGTGCCCAGATATCTGGTTCACATTATTTCTGAGTATATCTGTGAAGATATTTCCAGATGAGATTTGCATTTGTATCAGTAAAGTGAATAAAACAGATTGCTTTCCACAGTGTGGGTGGGCACCATATAATCCTTTGAGAGTCTGAATAGACAAAAAGGCACAAGAAGGAATAATATATTCTCTCTGTCTGATTTTTTGAATGAGGACATCCATTTTTGGATTATGTCATTGACTCTCTGGTTCTCAGACACAACTGAGCAACTGAACAGACTGAACTGACTGGTTCTCAGGCCTTCAAATGTGGACTAGAACTATACCACTATCTTTCTTGGGTCTTCAGTTTCAGATGGCAGACTATGGAACTTCCTACACTCCATAATTACAAGGGCTAATTCATTAAGCTATAGATGTAAACTGTATATATATAGAGTTTATATATATATGTATATATATATATATAGAGAGAGAGAGAGAGAGAAAGAGGGAGAGAGAGAGTCTATTGATTCTGTTCCTACAGAGAACCTTGATTAATACGGGCATATAAGGACTTTATGTTTTATTCTCAGGAAGATGGGAAACCATTACAGATCAATGAGCAGTCATAAATCTTTGACGACGATTGTTTTTTGATAATAGACCATAGGAAGAAATTTAACAACTGATACTAGAGATGACAGTAGGTTAGTAAAAGGATGTACTGACAGAGATGATTAGAAATGGTTGATTTTTTGATCTATCACAGATAGAGTAACTTCCTTATGCAATAGATAAGAGGATTGAGAGAGAAAGAGAGAGGTTAAGAATTGCACCCCATTTTATACCTGAGTAATGGAAGGATACAATTGCCTTCAGTAGAGATAGAAAAGACTGGTCAAAGCAATCTCATGTTAGAATCTCTCAAATTCCCATGAGTTTTTCACAGTAACATGATTCAAATATATTAAAAAAAAAAAAAAAAAAGCTGCCTTAAAATATCACTAGACTTAAGATGAATGTCATGGTAGAAAGGTACTTCTTTTTAATTTATTTTTATAAGTTTTTGAAAAGAAAAGAGAAAAATTATCAAAGGAAGACAGATACGAGCAAGATAGAAATATTTTAGAAAATCACATAAATGCTTTTAGAAAAATCAAAGATAAATCTCCCCTAATTAATTATGACAACACCCCCCCCTTTTTAAAGCATTTTAGTTTGCAGAATAAGTAGAAAATAACTCAAGTAATTTTTACTACAAAAAGCAAAAAAAAAAAAAAAAAGAAAGAAAAAACACTTTTTGGAACAGTGGTTTTCAAATTGCTTTGTAGAACCTCAGGTTTCTCAGAAATAAGGATGTGCAAAGGAGGAGTCAAGCAGGACATAACTTTTGTTTCTTCTTATATACTGATTGTGCTAAGTTACTTCACTCAAGTCCAACTCTGCAACTATGGATTTTATCCCACCAGGCTCTTCTGTCCATGGGATTTTCCAGGCAAGAACATGAGAGTGGGTTGCTGTTTCCTCCTCCAGTGGATCTTCCCAACCCAGGGATCAAACTCTCATTTCTTATGTCTCTTAGGTCTTATAAATTAGCATTCTACAGTTCAAATTATATTCAAAAAGGGCACTGCTGTCTTTTGTTGAACTGTGAAAACTACAATTGCAGAGGAAGAAATCTCATTTTATTCCTCCATTGAAAATGCAAACTTACTTTCTTCTCTAATACTACCATAGATTTTGAATTGGAGTAAAGTGGGGATCCAGAGTTGATGATAAGAAATGCATGAATACATGTGAAATACTCATGAGACTACTTTTAACTATTTTTGTTATAGAGGGTGACTAAAATTTAGCAATAATTATTTCTTTATTCTTATAGAAAAAAATAACAATTGTGTGTCAGTATTTTGAAATCTCATTGTCATAGTATTGTTTTTTAGCTAATTTATAGAGTATTTGAATTTGAAATTTTCCCAACTAAGAGCGTTAAATTATTTCATCTAAGTACACATGATATTTCCTTCTTAGGAACCATAACTATTATTATAGAGAATGTAAATGGCATGTATATGTCCAATTGCCTCTATGCATATATTCATTTCACAATCTACAACTTTTTTCCAAGGGAAAAGGCTAATTCTCATTAGAAGTACTATAACATAAAATAAAAATAAAAGTGTAAATTTAAATGTAAATAGCAGTATAATTATAATATTTTCAAATTATATAAGCCTCATATTATTCACAGGCTTTCTTTTGGGCTTATATTATTTATAGGCTTTCTTTTGAAACAAAAACAAAGAAGCAGCCTTAATAAAATAGTTCCCTAAAATCCTATTTGTCTTTGTATATTAAGATCTGGTGATTTCAAATCACTTCATTCAAATGAAATACTATGAAATCACAGATCTGTTAATAAAACTGGCACACCAACTTGTATCAGAGGCGAGAAAAATGATTTGTTTCAGTCCAACTAAGATTTAATCCAGCTGCAATAACATTATTCTCTTTGGAATGCATTACTACAGTCTCAGCATACTTACATTTATATTATAAATATCATGTTGCTTTTTAATGAAAACAACAAAAAGATAGTTTGCCATCTTGTGTCAACAGTTTGCATTTTATGTGTTGGCTATTTGGCAGCAACTGTAGTTTTCTGCATAATTTTTTATACCTAAAAGAAAGTTTGCATTCTGAGAATCCTCATGGCCCTAATGTTTAAGGATAGAAAATTCTGCACTTTTGAACTTTTATTCACATCTTAAGTTGAAATTTAGCATACCAGCTAAGTTTTTAAGGTAATTCTCTAAGGAAAAACTTGTTTAGTAATCAATAATAAAAGTTTTGACATTATTTTCCATGAGAACACTATATAAGTTATTCAATAAAAAGTAAAGTGTTTACAGGAAGGGAGGAGTGTATTTCTTGGAGGGTTTTCACCTCTTTAGTCTCATATTATGAATTGTGGCCATGCTATCTATGCCAGGAGAGCATTCATGTACTTGATATAATGATTGCTTCACAAATGATTATGCCTTGAATTTTTTCTTTTTATTCATGCAAGAACTGAGTTTGGAATTCACTCTTAGGACAGATCAGGAATACTAAGTCAAATTATTCTTTTGGTGAGCTTCTGGAATATGTTCCCATTTGCTACTGAACTGTGGAGAGCTAACACCTGAGCCTGAATATACTGCCCTTGTCATTTCTACAGGGAATTTTTTGCATGTAATTAAACTACAACTTTGTGTAAGTGTGCATGTCTCTATATGTTTATAGTGAGTAGAAAACAAAAGAAGGCATGGATTCTAAGGAGTCAAGCAAAAATGGTTTGTCTCCTACCTAGGTGCAGTTAACAATGAGTTTGCTGTTTGATTTTCTAAACTGTAAACTGGTGTGATAATACTTTTCTAACAGGATTATTGTGAAGATGAAATGATACATAGGTGTATAAAGGACCTGGGAAGTAACAATTCAGTTCAGTCTCTCAATCATGTCCAACTCTTTGCAACCCCATGGATTACAGCATGCCAGGCCTCCTTGTCCATCACCAACATCTGGATTTACCCAAACACGTGTCGATTGAGTCGGTGATGCCATCAAATCATCTCATCCTCTGTCTTCCCCTTCTTCTCCTGCCTTCGATCTTTTCCAGCATCAGGGTCTTTTCAAATAATTCAGTTCTTTGCATCAAGTGGCCAAAGTATTGTAGTTTTAGCTTCAACATCAGTCCTTCCAGTTAACACTTGGGACTGATCACCTTAAGGATGGACTGGTTGGATCTCCTTGCAGTCCAAGGGACTCTCAGGAGTCTTCTCCAACACCACAGTTCAAAAGCATCAATTCTTTGGAGCTCAGCTTTCTTTATACTCCAACTCTCACACCCTTACATGACTACTGGAAAAACCATAGCCTTGACTAGATGGAACTGTGTTGGCAAAATAATGTCTTTTCTTTTTAATATGCTGTCTAGATTGGTCATAAAGTTTCATCCAAGGAGTAAGAGTCTTTTAATTTCATGGCTGAAGTCACCATCTGCAGTGATTTTGAAGGCCAATAAAATAAAGTTAGCCACTGTTCCCACTGTTTCTCCATCTATTTGTCATGAAGTGATGGGGCCGGATGCCATGATCTTTGTTTTCTGAATGTTGAGCTTTAAGCCAATTTTTTCACTTTCTTTCACTTTTTTCATCAAGAGGCTCTTTAGTTCTTCTTCACTTTCTGCCATAAGGGTAGTGTCAGCTGAATATCTGAGGTTATTGATATTTCTCCCAGCAATCTTGATTCCAGCTTGTGCTTCATCCAGCCCAGCATTTCTCATGATGTACTCGGCATATAAGTTAAATAAGCATGGTGACAATATCCAGCCCTGATGTATTACTTTTCCTTTTCTTATTTGGAACCAGTCTGTTTTTCCATGTCCAGTTCTAACTGTTGTTTCCTGACCTGCATACAGCTTTCTCAAGAGACAGGTCAGGAGGTCTGGTATTCCTAACTTTTGAATAATTTTCCACAGTTTATTGTGATCCACACAGCCAAAGGCTTTGCCATAGTCAATAAAGCAGAAATAGATGTTTTTCTGGAACTCTCTTGCTTTTTTGATGATCCAGCAGATGTTGGAAATTTGATCTCTGGTTCCTTTGCCTTTTTTAAAACTAGCTTGAACATCTAGAAGTTCATGGTTCATGTACTGCTGAATTTTGAGCATTACTTTACTAGTGTGTGAGATGAGTGCAATTGTGTGGTAGTTTGAGTATTCCTTGGCATTGCCTTTCTTTGGGATTGGAATGAAAACTGACCTTTTCCAGTCCTGTGGCCACTGCTGTGTTTTCCTAATGTGCTGGCATATTGAGTTCGGCACTTTAACAGAATCATCTTTTAAGATTTGAAATAGCTCAACTGGAATTCCATCACCTCCACTAGCTTTGTTCATAGTGGTGCTTCCTGAGGCCCACTTGACTTCACATTCCAGGATGTCTGGCTCTAGGTGAGTGATCACACCATCGTGATTATCTGGGTCGTGAAGATCTTTTTTGTATATTTCTTCTGTGTATTCTTGTCACCTCTTCTTAATATCTTTTGCTTCTTTAGGTCCATACCATTTCTGTCCTTTATTGCACCCATCTTTGCATGAAATGTTCCCTTAGTATCTCTAATTTTCTGGAAGAGATCTCTAGTCTTTCCCATTCTATTGTTTTCCTCTATATCTTTGCATTGATCACTGAGGAAGACTTTCTCATCTCTCCTTGCTGTTCTTTGGAACTCTGCATTCAAATGGGAATATCTTTCCTTTTCTCCTTTGCTTTTTGCCTCCCTTCTTTTCACAGCTATTTGTAAGACTTCCTCAGACAGCCATTTTGATTTTTTGCATTTCTTTTTCTTAGGGATGGTCTTGATCCCTGTCTTCTGTACAGTGTCATGCACCTCCATCCATAGTTCATCAGGCACTCTGTTTATCAAATCTAGTCCCTTAAATCTATTTTTCACTTCCACAGTGTAACCTAAGGGATTTGATTTAGGTCATACCTGAATTGTCTAATGGTTTTCCCTACTTTCTTCAATTTAAGTCTGAATTTGGCAATAAGGAGTTCATGGTCTGAGCCACAGTCAGCTCATGGTCTTGTTTTTGCTGACTCTGCAGAGCTTCTCCATCTTTAGCTGCAAAGAATAGAATTAATCTGATTTCAGTGTTGACCATCTGGTGATGTCCATGTGTAGAGTCTTCTCTTGTGTTATTGGAAGAGGGTGTTTTCTATGACCAGTGTGTTTTATTGGCAAAACTCTATTAGCCTTTGTCCTGTTTCATTCTGTACTCCAAGGCCAAATTTGCCTGTTACTCCAGGTGTTTATTGAATTCCTGCATTCCAATAATGAAAAGGACATCTTTTTGGGTGGTAATTCTAGAAGGTCTTGTAGGTCTTCATAGAGCCCTCCAACTTCAGCTTCTTCAGCATTACTGGCCAGGGCGTAGACTTGCATTACTCTAATTTTGAATGGTTTGCCTTTGAAACGAACAGAGATCATTCTGTCATTTTTGAGATTTGCATCCAAGTACTGCATTTCAGACTCTCTTTTTTTTTTTTTTACTATGATGGCTACTCCATTTCTTCTAAGGGATATTTGCCCACAGTAGTATATATAATGGTCATCTGTAATGGACACTTAATAATAAGCACACCAAATTTAGCAAGTTCTAAGAGTTCAATAGACCCCTGTTTGATTCCTGGGTTGGGAAGAACCACTGGAGAAGGGAAAGGCCACCCACCCCAGTATTCTTGGGTTTCCTTTTTGGCTCAGCTGGTAAAGAATCTGCCTGTAATGTGGAAAACCTTGGTTCAATCCCTGGGTTTGGAATATCCCCTGGAGAAGGGAATGGCTACCTACTCCAGTATTCTGTCCTGGGGAATTCCAAGGACTGTATAGTCCATGGTGTTGCAAAGAGTTGGACACGACTGAGTGACTCATTTGAAAAGACCCTCATCCTGGGAAATATTGAGTGCAGGAGGAGAAGGAAACGAGAGAGGATGAGATGGTTGGATGGCATCACCGACTCGATGGACATGGGTTTGGGTGGACACCTGGAGTTGGTGATGGACAGGGAGGCCTGGCGTGCTGCAGTTCATGGTGTTGCAAAGAGTCGGACACGACTAAGTGACTGAACTGAACTGAACTGAGTGACTTTAACAAATTAATAACTCAATAGAAGTCAATTTCTTTCTTCTTCCATGTGATTTACAAAAAAACACACTGGTTTCTTAGAAAGAATGAGAAATGAAGTCTGCAATACTGAGAAGATCTAAGAGTTAAAACTCCAAAATAGCAAAGGATAGAGGTAGGCACAGATCTTTCAGGAAGTATTATGGATGGCCACTGCAAGATTCAGAAGGTCAAAGGACCTGGAAAATTGGTTAATTTTAATATGCTGAGTTTTTTTTTTCCTATATAACACTGGTAGTTTCAAGCAAATGTGGCCAAAAACCTATGAAGAGAATTTTTATAATTTTTCAAAAGGTTGTGAGATAAAGAACAATAAAGTTTTACAAGATTGACTGAAAACTAATGAAGTGATAATGCTTTGAGAAGAGACACATGAATTGAGTGTCATTTCTGGATAGAGACTCTTCTCTTATCAACACAGAAGTAACTGCTGTGGAATGGAGGGTGAAAAGAATGAGAGGGATTCTGAGAACTTCTACAGTACAATTAGCAGTTGTAAGAACACAAACAGATGATGCAGATGTAACACAGCAAAAGTAGCAGTGTCGGATCCCAGACAACACAGAAAAAGCAACAGCAGGAGAGCAATGGCGGTACCCAAGGAGGATGACTGGACGCTCAGATCTTACAAAATGAAGGGATGCAAATCACAGGATTTACAAACTCAGTGATTTGTGTGGATGGGCTTTAGAATCATGGGGTATATTCACTGATATTTCTAATTCAATCTCTGTTTCAAAGGAGTGATGATATAATGAGTTCTCAGTGAAGCTTGGAGATAAACTGATAAATGAAAGAGCTTATATTCACCAACCTAAATGTGTAAAACATTTTCTCTGTTTTTTTAAAAATGTTTTATAAAAAATTGAATATAGATCATTGAGATTAGAATCTTGGTTTTGCCAATTATTTTCTTTGACACATTACTAAATGCTTTTGGTTCTCAGTTTCTGTTTATATAAAATGACAGGTGACAGGTGACAGGATAGTTTCAGAGGTTAAATGAATTAATATATATATAAGATACATACTATTGCTCTATATAAAGAGGTATAATTATCTTTATTATGGTTCTAATTATTATTTATTGTAATAACTATTAAAGAGAACAACTTCTCATTTCAATTTGTAAGTCTGTTTTTAATTTCCATATACTGTTTTTGATCAGTAGCTTCTACTTTGTCATTTCACAGATTTCTTTTTATATAATGAAGTAAAATATATATTCAAGTATTATTCAGTTTAAGTGAAGTATTTTACACCCAGAATTTGTGAAAGTGAAAGTCATTTAGTCATGTCCGACTCTTTGCAACCGCATGGACTATACAGTCCATGGAATTCTCCAGGCCAGAATACTGGAGTGGGTAGCCTTTCCCTTCAGGGGATCATCCCAGCCCAGGGATCGAACCAAGGTCTTCTGCAACTGAGCTATTAGGAAAGCCCTCAGAATTTGTATAGCTATTTAAAGCACCTGGAAAAAGATGCAAAATTATATGATTCAAAGTGATGAACTACTGATTTTTCATAGTAAACACTTATTATACTGATTACCTTTCTGAAATATAAGTATTTCTGGTTTTATTCATAAGAATCATTTGGGTCATTTATGTGCAAACGATGCATTGTTTATAGATAAAAGTGAGAACACCATAGATGATTAATTCCTTAGACACTGTTTTGTCCAAGATGATCACACACACACAGACACACACACACAGAGGCACACATATTATTCACACATTTAGCACACATGCATATAATTTTACCTGGCTAGTATTTTATTAGGAAATTTTAGTTTATGCTATGAACTGCTTTACAGGGAAAATTATTTCACAAACAATGATTTTTTTTCCCCCCTGAATATAACATAGTGAAAGATCAAAGCAAAACTAAAACTAAGACTCTGTTCATGGTGCTAACAAGTTTTTTTGATTGCAGGCTGCTCTGCTAAAGATATTCTTTAGGCATACAAAATAATGTAAATTATGTAAACACATTGTTAAAATTTATAATTGTATTAATTTTGGAACAATTTTATAATAGGTATAATCTCCACAGTGTGTACTTCTGAAGTCAGTTCATCTAAATTGTAAGTAAAGATTCAAAAATTAAATTAGTCTGTTTAAATTAATCCTTTATAGAAACATGTAGCATAATTTTGTCATTCTCAAATATGATATGTTTTGTATTACATCAGGCATTTGTTATGTTTACTAATCATTCTCCATGAAAGTTCATTAGCAGATAGTGGAATCATAGATTGAAAATAAAAAGTAAGTTTTACACAACTATCTTCTAATCTTTTTCTCTACAGTAAGATTCATTGTAGACTATATATGGTAGAAATCTTCTAAAATAAATTCACTGAGGAATACTGTCAATGGCTTTTCTTCTGATGTACACTCAGGTTCTGATAAGAAATCCAAATCACAGTACTTAAAATATGTTTCCACCTATTCTATGAAAGACAGTAATCATTTCCTTTACTAATTTCCTTCCTATTCCCACATCTCCCTCATAGAGAACATGGTTATACCCTTTCAGTTTGCTGTAAAAACTTCTCAAGGAAGCCTTGATACCACCTTCTGGCCATTCTGATGTAAGTATTTACCTGTTCCAAGTCAGACTGCTGAGGTCCTCTTTTCTACAAAAAGACCACATAGTGATTGGATTCAGACCCTGTTAAGCAAATGAACATGAAGGCCATAAAATGCTAAGCAGCCATATTTTACTATGTGCCCCACCCACCAAAAATAGATTATGTGGAATGATAAATATGAAGGAAATACATGAATCTTGACTCCTGGTAGCTTGTGATTTATGGGTTTTATCTCCTGTGAAATATTTCAGAACCATATTAATGCTTTAGATCTCAGCAAAATTCTCTTAAATTTTTCTTAATAATTACGGTAGTCTTGAGGATATTTGTTACTTATAAATGCTTAATTATGAGCCATTATCTACTAGGTATCTCTATTAGGTATCAGAGATTGCTGCTTTTGTTATGAGTGTGTTAGTGGGGTGGTTTATTCAATTTTCTGAAAGATTAAAAAATGAATAAAAGATCAGAGTTGGGAGACTGGAGTTCTGATGTTTTAAAATGGTTGTTTTTGATCCATCCAAGTACAGATGTCAAGAAAATAATATAATAAATTTGTCTCAAGCTTAAAAGAAAATTTGGGTTGGATATATTCTTTTGGAAATCATTATATATACAAACTTTTGTTTTTCTAGAGAAACTGAGGAGTGGTAAGATAAGAAATTTGAGACATCTTCAAGAACTCAACCATTTAAATACCAGACAAATAATGATGAGTTGATAAAGACTGAGCAAAGATGGGTAAAGTAGGAAGAATACCTGAGATGTGCAGTATCATTGAAACCAAAGAAAATTAATTAAAGAGGAAAGACGTGGTGAACTGAGAAATCAGAAGACTGAGATACATCTACTGGGCTTAGGCATCAGCAAAACATGGAAAACGCTGAGGACTGATAAAAGGTGGTAATAGAAGGGAATGAGCTGGTGGGAACAATGTAAGTAGCATAAATACCTCTTGAAAATTTGGCAGGAATGGAGAAAATGAGATAAATGATAATATTTGAATGACAGTGGAATTTGGAAACTTTAAAATTGTGTCTTACAAAATATTTTAAATAATAGAAATTTTGAATTTTAAAATGATAGGAAACTTTTAAATGATAGGAGAGCTTTTGTAGACTAGAAGGGTAAAGATGAAGGAGAGAGAACAATAATTAATAAAGTAAGGTTTCCTGGGAGACAATATATACTATAATAGAGAGCCTAAGATGAAATATGAGAATTAGATGGGTGAATACATTTTGGCTCTTAGAAGACAGTTTCCAGATTTAGCAGATAAAAATATACCATTTCCAATTAAATTGAACTTCAGATAAACAATTAACATTTTTACTATAAGTATATCTAACATAATATTGGTATCACATTTTTTTACTAAAATTTTGTCAGTACCTGAAATTCAAATTTATATAGACAAGATGCGTTTTTCTGGTAATCTTAATTGAATCCAAGGATAAGACTCCCCATCCACATTTTTGGACCTTGTGTTTAGAAAGCCTCTCTATGGCCCTCTTTTGACTATGCTTGAGTGCCGAGCAAGGAGTCCTTGGGACCAAGGGGACCTATCCATCTGGAACACAAGTCCAGCTCTTCTAACAACCAAGATACTGCAATAATCTACAAACGTGGGTGAAAATCTACATCAAGCCTGCTTGGGTCTCTCCTTCACACCCTTCTTCCCTGTGAGAAGCAGCACAGCCAGCGTGCCCCAGCGTGGACCGCCTGAGACGCAAGGTACAGCCAAGGGATAAGTCCTTGTGTGGATAGAAAAAGATCTTAGCTGTGAAGATGTTTTTCCACATATATGATATTCAAATAAGAAATTGATGAAATTTCTCACTCCCTAGTGAGAGAGAAAGTAGGTGGGCCAGTTTTAAGAGCAGAGAATGTGTTAGGAAAACTTTCTTTGTTGCCAATTTTCTAGATGGGATTGTGAGGAGTGCAAGAAATCTAAGTTAAAATTTTATTTTCTGGTTGTAAACATAAAGTTGTATTTTCAAACGAAGAGGGAGAGAACATATTTTATTTAACAAACTTCTATCTTGATTTTGACTTCTCTTTCCCAATGTTTTGAAAATGTAAAGAGTGGGCCTAGAGAAAGATATAATCTCTGATAATCATGTAAAAGAGAAGATGGTCAAGAATCCTTACATACATGGTCGTGTGACATTGGGGAAGACACCTCTGATGGTTTCTGTTCTCCTTGTGGTAGCAGACAGGACCGCTTTCTAAAAGTGTGTGTGTGTGTGTGTGTGTGTGTGTGTGTACAATCATAAATGTGGCAACATTTGATATGATTAACCAGAAACAAAGGTGAAAAATGTGACTGAAGAAAACAAGTATTATTGTTCAGCAGTGAGTGTTGAGTTGACAATGCTGGGCATGACTTTATACTGACACAGTTATATTGAAGAAGGATAAGTACATTCATGCAAGGTGGCAGTTTTAACAGGTTGTAAAAAAAAATGAGAAAATTAGAGATTTCAGGGTATTTGGAAGAAGATTGTTGAAATGGTGGATAATGTTGATATCTAAGCTAGTTTTGGCAGAATGAGGATAACAAATAAGTAAAAAGGGGAATTGGAGTGTTATTGTGCTAATGGGGATGTAAAGAAACACCTCTAAATGTTTCTTAGGCTTCTCTTACTTTACCTTTTTACCTTACTTTCCTATTTTGTGTTCCAAAAGTCCTATAATTATCATTGTGTAATTGGAGACCAGTAATAGTGTCCAAGCCATAAAGTGTTGCTTTCAATGTCATTTTTCAAACAGTATATGTGATCTTAGGAAAAGCATACCTTCTTTGAGCCTCAGTTTCCTCACTTACTACATTATTACATTAATACTTATATAACATGAAAGCAACCTAGATGCCCATCAGCAGATGAATGGATAAGGAAGCTGTGGGACATATACACCATGGAATATTACTCAGCCATTAAAAAGAATTCATTTGAATCAGTTCTAATGAGATGGATGAAACTGGAGCCCATTATACAGAGCGAAGTAAGCCAGAAAGATAAAGAACATTAAAGCATACTAACACATATATATGGGATTTAGAAAGATGGTAATGATAACCCTATATGCAAAACAGAAAAAGAGACACAGATGTACAGGACAGACTTTTGGACTCTGTGGGAGAAGGTGAGGGTGGGATGTTCTGAGAGAACAGCATCGAAACATGTATATTATCTATGGTGAAACAGATCACCAGCCCAGGTGGGATGCATGAGACAAGTGCTCAGGCCTGGTGCACTGGGAAGACCCAGAGGGAGTGGGTGGAAAGGGAGGTGGGAAGGGCGATCGGAATGGGGAATACATGTAAATCCATGGCTGATTCATGTCAATGTATGACAAAACCCACTACAATGTTGTAAAGTAATTATCCTCCAACTAATAAAAATAAATGAAAAAAAAAAAAAAAAAGAAAACATTTCAAGCTTAAAACAAAAATACTGAACTACAATATGATACAGCAATTCCACTTCTGAGAATCATCCAAAGGAAATAAAAACACCAACTTAAAAACAACAACAAAAAAAATACTTATATAACAATATTGCTATGAGATATCTTTGACATGTATCTAGTGCTTAATTGGTGCAATATACTATTCTCTCTCTTTCTCTGATATACACACACACACACACACACACATATATATATATATATATACACACACATATATGTATACACACACACACACAGACACACACACATATATGGGGCTTTCCAGGTGTCCAGGTGGCTCAGTGGTAAAGAATCCACCTGCTAGTGCAGGAGCCACAGAGATGCTGGATTCATCCCTGCATCAGAAAGATCCCCTGGTGTAGGAAATGGCAACCCATTCCAGTATTCTTGCCTAGGAAATCCCATGGACAGAAGAGTCTGGCAGGTTACAGTCTAAGGGTCACAAAGAGTCAGACAAGACTGAGCAACTGAGTGCGCACACACACACACACACACATATATATATTTTTAACATATATATATATTTCCCCTGAGTGAACTTACTTAATTAGTGATCTCTTTATACACTAATGCATTTCTAATGGTAAAAGTCTGCTTCCTGAGTTTCAAACTTACATTTCAAGTGTCCATGAATTATACCTCCCCTAGATGTTCCATCTGTGCCAGGCTGGATGAAACACAAGCTGGAATCAAGATTGTGTCCTCGTTGCTCACACATGTCTGACTCTTTGCGAACTCATGGACTGTAGCCCACCAGGCTCCTCTGTCCATGGGGATTCTCCAGGCAAGAGTACTGGAGTGGGTTGCCAGACTCTTCTCCAGGGGATCTTCCCAACCCAGTGATCAACCCAGGTCTTCCACCCTGCAGGCAGATTCTTTACCTGGGAAGAATAATTCTGAACCACCTGGGAAGCCCTGGAATCAAGATTACTGGGAAAA
The DNA here is from genome assembly GCF_019320065.1 of Cervus canadensis. Taxonomy (NCBI): domain Eukaryota; kingdom Metazoa; phylum Chordata; class Mammalia; order Artiodactyla; family Cervidae; genus Cervus; species Cervus canadensis. Next base: position 43,960,933 of record NC_057412.1, read on the forward strand.
ATATCAATAACCTCAGATATGCAGATATCATCACCCTTATGGCAGAAAGTAGAGAGGAACTAAAGAGCCTCTCGATGAAGGTAAAAGAAGAGAGTGAAAAAACTGGCTGAAAACTCAACATTCAAAAAACGAAGGTCATGACATCCAGTCCCATTAATTCATAGCAAATACATGGGAAAACAATGGAAACAAATGCAGACCTTAATTTTCTTGGGCTCCCAAATCACTGCAGATGGTGACTGTAGCCATGAAATTAAAAGACACTTGCTCCTTGGGAGAAAAGCTATGACAAACCTAGATGGCATATTAAAAAGCAGAGACATTACTTTGCCAACAAAGGTCTGTCTCATCAAGGCTATGGTTTTTCCAGTAGTCATGTATGGATGTGAGAGTTGGGCTGTAAAAAAGTCTAAATGCTGAAGAATTGATGCTTCTGAACTGTGGTGTTGGAGAAGACTCTCAAGAGTCCATTGGACTGCAAGGAGATGCAACCAGTCCATCCTAAAGAAAATCAATCCTGAATATTCATTGGAAGGACAGATGCTGAGGATGGAGCTCCAATACTTTAGTCACCTGGTGTGAACAGCCAACTCATTGGAAACAACAGTGATGCTGGGAAAGATTGAAGGCAAGAGGAGAAGAGGACAACAGCGGATGAGATGGTTGGATGGCATCACTGACTCAATGGACATGAGTTTGAGAAAGCTCTGGGAGGTGGTGAAGGGCAGGGAAGCCTGGAGTGCTGCAGTCCATGGGGTCGCAAAGAGTCAGACACGACTGAATGACTGAACAACAACAACAGATGTTCCATGGTTACCTCAAGTCCAAAATTTGTTATTTATTTCTCCCAGACCACTTATATTCCCATAGGCTAACTGTCAGCTTTATCAACATTTTTCACTGCCACAAATATGCTGCACTAACATGCCTCCAAGTCTAACATGTTCAACCTTCTATCTTTGTCTTACTGGTAAATTCAAAATGGTTCAAATGCCTTTTCCACTTTGATGCTTGCCATGTACATCATGGCAGACATCCTATTCCATGTAGGTTTTCATATTTTCAATGATTATTTAACAGACATTTAAAAAAAAATCACTTCGGACTTTCACACAAAGAACCCCTATCAAACCAAACCAAAATAAAACAAGTGGCGGTGGATATCTCTTGGGCATCTTTTTTCCAGTAATCATGATATAGGAGCCTGGTGGGCTACAGTCCATGGAGTTGCAAAGAGTCTGACACAACTGAGCGACCAATGCTTTCATTGTGATGACAATGTCAATTATGTCATGATGCTTCAATGGTAACTTTTTAAAAAATGACTGAATAAACGAAAACAAGTAAAACTCACATACTACCTTAACTACTATTATTCTGGCCACAGATGTTCTGTTCTTACCTTTACACAGGAAGGCCAGTCTATACACCACCTGCCTTGCCTAAGGCTAGCAGGCTCAATGCCTTCCAACACAGACTTTCAAATCTAAGACATAAGGAGTATGGTGTGAGTGTGTGTATGCTCAGTCATGTCCAACTCTTGGCAACCCCATGGACTGTAGCCCACAAAGCTCCTTTAACCTTGGGATTTCCCCAGGCAAGAATACTGGGGAGGGTTGCCATTTCCTACTCCAGGGGATCTTCCCCACCCGGGGATAGAACCACACACACACACACACATGAAACATAAAAAGAAAGCTAACAGTCAGTAGATGTTGAAGATATGATGCACATGGAATAACCAGCAGCTACCGCGTTCCTTCCATTATTACTTTTTTTTTCATTTAGATTATTTTGTTTTACTCATCATTTTCTAAAACACTATGATACATTTAGGTGTAGAGATTTTTAAAATTTTATTTCAATCCTATTTGCCATTTATTGAGATTTTTAACTTGTGACTTATGTCTTTTTCTAGGTCTAGGAAACCAATCATTATTTCTTCAAATAATATCCTTCTATCATCTTATTTCTTCAGTGAGTTTTTAATCTCTTTTAGTCACATGTTGACCCTTATGGATATATCCTCTGTTCTTTAAGTTTTATTTGATATTTTCCAACTCATCTGTTTGTGTAGCAATTTAGCAATTTTCAATAAGGCAATCTTCTATTTTACCAATTTTCTCTTTAAGCAAGTGTAATTTACTATTCAATCCCTGAAGAAATTGATTCCAGGACTGCAGGCCTGGGTACAAACCCTGAGTAAATTACTTAAATTCTCTGAGCTTCTGTTTCTTTCTCTTTAAAATAAAGGCAATTATAGTATTAACTTTGTGGTGCCATTTCGTGTTAGTAATTGTAGAGTATATATATATTTCTTCCTACCTATTTACTTATCTGGGCTTTCCTGGTAGCTTAGCTGCTAAAGAATCCACTTGCAATGTGGGAAACCCCAGTTCAAGTCCCTGGGGAAGGGATAGACTAATACTTTGGTATTCTTGGGCTTCCTTGGTGACTCAGACAGTGAAGAATCTGCCTGCAATGTGGGAAACTTGGGTTTGATTCCTGGATTGGGAAGATCCCCTGGAGGAGGGCATGAAAACCCACCCTAGTATTCTTGTCTGAGAATCCCCAGGGACAGAGAAGCCTGGTGGGCTACAGTTCGTGGGGTTGCAAAGAGTCAGACAGGACTGGGCAACTAAAGACAGCACAGCATATAAATATCTGGACTTTCAACTCCCCATATCTTGTTTCTTCCTTTTTATTTATTTTTTTTTCATTGCATCCTTTGGAAAGAAAATGTTCTTTCATCCACAATATTCATCTTCATCTTAAACATTACCATCACATATAGGTCACTATTTTACTCACCACTCATCTATATCTCAGATCTAAAAAAAATCTGGCATTCATAGCCATTTTCTCATGATGAAGTTTACATGTCTCAGTCAGGACAATCATTATTTAGACTTATTTCTACTGATTTATTGGAGTAGGAAATGGCAAACCACTCCAGTATTCTTGCCTGAAAAATTTCATGGACAGAGAAACCTGGCAGGCGACAGTCCATGGGGCTGCAAAGAGTGAGACATGACTGAGTGAATGAGCGTGCATACACTACTGATTTATATTTTTCATATACCTTTACCCAAGCACTTCACTTGTTTCAGTGTATGTACTCATAGTTCAACAAACGTGCCACACACATTCTGCTCTTTATTTATCTTGTTCATTAACTTGATCATTTACTTATTTATGCAGTCATTATGTATGATTTCATATTTTATTAAAGATGTTGTGAATACAAAGATGAATAAGTCATGATCTCTGCTACATGCTGGAAGTCACAGACATGCAGCAATGTTAATATAATAATTTTAGTACAAAGTGATAAGTACTGTAAAAAACCTTATGCTTCTTTTTAGTAAAGAAATTTTTCATACATATGAGTAATACAAAGAGTAATACAACAAATATCCTTTTAACTGCCACTCTGAATTAGCAAACATTAACATTTTGTCACATTTGTTTCAAGACTTATCATTTTGTAATCAAATTACAAATAATTTGATTTATTTGTAAATAAATAAAGAAATAGCTATAAATAGCTATGCTTCTAATTCCCAAGACATTAGGAAATTTTTCTTTTATGCATGCTACTGTAAAATATGGAAGAGCCTCTTCATAATTTAGTTAACTTCATACTGTAAGCTAAGACCAACTATAAGTAATAATGACATTTTTTAGTAAAAGTTTGGTGATAGTTAAGACCTCAAGAATAACTTATTTAAGTCAGCCTGACTCATCTACACCATTAGAAATTTCCAAGATTGAACGGCTCCTCACATACACTTCATCTTCTAAGCACTATCGTATTTCTTGCCCAACAGTTAAACCCTTTCAGAATGAGTGATACAATGAATTTCTTTCCTTCAGTAGAGAATTCCTTTCCCTGTCTCCAATAATGTGTTCTGCCTCCAATGAGCCTGACATATGACTAACTATTTAAAAATAAAATAACATGTTCCTGGGGTTTCAAATCAGTCCACTTCAAACACCACCATATTTGCTGTATCATCAACTTTCCTCTATTAAGCAACAAAATAAAGATTATGTTTTCATATCCTTCCTGTTTTTAGCTGTTTTCTTTACCAACTCTTAACAATTTTTTTATCCAAATGCACAAAGTCCAGACATTCATATACATGCATTCGCAGATACTATGATGGTAGAAAAAATAAAAATAAAGAAATATATTTTAGTCAAGGTACTTTCTAAATCAAAATAGTAGTGTAGTTTATTTCCTAAATAGGATGCTTAACTACATAATCTGAAGCATCACATTTACTAGGTTGAATCATATGAAATTAGGACACTGACTTTTATCAGGCTTACATCAAGAAACAAGAAAAAAACCAAATAAATAACCTAACTCTACACCTAAAGCAATTAGAGAAGGAAGAAATGAAGAACCCCAGAGTTAGCAGAAGGAAAGAAATCTTAAAAATCAGGGCAGAAATAAATGCAAAAGAAACTAAAGAGACCATAGCAAAAATCAACAAAGCTAAAAGCTGGTTTTTTGAAAAAATAAACAAAATTGACAAACCATTAGCAAGACTCATTAAGAAACAAAGAGAGAAGAACCAAATTAACAAAATTAGAAATGAAAATGGAGAGATCACAACAGACAACACTGAAATACAAAGGATCATAAGAGACTACTACCAGCAGCTCTATGCCAATAAAATGGACAACTTGGATGAAATGGACAAATTCTTAGAAAAGTATAACTTTCCAAAACTGA